>NC_089219.1:45262242-45891621 GCF_963924675.1 Phocoena phocoena
AGTGCTTTAAACTATAGAGTCGAATTCAGATGTTATCTAATTATTTATTTCTTTGTAGAATCCTAAAACATTACCACAGCTCTTCATGTTACAGATAGGGAAGCTAGGGCTCAGAGAGAAGAAACTTATTCATTATGGTGGTTAACTTTATGTGTCAAGTTGGTTAGGCTGTGATGCCAAGTTCTGTGGTCAAAACCAGTCCAGGTGTCACTGTGAAAGTGCTTTATAGATACGTTTAACATTTAAACCAGTAGATTTTTAATAAAAGAGATCATTCTCCATAATGTGGATGAGCCTCATTCAATGAGTTGTAGGCCTAAGAGAAAAGACTGAGCTCCCTAGAATAAAATTTTCTCTCTCTCTCTCTGTTTGGGAATACACATATACACATACACACCCTACTGGTTCTGTTTCTCTGGAGGACTCTTACTAATATATTCATTCTTTCATTCATATGGCAAACAGTTATTGGGTATCTACTGTGGGTTTTGTTAGAGCAAATAAGACAGGGTCCCTGCCCTCAAGTAGGGAGCAGACTAGTGACTTCCCAAGTACAGTTTAGTGTGATCATTACTGTGATTTGGGCGTGCTTTGGGAGCTTTGGGACCACAGTGAAAGAATGCTCAAATGGGTAACCAAGACCTGTGAGGCAGGAGTTGCTTCCTGAATGATGCTTGAGTGAGTTTTGAAGGATGAATATGAGTTAGCAAATCAAAGAGAGGGACCAGGCATTTCGGGCTCTATAGAGTGTGGAAAAGAGTGACAGCATTTCCACGTGTGAGTCCCTTAGGAGTTCTGGGTGGCTGGAGCAATGGGAGTTGGAGAGAGTTGAGTGATGAAGCCAGAGCTGTGAGCAGGAACCATTTAGGGGAAAGCCTTGATCCTGAAAATCATAGGGAGCCATGCAGGGATTAAAGTAGGGTGACAGGGCTTCCCTGGTGGCGCAGTGGTTGAGAGTCCGCCTGCCGATGCAGGGGACACGGGTTCGTGCACCGGTCCGGGAAAATCCCACATGCTGCGGAGTGGCTGGGCCCGTGAGCCGTGGCCGCTGAGCCTGCGCGTCCGGAGCCTGTGCTCTGCGACGGGAGAGGCCACAACAGTGAGAGGCCCGCGTACCGCAAAAAAAAAAAAAAGTAGGGTGACAGAGGTCTGTGTTTTAGAAAGATGCCTCTGGCTACTAGGTGGAAGCTGACCAGGAGGGGAAGTCCAGTGAGTAGCCGAGGGAGACCTAAGGCAAGGCGTTAGGAATGCAGCCGTGAGATGTGATCATTCACTCAATACATACTTGTTGAGCATCTGTTCCGAGCCAGGTACTTAGTCTGGTGATGGGGATCCATAATGGACGCAGACTCTGCTGCTGTGGAGCTTGGTGTGGAACTGAAAGGATTTGGTATTGACTTACAGGAGAGGAGGGGTCAAAGAGGACTTCAAGGTTTCTAGCCTGAAGTAAGTAACCACTGAGATGGGAGCATTGGAGCAGGAAGAAGTTCGTGGGTCAGATGAGTTCAGTTTTGGAGCTTGTAGAGTTTGAGGTGGTACAGCCAGATGAAACTGTCCAGGAGACTACTGATCTGTTATTTTGCAGGGCAAGAGAGCTTTGGGCCTGGGAGAAAGATTGGGAAGAAGCTGGGGGTGGGAATGAAGTCACACAGGAAGAACAGACGTCAGGTTAAGAACGTGGAATTGTATGCAAAAATGCTGTGTGTTTGGATCATGTGGGTTTCCCCCCTCCCTGTGAAGTAGATCCATAGCCGTCATGACAGTCTCAAAGGGGAGAAGACGTGTGCTTCACCCTCACCCCTGCCAATTATGAACCACTGAGATAATGCATTTTTTTTTTTTTTTTTTTTTTTTGCGGTACACGGGCCTCTCCCTGCTGTGGCCTCTCCCGCTGCGGGGCACAGGCTCCGGACGTGCAGGCCCAAGATAATGCATTTTAATTAAGCAACACATCCCCACCCCTCCCAAGAATCTGATGTGGCAGATCCCAGGACTGTCTTTGAGAAACTGAATGAGGGTAACAAGGATCCTCCAGGTAAAGTGCTCTGTAATTTCAGTGTGCTTTGCAGATGGGAAACTAGTCTCAGAGGTATTGGGGCTTGCTGGGAAAGTCAAGATGTAATCTCAGATTGACTCTCAGGTTCAGTATTTCCCCACGGCGTTGAGCAGGCTAAATGGAGTTTTGCAGGCCTTAATCTCATTCACTCCCACATTCCCATCTGAAGAGAATAGAATCTGCAATGAGATACCACTTAACACCACTTGAGTCATTGCCTAAGTCTCCCAACCTTTAAAATGAAATAATGATGGTTGGACTCTGTCTTCTCAATGAAGGACGTAGAACAAATCTGGACACTCTGGGAAAGTGTCTCCCTCTGCCCTGCTCAAAGGATTCAGAAAGCAGCCACAATGCAGTAATGGGACCAGCTTTGCCTTTCTGCCTGGAACAACCGAAAAACCAGGCAGAATATATGAAGCGTCAGTTTAAAAACACTGGGCATCAGGCAATAAAGGACAGTCATCCCCAAGAGACAGGAAACAAAGTGAGCCCTACGACTGCTTCAGCTTACTGCCTAGAGAGAGTTCCCAGGCTGCAGCACAAAGACAGGGAGTCCAGGCAGAGCCTAACAGAATCCATGCATTGAGGAGTTGGAACTTAGAGTTCAGGGAAAGCAAGGCAGCTAGAGTTCACAGGACAGAGTAGTAGAGAGGAGAAAGCTGCAGACACAGAGAACTCTGGAGATATGCAGAGAGTGCCCCTCCAGTATTCAGCAGAGTACTGATCAGCACACGCATGTAGGGAAACTACCTCAGGCCAGGGGAAGAACCACCCGGAGGGATTAGAGAAAACAGTGCTTGATGGCCACACAGGGCTGGGAATACTGGAGAGCCTCATTATCCATGGGTATTGAATTCAGAGAAGTCTTACCTCAGTAGTGGAGAATAATTAGTCATAAATAGTAATTAGCCTAGACTAAACAGCTCTAGTCCTGCCCAGTAAGTCTTAAAAGCAAGACCTTAAAGGATCAAGTGTTACAAGTAACTTAACTGCATCCAAGAGCAGTATCAAGAATATTTATAGGAAATCAAAAATATCTAACAAACACCCAACAAATTAAAATTCACAATGTCTAGTATCTAATAAAAAATTACCATATATAGTCTAGAAATAAATCCCCAATTTACAGTGAATTGATTTTTGACAAGGGTGCCAAAATAATCCAATGGGGAAAGAATAGTCTTTTCTACAAATGATGTCAGGCACCTGGATAGCCACAAGCAAAAGAAGAAAGTTAGATCTTTCCTCATACCATATACAAAATTTAACAAAAAATGGATCATAGACCTTAATGTAAGGGCTAAAACTGTAAAACTCTTGGATGAGTATATAGGCATAAATCTTCATGACCTTGGGTTAGGCAAAGTCTTCTTAGGTATGACACCAAAAGCACAGTCGACAAAAAGTAAAAGATAAAGAAGACAGGTTAGACTACATCAAAGCTAAAATCTTTTATGCTTCAATGGGCAGCAGTGAAAAGACAACCTACAGAATGGGAGAAAATATTTGCAAAGCGTGTATTTGATAAGGATCTAGTATCCAGAATATATAAAGAATTCTTACAACTCAGCAATAAAAAGTTAAATTACTAAAACAAATGGACAAAATATCTGAGTAGACATTTCTCCAAGCAAGATATATAGATGGCCAATAAGCACATAAAAAGATGCTCAACATCATTATCAGGGAAATGCAAATCAAAATCACAATCCACAATGAGATACCACTTCACATCCACTAGGATGGTTATAATCAGAAAGAAGCGATAGCAAGTGTTGGTGAGGATGTGGAGAAATTGGAACCCTTGTATATACTCTACTGGTGGGAATGTAATATGATGCAGCCACTGTAGAAAACCATCTGGCACTTCCTCAGAAGGTTAAACATAGTTACCATATGACCCAGCAGTCCCACTCCTAGAGAAATTAAAATGTTCATCCATACAAAATCATACATGAATGTTCATAGCAGCATTACTCACAGTAGCCCAAAAGTAGCAACAACCCAAACGTCCAACTGAGGAACTGATCAACAAAATGTGATATATCCATACAATAGAATATTACTCAACAATAAAAAGGAATAAAGTACTGATACATACTACAACATAAATGGACCTCAAAAATAATTAAGTGAAAGAAATCAGCCACAAAAAAACACATATTGTATGATTTCATTTATACGGAATGCCCCAAACAGGCAAATCTATAGAAACAAAGTAGATTAGTGGTTGCCTAGGGATGGGGGGTCGGGGAGAAATGGGGACTGACTGCTAATGGGTGTGGGGTTTCTTTTTCAGGTGATGAAAATGTTTTTAAGGTGATTATAGTGGTGGTTGCACGACTCTATAGATATACTAAAGACTATTGTACACTTTGAAGGAGTGAATTGAATGGTATATAAATTATACTACAGTATAGCTGTTACAGTATATGAAAATAAAATTACCAGGCATGAAAAGAAGAAAGAAAATATAATCCATAGTGAGGAGAAAAATCTATCTAAATTTACCCAGAACTGACACAGATATTAGAATCATCAGAGAGGGACATTAAAAGTCATAATTGTGTTCCATGTATTGAAAGAGTTAAGTAGAGACATGGAGAATACAGAAAAAACCCAAGTCCAGCTCCCAGGGATGAAAATAACCTTGTATAAGATGAAAAACGCATTGTCGGCATTAATGGCAGTTTAAAATTGCAGAAGAAAATATCAGTGAATTTGATGACATAAAAATAGAAACTATCCAAAACAAAATATACATAGGGAAAAATAACTTCAAAAAGATGAGCAAAGCAGCTTCAAGCAGCCAATATGTGTGTAATTGGAAATCCAGAAGAAAAAGAGAAAAGGGGACAGAAAAAATGTTTAAGGAAATAATGGTAAAAATTTTTGCAGATTTGATGAAAGGAGAGCCAAGAAGCCCAATGTCCCGTAAGCACAAGAAACGTGAAGAAAACCACACCAAGCACCATATCATAATCAAATTGTTCAAAAGTAATGATAAAATCTTGAAGCAGTCAGAGGAAAAAAAGTGCCTCATATACAGAAGAGCAAAAATAAAGATGACAGTAGGTTTCTCATGGGAAACAATGCAAACAGTGGAATGACCTTTTTAAAGTACTGAAAGAATTTATCACCAGCAGACCTAAAGTACATGAAATGTTGAAGGAAGTCATTCAAGCAGAAGGAAAATAATATGAGGTGGAAATATGAATCTACACAGACACACAAATAAGGAGCACGTGGAAATAACTACATGCTAAATACATAATGGCTCTTTCTTACTATTTAAATCTCTTTAAAGGCAATTGTCTATTTAAATGAGAATAACAGCAATGTATTATAAAATGTATGACAATAATTGCACACAGAGGTCAGGTGGAGAGAAATGGAATTATACTGTTGGTACTATTAGGTTCTTAAAAGTGAACTGGTGGGCTTCCCTGGTGGCACAGTGGATGAGAATCTGCCTGCCAATGCAGGGGACACGGGTTCGAGCCCTGGTCTGGGAAGACCCCACATGCCGCAGAGCAACTAGGCCCGTGAGCCACAACTACTGAGCCTGTGTGTCTGGAGCCTGTGCCCTGCGACAAGAGAGGCCTCGACAGTGAAAGGCCCACGCGCTGCGATGAAGAGTGGCCCCTGCTCGCAGCAACTAGAGAAAGACCTCACACAGAAACAAAGACCCAACACAGCCAAAAAAAAAAAATAACTATAAAAAAGAAAAAGTGAATTGGTTTAAAATCACTTAAAGGTAGACTGTGCTAAATTAAAGATGTATACTACATGCTCTAAAGGAACCACTAACATAACAAAACAATTTTGTTTATAAACCAACAAAGTAGATAAAATGGAATCATAAAAAGTATTTAATCCAAAAGAAATTAGAAAAAAAGGAAAAAGGGGAGAAAGAACAAATGGGGCAAACAGAAAACAAATAGCAATATAATTTCAACCATATCAATAGTCACAATAAATGTAATGTAAATGGTCTAAATATCCCAATTAAAAGGCAGAGGAGACTGTGAGATTGAATAAAAAAGCAAGACTCGGGGGCTTCCCTGGTGGCGCAGTGGTTGGGAGTCCGCCTGCCGATGCAGGGGACGCGGGTTCGTGCCCCGGTCTGGGAGGATCCCACATGCCGCGGAGCGGCTGGGCCCGTGAGCCATGGCCGCTGAGCCTGCGCGTCCGGAGCCTGTCCTCCGCAACGGGAGAGGCCACGACAGTGAGAGGCCCGCGTAACGCATTAAAAAAAAAAAAAAAAAAGCAAGACTCAACTATATGTTGACTAAAGGAAACACATTTATATTTAATATTTAATTTAAATATAAATACACAAATAGGCTAAAAGTAAAAGAATGGGAAAATGTACCTTACTGACATTAATTAAAAACAAAACTGGTCAAGAGGGAAGAGATATGGGAACATATGTATATGTATAACTGATTCACTTTGTTATAAAACAGAAACTAACACACCATTGTAAAGCAATTATACCCCAATAAAGATGTAAAAAAAAAAAAAGAAAAAGAAAAAAACCAAAACAAAACAAAACTGGTGTGGCTAAATTAATATTAGACAAATAGATTTCAGAGCAAAGAATATACCAGAGATAAAGAAGATCAATTCATAGTGATAAATAGGTCAATTCATCAAGAGGATATAACAATCCTAAATGTTTATGCACCTAATAACAGAACTTCGACATGCATGAGGCAAAAGCTAATAAACCTGCAAGGAAAATAGACAAATCCACAATTCTGGTTGGCTATTTCATTACCCCTCTCTCAATAAATGATAGAACAAGTAGACAGAAAATCAGCAAGTTTATAGTAGACTTGAACAACGCTATCCACTGTCGACTGAAAAAAAGAAGCAGAACTTGAGAGCTGTGAGTTAAGTTTTATTGACATTTGGGGCAAAATAAGGACAGCAGCCTAGGAGACAGCGTTACTGATAGCTCTGAGAAACTGCTCCAAATAGGTGGGGAGGAAAGTCAGTATATGTGATTTTGGAGAAGGGGATGCAATCAAGCACATATTTTTTTGCAGAAGGTTTCTGCTAGTCTCGTACAGGTTACTGCTAGTCACAAGGAGCAGATGTCACCATGAAGGATTTTAGTGCTTTTCTAGATATGAGGAGATGCAAGAATTGGGCTCATAAAATCCTCTCCTAAAAATAGCTATCTGAAGACCTGTTCTGCCAGTTTTTCCCAGAGCACAGAGTGCCTCATTCCTGATCTCCACCCTAAACTCCTTTCAGGGGGTGTTGAAGGTCAGCAGCTTTAGCGGCTCATAATTTGATCCTTGTAGAGGTAGATGGCAAGTGCCAATTTGTAAGTGATACCACCAACCTGATTTATAGAGTCCCACAGCAGCAGAATACACATTCTTCTCAAGTGCACACAGAATGGTATATTTCTACCAAGATCAACAAAAAAAGAGAGAGAGAAGACATCAGTAAAAGTGATAAACCTCTAGCCAAACCGATCAGGAAAAAAAGAGTGGAGACACAAATTACAATATCAAGAATGAGAGAGGCAGTATTACTACAGATTGTACAGCTATTAAAAGGATAATAAGGGAGTATTACAACCAACTTTATGCCAATAAATTCAACAACTTTGAAGAAATAGATAAATTGCTTGAAAGACATTACCAAAGTTCACTCAAAAAGAAATAGCTAATCTGAATATTCCTGTATCTATTAAAGAAGTTGAATTTGTAGTTCAAAACCTCCCCACAAAGAAAATTCCAAGCCCATATGGCTCCACTAATGAATTTTACCAAACATTTAAGAAAGAAATAATACCAATGCTACACAAACTATTCCAGAACACTGGAGAGGAGGGAACACTCCCTACCTATTCTATGAGGCTAGTGTTACTCTGACAAAGACATTACAAAAAAAGAAAAATGCAGGCCAATATCCCTCATGAACACAGCTGCAAAAATTCTTTTTAAAAAAAATTTTACTTATTTTTTATTGAAGTATAGTTGATTTACAATGTTGTGTTAGTTTCAGGTATATAGCACAATGATTCAGTTATATATATGTATATGTATATATATATATATATATATATATATATATATATATAGTTATATATGTATATAACTGAATCTTTTTCAGAATCTTTTCCCTTAGAGGTTATTATGAAATATTGAGTATAGTTCCCTCTGCTGTACAGTAGATCCTTGTTGATTATCTACTTTATGTATAAGTAGTATGTATATGTTAATCTCAAACTTCTAATTTATCCCTTCCCGCCCTGCAAAAATCTTAATAAAATTTTAGCAAATTGAATCCAACAATATATATAAAAAGCTTAATACATTGCAACCAAGTGGGGTTTATCCCACAAAAGCAGGATTAATTTAACATTTAAAAATCAATTTATGTAATTCACCACATTAACAAACAAATAAAACATAGGTCACCTCAACTGACACAGAAAGAGCATTTGACAAAATCTGACATCAATCCTGGTAGAAACTTTCAGCAAAGTAGGAAAAGAACGAAAATTTCTTACCTTGATAAAGGTCATTTATGAAAACCTACAGCTAACTTATCCTTAATGGTGAGATTGAATGCAAGTCATCCAGATTGGAAAGAAGAAAGAAAACCGTCTTCACTCACAGATGATATGATTATATATATAGAAAAGCTGATGAAATCTACAAAAAAGAAAATCTAGAATGTACAAAATTTAGCTGTATTTTTATATACTAGCAATGAAATATGGGGAGTTAAAATTTTAAAATATGACTTGCTGTCAAAAAATATGAAATAGGAATAAATCAGACAAAGGACATACAAAACTGTACACTATAAAACTATAAACATTATAGTTTTGAGAAAACTTATAGTTATGAGAAAAATTAAAGACGAACTAATAAAGGGAGATATGTAATCACAGGTGAGAAGACTCAACAATGTTAAGATGTCAGTTCTCCCCAAACTTGATCTGTAATTTCAATGCAATCTCAATCAACATTCGAGCAGAACTTTTCTATAGGAATTGGCAAACTGATTCTAAAATTCATATGGAAATGCAAAGGAGCTAAAATAGCCAAAACAGCTTTGTGGGGGGAGGGAAATGGTAGGAGGACTAACACTACCTGATTTCAAGGCAACGGGAATCATGACAATGTGATATCGGCAACAAGACTGACAAATAAGTCAATGGAACAAATAGACCACAAATATATGAATTACCGTTTTTTTCTTAACGTAGATGCAAGAAAAATTCAATAAAGGATCGTCTGGGCTTCCCTGGTGGCACAGTGGTTGAGAGTCCGCCTGCCGATGCAGGGGACACGGGTTCGTGCCCCGGTCTGGGAAGATCCCACATGCCGTGGAGCGGCTGGGCCCGTGAGCCATGGTCGCTGAGCCTGTGCGTCTGGAGCCTGTGCTCCGCAAGGGGAGAGGCCACAACAGTGAGAGGCCCGCGTACTGCAAAAAAAAAGGATCGTCTTTTCAACAAATAGTGCTGGAACAGTTGGATTCCATGTGCGAAAAGAAAAACAAAAAGAATTTTGATTCATTACTTGCACCATATAAAAAATGAACTCAAAGTTGATCACAGACCTAATTAAAAAACCTAAAACACCAAGGTTGCCTCATAACTGGAGAGAGGTCAGGACAGATGTTCAGCTCTGTGAAAAGACTCTGAAAGCACTCATGGACTTCCCAGAAGCCTCTTCTTCCAGATGTGATATGTATTGGATAGCCATTCCAAATAGGAAATACTGATACTTTAAGCAGTTTGTTTAGGCTATACTTACAGTTCTATCTAGGTCACAGCAGAATACCCTTACTGCAACTACACACCGAGTATCTGATTCCAAAACAGAGTAATTCAACATGGAGGATGAGGCATTGGAAACTTCTGGATTCTTTTTCTAGGCTTTAAAAATGCTTTACTGAACAAGTCTAATTACTCTGTTTCTTTGCCAGAATTTCACCACTGGTTAAATGAATTCAGTATCATTCACTTCAAAGTAATATTTTGAAGTTTAATTAATGAATGTCTTATTTATAAATCCTTACAAAGAATTGTTTGACTTCAAACCTTCAGGATGAAACCAAATTGAACTTGAATATTTTTTTGCCAGTGGCTTTTCAGATAAATGGTCTCTTTTTTCTCCCTGTGGAGAAATCAGCATAAACACTATTGGAATTTATCTAAACAAAAGAATGGAGCATTGTTAACATTCCATGATAAAATGGAATTTTTCTTGGAAAGGGAAAAAAAAAACTAAAACTATAAAACTTCTAGACGAACATATAAAATAAAATCTTTGTGACCTTGGGTTAGGCAACTATTTCTTAAATACAACACCAAAAGCATGATCCATAAAAGAAAAAATTTGATAAATGGGACTTCGTCAAAATAAAAAACTTTTGCTTTTTGAAAGGCACTGTCAAAAGAATGAAAAGACAAGCCATAGACTGGAAGAAGTATTTGCAAATCGTTATATGATAAAGGGTGTGTGTATTCAGAGTATATAAAGAGCTCTCAAAACCCAACAATGAAAAAACAAGCAATCTAATAAAATTTTAAAATATTTACACAAACCTTTCACCAAGGAAAATAAGCACATGAAAAGATGCCCAACCTCATTAGTCATTGGGGAAATGCAAAGTAAAATCACAATGAGATGCTACCACACACCCATTAGAATAGCTAAAATTAAAAATACTGATTATACCAAGTGTTGACAAGGATATAGGGCAACTCAACTTTCCTACTCCAATGATGGGAATGTAAAGTGATACAACCACACTAGAAAACAAGTCGTTTCATAAAAAGTTAAACATACACCTACCACATCCAGCCATTTACTTTCCAAAATAAATGAAAGCATATGTCTGTTGTAGGAAGGGAGACCCCTTTCAGGGCCCGAGAATGGGCTCGAATACTCAGAAATGAATTGTCCAAGGAGACACATATGCTGACAAAGCAAGAGACTTTATTGGAAAGGGGCACCCAGGTGGAGAGCAGGAGGGTTAGGGAACCCAGGAGGACTGTTTTGCCACATGGCTCACAGTCTTGGGTTTTATAGTGATGGGATTAGTTTCCGGGTTGCCTCTGGCCAATCATTCTGACTCAGGGACCTTCCTGGTGGCACACGCATCGCTCAGCCAAGATGGATTCCAGTGAGGAGGATCTGAGAGGTTGGTAGGACATATGGACTGGCTTCTCCTTTCTCCTTTTGACCTTTTCCGGATTCTTCCGATTGGTGGTGGCTTGTTAGTTCTGCATTCCTTACCAGGACCTCCTGTCGCAAGATAACTCGAACGGTTGCTGTGGTGCCTGGCCAGGGTGGGCGAGTTCAGTCAGTGGTTCCCCTAACATGACCATGTAAAGACTTGTGTATAAATGTTCAGAGAAGCTTCATTTGTAATAGCCCAAACTTGGAGTAACCTAAAATCTATTAACAAATGAATGGATAGGTGAAGAATGCATTTCTTCAGCCTGGAATTCAAAAATCATGGTACATGCACACGATGGAATACTACTCAGCGATGAAAAGGAATGACTGTGGGCATGCTACGACATGGATAAATCTTTATATGTTTTTTTTTTGGCTGCACCTCTCAACATGTGGGATCTTAGTTCCCCAACCAGGGCTCGAACCCATGCCCCCTGCAGTGGAAGCTCAGAGTCCTAACCACTGGACTGCCAGGGAAGTCCTTGGATAAATCTCATAATAGTTATTCTGAATGAAAGAAGTCAGAGAGGCCAAAAAATAAGAGTATATGCTGTGTGATTTCACTTATATAACATTCTAGAAAAGTGAAAACTAATCTATACTGACAGAAAATCAGTGGTTGTCTAAGTATGGGAGTGAGGATCAGGGCGGGGTGAGAGTGAAGGATTACCAAGGGACACAAGAACTCTTGAGGGTGATGCACATGTTCACTATGGACATGAAACTATGTGATAGTTTCATGGGTATTCATCAATACATGTGTCAAAACTTATGAAAGTGTACATTTTAAATATGTGTAGCTTATTGTTTGTCAATTATACTTCAATGAAGCTGTTTTAAAAAAACTCACTGAACTATATACACTTAAGATCTGTGCATTTCACTAATGTAAATTACAACTCAATAAATATTTTTTTTAAAAAATGGAATCAAAGAAATCGCTTCTACCTGACCTGGAGTTGCTAGGTGACCCTCAGAATCCCAGTGACAGCTACCAGGCAGTGCCAGTTTGGGCTGGTCCCTTCCCTCTCTGCCTCTCTGAGAAGCAATGTCCTCCTATTAAAAGTCTGGCTGGGCTCTGAGCTCCTCGCAGTTCTCTGATGTCTGTGGTTTCGTTAGTCTAAGGATGAATGGAAAGTCCTGGGAAACAGTGATGGCAGAAGGTTAAACCAGACCAGATTTCCAGTCCAAACCCTGCGGTGAAGCCTGAGTCACTTTAAATTCCATTCATCTGTATCTGCATGTTTGCACAGCAAAGAACCTGTTGTACTTAAGGCACTGATCTTGGAGCAAGGACCAGGGAGGCTGGGAGATGGCAAATATTGACGCTCTATACCTAAGTTCTCTCTGCAGGCTGTGGCATTAAATCCCCTGCTCTGCTGATGTGAACCAAGGGAGGGGCCTGGCTGGCTGCCCTGGGCTCTGTGTCTTCCTGGACCTAGCTTATGGAATGCTGTTTGGGAGGTTGCTACAGCACCTGCTTCTTTGTGAAAGGAAGAACCAATAAAGCAGAAAAGAACAAACACCGTTCTTCTGCCAGCACCAGCCACCTCCTGTTTACAGGCTGCCTCCCCCTGGCCTGGACTCCAGCTTCCTCTTCTAGGGAGTCCTGGCTAAGAAAGAGTGAGCCATCAAGGAGTGGGGATGGTGGGCTCTGGGTTTGAGCCTATCAAGCTTTGATCCTGACTCCACCCTTTAAAAACTGTGTGATCTTCGCCAAGCAACTTCATCTCTCTTAGCCCCTGTGAGGTACAAATAACCAAACCAGGTTCCTGGAATGGTTGTGAGGGTAAGTGAAAATGGGATATAAGAGCTAAGACATGTACCAAATGCTCACTAAATATTGCCTGATAATATTTGTGGACAGGGACTGTTGCCTGCCAGTCCAGTAAAAAAGAATGTTGCCCACCATCCCAATCCTATAAAGATCGAGCCATTAGGTACTGCAACCTCCCACCAATGGTGTACCCTGAGGGGAATTCAGGATGGAGAAAAACAGGAAGCATTCTGTGCTTTGAATTAAGATACATATGTAAAGAATAATCTCAATGAACGCAGATCCTTTCACTTTTCCATACATAGAAAAGTGCCAAAATCTTTCATTTTTGATGTCTGCTCTTTGTGATTAGCAGTAATCTTTTGGTGTTAGACTACATGTTTTTGTTTTTTCAGCAAAAACCTCCTATATATCCTGGTTCCTCCCTTCCCTCTTCAGAGCAGTTCCTAGAACTGTCTGAGAGGCTGTCTCCTGGGCTATAGTCCTCAGTAAGGTCCCTGGATAAAACTTAACTTGCAACTTTTAGTTGTGCATTTTTCTTCTGTTGCCATATTCATTAAAGGCCCTCTCCTTTCTTCTGCTTGAAGCTTTACTGTTTCCCAGTGGTATTCACCTTTTGGACATCACTTTTCCCCCTAATGCCTGCAAAGTAGTTTGATCATGACATCCTTATTCCTGCTGTACAGAGGAGAGCCTTCTTTGCAGCCTCTCCTCAGATGGAGGAATCAAATGTGTTTCTCCTGCTGAATACCTCTGCCAGAACCCAGAAGCCAAGACTCTTCCTCATACTCCAGCCATGGGGGACAACTTCACGTGCCCTTAGGTGCCCCTCTTCCACTGGCCCCGGTGGCTCTTCAGCCTGGTCTGCCCTGTCCCTGGCTCCTTCATCACCCTGCTCAGACATCACTGCCACTGGAAGCTTCCCAGACCTCCTGAGACATAGCATGAAATAGCCAACTGCCGTGGCTAAGTGCCCAGACTCCTGGTGTTGTCAAACGCAAGTCCATGTGCCTGAGGCACAGTGAGGCCAGACAAACGGAAACAGAGTTTGGAGCAGAGAAAGGTTTATTTCAGGGCCGAGTAAGGAGAACAGGCAGCTCATGCTCCAAAGACCCAAACTCCCCAATGGCTTTCAGGGGAGCATTTTTTTTTTTTTTTTTTTTTTTTTTGCGGTATGTGGGCCTCTCACTGTTGTGGCCTCTCCTGTTGCGGAGCACAGGCTCTGGACGCGCAGGCTCAGCGACCATGGCTCACGGGCCCAGCCGCTCCGCGGCACGTGGGATCTTCCCGGACCGGGGCACGAACCCGTGTGCCCTGCACCGGCAGGCAGACTCCCAACCACTGCGCCACCAGGGAAGCCCCAGGGGAGCATTTTTAAAGGCAACATTTGGGGGTGAAAGCTGCAGGATTCATGACTTTCTTCTCACTGATATGTTGTGAAGCAGCAGTGTGGTGTTTCAGGAATCCTAATCACCAACTTTCTGGTTCCGAACAGTCTGGGGTCTAGTGCTTGTGTCAGCAGGTAGTCGCCATCCTCCACCTGAGTGCTGGGGTGGGGGGGGGCTCTCAGTTCCTGTAGAACAACTTAAAGATATGCATCAGATTGTTATGTATATTCCTTGAGGAGGAACTAGAACTCTGTTTTCACTAAACTATTATCATTACTTTTCTTGTTTAGCTGCTTTTCCTTTGTTTCTATATTCCCACACATCCCTAGTTAGTAACTGCTTGAATCTGCTCTTTGGAACTCAGGGAAGGCCTAGGAGACTAAGCAAGAAATGAGGGGGCGGGGCATGGAAAGGGTCCCCCCTCCCCTTCCTGGGAGGCCCTGCAGGGTTCTTCTCAGTTTCCCTGGCTCCCCCCTTACCAGCCATACACACTTCCGCAAGCTGCCTGGCCACTCTAAGCCTCATATAAACACAGTACCGCCCTCAGAGCCTTGTTGGAGGATGAGAGGTAAAGTTCCTACTTAGCATAGTGCCTGGCTCATAGTAAGAGCTCAGCAAGTGCCAACTGTGTGCACCCAGAAAGCTGCCTTTTGGTCTTCCCCCTGCTACTGACACACTGAATGGACTCGGGGAAAGTTGGTCTCAGCTTTGGTTTCTCCATCCTGTAAAATGAAGAATCTTAACCCCATGGGCCTGTTGGGGAACTGTTGACTGAAACCGCCTGCCTTGGCCAGACACGGTGATAAATACTCATGGGTTGTCTCACAACAAGAGGTCCCACCAGGAAGGACCCTGAGTCAGACCAAATATGGGCCAAGCAAGATGATTGGCCAGAGACAACCTGGAAATTAACCCCATTACCATGAAACCCGAGACTGTGAGCCACGTGGCAGAGCTGTTCTCTTGGGTTCCCTTACTCTCCTGCTCTCCGTCCAGGTGCCCCTTCCCAATAAAGTCTTTTGCTTTGTCAGTATGAAACCGTGCACCTCAGACTGGGACGTGAACCCACGTGCCGGGACTCGAACCTGGCCAAAACTCAGATTGGGACTTGAACCCACACTGCCGGGACTCCAACTCGGTCAAAACCCATAGTATTCCAACTGAGATCACACACCTGGTTTCAGGACTTAATGAAGCTCAGCTTCTTGATGTCTCATCGCAGAAAGAATTCAGTGAGAGACAAAGTAATAGGTAAGAAGTAGATTTATTTAGAGAGAAACACACTCCACAGACAGAGTGTGGGCCATCTCAGAAGGTGAGAAAGGCACCAGGTTATGGGGTTGTCAGCTTTTATAGGGCTGGGCAATTTCATAGGCTAATGAGTGGGAGGAGTATTCCAGCTATTTTGGGAAGGGTTCGGGGATTTCCAGGACTTGGGCCACCGCCCACTTTTTGATCCTTATGGTTGGCCTTGGAACTGTCATTGTGCCTGTGGGTGTGTCATTTAGCTTGCTGATGTGTTACAGTGAGCGTATACTGAGGCTCAAGGTCTAGTGAAAGTTGACTGGTCCTCCATCTTGGACCCATTTGGTTCTAATCAGTTTATGTCATGTCCTTGGGCTATGTCGTTCTTTGAAAGGTTGTGCCCTAACCCCTTCCCTCCTATTTCAAGTACACATGTCTCCTCAGACAATTCATTTCCAAGTGTTAGACAAGACGTCCACTCTCAGGCCGTGGAAGGGGTCCCCTTCCTGCAACAGGCCCATAGATGGGCTTGGTTGGGAGGGGAGGGCAGAATTATGTGCAACCCGTGGTGCCAGTGCCTCTGGGCATTTTTCTGAGAAAGCCACAGCCCAGTGAAGAAGCCCAGGAATGGATGACCACTGAGGTCTCCCCGTCTCTCTTGCGGGGACCAACTGCAGCACCACCAGCCCCTGGCAGGAACTGGGCCTCTCCTACACCTGAACCACCAAGGCTGACTGATCTTGAAACAGCAGGGAAGTGGGCAGGGCACAACCTATAACAGAATGACATAGCCCTTGAGGATACAACAAACACTGGTTAGAACCATTAGGTCCAAGATGGTGGAAGATTCAACTTCCAGTGGACTTTAAGCCTCGTTATACACTCATTGCAATATATCAGCAAATGCTAAATGACACACCCGCAGGCGCCATGACAGTTCCAAAGCTAACCATAAAATGTCAAAAAGTGTGCGGTGGCCCAATACTTAGAAATCTCTGCCCGTTTCCCAAAATAGTTGGAATAATCCTCTCATTCGTTAGCCTATGAATTTACCCAGCCCATAAAAACTAACCACCCCATATTTGGGGGCCTCCCGCCTTCTGAGATGGCCCACACTCGTCTGTGGGGTGTGCTTCTCCCAGGGCCATTCTCAACTTTTGAGACGGACCACATTCTGTCTGTGGAATATGTATCTCTCTAAATAAATGCACTTGTTACCTATCACCTTGTCTCTCACTGAATTCTTTCTGCCAAGAGACATAAAGAACCTGATGTTCGTTAAGTCCTGAGACCAGGTATGCGATCCCAATGACAAGACAGCGGGTTCAAATCCCCATGTGAGTTGCACAGTTCCAGCATGAGCAAACATAGGCTCCTTCATCCTTGGCCTCTCCCCAGTGGCCTTGTTTTCAACAACTGATGCTCAGGATGTCAGGAACATGTTGGTATTTGAACGCTGGAATGAGTTTCTGAAACTTTTCTTGTTCCTCAGGGGTCAGTCAGCTCAACTCTCTTGTCCTCTCTCAGGCTTCGGGGCCCCTGCTGTCCTCATTCTCCCTACTTCCCTCCCCTCCACACACACACATGTTCCACCAGTAAATAGCCCTTGATCATCCTCTCTTCTCTGCCCACTTGGTCATGCCCTGGCATGTTCTTCTTGGACTTTTGTAATTAAAGGTCACTAGCTCCAGGTGACTTCCTCGCTTACCATGTTTTGATGACACCCACTGCCCTTAGGATGAAGTGTGACACACTGTGCCCTGCAGGATCATGTCCTTGCCCACCTCCTCACCTCCTACTGTTCTATTGCTTTGGCCATGTGGCCTGCTGGGCATTCCCATGCCTTTCTTCATGAGGTCCCTCAGCCGGAAATGCCTTCTCCTCCACCTGTACCACTGGAAATTCTCCTGCCCTCCACAGCCAGCCCAAATGCCCCTCCTCTGGGAAGGAGCGGCTGCTCTGGATCAGTCTTCAGAACCAAGGATGCCCTGAGTGCGCCCGTAGTGCCTCACTTGTGCTGCACTTGGAGAGAAACTCAGCCGAAGATGCCAGAGCCCATTGCTGAGCCTCCCCCAGGCAGGATCGCTGAGGCATCCCGTTCTGGGAACTGATCTTTAGGTCATCAGAGCCCCAAACACGATTGTGTCCTGGCTCCCAAAGGCCCCTCCTTGGTGCCTTCAGCCCAGCATTTTCTGCTGTCCCACCCCTCCTCCCAGTGTGAGGTGCCTCCTCCGTGGGATCCTGTGCTCCTCCAGTGTTGGACCCAGGCCTGCTCACTCCTGGGTGCCTGGCGCCCGGCTTGGCACAGAGCAGGCATACAGAGACTGTTTAGTGTGTGAGTGAATGAATTAACGTGGCAGTGAATGAACTAGAGCTCACCCGTCTCTCTTGGTGCCCATATTTATTTCAAAACTCACGTGAGACTGATACACAGAACTGATTTTATTAATTTCCAGTGGGGATATGTCCGTCTCCCTCAACAGGAGTCCCTTATTGGCCAGATTCCAAGTCCATCTTTCAGAATAAGGGTGGGACACTTTCTGACCCTCAAGCTACCTTTTTATTTGTTTTTTGTTTTATTTTGCGGTACGCGGGCCTCTCACTGCTGTGGCCTCTCCCGTGGCGGAGCACAGGCTCCAGACGCGCAGGCTCAGCGGCCATGGCCCACAGGCCCAGCCGCTCCGCGGCATGTGGGATCTTCCCGGACCAGGGCACAAACCTGTGTCCCCTGCATCGGTCGGCAGACTCTCTACCACTGTGGCACCAGGGAAGCCCCAAGCTACCTTTTTAAATACACTACAGAGACTCTGCCTCCACCCTGGCCAAGATAGAGTCACACTGGTAGATGGAAAGACTTTGGGGTTGGGACACCATGGATGGTATTTGAGTCCCAGTTCCAGCCCTTACTTTGCTGTATGATCCTGGTTATTTCTCCCTCTGGGCCACAGTTTCCTCATCTGTTTAATGGGGATAACCATCCTTGCCGGCCTGGGTGCTGTGAAACTGGAAATGTATGCCGAGAAACAACTCCTTCACTCAGGCTCCGAAACCAAAATACAATCCCTACTTGAAGGAACCTGGGCTGTTTTGTTGGGCAGCTGGTCGCGGGGTGAGGGTGGGAGTGGTTGGGAAGAGAAGGGATGGACGGGGGGTGGGGGAGGGGCTCCTCAAGCTGTTCTTCCTACAGCTCAGAGCTTCCTGGGGTGGCTTCCTAGGGGCAGGACGACAAGTACCCCGTCTCATGTGCATCTCATGTGATCCATCAGTGGGACCTGCTAGGATTACTGAGCTGAGAAAACACTGAGGCTGCATCCAAGCCCAGGAATATCTGCCTTAGGTACCAAAGGGGCAGGAAGTGGCATATACTTCATATATGTGCCATCCATAAGGACTAAAGTTCTCAGCTTGGTGTTTAAGCCCAAGACTTATCTTTTCTCCAAGGGGTGACAAGGTCAGTATCTGCAAGCCTGTCTTGGAGTGGAGGAGCAGATTTCCTCTGTGCGGCCCCAGAGGCAGGCCTCCGATCATGGAAGCAGATTCCCTTCGTCTTTGTTAGGAGTTGCCTAACATGGTAGTGAGCTCCCCATCACTGGAAGAATTCAAGCAGAGGCTGAAAAACTTGAAAGCAGGAGAGGCAATTCCTATTCAGAGACAACGGTGTGTAGATCCCACTACATGATCTCGAAGGCTCCTTCCTGCCCTTGTGTACTTGGCTTCATAGCACACGTGACAGGTTATCAGTGCCATTCCAATCAGCCTCCCACTCCGGACCCATTCAGGGTCCAGGACAGGAGTACTCATCCGACCAGTCAGAGCAATGCTGCACGTGATCACGGCAGAGGCTCCTGGGGATACAGCTGCAATATTTGAAGATGGTCGAGGGACAGCGCCACCAGCCAGGGCCGCAGGGTGGGCACACAGTCACTGGGAAGACAGAAGAGCAGCTGCTCTGTCCTGGAATGCCCCATGCACCAGGGCACTCTTTAGCTCTGAAACCTACCATTGCCTCCACAGCCCTGCCCCATCTGACACGGGTTGACTATATTCCTTATTTCCCTGGAGAAGAGAGAATCTAGACTCCCCAACTCATAGGCTGTGCGACCTCAAGCAAGTCTCTCTGTCTGAACCTCAGTTTCCTCATGTGCTCAAGGTCGTTATCAAGGAAGATAGGCAAAGTGCCAGGCCCACAGTCAGTGTTCAGTTACTAGTGGGCACATATAGTCTCCCATCCTCCTCTCTCACCTTGATTCGGTCCCACCAGCCCATTTATGATTCCCTGAGGGCACCTTGCAGACCTCCCTCCTTTGCCCTGGACCCTGGGCCTCCAGCATTCTTCCCTGCCCACCAGCCTCTGCCTGTTGAAGCCCTGTCCATTTTCTAAGGCCTGCTTGAATACTGCGTCTTCTGAGAAGTCTCCCTTGATGATTACTTCTCCTATCCAGCCCCTCCACAAAAAACCTCTCCGGGACCCCAGCACTTCCTTTTGGCATCATCACGGTGTGAGTCCTGGGGGTGGGACTGTACCCCAGCAGAACCTGGCACCAGGCCAGCCCCCAACAGTGCTCAGAACATGTTTGTGGGTTGAACCTTGGGGAAGAAATTGAAAGGAAACTCTGGAGCAGTGAAAGAACTCGTCTTAGAGTCAGGAAACCTGGGTTTACACCCAAGCCCCCTTCCTATCACTCATCATATTAAGTCACTTCTCCTCTCTGGTCTCAGTTTACCTACATATAAACTGGGGCCAGCGATTCCTGCCTTCCTTTCCTCACAGGGTTGTTGGGTGGTGCAGAGAAGATGAAGGAAGCCCAGGTTCAAACCCCGGCTGGGCCATGTACATACTCCTTACATGACTGCCCTCTGGGTCCCAGTTTCCTCCTCTGCGACCCTGAAAGCAAGTTTCCCACCACAGAAGAATAACTCTCCAGAAGGAGCCCCTTGGAGTGGTAGTGAGCACCCTACCACGTGAAGCATTCAAGGAGGAGTGGAAAACTTCTTCCTAGGATGCAAGAAGGGGATGCAGGGGGAACTTTGGAGATTCTCTCTGTTTAACTTCTGCCCTCTTGCCACTGCCTGGCCACCTGCCCCAGCCAAGCTTGTGCCCAGACCCCTACCTGGGCTCAGTTCATCTGAGCAGTCCCCACAGTTGTTGATCCCATCACACTTTTGGTCTGAGTAGATCCAGGAAGCGGGGTCTCCGCAGTGAGCCATGAGGAAGCCAGGGAAGCTCTGGGGCATGTCTCCTACAGAGGGAGAGATGAGGCAGGAGAAAGTCCACATCTGGCTGCAGCTGTCTCAGGACTATCTGGAGGTGGATTGTCCTGGCCACCCTGGCAGCTGTCAAACTCGGGGTCACTGCCCATCTATCCAGGAAGGGCAAAAGGAGGTTTCTGGGGGAGGAGGTCGTCAAGGAGAGAGGAGGGTTCTTTCCCTGTTCACCCAATAGAATGCCCAGAGCCACTTCTCCCTTGTCAGCTCTTGCGCCTTCCCACTCCACACCATTGCTTGCTTTATTCCTCCCTCCAGAAAAGTCCTCCTTGACACCTGTCCAAAACCATTCCAACTGCAAGTCCAGGTTCAAGTTCCTTCACCTCCAGGAAGCCTCCTCCGACTGGAACATAACAAGAATAAATATGAAGCCTTGCACTTGGGTCCCAGAGCTCAGGGAATGTGGGATCACATGCTTTGTGAAAGAGAGTCAGAGTATCTTTCTTGAAAGTGGGTTCTGTGTTAGACAGCAGTGTGACAGGTATACCAAAAATTAACACAAACTCAGGCCACATCATTAGAGGTATAACCCAGACTTGGGAGGGGAAAAGCCTTTGTTCCTTGGACTCACCAGAGCCAGCCAGAAAGAAGTATCATGGATGCTTCCGGGGCCAGTCCAGGGAGAGGGACATAGGCATTTGGTATGTGTTCTGTAGAGTGCTGGTGGAGTGGGGAAGACCAATCATAAGGGGGTGACTGGGAGTTCAGAGGGTGGCCCGGGTAAGAGGACACTCATAGGGGACAAGAAAACAATCTCCAAATCCATGCAGTGCCATCATCACGGGAGACAGATTGAAATGTGGTTCTTGGGGGGCAGGGGTTAATGAGAGGACAGAGTTGGAACCAATCAAGGATGCTACTGGGAGGCAGCTCTAAACTCAGTACAAGGGAGACGTTCCCGTGGAAAAACCAGGCAATGACGGGAGCAGCTGCCTCAAACTGTAGTGAGCTTCCCATCCTGGGAATGTGCAAGCAGAGGCTGAGGGGATTTGGGCATGAGCTGGGACATGGACTAGATGACCTTTAAGATCTCTTCTGGTCTTGAGGGTCCATGATGCAATGACCCTACCCCCATAAGCTACCCCATCCCACCACTCCGACTCACCAGGCTCTCTCCCTCCTCTGTGGCAAGTGACACGCTCCTCTCTCTTGAGAACTGTCAGGTCTCTAAGGTCTGGGACTAGACCTTCCCATTCATTCACTCATTTCATCATTTATTCAGCAAATCATTCTCGATACCTCTCTGTGCAGTGCCCTGCACCAGGCACTGGGCCCCAATATCAAGCAGATTAGGCTTGCCCCATAGGAGTTCACAGTCTGATGGGGGTGGCAAACATGCCAATTGAGAGTGACAACCAGTGTGACTAGGGCTGGGGTGCAGGGAAGCACAGGGGTTGTGAGAGCCCAAACGAGGGAACGTAATTTAGTTTGGGTGTCAGGGAAGGCTTCCTGGAGGAGATAGCACTTGAAATCTGCCTTGAGGGTTGTACACAGGTTCTCTGGGCACGGAGAGGCACAGAGTGGAGGCATCTCCTAGTGTGGGCACATGTGTGTGCGTGTGAGTGGGACAGGGCGGGGGAAGATGTTCCTGGCTGAGGGCAGCATATAAGCAAAGGCCTGAGGACATCAGGGTGCCTGGTATGTTCAGGGGTGGTCGAGCTTCAGTATGGCTGCAGGGAGAGCTGGAGTTGGGGGAGGCAACTCCCAAGGGGCCCTGGAGTAACTACTCACGGCACAAGGCCTCCTCCTCGTCCTCGCCGTGGGCACAGGTATGGATGCCATCACAGACCCTGCTGGCTGGGATGCAGCTCCTCCGGTCGTGGCATAGGAAGCCCGTCCTGTTCATCTGTGTCACGCAGGGCTGGGCCCCTGAGTGGGCAGGGCGAGCCCCGGAAGGGTCAAGGGTGGTGTTTACAAGGGCATCACCAAGTTCTCCCCACTGAGCCCCACCTGAGCTGAGGTGAGAGGCTGGGGCAGTGGGGAGGACACTGGGCTCAGCGTCGGAGATGGGGTCCAAGCCCCAGCTCAACCACTTGCCAGCTGTGTGACCATGGGCAGATGACCCAACCTCTCTGTGCCTCAGGTTCCTTTCTGCAAGATAGGGATCATAGCACACACCCCACAGGACAGTTGGGGAGATTACATAAAAGCCTCTGTGTGTGGGCTTCCCTGGTGGCGCAGTGGTTGAGAGACCGCCTGCCGATGCAGGGGACACGGGTTCGTGCCCCAGTCTGGGAGGATCCCACGTGCCACGGAATGGCTGGGCCCGTGAGCCACGGCCGCTGAGCCTGCGTGTCCGGAGCCTGTTGCTCCGCAACGGGAGAGGTCACAACAGTGAGAGGCCCGCGTACCGAAAAAAAAAAAAGCCTCTCTGTTTGAATAACCCTAGAGAGAATGCAGAGAAAGTCATGGTTTATTGAATGACTGTCTCACGGGAAGTTCCTGAGGACAGTGCTCAAGTCAGTGAAGTGGCTTTCACAGTGGGGCTCCTGGTGCAGGTGAAGGTGTCAGAGGCAACGTCCTGGGGCTGGCTGGGGACCGTTATGCCACAATCCCTTACATCTGGGACAACTTTACGGGCTGCAAAGCGCCTTCACATTTTTATTCTATTGTTTCCCCAAAAACCTCTGTGAGGTGTCATCATTAGCCCCATTTCCTAGATGAGGAAAGTAAGACTCAGAGAGGTGCGACGTGCCCGGCCACATGGCTAATAACCTAGGCTGCTGCCTCTGCTCTTTCCTGAGGCCGGGTCGCCTCCCCAGCATCCAGGAATGGTGGGGACCATCTGAGTGTCCATCCTTCTGAGAGTCTGCCCTTCCATCCCACTGCGGGGAACACTCAACCCTGGGGCTTCCCCCAAAGAATTAGGGGAGAGAAACTGGCAGACGGACTGGGAGGTCTGGCTCCGCAGGCTGGGCACGTGTACACGCATGAGTGCAGGTTGGACGTGGGAGCGGGTTTGTGCCTGTGTGTTTGTGCACATGTGAACCACGGCTCATCTCCTGGAACTGCCTCAGCTAGTGTGAGGGGGCCGACCCTCAGAGACAGTTACATTGTCATACACACACAGCTGCTCACACAGACATACATCAATACACTCGCACATATACAGACGTGTACACACACGGGCACACACACACAGATATGTACCTGCATACACAGACATGTGCATAGATACCTGCACACACACGTACACGCACACATAAACACACAGACACACAGGTACATACAGGCAGGCAACTCCTTGCGTGCTCATATCTATCCCCAGTGCCCATGCTCAGGCATGTAGGGTACTTTGGATTTTACCCCCTACTCCACCTGTCCCCTTAGCACCTCCTGCTAGATGACAGAGCCATCTCTCAGAAAGGTAGGTCTGCTGACACCCTGCCCCCAGCTTAATCCCCGCCCATGGCTCTCTGGATGGTGACCTCCTTCCCCAGTGCAGCCTTTGAGGCCCTGGACCTCGGCCCCACCCACTGCTCTGTCCTTCGTGTCCACTGACCTTCTCCTCACATTTCCTCCCATCCCAGGGACTCTGCACAGGGTGTTCCCTGTGGTTTTCCTGCCACCGCTTTCACTAACCAATCCCACTTTCCCTTCATGCCTCAGCCCCCTTTCACTGCTCAAGGAGCCCTTCCTGACTCCTGGACTGGGTCAGAGCCCTGCTCCAGACTCTCAGAGCCCCCACTAACCCTGCCTTACTGTACTTATTGGATTAATATCCGCCTCACTCTCCAAACTGTTAGCTGCATGATGGCAGGGTAGGTGTTGGGGCTCACCACTGAAGTCGGGCCTCAGGGATATGTTGGACAGGTCCCTGTCCTCTGTAGCGAAGGCAGACATGCAGATGGATGGCACCACCCAGGGTAAGCAGACTCGGGGAAGAGGAAGGGTGAAAGTTATGGGAGCTGAGACAAGGCTCCTAAACCAGGCAGGCAGGGAGGTCTTCCTGGAGGAGGTGGCATCAGAGCTGGGTCCTCTCAATAGCTCATGCTTATAGATGTGCAAATGGAAGCTCAGAGATGTGTATATGTCAGTGTCTGTGTGTGTCTGCACATGCACCCTAAGGAACTGTCCAAAAGTCATTTCATGGAGAAACCAGGCAGGGTCAGTTTTCCCCCATCTCTCTGTGTCCCCCTCCCCTCCCAATAAGTCTGACCCACCCTCCCTTGCCCACCCTGACCTGGCGTGCGAGGTGGGGGTCCAAGGATGGCGACCAGGGCAATCAGGGCTGCAAGAGTTGCCAGCAGGAGCATCAGGAAGGCTGAGAGGCAGGCCCCTCGGCACGAGCAGCAGAAAGGGCTCTGGTCTGCTGTGTGGGGTGGGAAACCAGTGATGGAGCAGCCAGTGCTGGGGCCCAGAGATTCCCTGCCCTGACCGCTGCTAGTGGTCCCTACCCACTGGGGTCCTGGAGGCAGAGGGCTCCCAAGTCCACCATTATGTTCTCGGCTCTGCCTGTGGGCCACCCCCAACAAACACCTGTCTCTGGCCCAGGTCCAGTTGCTGGTGAGTGGCAGTCAGGATGAGGGTCCCAGGTCTCTGCTCCACCCCCCTCACCCTCCTGTCCTTCCATGAGGCTGTCTCCTCAGGAGGAAGAGAGAGATGTACACCTGCGTATCAAGCCCCTACCATGGGGCAAAGACCAAAGCAGGCCCTTCATAGCCATTATTTGTAGTTTTCAAGACAAGATTTATTTTATAAATGAGGAGACTGAGGCTCAGAGAAGAAAAGGTTCAGGTCACCTTGTGTGGAGCTGGGATGTGAATCCACACTTATTTGCTGCCCAAACGGGTGCCCTTTCCACATGCCAACTGATTGCTCATTCTGGAGCCCGTCAGGATGCTGACTGGAATCCCAGCTGCACCACTTTCCAGTTGGGCCACACTGAAAAGCCACTTTACTTCTCTGTCTGTTTCCTCAAGTGGAAAATGGGGGTCATAATGCCCACCTTAGAGTTGTTGAGAGGATTAAGCTAGGTATTGTATCAGAACAGTGCTTGGGACATAGTAAGTGCTGTAAAGGTTTTAGCTACTATTCATGTTTATTGAGCATCTACTATGTGCCATTCTGTATCTGAAGTACTGTGGAAATAGGTGATGTCCTCCTCCTTTAACTGACTTCGATCCTTTAATATTTGCTTGCTTGTGAAATAATGAAACAAAGTCTTCTTAGGATCCTACTAGATGCCCTGCTCTGTAGAGGACACAAAAGCAGTCACAGCTCTGATCCCCTTGCCCTCCAAAAGCTTGTAGTTGCACTTAGAAGACAAGATGTAGACAGGTAAAAAGAAGAGTGTGGGCACTCCTGCTGTCCTCTGGGGCACAATTATCTCAGAGAGGGGGCAGGAGCAGGTCTGACGCATCTACGTCCCCAGCCTGGGGACATAGTAGGCAGGCACACAGTAGGTGCTTTCTGAATACTCTGATCTAAAGATCCAGGAAACAAGGGAAGGGCCCAATTCAGGTCAGTTCATGTCATTTCCATATAATCCATTCACATTTCCAGAGCTGCCTACTCTGTACTCAGACTATACCTGTACACCAGCTGCTCACAGAGCCAGGTGGCAAGTGTGGTTAAGAAAGCGTGAACAAGGTGTCATGGTGCTTGAAGGAGGGTGGGATTTCCACAGGCAGGCGAGGGGAAGGTGCGAGGAGAGGGCACTCCAGGCAGAGAGCGCCTGGATGGCATGTGGGGGACAGCAAGTGGCCCCGTGTGTCCGGAGCCTGGAGTGGGCATGCATTGGGAAGGGAGATGATAGCCGATTTATGCTGTAGGAGATGCAGCATAAATCTAAAACCCATATTCCCTGCAGCCTTAGTCCGTGGCTCCCTTGTAAACTCAGGTAACCAGGGAGACAGCGGGAAGGCTGGCAAGGAGCAGCATCCTGGTTGGCCAAGCAGCCACTCCTCAAACATTTGCACAGCACAGGCCGGGTGGGTGGGGTCACGGGAGAGCCTCGGGCCACAGCCAGATGAAGGCTGCACTTCAAAGCCTGAAAGCCCTTAGGTGCCGATGCCCCGGGGGACAGATGGGGAAAGGAGGCCATTTTCCCACATCATGCCCACCGTGAGCCAGGCTTGAAATAAACAAGCGCCAGTGTGGAGCAGCAAAGGCACCGGGGCTCTGCAACCAGAGGGACCCTGATTCGAATTTGAACGCTGCCTCCCTCCTCCCATCCGTGTGGGATCCCAGCTTGGCTGAGCTACCTTCACCTCCCTCCACCTCAGCTGCCTCATCTGTTATTGCCCCCTAATAGGAGCCCCTCTCAGAGCTGTCCTGAGGGTTGAAACAGGCCCTGCGATGCCGGGCACATAACAGGGCCTTGATCCTTGATAGTTATTAGTAGTAGCTACCTCTCTGGGGCTGTTTCCTTAAACGATCAAATGAGGGCCAAGATTGGAAACACATAGCAGGTGATTAATAAATGTGTTCTTTCCTTCCTTTATTCCACAGAGGTAAAGCAAACTGTCCTGGTCACAAGGTGAGCCAGTGGCCAAGAACAGGTGCTAAATAAGTGCGTAATCCTGCCTATTTTATCCCTCAGAGGTAAAGAGAATCACCCAGGTCATCCTCTGCGCCAGGGACTCGACTCCAGAGCTCTTTCCTCTATAGGTTGCCGGGGGTACTGTATGTGGCTCTGTGCCTGTGAGCACACAGTAGGTGCTCCACACATGCTTGTGCATGGAGAGAATGAACCACCCTATTAAACAAATGGCTGTCATCATGGTTGGCCAGGATGCTGGGAGCAAGGGGACATCAGCAAGGGGACAGAGGTCTGAGAGAGCAGGAGCCTTAGAGAGCCCCCTTTGTGTCTCTGTAGCAACGGCCCAGCTTCAAGGGAGCCCCACACTGGGGAAGGACTGGCCCCAGGCCCTCCGTCATTTACCTTGCCTTCTGGGGAGGGCTTTGCTTCCAGCGGCAGCAGCATTGCCATCCCCCTGCCCAAGAGAACAGAGTGAGGGGTGGGCTGAGGTGAGGCGAGGTCCAGCCTCAGGAAGCCAGACTGAAAAGTTTTTCAGAAGTGTCACCAAGAGCCTCGGGGGAAACCACGGGCCCTCCCACTCCAGCATGCTGAATGCCCCAAACTCATCACGTCCACTTCACGTTCCCACACCCATGCCTGTACTGTGCCCTGGAATGCCTTTTCCTCCACTGTCTACTTGGCAAACATTCATCCTTCAAACCAGCTCAGGCGGCTCTCCTTGGAGAGGATCCCCCTGATGTCCCCTCCCATAATGTCGATCGTTCTCTCCCTTGGCCTCTTCTCCCCTCCCAGCACTTATCACCTGAACCGTGTACCTGGTTCACCTGTTGGGTCCCCGTAGAGAGCCTCCAGGGTGGTGGAGGACCGGAGTCACCTCAGTGTCTCCCCTCTTTACTGCCCACCCTTAGCCTGAGGTTGGCTCCCCCTGGTCAGGAGCTGTCTCAGGGCAGCTCTTACCTGGGGGAAGATCTTTTTCATGTCTCCGGCTCCCGGCTCCAGTCTCCGGGCCCTGGGTGGGTGCAGAGAACTCAGCGCAGGTTCCCTGCCTGTCACCAGGGGCAGCCTGGAGGAGGGATGACAGCAGGCCTCGCCTGGCCGCACCCTCCCTGTGGGCAGGCCCCTCCCAGGCTGCCTCCCATGCTGCGGAAAGGGCAGCAGGGCCCTGCTCCTGCCTGGCCCTTCCCCATTCTGCGGTCTGACAGAGACACTCCAAGGTTGGAGTTCTCATCCCCATGTTACAGGCGGAGAGTCTGAGGTTCATAGAGGGAGAAACTGCCCTCAAGTCACACAGTGTGGGTTTGGTGGGGGCATTAACCCAGGAATTTTTCAGGGTGTGATTTTTCCTCCACATCAATTATGAGACTGGAGGATGTCAGGCCCCGCAACTGCATGAAGATCCAGGCAGAAATATCCAGGATTAACGTTCCAGTGGCTAAAAAGCAGGGGTCATTTTTTTTTCATTGATGTTTGTTCAATTAAATATGTAACCTAGGTGGAAAGAATATGCATTTCCCACTAAAATTATAAAGCAAATATAATTTTAAATTATTTTCTTTAAAAAAGTGGCCGTGTACTTTAAATTTTTCCGGAGATGATGCCTGTGATGGGGGAGGGGTGGGGGCAGGTTGCTTCCCTGAATAATGCCTTCTACCAATTCAGCTCATCCCTCTGCCGAGGAGACCAACAACCTGGGAGCTTAAGGGTCTGGTTGGAAGCCCTGGACCAAGGGAGGAGTGGTGTCCACCTCCAGAAGTGAGCTTGGGGGCTCCAGGGAGGGTGTCTCTGTACGTAGGCTGCCTCTGATGCCCATGGGTTGCCTAACCTGTAACCAGCCTTTTCTTTTTTGTTGGGATATAAACTACCAAGTCCACGGGGATGGGGGTGGAATGGACAGACTCAGCGGCAGCCCTCAGAAGGCAGCAGCGCTGGGAAGGGCTAAGCTATAGGTCAGGGGAACACGATTCTCATGCGGGCCCTGCCACTGGCTCTGCCGTGGGCAAGTCATTTCCTTTCTCTGAGTCTCAGTTCTCTTGTCCAGAAAAAGAAGGAATTGAACTGGATGAAGAGGATGTCTTAGTTTGGGGATCCCCATAATCAGACCTAAGAGCAGTTTTGAAGGCAAGCAGATTTAAGAGGGAGCAATCCCAGGAAACACCGGGGGAACGAGGGAAGTGAGGCTCCAGTAACAGGAGTGTTATCACACTCATCCCACTGTGGGCAAGAGGAACTTTCTCTTGCTAAGGATTTCGGGAGAAGATGCACATCAGAGTCACCCCACCCGAGGGTAAGGGAACTGAGGTATGCATTTGCCAGTTCTTGCCAGTCACTGGCTGAGAACTGCTGGAGGGTATTTATTCCTGGCACCCCTTGGCCCGCCTTGGGCAAAGAGATGCCAGTGTTGGCAGCTGCAAGCTAGGCTGATGTGCCCTGAAATGGAAAGGGCTGAGGGGTACGGGCAGGACCCTCGTGGCATGTGCTGAAGGTGCATCGGCATTTCACCTTGCATGCCAACTCCAACTGATTGTTGAGAGTGTCTGGAACATGAGGTTCAGAAGGATTATGAGGTCAGGACTCAGGATTTTGTGATTGAATAGTGATGTCTGCCATGGGTATAAGAATGGAGAGTGGTATCATGCATGATGACCATTTTGCCATTCTGGGACCAACACATGTCCTTAAACTCTGGTTTTCCTTTTTTTTTTTTGATAAATTTATTTTATTTTTATTTATTTATGGCTGCATTGGGTCTTTTTTGCTGCTTGCGAGCTTTCTCTAGTTGTAATGAGCGGGGGCCATCCTTCGTTGCGGTGTACAGGCTTCTTATTGCAGTGGCTTCTCTTGTAGCGGAACACGGGCTCTAGGGCACGCGGGCTTCAGTAGTTGTGGCACACGGGCTCAGTAGTTGTGGCTTGCAGGATATACAGCGCAGGCTCAGTAGTTGCGGCGCACAGGCTTAGTTGCTCCTCAGCACGGGGGATCTTCCCGGACCAAGTCTCGAACCCATGTCCCCTGCATTGGCAGGCAGATTCTTAACTACTGCGCCACCAGGGAAGCCCTGGCCTTTCTTGACTGTGATTCTTTAGTGTTCTTTTATGAAAAGACTCTTCAGGGATATGAAATTTCCCTTCCTCTGGACTCCTGCTCCAGTCCAGGTACAGCCACACCTGGCTGTGCTGGCAGCATTGTATCTCTCCAGGGCTCAGGCTGTCACCAAGAACCCTTGAGTGAAGGGCAACAGGGGGTCCTGGAAAGATGGAGGAGAGGCCCTGGTGCCTCAATCCCTGAACTTCCTGGTGTCACAGCCAGGTTATATTAAGGAGAAAAAGGACTTGGGCTGCATTGTACAACCTCCACCTCCACCCTGCTGGGCTCCCTCCCCTGCTTGGGCCATGGCACACCTGGGTAAACTTCTAGCAAGAGTGGGAACTTTGGAGCTGATGGTCCAAATGGTCCCACCACTAGCTGTGTGACCTCTGATACGTCACTTAACCTCTCTGAGCTTCAGCTCTCCCATCTACCTCTCTAAACTTCTTTTCCACTCATTCCTGAAGAAAGGTGGTGCCCCAGTAGATGGACCTCTTCGTCCTCCCCACTCAATACCCAACACTGCACCAGGCCCCCTTGGCCCACCTGCTCCAAATTCTCCCTTCTTCCCCCCTCCCTTTCCCTGGGAAAAAAAGTTTCAAAAACTTAATACAGAAAACTTGGAAGAATAATGTATCCACCATCCAGAGATAAAAAACGTTAAAATTTTTGTCATTTTTGCTTCAGACTTCTTTTTCCATCAAGTATAGCAAAAATTGAAGGTCTCTTATTTCCCCAGTTGTATTATTCCTTCCCCCCTCCCCAGAGTCAACCAGTTTCCTGAATATGCCTTGCATGATTCCAATGGCTGGTTTTTACACACTCTCTAGACACACACATACACATACATCTAGAATCACAGTGCAGGGGCCCCTCAACTTTACCAGATATGGCCAAACTGCTCTTCCAGGTGGCTGTACCAGTTTGCACTCCCATTAGCAGCATGTGAGAGTTTCTGTCTCCCCAGTCTTGAAAGTGTCAGACTTTCCAACATCCATCTCGGTATGGTTTTTTTATTTTGGCTGTGTTGGGTCTTCGTTACTGAGTGCGGGCTTTCTCTAGTTGCAGCTAGCGGGGGCTACTCTTCACTGCAGTGCGTGGGCTTCTCATTGTCGTGGCTTCTCTTGTTGCGGAGCACAGGCTCTAGGCACGCAGGCTTCAGTAGTTGTGGCATGTGGGCTCAGTAGTTGTGATTTGTGGGCTCTAGAGCTTAGCTCTAGAACTTAGGCTTAGATGCTCCATGGCATGTGAGATCCTCCTGGGCCAGGGCTCGAACCCACGTCCCCTGCATTGGCAGGCAGACTCCCAACCACTGTGCCACCAGAGAAGCCCTCGGTGTGGTTTAATTTGCGTTTCTCTAGTAATTCCTATGGCCACCACCAATTGCTAACATTTATTGAACACCTATTTTGCCACATGCTGTACTACATGTGTTACATATATTAACTCATTCAGTCCTCCCAACCACAGATGATGGGAACTATTATTATCTCCATTTTACAGATGAGGAAATTGAGGCACAGAAACAATAAGTTACTCGCCCAAGGTTCACAGTTGAAAGGAAGCATAGCTGGGATGCAGACTGGGGTGGGTGAAAAGTTCACACTCTACTCCTACCTATCCCCTCACTTCTCAAAAGTGTGGTCTTCGGACCAGCAGCTTCCTCATCATCTGTGAGAGATGGGGTCTCACCCCAGAACTGCCAAGCCAGAACCTGCATTTTAACAATGCTTTTCCATGTCATGGAAAAAGCCAAACGAACTTTTTGGCCAACCCAGTATATTGGTCATATGGATTTCTTCCCTGGTGAATGGCTTTTTCCTATCTGTTGCCCATTTTTCTATGGGTGGTTCATCTTTTTCTTATTGATTTATGGATTTATGTTGGATTTGAATCATTTGTTGCATGGATCATACATCTCTCTCCCAGTCTGCAGCTTGTCACTTGCTTAGAGTGATTTTTGCTGGCTCCCTCCACCTTTCTAAATCCATCTTTCTTGCCCAGAACCAGGCGATAATCTCACTTCATGAAGCCTTCTTCGACTCTCCCCCTTACCCTGGATTTACCTTTCCCTATATTCCTTATGGTCAAGGGCCCCATCTTACCCTGGCTGTGGCTAGCGGAGACCTCTGCACATGAGATCAGTAAACCTCACCTTGAGTCAGGCAAACCTTTTATCCCGATTCTGCCAAATTAATACCTACCTGATTTAAGATGGCAAGTCACAGCCTCTCTGTTTCCTCGTCTGAAGAATGGGGATAAGAATACTTACCTCAAAGAGTTGTGGTTAGAACGAAGCGAGTGCACATATGTGAAAGGGTTCTGCACCCTGGGAGTGTGCGATATTGTTTCTGGATGACTTGGTTTGTTTATAATTACAAAGAGATCTGCTTGGGGGCTGGGACTGCTTCTTAGTTCAGTGCCTGGCTCTGGGTTGGACAATGCTAAGTGGGCGCCACAACTAGATTGAGCCAGGGACCTGAGAGATCAGCTTCCATACCTGCCTAGAGGTGAGGCCAAGTCCCTGCCTCAATATTTACCACTCCTCCCCTGTGCCTTCCATAACTCTGAGAGCCCTGGCTGGCCACCTCTCCTCTCTGGGACTGTTTCCTCAATTCTAAAATGGAGATGTTAAACCCCATCCTGCTTTCCTAGAGGGATGCTGTAAGGACCCATTTAAAATGATAGAGTGCTATAAAGGGCTTTGCAAAAGTTGTGGGGAATCAATAGATAAACTTCATCATGAAAGGTCTAAGTAGACACTTTTACAAGACAGCTTATAATATTGCTTAGGCCAATGATTCAAATTTTATCGATGCTTACAGACTTAAGTGTTATGAAATAATTAGATGTGGGGCTCCAATAATGACTGCATGATGGTATATCCTGAGGTAACATTATCAAGAGCTTTGGTTGAAACCTCTCATTTCTAATCAGTTGTTGATTTCTTGCCATCCAAGCCTTCAATTATTGCTGCAGTGTTGCAAAACAATTCAGGTACGAAAAACATACAAGAAACAGTAAAATGAACCCAAATAATTTAGAATTGAAGAGGCAAACAAAAATATTTTACTCTTAAAACGACGAAGTAAAATTAGACAACCTCTAAACCAGGGGTTCAGGGAACTTGGATGAGAAAAAAATTAAATATTTTCACTAATGTCTAACTGAAATATAGCATTTCCTTCAATTATGAACATAGGCAATAAATGACAGAACTGTTAGCAGTACTGTGACTTTATCATTAATAGAAATCAGATTTAGATATCACAGATGTTGCAGAGATTTCAAAACAATAGTTTGAAATTACTTTGAAATTCCAATAGATTTAGAACCACCAGTAGGCCTTATTTTATGTGCTAATAAAGAAGTACATATATACATAATTGCAAAATTTTGAAAATACCTTAATAACTGTATTTTAATATAGTTTACTTTGCAATCCTGCATACTTAGTTTTATGCATGTGAAAACATTATTCTGAGGAACAGTCCACAGGCTTCACCAGATTATCAAACGGGTTCATGGCATGAAAAAGCGTCAAGAACACCTGCTCTAAACAGATAAGTCATTAACATCACAGGAAGAGAATACTTAATAGTGAAATATGTAAAGCTGGCTTCAACAATTACACACTTCAGAAAAGGTATATAAACTGTACTTCAGAACTTACAATATTGCAAGGAGTCAGAAAATCCACACTAATTGTACAATCTAGCTTTCCACAGAAGGCTGCATTTCCCACTATCTCAATCTTTTATCTCTGTCACTGTACATACCTCCCCCAGACTCTAGTCTAGAACAAGTAGGCAGAGAAAGAAAGATAAAAAAGGTAGCTCATACTGCTGATACTCATATGCAAACATAACATGCTCAGCAACTGGAAATGTGCTGGGAGGGGCTCAGGAACACCTGGGTTAGTTGAGGCTGGGCCGGCAAACCTAGAATTTGAGGACGGTGATAAGTTGACCAAGTATTGTGGTTTAAAAATTTAGCCCAATGTGAAATCTGGTAAGAAGCTTAGGAATGCATGGGACAGCCTTCCCAGTTTGCTTGGCAATACTCAGATTGTGACTGTGGCCCAAAGACTAGGCTTACCATCCAAACAATAAGGTGGAGGAACAGACAGCCTTATACATAAAAGCTCAAAAATATACGTGAAGCACAATGAAATAGGATTACTGGGCGTTCAAAAACAAAAACAAAACCCTGGGAAGGGAATGGAATTTGCCATTTCTCTGTGGCTGGATAAGCACAAAATTTAATAGACCCTGGTGGTTACCGTAGAGCTAAGACATTGCTGGCCTCTGGACTTGCCCCTCTGGTCTATCGTGCACGCTGTTGCCACGTGCATCGTTCTAAAGCACTGCAACTCTTGCTTAAAACCTTTCTATGCTTTCCACCTTGCTCAGGACCAAGTCCAGGTTTAATGAGGTCCTTTATTATGTGATCCGCCAAGCCCTATCTATAGCTATACTTTTGTATGCTCTGTGTCTGCCTGCTAAACAATTATTGTTCCCCACCCTCTTGCCTCTAGGTCTTTGAGCATACTGTCCCCACTGCCTGAAACACTGCTCCTTATATTTTGTTTGGCTTCCCTTTTCCCTCTAGGTTTAAGCTTGGTTATCACTTCCCCCCAGAAGTTCGGGGTCCCCTCGCAGTACTCCATGCTTATCTGGTCACAACACTTACCACATTAATAATAGTCTGTCTCCCTCTTTAAAATCTGAGCGACCAGAGTTGGGCACTGGGTCTTGTTTGTTGTTGCAGTGCCATCTCCCAGCATGGGGCTTGGCACTCAGGCTCACAAGTGGTTGTTGAATGGTTAAACTGTGGATCTCTAATATGGTATCTCGGCAAAAATCACTACCGTGGTGTGGGGACTCAGCTGAGAATGTTATATAGACACCAAAGGTTGGGGGGCCTGATTAGCTTTACCGAAAAAGGTCTAGAACCCTCTGATTCTCCACATGTAGTCCTAAGATACTTAAGAGCCCACAAAAATTATAATAGAACTATTTTATATATTTAAAAAATCATAATGGAAATGGCACATTTATCTAAGATAAAGCCACACAGACTAATAATAAGGGATAAAGTTTTTGCTTTTGGCTCAAAGTACCAGGTTTCACACGCTGATGAGCAGCTCAAATTCGCTGATAATACATCATATGAATTTTTGAGATAAGATTGATAGACCAGATAATCTGGTAATTTCTGATTTACAAAAAATATATCATATATAAAAGGTATTCATGAAGTTTTGTGAAAAGATTGGGAATCTTGGGCCTAAATCATTCATTATGGTGATTTCTACTGTGTTTGTAATTGCCTGAATCAGTGTATCTCTTACACCAGGGACCTGAACCAAGCAAGAAGGACCTTAGGAGTCTGGGAGGTTTGAACCAGAGACTCAAGGGTCTTGATAATTTGCCTAGAACCAAGGCAAGCTTCCCAAGAATATGCTGTGTGGTAGGAAAGAAGGTGATACCTGTCTAATGGAAACAAGTAAAGTTGGGTCCACCCAAAGGGCTAAACTGTTACTTTAGAAGGGGCCAGTTTCTTTGCTTTTGTTGCAATTTTCAAGTCACATATTTTTATGCTGTATACCTTTGGGGGGGGTGGTGGTCGTCGTTTTTCTTTTCTTTTTTTAAAAAGTAAAACTGGGGCTTCCCTGGTGGCAAAGATCCCACATGCCGCCGAGCGGCTGGGCCCGTGAGCCAAGGCCGCTGAGCCTGCGTGTCCGGAGCCTGGGCTCTGCAGTGGGAGATGCCACAACAGTGAGAGGCCTGCGTACCGCAAAATAAATAAATAAATAAATAAATAAATAAAAGTAAAACTGTTTTTGAAAACATCAGTCTGGTTTAATCATGTGAAAATAAAAAGGCAGGACACAAATATTTGAGTGCCTGATAAATAACAGGAAAGATTGGGTATTTCCTCATACAAGGAATTGTCTCTTACAAACAAGAGGGGAAAGTTTGTCTAAACTTGGATCAATGCTTTCAAGAGGATTGAGGGTATCTCAGGGGTATCTCATTCGGGAAGCAAAGAGAAACAAAACCAAGGGAAGGTGGAACAGCATAGGACAATTATACAGTTGCTCTTTCTTATCGAGATATTCTTTCGCATTGTTTTGTTTTTATAAGGGAGGCCTTTCCTAATAGTGGGCTCTCTGACTCCTATAAATCTGCAGCATTTTGAATATATTCCCCTCAGTTGGCCTCACTGGGTGCATTGCAATTAAATGTGTGTCTGATTAATGAACATAAGTGTATACCATGGGTGGTAAATAAGACAACTGGGCTTATTTTTTTTAAGGTAAATCCAATCCATTTCTCATGTTTTATAACTGTTTTCTCACAAAAAATCAGAAAGAGACGACTGCCTGACATACTTTCTAACCCTCTATCTTCCAAATCTAGACAACCTACTATTTAAAAAAGCAAAACCTATATTTTGTGACCAAAGCCTTACTTGATTAGTTAATTGTATTTTCTTTTGACTCAGAGAAAGCTAATGACTAGGCTGAAGGCAAGTGTGTGACTCACTCTTTATTCAAACAGCACTAGTGCAGTTGCCAGTAATGCCCATGTGAGGAAAGTATTGGTTAGCAAAGTCATTTAACATTTCACGTCTAATGACACTGAATCACATTAAGACTGTGGTGTACTATGTTACTTGATGTCACTCTTATTTTTTTATCTGTATTATTGACAATAATAATAAAGGAATGATAATAACAGTTTTTGCAAAGTGAATTCTATACTTAATTGTGCAACATGAGAGTCTAATTCTTACTATCAAAATGAAAAGCTTGGGGCTTCCCTGGTGGTGCAGTGGTTGAGAGTCCGCCTGCAGATGCAGGGGACACGGGTTCATGCCCCAGTCCGGGAAGATCCCACGTGCCATGGAGCGACTGGGCCCGTGAGCCATGGCCGCTGAGCCTGCGCTCCGCAGCAGGAGAGGCCACAACAGTGAGAGGCCCGCGTAACGTAAAAAAAAAAAAAAAAAAAAAAAAAAAAGGAAAGCTTTCTCTGATAATATCTTTAACTTATACTTGATATGCTTTCTAACAGAGAAAAATAGTTCTTTGGAAAGATCCATCCAACAAAAAAATCTATAGCCTGTGCAAAATAACATAAAATGCATTTGTGAATCATTTTTGCTTTAATTTGCTCCCTGATCATCACATAGCAATAAACAGACATAGAACATTTCCTCATTATTTTCTGGGTTGGGTAGGGGTGAAAGGGACAATCTGGAAAATTAGTATATTAACTCAAATTCCAGCACATAATTATTCAAATAAAATTTTAATGATTTCAGTTCAATACAACTGAAAATGTAGTGTATTAAAGGGCATTTTCTACTAAATTTCAAATTACAGATTGTGGGCCATTGCTGAGTAGGAGTGTCATATCCTACTGAGTATTCAACTTATTAACTAAGGTGACTGACATGGTAGGAGGTGGGGAAAAACAATGATCAGCTCACAGAATTTGGCTAAGAAAGGAAACAAACAAAAACAATGCAAATAATAATTAAAACAGCACAGATATTAGTAAAATAAAAATACAATCCCAAATATCCATCTCTTAAATTACTAGAGAAAAATTACAGGTAAAATTACAGCAAATACAGTCGTCACAGATTTCGGTAACTTTATTTGCATTTAATAGTGATTTTTAAGTCCTATAGCCAATGAAACCATTTTAAAAAGCACTATGAGGAATGGAAATTTAGATGTCTATACACTTTTCTTAAAAAAAAAAAAAGCTTATATTTCTGAATGAGCAAGATTCACTTTTGCAGGTAGAGGCCCTGCTTCTTCATGATCTTCACCTTTAGATCTAACAACCACAAGAGAAGAAGCTGGATATCTGTTTAGCTTTTGTTCATTCACGAACTCCAAGTCACCATAGATACTCAGCTTCTGCAAAAAACAATCAATGAACATTAGCAATTTGGATAATTAGGAACCTCTTCAAGTAAGTCTTCAAAAATAGCAATTTAATCTGTGGGTATCTGGTAAAAAAAAAATTTCTATAAACGTCCTCAAGAATGCTTTTACTCAAAGTGTTACAGATATGTGATTCAGTTCCCAGTGGATGGCCAAAGAAAACTTTTCCACATGTACTGACTTAAAATACTTAGAAGTTAACAACTGAGCATCAAGAAAAATTGCTCAGGTTTAAATGGAGTAAGTGTGGTCATACAAGAGCATGGATTCTGGATGTTTGATGCCTTAAGTGATCAATTCCTTTAAGATCTTAGCTCTCCAACCAAGTGGTCAAATGATCTGGGGTTAAGTTTCTCTGCTACTAAATGTTCTAAATTAACATATATGGAAAATGGTATGTACTATTTTAAAAGGCTGTGAGTAGAACAAAGAATGTACATGAAATACTTTAACACTGATAGAAACGTCTTCATAAACATATAAAAGCTCAAATTATTACTAACATATCCAAGAAGATAGATACTAAAACGAAAGAATGAAAGCATAACACAGAATCAGTGCAAATGTCATAAAATTCACTGAAGTATAATGGAAATGTCTAATATCTTTTGAGAGTAGGTCTATTTAGATATAGGCCTATCTCCTAAAGGAAAAAATAGAAAAGGAAAAGTTTTTACTAACAAACGGGATAGATTTTGTTGTTAATGCATATGGCAATAAATCTCTGATTCTGTAAGTTAAAAACTGAAGTGCTGACATTATTGACAGGGCAACTGACTATATTAAAAAGACAGACCGACACAGAAGTACCTGATGTTGGAAAGGTGCTTTTAGAAGATGCTGAATAAAGAGCACCTTCAAAAGTTTAAGTATCTACAATACCAATACATGCTACAACATGGATGAACCTTGAAAATGTTATGCTAAGTGAAAGAGGCCAGTCACAAGAGACCACACATATTGGTCGTCTATGGCTGGTGAAGATGCTTGGGAGGAAATGGGGAGTAACTACTAGCATGAGTTTCCTTTTTGGGGTGATAAAAAAGTTCTAAAAGTGATTGTCATGATGGCTGCTTACTTGAACACATTTCAGATGTGGTCTGCTGTCTACTGTTTCAAGGCAATAACTATCCTGCACCAAGGAGGTGGCCCAGTACCTGACACTTTTCCAGTAAGAGAATATTTTCAAGACAAATTCAGTGGTTGATGGATTGGACATGGATCTGATACACTAAGGCCTCCTTAAAACCCAAATTAACATGTGATAATTTGTTATGGGGCACAATGAAAGAAAAACTTTCACAACTCTATTTAACATTTAAAAACCTTGAAACAGTGACCAGGAACTGTTTAAATTATTTCAAACATCTATATGGAAGAAGCTATCTAGAAGATCAGGGAGAAAGAGTAAAATTCGTGCAGGGAAATGGATGGGAGCATATGGATAACCTCTAACCAGTATGTTTAGTGATTCTGTGGCTACTCTGTATTCTCAAATTACTAATCAAATACAAGGGTACAACAGAGGTATTTTCAAAAGTGTTACCTTCGGAAGTTTATTGCTCAAGTATCCTTTATGAAAAAAATTACTTAAGGAGGTCCAGCAAAAGTAAAGAGGAAATCAAGAAAGAAAATAACATACAAGAAACAGTAGCAACTGAGATGACTTAGAAAATGGGAAGAAAGCCAGAACAAAACAAAAATGGGTTCCATTAAGCAGAGATATATGGAAGATTCTCCTGGGAACACTTTTTAAGTATTCAAATATAAACTATTTGCCAGTGTTTTAATAGAACCAGTGTTCTACTTTGAATATTTATATAATCATAATACTGTAAATGCTGCCTAGTGGATTTTAATTTTTCAGATCAACCTATGAAAGTATATATACAGAAGAATGAGTATATTTTATTGTCAACAATCATAATAATTAATGAAAATTGAGACAGCATAAAAAGGGAGAAGGAAAGGCAGTAATGAGGAGTCAACAGAAATTTGTAAAGCACTCACTAAATGTATACAAAATAATAATATACATTATAAAAACCAGCAACTGGGGGCTTCCCTCGTGGCTCAGTGGTTAAAAATCTGCCTGCCAATGCAGAGGACACAGGTTCAAGCCCTGGTCCAGGAAGATCCCACATGCTGCAGAGCAACTAAGCCCATGCACCACAACTACTGAGCCTGCGCTCTAGAGCCCACGAGCCACAACTACTGAGCCCACGTGCCACAACTACTGAAGCCCGTGCACCTAGAGCCTGTGCTCTGCAACGAGAAGCCACCCCAATGAGAAGCCCGCGCACCGCAACGAAGAGTAGCCCCCGCTCACCTCAATGAGAGAAAGTCCGCGCATAGCAATGAAGACCCAACGCAGCCAAAAAATAAATAAATAAAAGAAATAAATTTATATATATATATATAAAAACCCCAAAACCCAGCAACTGAAGAGATGAAAGTGAAAGACAGTATAAGGGAACTAAACTCATCCTTTAGTAGGAGGACATCAGATAATGTCTAAAATTGATAAAACAAGAAATAAAAGATAAAATTTTTAAATGGCAACTGCTTGGAAAAAATTTTAAAAACTATTGACTGGTTTATCTGAGAAGTGAGGAAGAGGAAGTCAATTTTATGTCACACGTATTACTTCTAAAAGTTAAAAATAAACTCAATTAGTATGTATTTGGGCTTTAGGCCTGCCTTTGCCACTAACCAGTTATGCAATCTTAGATGTACATAAATCTTTTCTAAAACTCATTTTCTTAACAGAATTTAGATTAAAAAGCTATGGCATTTACATCGTTTTCTGATTGTCTCTCTTGAGACTTAATGCTTCTAAACAGCAAGATTCTTGGTCTTTTTTTTTTTTTAGACAAATAATGTTTATTATAGTTTAAGACATGTTTCACCTACTATTTAAAAAAATTAACCTAATTTATTTTTGGCTGCGTTGGGTCTTCGTTGCTGCACGTGGGCTTTAACTAGTTGCGGTGAGCGGGGGCTACTCTTCGTTTCAGTGCACAGGCTTCTCATTGTCGTGGCTTCTCTTGTTGTGGAGCACGGACTCTAGGCACACGGGCTTCAGTAGCTGTGGCTCATGGGCTTTAAAGCGCAGGCTCAGTAGTTGTAGCGCTTGGGCTTAGCTGCTCCACAGCATGTGGGATCTTCCCTAACCAGGGATCAAACCTGTGTCCCCTGCATTGGCAGGCAGATTCTAACTGCTGCGCCATGAGGGAAACCCCCACCCTACTTCTTGAGTCATTGCAGCCTTTAACATTCAACTTTGTTCCACCTTCATGTTATTCTTCATTGTACCTCTAATCTCTTGAACAGGGCCTAGCACATCATATGTTATCCATAAGTGTCTGTGATTTACTAACATGAATGTTATTTGAAGTCTTCTAAAACCTTTCTTAACTAACCATTTGAAATCAGATGATCATGGTCTTGACAAATAAGAAAAAAGGATGCAAACAGATAATGAGATTAACACTGAGGCAGCAGTTATATTATTATTTGTGGCTTTGGCAATTTTCTGAGGCTGCCTGGTCTCTAGAAAGGAATATCCAATATTGCTGAACCCTGTTTTTATAAGTCAGGTTTGACCTGCCTGACAAGGACCACTATGAATGATAACTCTTTATTATCTTAAATAGACAGCTCAACAAGAGAAAAGCATTATTTCATGAAGTTTCAAAAAAACATCATAAATGTGAAAGAACAGGGAAAAACAGTGGAGAAAAAAGGATCAAAATCTTTGTAAGTCACTCAAAATGATACTGCTTTAAGATCAACAAATGCCAACTCTTTCTGGCATTACTATCAAATGGTATATGATGAGTACCTACTATATACAAAACAGGCTAAGGATAAATTATTTCAGAACTTTCCTAAATAAAAAAAATAAAGCTGCTCATAAGTTTCCAAGACCACATTCCTGGCCCTTATTAGCACCACTTTAAGCTTTATTTGTAGTGAATGAAAAGGAAGCTTTTAATATTTTATGTTTGAGCTCAAGATACCAGGTCCATACTGAAGAGAAACATTCTCTCAGCAGGTCTATGATTTCCTATAAACACATAGGATTATATATATAAATAATATAACAAAATATAAATAACATTGCTTATTGCTTGTATTTCTTAACACGGAGTCTCATGCTACTATGGAGAGGGGTCAGAAGTAACTTATGTTCCAATAATAAAATCAATGAAAAGGTTTTATGAAAGTAAAGTTTAAAATAGGTAGCTTTTGATTAAGAAAATCTGAATAACTTTCCTAATGCTAAACTCTCAGCTACTTTTACAATAAAGGAGAAAATACCAGGGAAGGAGTATTTACACTGCTATATTTTACAATAAGAAACAAAACATTAATATTGAAATAGTTTATACAGCTTGTTTTTTCTCCTTTTTGTGTTGGCTGTGCTGTGAGGCATGCAGGATCTTAGTTCCTCTACAAGCGACTGACCCCACACCCCTGCAATGGAAGCATGGACTCTTAATCACTGGATGGCCAGGGAAGTCCCAGTTAATACAGCTTTTTAAAAAAAATATATATTTAATTAATTTACTTATTTTTGGCTGTGTTGGGTCTTTCTTGCTGTGTACAGGCTTTCTCTGGTTGCGGTGAGCGGGGGCTACTCTTCATTGTGGTGCACGGGCTTCTCACTGTGGTGGCTTCTCTTGTTGCGGAGCGTGGGCTCTAGGCACGCAGGCTTAGTAGTTGTGGCTCACGGGCTCAGCAGTTGTGGCTCGTGGGCTCTAGAGCGCAGACTCAGCAGTTGTGGTGCACGGGCTTAGTTGATTCACGGCTTTTGGGATCTTCCCGGACCAGGGCTTGAACCCATGTTCCCTGATTTGGCAGGCGGATTCTTAACCACTGTGCCGCCAGGCAAGTCCTATACAGTTTTCAATTGTGAAAAGAAATCCACTAAAATGGCAATATGAAATAGTTCTGGATGAGTGATTTTTTTTTCCTGCTTCTTTTTATTTATTTATTTATTTATTTATTTATTTATTTATTTATTTTAAACATCTTTATTGGGGTATAATTGCTTTACAATGGTGTGTTAGTTTCTGCTTTATAACAAAGTGAATCAGCTATACATATACATATGTTCCCATATGTCTTCCCTCTTGCGTCTCCCTCCCTCCCACTCTCCCCATCCCACCCTTCCAGGCTGTCACAAAGCACCGAGCTAATATCCCTGTGCCTTGCGGCTGCTTCCCCCCAGCTATCTACCTTACTACGTTTGTTAGTGTGTATATGTCCATGACTCTCTCTCGCCCTGTCAAAACTCACCCTTCCCCCTCCCCATACCCTCAAGTCCGTTCTCCAGTAGGTCTGCGTCTTTATTCCTATCTTACCCCTAGGTTCTTCATGACATTTTTTTCCCTTAAATTCCATATATATGTGTTAGCATACGGTATTTGTCTTTTTCTTTCTGACTTACTTCACTCTGTATGACAGATTCTAGGTCTATCCATCTCATTACAAATAGCTCAATTTCATTTCTTTTTAAGGCTGAGTAATATTCCATTGTGTATATGTGCCACATCTTCTTTATCCATTCATCCGATGATGGGCGCTTAGGTTGTTTCCATGTCCTGGCTATTGTAAATAGAGCTGCAATGAATATTTTGGTACATGACTCTTTTTGAATTTTGGTTTTCTCAGGGTATATGCCAAGTAGTGGGATTGCTGGGCCATATGGTAATTCTATTTGTAGTTTTTTAAGGAACCTCCATACTGTTCTCCACAGTGGCTGAACCAATTCACATCCCCACCAGCAGTGCAAGAGTGTCCCCTTTTCTCCACACCCTCTCCAGCATTTATTGTTTCTAGATTTTTTGATGATGGCCATTCTGACTGGTGTGAGATGATATCTCATTGTAGTTTTGATTTGCATTTCTCTAATGATTAATGATGTTGAGCATTCTTTCATGTGTTTGTTGGCATTCTGTATATCTTCTTTGGAGAAATGTCTATTTAGGTCTTCTGCCCATTTTTGGATGGGGTTGTTTGTTTTTTTGTTATTGAGCTGCATGAGCTGCTTGTAAATTTTGGAGATTAATCCTTTGTCAGTTGCTTCATTTGCAAATGTTTTCTCCCATTCTGAGGGTTGTCTTTTGGTCTTGGTTATGGTTTCCTTTGCTGTGCAAAAGCTTTGAAGTTTCATTAGGTCCCATTTGTTTATTTTTGTTTTTATTTCCATTACTCTAGGAGGTGGGTCAGAAAGGATCTTGCTGTGATTTATGTCATAGAGTGTTCTTCCTATGTTTTCTTCTAAGAGTTTGATAGTTTCTGGCCTTACATTTAGGTCTTTAATCCATTTTGAGCTTATTTTTGTGTATGGTGTTAGAGAGTGATCTAATCTCATACTTTTACATGTACCTGTCCAGTTTTCCCAGCACCATTTATTGAAGAGGCTGTCCTTTCTCCACTGTACATTCCTGCCTCCTTTATCAAAGATGAGGTGTCCATATGTGCGTGGGTTTATCTCTGGGCTTTCTATCCTGTTCCACTGATCTATCTTTCTGTTTTTGTGCCAGTACCATACTGTCTTGATTACTGTTGCTTTGTAATATAGTCTGAAGTCAGGGAGCCTTATTCCTCCAGCTCCTTTTTTCGTTCTCAAGATTGCTTTGGCTATTCGGGGTCTTTTGTGTTTCCATACAAATTGCGAAATTTTTTGTTCTAGTTCTGTGAAAAATGCCAGTGGTAGTTTGATAGGGATTGCATTGAATCTGTAGATTGCTTTGGGTAGTAGAGTCATTTTCACAATGTTGATTCTTCCCATCCAAGAACATGGTATATCTCTCCATCTATTTGTATCATCTTTAATTTCTTTCATCAGTGTCTTATAATTTTCTGCATACAGGTCTTTCGTATCCTTAGGTAGGTTTATTCCTAGATATTTTATTCTTTTTGTTGCAATGGTAAATGGGAGTGTTTTCTTGATTTCACTTTCAGATTTTTCATCATTAGTATATAGGAATGCCAGAGATTTCTGTGCATTAATTTTGTATCCTGCTACTTTACCAAATTCACTGATTAGCTCTAGTAGTTTTCTGGTAGCATCTTTAGGATTCTCTATGTATAGTATCATGTCATCTGCAAACAGTGACAGCTTTACTTCTTCTTTTCCGATTTGGATTCCTTTTATTTCCTTTTCTTCTCTGATTGCTGTGGCTAAAACTTCCAAAACTATGTTGAATAAGAGTGGTGAGAGTGGGCAACCTTGTCTTGTTCCTGATCTTAGTGGAAATGCTTTCAGTTTTTCACCATTGAGGATGATGTTTGCTGTGGGCTTGTCATATATGGCTTTTATTATGTTTAGGAAAGTTCCCTCTATACCTACTTTCTGGAGGGTTTTTATCATAAATGGGTGTTGAATTTTGTCGAAAGCTTTCTCTGCATCTATTGAGATGATCATATGGTTTTTCTCCTTCAATTTGTTAATATGGTTTATCACATTGATAGATTTGCGTATATTGAAGAATCCTTGCATTCCTGGAATAAACCCCACTTGATCATGGTGTATGATCCTTTTAATGTGCTGTTGGATTCTGTTTGCTAGTATTTTGTTGAGGATTTTTGCATCTATGTTCATCAGTGATATTGGCCTGTAGTTTTCTTTCTTTGTGACATCCTTGTCTGGTTTTGGTATCAAGGTGATGGTGGCTTCGTAGAAGGAATTTGGGAGTGTTCCTCCCTCTGCTATATTTTGGAAGAGTTCGAGAAGGATAGGTGTTAGCTCTTCTCTAAACGTTTGATAGAATTCACCTGTGAAGCCATCTGGTCCTGGGCTTTTGTTTGTTGGAAGGTTTTTAATCACAGTTTCAATTTCAGTGCTTGTGATTGGTCTGTTCATATTTTCTATTTCTTCCTGATTCAGTCTTGGCAGGTTGTGCATTTCTAAGAATTTGTCCATTTCTTCCAGATTGTCCATTTTATTGGCATAGAGTTGCTTGTAGTAATCTCTCATGATTTTTTTTATTTCTGCAGTGTCAGTTGTTACTTCTCCTTTTTCATTTCTAATTCTATTGATTTGAGTCTTCTCCCTTTTTTTCTTGATGAGTCTGGCTAGCGGTTTATCTATTTTGTTTATCTTCTCAAAGAACCAGCTTTTAGTTTTATTGATCTTTGCTATCGTCTCCTTCATTTCTTTTTCATTTATTTCTGATCTGATTTTTATGATTTCTTTCCTTCTGCTAGCTTTGGGGTTTTTTTGTTCTTCTTTCTCTAATTGCTTGAGGTGCAAGGTTAGGTTGTTTATTCGAGATGTTTCCTGCTTCTTAAGGTGGGCTTGTATTGCTATAAACTTCCCCCTTAGAACTGCTTTTGCTGCATCCCATAGGTTTTGGGTCGTTGTGTCTCCATTGTCATTTGTTTCTAGGTATTTTTTTATTTCCTCTTTGATTTCTTCAGTGATCACTTCATTATTAAGTAGTGTATTGTTTAGCCTCCATGTGTTTGTATTTTATAAAGATCTTTTCCTGTAATTGACATCTAGTCTCATGGCGTTGTAGTCGGAAAAGATACTTGATACAATTTCAGTTTTCTTAAATTTACCAAGGCTTGATTTGTGACCCAAGATATGATCTATCCTGGAGAATGTTCCATGAGCACTTGAGAAAAATGTGTATTCTGTTGTTTTTGGATGGAGTGTCCTATAAATATCAATTAAGTCCATCTTGTTTAATGTATCATTTAAAGCTTGTGTTTCCTTATTTATTTTCATTTTGGATGATCTGTCCATGGGTGAAAGTGGGGTGTTAAAGTCCCCTACTATGAATGTGTTACTGTTGATCTCCCCTTTTATGGTTGTTAGTATTTGCCTTATGTATTGAGGTGCTCCTATGTTGGGTGCATAAATATTTACAATTGTTATATCTTCTTCTTGGATCGATCCCTTGATCATTATGTAGTGTCCTTCTTTGTCCCTTTTAATAGTCCTTATTTTAAAGTCTATTTTGTCTGATATGAGAATTGCTACTCCAGCTTTCTTTTGGTTTCCATTTGCATGGAATATCTTTTTCCATCCCCTTACTTTCAGTCTGTATGTGTCTCTAGTTCTGAAGTGGGTCTCTTGTAGACAGCATATATAAGGGTCTTGTTTTTGTATCCATTCAGCCAATCTGTGTCTTTTGGTGGGAGCATTTAGTCCATTTACATTTAAGGTAATTATCGATATGTATGTTCCTATTTCCATTTTATATATTGTTTTGGGTTCGCTACTATAGGTCATTTCCTTCTCTTGTGTTTCGTGTCTAGAGAAGTTCCTTTAGCATTTGTTGTAAAGCTGGTTTGGTGGTGCTGAACTCTCTCAGCTTTTGCTTGTCTGTAAAGGTTTTAATTTCTCCATCAAATGTGAATGAGATCCTTGCTGGGTAGAGTAGTCTTGGTTGCAGGCTATTCTCCTTCATCACTTTCAGTATGTCCTGCCACTCCCTTCTGGCTTGTAGGGTTTCTGCTGAGAGATCAGCTGTTAACCTTATGGGGATTCCCTTGTGTGTTATTTTTCCCTTGCTGCTTTTAATATGCTTTCTTTGTATTTAATTTTTGACAGTTTGATTAATATGTGTCTTGGCGTGTTTCTCCTTGTATTTATCCTGTATGGGACCCTCTGTGCTTCCTGGACTTGATTAATTATTTCCTTTCCCATATTAGGGAAGTTTTCAACTATAATCTCTTCAAATATTTTCTCAGTCCCTTTCTTTCTTTCTTCTTCTTCTGGAACCCCTATAATTCGAATGTTGGTGCGTTTCATGTTGTCCCAGAGGTCTCTGAGACTGTCCTCAGTTCTTTTCATTCTTTTTTCTTTATTCTGCTCTGCAGCAGTTATTTCCACTACTTTATCTTCCAGGTCACTTATCCGTTCTTCTGCCTCAGTTATTCTGCTATTGATCCTATCTAGAGTGATTTTAATTTCATTTATTGCATTGTTCATCGTTGCTTGTTTCATCTTTAGTTCTTGTAAGTCCTTGTTAACTGTTTCTTGCATTTTGTCCATTCTACTTCCAAGATTTCGGATCATCCTTACTATCATTATTCTGAATTCTTTTTCAGGTAGATTGCCTATTTCCTCTTCATTTGTTAGGTCTGGTGGGTTTTTATCTTGCTCCTTCATCTGCTGTGTGTTTTTCTGTCTTCTCATTTTGCTTATCTTACTGTGTTTGGGGTCTCCTTTTTGCCGGCTGCACTTTCGTAGTTCCCGTTGTTTTTGATGTCTGTCTCCAGTGGCTAAGGTTGTTTCAGTGGGTTGTGTAGGCTTCCTGGTGGAGGGGACTAGTGCCTGTGTCGTGCTGGATGAGGCTGGATCTTGTCTCTCTAGTGGGCAGGTTCACGTCTGGTGGTGTGTTTTGGGGTGTCTGTGGCCTTATTATGATTTTAGGCAGCCTCTCTGCTAATGGGTGGGGTTGTGTTCCTGTTTTGCTAGTTGTTTGGCATAGGTTGTCCAGCACTGTGGCTTGCTGGTTGTTGAGTGAAGCTGGGTGCTGGTGTTAAGATGGAGGTCTCTGGGAGATTTCCACCGTTTAATATTATGTGGAGCTGGGAGGTCTCTTGTTGACCAGTGTCCTGAAGTTGGCTCTCCTACCTCAGAGGCAGAGCCCTGACTCCTGGCTGGAGCACCAAGAGCCTTTCATCCACACAGCTCAGAATAAAAGGGAGAAAAAGTAGGGAGAATTAGTAGAAGTATGAGTAAAGAAAGAAGGAAAGGTGGAAAGGAAGGAAGGAAGAAAGAAGCAAAGAAGGAAAGAAAGGAGGGAGGGAGGGAGGAAGGAAGGAAGGAGGGAAAGAAGGAAAAAAGACAGAAAGAAAGATGATACAGTAAAAATAAAATAAAGTATAATATAGTTATTGAATTAAAAAATATTTAGAAAAAAAAAAAAAGGGACGGATAGAACCTTAGGACAAATGTTGGAAGCAAAGCTATACAGAGAAAATCTTACAAAGAAGCATACACATACACCTTCACAAAAAGAGGTAAAGGGGGAAAAATCATAAATCCTGCTCCCAGAGACCACCTCCTCAATTTGGGGTGATTCGTTGTCTAAAGGAGGGAAGGAAGGAAGGAAAGAAAGAAAGAACGAAGGTAAAGTATAATAAAGTTATTACAATTAAACTTAATTATTAAGAAAAAGAATTTTTAAAAAAAAGTCATGGACGGATAGAGCCCTAGGACAAATGGTGGAAGCAAGAGTATACAGACAAGATCTCACACAGAAGCATACACGTACACATTCACAAAAAGAGGAAAAGGGAAAAAAATCATAGATGTCGCTCCTAAATTCCACCTCTTCAATTTGGGATCATTCCTTGTCTATTCAGGTATTCCACAGACGCAGGGTATATCAAGTTGATTGTGGAGCTTTAATCCGCTGCTTCTGTGGCTGCTGGGAGAGATTTCCCTTTCTCTTCTTTGTTCTCACAGCTCACAGGAGCTCAGCTTTGGATTTGGCCCTGCCTCTGCGTGTAGGTCGCTGGAGGGCGTCTGTTTTTTCGCTCAGACAGGACGGGGTTAAAGGAGCCGCTGATTCGGGGCCTCCGGCTCACTCAGGCCAGGGGTTGGGGGATGGGGGAAGGAGGGGCACTGCGTGTGGGGCCGGCCTGCGGCGGCAGAGACAGCGTGACGTTGCGGCAGAGGCCGGCGTGATGTTGCACCAGCCTGAGGCCCGCCGTGCGTTGTCCCGGGGAAGTTGTCCCTGGATCCCGGGAACCTGGCAGTGGCGGGCTGCACAGGCTCCGCGGAAGAGGGGTGTGGAGAGTGACCTGTGCTCGCACACAGGCCCCTTGGTGGCGGCAGCAGCAGCCTTAGCGTCTCCCGCCCGTCTCTGGGGTCCGTGGTTTTAGCCGCGGCTCGCGCCCGTCTCTGGGGTTTGCGCTTTCAGCCGCGGCTCGCGCCCGTCTCGGGGGCTCGCGCCCTCAGCCGCGGCTCGCGCCCGTCTCTGGGGTTCGCGCTTTTAGCCGCGGCTCGCGCCCGTCTCTGGAGTTCCTTTAAGCAGCGCTCTTAAACCCCTCTCCTCGCGCACCAGGAAACAAAGAGAGAAGAAAAAGTCTCTTGCCTCTTCGGCCGGTGCAGGCTTTTCCCTGAACTCCCTCCCGGCTAGTCGTGGTGCACTAACCCCTTCAGGCTATGTTCAAGCCGCCAACCCCAGTCCTCTCCCTGAGCTCCGTCCAAAACCAAAACCCGAGCCTCAGCTCGCAGCCCCGCCCGCCCCGGCGGGTGAGCAGACAAGCCTCTCGGGCTGGTGAGTGCCAGTCAGCACCGATCGTCTGTGCAGGAATCTCCCCGCTTTGCCCTCCGCACCCGTCGCTGTGCACTACTCCGCGGTCCCGAATCTCCCCCCTCCGTCTCCCGCAGTCTCCGCCCGCGGAGGGGCTTCCTAGTGTGTGGAAACTTTTCCTCCTTCACAGCTCCCTCCCACTGGTGCAGGTGCCGTCCTTATTCTTTTGTCTCTGTTTTTTCTTTTGCCCTACCCAGGTACGTGGGGAGTTTCTTGCCTTTTGGGAGGTCTGAGGTCTTCTGCCAGCCTTCAGTAGGAGTTCTGTAGGAGTTGTTCCACGTGTGGATGTATTTCTGGTGTATCCGTGGGGAGGAAGGCGATCTCCGCGTCTTACTCTTCCGCCATCTTCAAGGTCCCCCCCCTCCTGCTTCTTTATATATAACTTTATAAATTCTATACCAAGTATATAGAATTTTTATAATTAAAAATACAGTTGAGTGCTTCCCTGGTGGCGCAGTGGTTGAGAGTCCGCCTGCCGATGAAGGGGACACTGGTTTGTGTCCCGGTCCGGGAAGATCCCACGTGCCGCAGAGTGGCTGGGCCCGTGAGCCATGGCCGCTGAGCCTGCGTGTCCGGAGCCTGTGCGCTCCTCAGCGGGAGAGGCCATAACAGTGAGAGGCCCGCATATGGCAAAAAACCCCAAAAAACAAAAAAAACAGTTGAAAAAACATTATTACTTAGCTAAAGTGTGGTTTCAGATACAAAGTAAAGCCTAAAAGCAGTGAATTCAAATAAGTGTTTTCGATATATTTTTCTAGAAGATGTATCTTAGGAAAGCATAGGCTCTTTGAGGATGTCACCATACTTTTGATTGTTAAGGACAGGAAGAAGAGTTCTAGAGAGGGGAAAGAAAGTGACACCCATATGCAGATATCAGGAGGGAATGTAATAGCTGCCAACAGGACTCCACATATGGTTCTGATGCTTTAGGCTTTATGATCCAGGGGCCTGGGCATATGTGGGAACAACAAGGCGTTCTACAAACAACTTGGAAATAAGGGGAAAGAACTTCTCACAGAATTAAAGCTATACAATCAAGACAAAATTTATCACAGCAGAGACAACATCTACAAGGAAGAAAAAGACCAAGAGTATTCTGAAAGGGAGGGACAGATCCCCAGGTCTGTAAGATGTAACCAAAACCACAATGTGAAGCACTGTTATGTCTAAACACCACCAGAAGAGGAGATCAATTCCATAAGTAAGGAGATAAGAGAGGAAAAACTATGAAATGTCCATCTAAGAACTGTTTCAGTAAGAGAGTTTGAGCATCCTGGCTCAAAAACATGAAACATGTGGTCCCAGTGGTGTTCAACTTCCTAGTGTCAAAAGAGGTTACACAGAAGATGAGCTCCTGATACGAGTAACATAATCAACTTCCCTAGTGATGACTCCAGGTTAACTAAAAAACTTAAGGGTACTGGCTTTGGAGTCAGATGACCTAGGTTTAAATTCTGGTTCTACCACTTACTAGTTATGTGACACTGGGGCAATAATACATTCTCTCTTTCAGTTTTCATATCTGGAAAAGAGGATAATAATAGTAGCCATCTCACAGAGTTACTGAAAGGACTAAATGAGCTAATTCATATAAAATGCTTAGAACGCTGTCCAGCAGAAAATGCTCAACATTAGTCAGTAGTCCTGGGAACCAGAAGCCAGGTAGTGGTGATTTTATCAAGGTAAATTCCACCTGAGGCCAGTAATTCAATCTTTCCAGGAAATAACCACACCAATCTCTACGCGTATCTTTCTTTTACAAGGGGCATCCTAGAAGTAAAGAGAAGGAATTGTGCTAATGGAAGGAATAAAGTACCACAGTGTCAATAAAGATTTACTACTCTGCGTTTGTAGCTTTGTTGTCATGAGGATTTAGAGTGCATGGGGCAGTTCAAAAGCAAGTAATAGGCAAAGGCAATCCTATGTAAGATGTGTAATTTCAACTTTATCAGGAACAATAAAATAATTAAAATATGGATATCAGAACTAAACAAGAACACAAATAGGTAATTAGCAAGAGGATGTTCAGATCATATCATAAACAGATGAGTTCTACAGAAATTTACCCATTGTCTAACACTTCCACAATTCAATGTTCTTCCCAATCCTGTCTAACTTTATTCATTTGGTTTAATTTCCTAATTTAAGTTCTTTTAATCAAGTCAGCTGCTTACAGTCCTTCCCTGATAGTAGCTTATTCTTGTCTGTACCTGGGAATATTGTCCACCCTCCTGTCTCTGCCAATCCATACCATTCTTCAAATTTCCCTCCTTTCTTCTTTTCTCTCTTTTTCTATTGCATTCTGGAGGCATATGAGAACTAAAGTTTATTTCAGTTGGATCTGATGTCAATAGAATTTATTATCTTATGTTTAGTTATATAATTAATTTTCCTTCCTTGAAAGCTAAGTTGAATCATCAAATTAGACTTTTTTTTTAAGAGCTCAAAAGTCATTGTTTTTATTTATTTCTATTTATTTATTTAAACATCTTTATTGGAGTATAACTGCTTTACAATGTTGTGTTAGTTTCTGCTTTATAACAAAGTGAATCAGCTATACAGATACATATATCCCCATAACGCCTCCCTCTTGCGTCTCCCTCCCACCATCCCTATCCCACCTCTCTAGGTGGTCACAAACGGACTGAGCTGATCTCCCCTGTGCCATGCAGCTGCTTCCCACTAGCTATCTATTTTACATTTGGTAGTTTATATATGTCCATGCCACTCTCTCACTTCGTCCCAGCTTACCCTTCCCCCTCCCTGCGTCCTCAAGTCCATTCTCTACATCTGCGTCTTTATTCCTGTCCTGTCCCTAGGTTCTTCATAACCATTTTTTTTTTTAGATTCCACATATATGTGTTAACATATGGTATTTGTTTTTCTCTTTCTGACTTACTTCACTCTGTATGACAGACTCTAGGTACGTCCACCTCACTACAAATAACTCTATTTCATTTCTTTTTATGGTTGAGTAATATTCCATTGTATATATGTGTCACATGTTCTTTATCCATTCATCTGTTGATGGACACTTAGGTTGCTTCCATGTCCTGGCTACTGTAAACAGAGCTGCAATGAACATTGTGGTACATGACTCTTTTTGAATTATGGTTTTCTCAGGGTATATGCCCAGTAGTGGGATTGCTGGGTCATATGGTAGTTCTATTTTTAGTTTTTTAAGGAACCTCCATACTGTTCTCCATAGTGGCTGTATCAATTTACATTCCCACCAACAGTGCAAGAGGGTTCCCTTTTCTCCACACCCTCTCCAGAATTTACTGTTTGTAGATTTTTTGATGATGGCCATTCTGACTGGTGTGAGGTGATACCTCATGGTAGTTTTGATCTGCATTTCTCTAATGATTAGTGATGTTGAGCATTCTTTCATGTGTTTGTTGGCAATCTGGATATCTTCTTTGGAGAAATGTCTATTTAGGTCTTCCGCCCATTTTTGGATTGGGTTGTTTGTTGTTTTGATATTGAGCTGTATGAGCTGCTTGTAAATTTTGGAGATTAATCCTTTGTCAGTCGCTTCATTTGCAAATATTTTCTCCCATTCTGAGGGTTGCCTTTTCATCTTGTTTATGGTTTCCTTTGCTGTGCAAAAGCTTTTAAGTTTCATTAAGTTCCATTTGTTTATTTTTGTTTTTATTTCCATTTCTCTAGGAGGTGGGTCAAAAAGGATCTTGCTGTGATTTATGTCATAGAGTGTTCTATGTTTTCCTCTAAGAGTTTATAGTGTCTGGCCTTACATTTAGGTCTTTAATCCATTTTGAATTTATTTTTGTGTATGTGTTAGGGAGTGTTCTAATTTCATTCTTTTACATGTAGCTGTCCAGTTTTCCCAGTACCACTTATTGAAGAGGCTGTCTTTTCTCCATTGTATATTCTTGCCTCCTTTATCAAAAATAAGGTGGCCATATGTGCGTGGGTTTATCTCTGGGCTTTCTATCCTGTTCCACTGATCTATATTTCTGTTTTTGTGCCAATACCATACTGAAATTAGACCTTTTTTCTGAAACAAAAATCCTTTACCTTAACAGTATGTTTCTTGAGCCAGTTAAAGTTTAATTACCAAGAAAGTCAAGACAGTTTTCCATCTCTATCAGGGTATACCAGAACACATTACTCAAAATCAAAAGCTCTAGCCTTGCTGCTTCTAAAGCAGCAATTATTCCTTAACATTTGTGGCAATGTTAAATTTAAAATTTTAAGTAGTTCTACAAGTTTTCTTTCTCTCTTTCTTTCTTATAAGAAAGAAACTGATGTCACTGGGTTTTTTTCAGTCTCAAAGGTCCAGGGAGAAGAGACACTGTACTCAAACCAGGCGGCATACCCTGGTCATTACGGTAGTTAGCGCCACAGAAAACTGGAAAGTGATTCTTGTGCTGAGAACCTGTAATTCTCATGTGTGCCAATCTCGGTGTGTGATTAAAACCACCAAATCTTCTCTCATTCTATTAGTAGAAAGGCTTTGCATTTCTAGCTAAACCAATAAGGCATTAAAAAAAGTAAATCATATGGCTCAGTCTTCAAAAGGCCTGAGAGTTAGAATTAAATTTACCTCAGAGGGAACATACTGCTCCACAGCTGTAGCAACGGTTGCACAACAAATCCAGAGCAATACCATCACGGAGAGGACAAGAGTCATGGTTAAAATCCACCCGGAGTTACTGGGGGGAAAAAAAAAAATCAACAATTAGTTATGCTAAAATTGCATAATATAAAAAATAGGAGGCTCTTAATTACAGGCAATCAATCTTGTGTACTTATTTAATAATATAATTAAAACTTTATGTGTACTACCTTTAAAAGTATTTTAAAAAACATACTTAGAGAAGAAAATATTATAATAGCTATTATATTAGGGTGATATGATGTCCTTTCCTCCATTACTCAAGTTTCTATAACATGGCTATGTTACTTTTATAAATTAAAAAATCAGACATACTGGCTTTCAGCTAAATATATGAAATTAAAGCAAATTACTGTTAAGGGTATTTTTAAATTACTAAATGAGATAAGGCAAATCAAAGTGTCCTATAAACTGTACAGTGCTACACAAATGTCATATATTATTTTGCAAGGTATTAAAATAATACTTGCTTTAAGAAAACCCAATATTCCAAAGAATTAAGGTACAGAATAGATAAATTATGAAATGATCATTTGTTTTATAAATGGATTCACAACAGGCTTCCAGAAGTTAGCTTCTCTACTACATTTCAAATATTTAACTTAGCACAATTACTTGAATTTCAACTTACAAGAGCATATCTATTATGAAGCATTCTGTATCCATTAGCACATATCTTAAAAAGAGATAGTTATATTTTTCTTATGATTAAAATATCTTAGGGTAGAAGGCCGGTTACAAGAATCAGCACCTGGAGTTTCTTCCATAAGTGCCCTATTGTTTACTAAACTATAGATTAAGATTTAAAGAACAAGTGAAGCTATTTTTAAAATGTTAGATTTAAAAGAATAACATAAAACATGACAAAATGTTAAAAGGCAATAAGGCATCAATAAGATGCCAGGTAATGCAGTATTAAGGATAAACTGTAGGGAATTCCCTGGCAGTCCAGTGTTTAGGACTCAGTGCTCTCACTGCCAGGTACCCAGGTTCAATCCCTGGTTGGGAAACTAAGATCTGTCAAGCCACGTGTCATGGCCAAAAAAAAAAAAGAATAAACTGTAACATAAGATTAGATAATTATTTAGGTTCCACAAAACGTATCAAACTGCAACAAAAATCCAAAATACTGAGAGAGAGAAAAACTGCCTTTTTTTCTGTACAAGGTCAAAAGCAAGTTTAGCAATGAAAGGAAGGGAAAATTTTAATTCTCATTTTCTTACGCAGTCTTTAAAGAGCTTATTCAGTAAAAAGTATTAATTTTTAGGTTCTAACAGAACCCTACTGATATCTGATAAAACCTCTCAAGAAACTATTTCTACTCTAAGAAATTACAGGAAGCATGTAGCGTGGGCTACTGAAGTGTTACACTTGAGACAGAATAGTCCACTAGAGTATATACACACTTGTTCACCTCTCTACTCAAGTGCTTGGTCTGGTATCTGACACAGAGTAGATAATTATCACCAAGTGCTATGGCCTACTGTCTCTTTCTCTCTCTCTTTTTTTTTTTTGGCTAGGGGTGGGGGGTGGTTGCAGGGAGAAAGCTCATATCACAACTCCTTGGAGGAGTAGAAGCATGCATACTTTGATAAAACCCTCCTCACCCTCAGAAGGCCTGATATTCCTTCCCAGGAGGGCACAAGGTAACAATTACCCTCGCCTGCCCACTTTCCCTTGCCACCCTTAAGAATCCTTGGCATGGGTACTTCCCTGGTGGTCAAGTGGTTAAGAATCCACGTTCCAATGCAGGGGACGTGGGGTCCATCCCTGGTCAGGGAACTAAGATCCCACATGCTGAGGGGCAACTAAGCCTGCGTGCTCTAGAGCCCGTGCGCCACAACTAGAGAGAAGCCCACGCCGCAACTAAGACCCGACACAGTCAAATAAATTATTTTTAAAAAAAAAGAATCCTTGGCATGGAGATAACACTCAGTATAGAACACAAAGCCCTCCTTTATCTGTAGCCCTTATCTACCTCCCCTAGCCTCCTGTGTGGCCATATAGATAAAAACAAAAATCCAACCCCCAAACCATTTAGACACACAGTCATCCCTTGGTATCCCCAGGGCACTGGTCCCAGGACTGCTGCCCCTTCCCATACCAAAATCTGAGGGTGCTCAATTCCCTTATATAAAGTGGTGTAGTACTTGCATATAACCTATGCATATCTTCCTGTATACTTTAAATCATCTCTAGATTGCTTATAATATCTAATAAAATGTAAATGCTAAGTAAATACCGTTGACCCTTTAAAAACATGGATTTGAACTGTGTGGGTCTACTCATATGTGAATTTTTTTCAATAAATATTAAATTAAAGCTTAACTGAGATGGCTGAAGAAGCACGTATCGTAACATAAATCAAAGACTCCCAATAAGAACAAGGATGCTTTTGTGCTGTGAAAAAAACTACCCGCTCGGGTTTGATTAAAGTAGTATGAGAATTACCTTTTAAACAAACTAATAAAATATCCAAAAGTACAACTTTGGATTTGGTAGGGAAAAGGGAAAAGGTAAAAAAAAGTTTTCTACTCTTGAGCAGCTAATATAATTTTAAAATAATAAAAAGGACTGCATCTCTCTGATACAAGCCAGATTTTATCTCCTATATGCATAAGTGAAGATGAATACATACAGAGAGAGACATCTTAAAAAACCATCACGTTCTCCATCTTCAAGATAGTTCCTATGTGCGTGTGAACTTCTCATATGAAGATCTGCTGAAATAATAAGGTACAAGTTTATGATATCCTATATTCCAAAAGCTAGTCTCAAATGACTGCTTCTAGATATATACACTGTACAGATATTCAGCTGCTTTTGTAAATGTAATCTGACATATTTTATAATGAATGCAAGTTCCTCTGGCACATTAAAAATCAACTGGATATTATACAACATTATGAATTTCCTATTTTACTTTCAAATTATTGATGCTTTCTGTTTAATTATATTTCTGAATGTAATAATAGAATTTGGTTTGTTCAAATCTAAAGATGGCCTTGTGTTATGTGCTGTCATTATCCACCCACCAAAATAATTAAAAAGTTAATAAAATCAGTATCTAAAATAAGGTATGAGCTAGCACATTTTAAAAGGTAAGCAGTTTTAGCCTGATGTTTTCTATTCCTATAAGTTTAAATTCACTTCTAGCATAGAAATAAAAATAGAATAAAAACATATTTTCAGGGTAGTTTCACTATTTGGTTAGTTTGTTGGGAGATACCAGAATCTCTCATTAGTTCATACTCAAAACATCCTTCAAAGCAAACTAAATGTTTTTAGAATAGTGATTCTAAAGTGTGGTCCCCAGGCCAGCCGCAACAGAATCCAGGAATTTGTGAGAAACGCAAATTCTCATGTCCTATTCCAGATTTAGTAAATTGGAAACTTTGGAGGTGGGGCTCAGAAATTGCTTTAACAAACTCTACAGATCTTAATGCATATTAAAGTTTGAGAACCACAGTTTTAAAAATTATTTATTGACTTCCGTTAGTGTAAAAACAATCATACAACCAATTCTAACACCACCAGATTTCACTGTTAATGTTTTTAATCCCAAGCTACTTAAAATAAGACTTACAGGACATTTTGCTTAGTGACGGTTCTTTCAAATTTGTAGGCTCCTGCTCCAACTGAGGTGCATACTGGATCTCTGGCTTAGACTAAAATGATAATGAAAGCAATTAAGTCATTTGTACTTCTTCTTAAGCTTTTCTCAGTAGGAAGTTCTATAACATATCATCTATACAAAGATTCAAATTGAGAAAAAGTAACAGAAGTATGGTATAAAAAATAAAACATGTTAACCACAATATATTTTAATGGCACTTGCTAAACATTAGATCCAGTGCCTTGCAAAGAAGCAGACTTACAGCATCATCAAGAATTTAGTCAGTTTAATTGCCTGACAACATAAAAAAAAAAAAAATTACAACATAGTACATTAAGTATCATACCATGCAAAACTGAGTTCTAATTCTGGTTGATCAGGAATAATTTAGCAGACTGCCAAAATTTCTGGTTAAACACATATTATCTCTATTCTTTCTCATCTGAAACATTCCATTCTTCTCTAAATATGAGTAATTCATAAATTATAGCTCAGTGCTCCATACTTTATATCTCCTATGTAGCACTGATTCTCTGGAGTGGCGTTTTCTCCATCATAGTCACACTTAAGTTGACATAAAGAGAGGAACAGAGCTAATCTCACATCTAATCAGGAATGAAGGAGGACTCCACTCTGAGAGTCAACTTAAGCTTTAACTTAAGTAGCTTTCAGACACAGAACTTATTCATGAACTTAAAGAGAGAAAACTCCTTCTGTGTTTTACATATTACCAAATTAAGTACAGGGTACCTAAGACTCAGGACAATGCTAAAAATCACAGACTAGCCTTATAATAAGCCACTCAATTGGCAATAATAATTAAAGGGTTTACTTTAATTATTACCTGAGAGAAAGCATCACAACATAATTTGTTGGCTGGTAAGTTTGAGGAATTTAACAACCAAATTAAAAGGAAGACAGCATGGTAGGGTGGTATATGAGCCTTGGAGCTAAAGTAACCCAGGTTTGAGGCCTAATTCTGTTATACTGGCAGCGTGACCTTAAATAAGTTAGACTCACAGTTTCCTCATCAATAAAATAGTGATAATACAACCTCATGAAGTTGTTTGAAGATTTGAGATAATATATGTAAATGCCTAGTACACATGAACCTTCAAAGACAGCAGCTATTATTATCATATCACATGGTAAATAATGAGGTAGGAGAAAAGTTACCTCTCTAGAAGGCAATATGCTTCTTCAACAAGCTCTCTTATAAGAGTTATGAGAAAAAGCACTATTAACAACTAAAAATTATGTTCTATTGCTTTTCCCTAATATCCATATGTGATATAAATACACACCATTATTTATATTCAAACTACATTAATTTTTCTTATGTTTCATATCTAGAGGTTTCATTTTTATCAATTTAACCACTCTAAAATTTAGCAGATTCAGAGTTCTTATACGATAAAGAACAACAGGCTTTAAATAGGTTTCCAATGGGCAGAGGGAGGGGTAAGTCACATTGGGTCCTGATGCCCAATGTTTTAATGTAGGTTAGGAAGTAATTATTATTTGATGATAAATATTTGTAAGGGACTAAGTACATGGCTCTATACTAAGACATTCATTTAAGACACATACATTACTACTGTTGGTATTTAAATGAATCTATGAAGCACAGTCATCACCTGGAATATAACTATTTTTCCATCATCAGCTTGAAGATAAAAAGTCCACGAAGAGGTTATGAAGCTCTGTGCAGAGTCCATCATATCACTCCAGAATGACCTTACCAGAGTTAGAGGGAAGAGTAGATGCATTTTTGGCATCAGGGACATGAGCTTAAAAAAAAAAATTAAACCATGAGAAATATATTATTTTTTTATATATGTATATTCAAGAGAGCAACATAATCAAATCCTTATTGGGACAGAATATAAACCATTAAGTGATTCTACCACAGTCATCAACATTAGAGTAAACTCTTCATTACCTATGCAAATTAACTATGAGAAGCTTAAAATCACAGGATCCTTTAATTTGCGACCAAACACACTTTAAGCTACCTGTCACCTCTATCAAAATAACAGGCTTTTGAATTAGGTCCAAAAATGTGGAGAATCTTAAGATTTGATTAAATAAGGATTAGCAAGTCCTCAAGAGGTAGAAGGGGAAGGGACAAATCATACTATTCTCATCTTTAATGCTTTCATGTAAAATAAACCATGCTATAATGAACACCAATGGAAAAAAAAAAGAATATATGCATAAAATGTAAGGTATCTGATAACAGGGCAGAGTGAGGGAAGTATTTATGGGTTGACTACATACAGTAAGCTACTGATGAGATTTTTACATTAATTGGTATCACCTCCCCTCCAATTCTGACTTCTTGACTTATTTAGGAGCAGTGGGCCCCTCTAGAGCACAAGTGTGGGATACAACTTGCTGAACTCTAGGGATAGCTTTGGTTCTGCTATATTCCAAAAGAGAGGCAGTATGGGGTATTAAGAGAGAAGAGTTTTTAGAATCAGAAGATCTGTATTCATGATCCAATTTTCCCACTTAATAGCTGTGAAATCATTCATTGATTAGTTCACTAAACAAGCATTCGTTAAGATTATAAATTTTAAGATTTTTAAACCATGTGTGTTTATTTATCACTGTATATCTGTGTTTAATCTGTATAGGACAGAGGTGAAACACAGGGTGAAACATGTGTATGGGGAAAGGCACATAACCCAAACTGGGGTCAGAGGTGGTTAAGAAGGCTTCGCAAAGGACATGACACCTGCTCTGAATCAAGAGGATTCACTGAGCAGATGGGGAGTAGAAGGGACAGAGGCAGGGAATAATGTCATATTACAAACATTAAGGACTGTTCAGTATGTACATAATTAAGAGAAAAGGAAATAAATATGGGTCTTAAAAATTAGAAATTATTTTTAAAGTTACTCATAAGAGAAACACAAATTAAAACTGTAATAAAAGTTGTAATTGCCAAGGACTGGGAGGAGGAGGAAAGGAGAGTGACTGCTAATGGGTATGAGATTTCTTTTATTGATGATGAAAATGTTCTGGAATTAGGTAGTAATGATGGTTGCACAGTTTGTGAATATACTAAAAACTACTGCACCGAATACTTTAGAAGGGTGAATTTTATAGAATGAATTATATGTCAATTTTAAAATCTGATACAAATTCCATGGAGGGCAATTTTGCTCTATTTCTCAAAATTAAAAATGCATATACCTCTTAACTCAGCAATTCTACTCCTGTGATTTTATTATAGATATAAATGTGAAAAATATGCAACATCATTTATAAATTTAAAAAATTAGAAACAACCTACATGTCCACAAATAAGGGACCACTTAAATGATACATCCATACAATGAAACATGTATGCAGTGAAAAAAAGCGAGTAGACATTCTTTATTTATTACTTATATTTTAGAAAAGAAAGAATACATGTATTCTTGTATATATATAAATTACCTCTGCACTGGTAACCCTGGCTACATTAATGGAGCAAAATGGAGTGGCTAAGAGATACAGGAGTAGGAGACTTTTCACTATACAGCTGATCCTGGAACAATGCAGGGGTTAGGGGTGCCGAAATCTGTGTATATACACAGATTATTGTTGGCTCCCCATATCCGCCATTCTGCATCTGAGAATTCAACCAACTGCAGATCATGTAGTGCAGTAGTAATATGGGTCAACTTTTTTTTTTTAACCTTTTGAGTTTTGTACCATGTGGCTGTACTTCTTATGCCAGAGTTAATAAAATTAAAAAACTTTTCCCAGTATGTTTGGACAGAGTATGAGGGGTGGGGAATTATAAGAGATGATATAGAAGAGGTAATCAGGAGCCAGGCTGTGATAAGTGGTTTGGACTTAAACCTGTATGTAATGGGGAGCTACTGAAGTATATAAGATAGGAGAATGACATGACGAGATTCCCATTTAGAAAATAAATATCTGGACACAGAAAATAAATATCTGGACACAGACTAAAGGATGGACTAGAGGGGGCTGAAGTGGGAAAATAGATCGGAAGTTAATTTAGTAATACAGATGAGAAATAATGATGATTTGAGTTAAGGCAATAGCAGATGGGATGAAAAAAAGGAACTCTCAATTTTTCTGAGCCTCAGTTTTTTCATATGCAAAATGGGGATAATACTGTCACTGGACCTAGAAAAAAAAAACCAAAATGAGATTATAGGTGTGAACATACATCTTAACAGTAAAGCATTATACAAAAGTAATTAATCAATTGACTTTTCTATTTGCAAACATATAATTTGTTTGTTGAAGACTAATTATAAAATATAACACTAAAATATGATCATGTGGGCAATATACATTTCAATACAAAGTGCGATCTAAGCAGGCGTTTCTGAAAGGCAGAATTGTTTCGTACTTGTTCTTGTCTCAATTCAGCGAATGGCAGCTGATTCTGGCAACCAAGGTGACAAGCATATTGCTCATCAGATTGGGAATATGCTTCTGTACATGCTGGAAGAGAAAAACAGTCAAATTACAAGGAAAAAAAGAGAAGGAGAGAAAGAAAAGGGAGAGAACATTGGCATCTTATAAAGAAATTTTATAAAGAAATTTATTATACTTAAAAAGTATTTCATCAATATGAATTTCCACATTTGGTAACAGTAGCAAATGTATTCTTTTAATAAAACCCCGTATCTTCTGCCTCCCACAAGTCAGATCTTCCAGGTATAAATCTATTAATTACATACTCAGGCTCTGGCTACATGATGACATTCATATGAGGTGATCCTCACAGCTAAGGTTTGCATAGTGGAAAAAACACTGAACTGACATCCTGAAATTCTGGCTTCACCACTTGTTGGCAGTGTATGTGACTTAGGTGGAGCTGTTTAACCTCTCTATTGATTTCTATAGATCTAAAACTGAACTACCACCACCTATTTCATGGGGTTGAACAAAATAATATACTTTAGTAATTTACACAAATATATGATATTACTGTTAGGAACTGAATCACTTAGTTGAGAAGCAAGGGTATTCACATGGCAAGGAAAAATAAAACAATCAGTCTAACATCCTAAATTCTGAGAAAACTGAACTTAGAAAATGTTCTACAGCAGGATTCTAAAGTTGGAATGAGTCTCTACCATATATACTCTTCATTTAGTTCACTAGAGCCATTTCTTTCTTGTGATATAACACTTTACCACTATAACAATTTTATTTTTCTTTCCACCCAGTCATGCATTTGTAATATACTTCCCAAAGGTGCTAGATAATAAACTGAACCGCATTATGCACATATAAAGATGGCCATTTAGGAGACTGAGCCATAAAAAAAGTTTATGATATCACAGAGGCTAAATGTGAGTACTGGCATAGTGATAGGGAGAAAGGTACCTCCTGCTACACTGAATAAACAGTGTAAGGTAATGAATGGAGAAAATTCCATTACAGTTCTTTAAAAAGCTAAATGTCATTTTTGTCCTGATTACAGGTTTACTTTATTAAACACATCACTTTTGGCAAAAGGTAAGAATAGTGGTTTAAGAGACGACAAAACTCTGGTTACTTGTTTTATTGGCATGACCCACAAAGAATACACTATTAAATACTGAGTCAAAGGCCTGATTCAGTAAAAAACTTGGAGCTAAGTCAGCTAGCCTATGAATGAAAGGCTTAGGAAAATTATACCATCCATTGAAAAGGTAGTGATGAATTATAAGAAGGGTAATTACTATTGCATTTGTCTAAACCAAATGCTTACTTAAACAAAGGTGTCCTATCCACAGCATAAAATAAACATTGTATCAATAAACAGATGAAATTTAAAGCCCATGAAATTTCTAGCAGTATCTACTAAAAGTTTAACTTCATAATAATTAAAGTATGCTGGATGAATAAACAGTATGCCTGTCATTTTCTGAGGAAAACACATAAAAAGCATAACACAACTCAAAGAAAACACCAATGTTATATACTGCTGATGTCATTAGCATAGCATCTTACCAGATTCACATTCCAATTTGGTCCGATTTAAATCAATTCCATCATCCACAAATTGACAAATTGAAAACAGCCTGCAACCTCTCTGACATGCGTACAATTCCTCTTCCTAGGGAGTTCAAGAACAGGGAGGATTACCAAAAACTAGCATTTTTCCTTCGGGGGGAAAATAGGTCAGAAAGAAAGCAAAGTTAATAGGGTTTATTGTAATTGTCCAATAAAAGATTTATGACTGAAAGAAAAATGATAGGAGCCAGGTAATACCAAGACCTTTGCCATACAAAGAAGTTTTAGTTCCTTATTTTTTTAATTTTTTTATTTTTTGCGGTACGCAGGCCTCTCACTGTTGTGGCCTCTCCCATTGCAGAGCACAGGCTCCGGATGCACAGGCTCAGCGTCCATGGCTCACAGGCCCAGCTGCTCTGCGGCATGTGGGATCTTCCCAGACCGGGGCACGAACCCGCGTCCCCTGCACTGGCAGGCGGACTCTCAACCACTGAGCCACCAGGGAAGCCCTTAGTTCCTTATTTTAACAGTGACATCCAAAATAAATAAATAAACTAACAAATAAATAATAAAAGTGATATCCAAGAAACAAACCTAGTGGGTTAAAAACATCACCCTTTTCCCATATTCCACAGTCATATTTTGGGGGGAAAAGTTGAAAATAACAGTGACATAATCAGAACTTTAATAGAGGTATAAATGAGTAAACAAGTACTTTAGGGACCAATGGTGTACTTCTGCCACATAAATATTTATACGAATCATCAGGCTTATCAGGAAAAGTATCACGACTAGCTTCACATGGCAAATAGTGCCATAAAGGCCCCCATAAAGTGAGGTATACATCTAAAAATATGCTTAAGTGAAAGGATTTTTTTAAACTTGGGTTTACCTGAACTGAGAACACAAACAAGGCCAACATGTGACATATGGGAAAGGCCACTGGAATCAGCCAGACTTGGAATAAAACCTTTTAGGTCAGTGTGTACAAGTTACTTTACCTATCTAAATCTCAAAAAGGAAATAAAATCTATAAATTATCTCCAAACCCCTCAATAATGCCAGAAGACAGCTATTCCTAGTGCAGTGCCTGGGACATTGAAGGTGCTCAATAAATGGTAGTAGTGTTAATCATAATAACTGGTTTTAAAAATAGAAAACAACAGTTATAAGCATCATTGTATATGTGTGAGAGCTCAAGATAGGAAAGACTCATCTCTGGAAAATGTGAACTGCTTAATAAGACTAATGACAACGTCTTCAACAGGCTTTTCTTTGGTTAAATGTATAGTATTTGAAACAAACCAGTACATGTGGGGGAGCCCCCTCAACTTACTGTGTAGTTCACTGTGTACAAACTGGCAGGCACCTAATAAGGAAGGAAACAGCATGTGCATATACCAGTTAGCAACCAATGGAATACAAAGGTATGCATTTCTTTTCAGCAGGATTAGTAAAATTTATGTAGCAGCAACAATCCATTAAGAGGAGATGGCTGCAGTCTAATATTAAACAAGTTTTATTATACAACTTTGATGGTAGTGCATTTTTGGACTTCAGTTCTAGCTGCATTTATTGTTACAGTGAAATTGAAAGAGTTAGTAATTAAAATAAATTTCATACCTGAGTAGCTTTTGCAGGCTTTGTAAAACAGTGGAAGAATTCTCTTACGTCTTTGGAGCACCACATATTTCCTTATATTGCATAGGGGAAGCATGAGCTCATTAGTATGAGCTATACTGCATACCATTTCATTTTCAGATATGTTTTCATGTGTTAAACCAATCCAATAAGCCCTCCAGTACCATTTTCAGAAGAGACTGTAGCATGGTGAAAGAGCCTAGGTTCAGGAACTAGGCCTGGTTAGAAGCTCAGCCTCACCACTTATTCTGTACAACCTTGGGCAAGGGAATTAATCTCTCTCAGCCTCAACTCCTTAGTTGTAAAACAGTGACCAATACTCATATGCCAATCTTGAAATATGATGAGTATTTTATTTTATACTTTATTATTTTATTTATATATCTTATATCTACAATGTCATTAATATTATGCTATACTAGTAAGTAGACATAACATTAATAATATATTTCATGAGCACCCATAATGTGCCAGGCATGGTGCTAACACTTAATGTATCATAGGATACCTGGCACAGAGCAGGCACTCAATTGGTAGCTATTAAAAATCATAACCTTATTCCAAGTAAGTGTTTCATGTTCTAGATAATATTTCATACCCTATGTATCCAAAGTGACTGGCAAGTTTATATAAAATAGACCTTCCCTAATTTAGAGCACAAGGAAATGGTGCTCCCCACCAAACTGAATACCAGCTAAATAATTAGAAGGAAACTTAATGAATCCTCCTTAAAGAAGGAACCCTACTATTCATAGATTTTACATGCATATTCTTATCCTGAACTAAGTCAGGCTAACTATTCTCCCTCTTATTCAGCATTACTAATATACTGTATGTACCAAACTGGTTTTATGACATTGGGCAAAGGAAATAACTATCTATTGCCATGCGTTAGGCACTGTGCTAAGAGTGCCATGTATACTATCTTTAATCCTCACACTTGCTCTGCAAGGTGTGAGGTGTTTTTTTTGTTTTTGTTTTTTTATAGTTGACAAAATGAAGTCATGATAAGTTAAGTAATCAGCAAGGACGCACAGATAGTAAAAGTGAAGCTGGGGGTCTTCCCTAGTGCGCAGTGGTTGGGAGTCCGCCTGCTAATGCAGGGGACACGGGTTCGAGCCCTGGTCCAGGAAGATCCCACATGCCACGGAGCAACTAAGCCCATGTGCCACAACTACGGAAGCCTGCACGCCTAGACCCCATGCTCCGCAACAAGAGAAGCCACCGCAATGAGAAGCCCGCGCACCACAGGGAAGTGTGGCCCCTACTAGCCGCAACTGGAGAAGGCCCACGTGCAGCAACAAAGACCCAACTCAGTCAAAAATCAATCAATTTATTTTAAAAAAAGTGAAGCTGGGAATGGAACCCAGGTTTGTATGGTTCCAGAGCCCACACACTGTTAAAAAATGACCAGGCTAGCTCTATAATTATCTTTGTTATTAACATGACTTATGTCTCCTGCATTTGGACCCAGACAAGTTAAGCAATTATACTTTTGAAGAAAGTTAAAAGGTAAAATATAATAATTTTAAGTATCTACTTACAAACAAGTAAAGTATCCTACTTTCTTGCAACAAATAATTAATTCTGAAAAAGAGTCATTAAAATGAGAGTTCTATCTGCCAGTCACAAATACCAGACCAAGAGAGGCTACAGGACCTTGTAAATTCATCTAATTTCTTATAACACACACTGCTTTTTCCTGAACTGTAAAGCACAATAATTTGAAGGAGGACTGACGGACATCAGTGAAATAAGTAAATTAAATATTTGTAATAATATAACTTTATTAATAGAAGGCAGCATAATACAGCCAGCTTTAGGACTGAATTCCTATTACTCCACTACTTCCTGGCTATGTGAACTTGGGCAAGTCACTGAATCTTTCAGAGCCTCGATTCCCTCAATTGTAAAACCCAGCTTTGCAGGGTGAGAATTGGAGATAATGGAGGTAAATCTCCCATCACACTGGCTAACAGAGAGTAGACAGTTAATCAATTTTAAGGCCAGGACACACAGGGAGCCAGATGATTTAGAGTTCCTGAGGAGAAGAGCTTTACTGAATAAGTAAAAAACACTTAGATATCACATCAATTGTTAGAAAGTAGTGGATATTATAAAAATACCTAGAGGTTCCAGAAATGTTTATCCTTTTGAATTGTTTATTCTCGCAGCATATGTATTCAAATAACTACAAATTTGCTAGGAAAATCTCAGAAAAAACAAAACAAAACAACCAACACATCCAAACACTAGAAAGATACAAAATAAGTCTCTGCCCAATTCCAGGACAAATCAATATTAGTTTCCTCATACAATCCTCTTACTTATGAGAGGTTTATAAGAAGAGAAAAAAATAATGTATCCAGGAGCAGTACACACGGATTTGAAGGTCTGGAAGTCAGAATTCCTCATTTCTCTCTCTTGACTGCTATATTTGTCTCTGACTGAAAATTTGATAATCCCCTCTCCCACACTTTTTCTTGAAAACTGATAATCCTCAAGCAATGTAAAATCCAGCAGTAAACAAACATACAGGCAGTGACAGCATTTAGAACTTCAGAATTTCAAAAGCTTGAAAGCACTTGCCAATAAGGAACATCCTAAACCTGTCACTTTGTAGTTTGAGAGAGCAAAGAGGGCTAGCGACACAGTTAAGCATACAGCATAGGGAAGATGAAGGAAAAGCAAGGGCAAAAAGACCAGCAAAAGCTCTCATAAAGAAAGGCGGGGGAGGGAGGATGATATACTCAAATTATATATTTGGAAGGGTGGGGGAGTCACCACGCAATTTAGGATGTTGAGTCAACAGTTCTTTAGAAGCTGCAAAACAACTCGATTAGTGGAATGGAATTAAAGGAAAGGCAGCACCTGAGGGCGGACAAGGAGGGGAGGAAGGGTTACTCTGTCCATAAGTTGTGATCCCCTACTAAGGGCAGTCTCATTTCTTTCCCACTCCACTTATTCCCTCTGTCTTCTGCTGCACTGAATGGTAAGTTTTCTGAATGCAGCAACCTAACTGCTTTTTCTCTAAGCCATTCCAGTCCCAGTGTGAGCGCCTTGTACAGTTACTCAACACAGGCGGAAAGCCCTTCCTAAGCGTCTCCCAACTCCTTGATGTATTTCATACTATGGTGGAATTGTCTACTTGTTTGACTCCAGGAACAGACTGCAAGGTCCCAGCCCAGAGAGGCGCTCAGGGAACAGGGGTTAAGAGTTAACATTTTGTGGGCTGGCGTATCTGCAACTGCCCCCCTCCCCCCGCCGTCCCTGGAAGGTGAGGACCCCGCATTAATCATCTGGATACTCCTCCCCCTCCGAGTGTTCGTCTCCCCTGCTGCCCCGCAAGGCCCCAGAGGAAAGGGGTCGTGTCTTGCTTATTTTTGTGTCCCCAGCCTATTACAGGATAGGTGCGGCACAAACTTCCGGTAATTACAGCAGAAGCGCGGTGCGGGTAAGATTAGGGGAAGAAAACAGGAGTTACACAGATGGGAGACAGCGGTTGAAGGGTGGATTCAACAGTCAGGCTTCCCGAGCCGACAGAGGTACGGGAGAGCGGAGAGATGGGAGGCCACGGAAGGGCTGTAGCCCGGTTTGGACGGGCCCTACCTTGGGGTAGGTGTGCAAGGGGTAGGTCAACTGACAGGCCCGGTGACAAGACGCCGTATCACCCAAGACCGAGTCAAAAGCTTCAGCCGAAGCGGTGCCCAAGCCTCCGGTCAGGGCCATAGTCAGCAGCAGCAGCAGCGGCGAGAGCCCCAGTTGGGCCCTGACCCAAAGGCTCCCCTTCGCCGCCGCCATCTTGTTTGCCTCTGTCACAGCACCTCAGCTTGTTGCTGTTTTCTTTTCAGGTTTCCTCCTCCTTCCGGGACCAGCCCCTTCCCAGTCCCGCGGGCCGCTGCTTCCGCCTTTGCCGTCCTCTCAGCTCCGCCCTGACCCGCCCGAAACTGCCGCCTCTCGCCCCACCTCTAGGTCTACGAACTTCTAGATTGGCGAGAGGAAGTGGGTCCAAACATCGCGAGTACTAGAGCGAAGCGACTCCTTAGCTTTGCGAGGCACGCTGGGGCATGTGGTTCTCCATAGGCGGGAGGCGCACTGTGGGTTGGGAAAGTTGGTCTCGGAGAACTACAGCCGCCCTAGGTGCGCCCGAGCCCGCCCCTTCGCGGTGTATTCTGGGGAATATGGTTTGGTTCACACCCACCCCCCCCCCTCCACCCCGCTGACGGCCGTTGGTGTTCTCCCGGCTAGCTGAGCCTCCGCTAACGAGAAACTGCAGCAGTGGAAGGAAGCGTCGTTTAGTTCTGACCCCCGAGGTCTAGGCTTGGGCCCTCAGAGGGTGCGTTCTGGAGAGGCCCAGCTGCTGACAGGGCTGCTATTCCTGGTGGGTCTCATCTCACATGACATCGTTGTTAGGCTTCCCCTTCCTGGGCTCCTGAGTGCTGAGGGCAGAGGAAGGTGGTGGTTCCCTTTGCTCTGGGATCAGAGCAGGACAGTCGTGGTTAGGGTCCTTTGACCACGGAGTAGTTCCTGGAGATGACTGGTTGCTGTGAGGACCCTGCTGAGATCTGGAGGAGGTTGTTGGTTATTGGTTACTAGGGGAACCCTTGGGGTTGTGGCTATGGTGCGGTAATTAAGACAGCTTCATTGAACCCGGGGGAACTCTAACCCTGCCACAACCCAACCTAAGTTGGAAGAGGCTTTAGAAGTCACCAGTTTCAACGCCTGGCCCAGTATTGGAAGCCCCTCTACAGTGTGCACTTCTGAAAGCTAGACACCTCCTAATTCAGGAAGTAGACCCATCATTGTATACAGTTTTCAGTTTTTAGGAAGATGTTTCTTTTTCAGGAGGAAATCTTTCTGTGAATTTCACCCAAGAGTCCTAATAATTCAGGAATGCTTCCAGAGTGTGTAGAACCCAATTGTGTCACTTTAGGGAACACACATCACAGAAGCTTTGATGACGTTTTAGAACCTGCCCTCTTTCTTGAGCAGAACACGGTGCAAACACGTGAAGGTAGTTGGAGTCCCCTAGCAATGGATAAATTCGTCCTTCGAACACCCAGAATCCAGAATAGTCCTCAGAAGAAAGCTCCTGGAGGAAAGATTTACAAGCAGGCCACGATTGAATCTCTGAAGGTGAGAGGGGATCTGGGAGTGGAGAAAATGTGCAAAGGACTTGATAGCCAAGAGGTCTGGAGGAGTTCTACTATAGAAGACCTATGAATTACTTATTTCTGTGCGTCCTCCCCAGAGTGTTCCTGACCACTCCAGGTTTGTTTCCGTCATACCTTGTTTATCAATTCCTGCACTACGTTACACTCTTCTAATTACTTTGGCTTTGTGGTATGTTTTGCTAGCTGGTAGGATAAGCCCCCTAAGTTATTCTTCTTTTGCAAAATTTTCTTGTCTATTATATGGAATGTTAAAGTACCAAATATGGTTTTGTGTTCCCTGTACAAACTCAGTAAGATTGGGTGATGATACCATACCCTCATATCCTATTGACCAGAACCGTATCACATGGCCTTTACAGCGACAGCTGAGATTGGAAGAGAGACTGTTAAAATAGACTCTTTGCAACCTCAAACTGTCTGATTTCTGTTAGCAAGGAAGAAGCAAGGAATAGATACAGGATAGACAACCAACACTGAATCAATGGATATAAGTACCCAATTAGTGGTAATTATTACTTCACTAAAAACAAACAAAAAACCGTTTGTAATTAGTTCCCTTTGTCTTCTTGAACCTCTCCTCCTACATTACTGACTTTTTCTTTTCAGTTCCCTTTATTGCTTCCTATTTTCTCAACTAGACTACTAATGTTTGTGCTCCCCAGAGCTTTGTCACATTTTATGTGTTTGGCCAGGGTGATCTTATTCATCTTAAGGCTTCCCATGCTGCTGACTGCCAAACTTGCACCTCTAGACTAGCTCTCTGAAGGTGAGAGTGAGATCTGGGGCTAGAGAAAATGTACGAAGGACTGTGATAACAAGGTGGCCTCCTGAGTACTTGACTGATATACTCAGTTGGATTTCTCTTCTAGATGTGCCACAGGCTTAGCAGACCCAGATTAGAAAGCAGTAAAGGGGAGTATAAACAAAAGCTCTGGGTTCTAGGCCCTACTGTGCAGCTGTGTGATCTTTAGTAAGTCATTTCCTTCTCTGGGATCTCACTTTGTCCTCATCTAGAAAAGGTAGTGTTTGACCTATAGCAGTGTTTCTTCAAAGGAACACTGTTGTCCTTTGGGGCAAGATAATTGTTCATCATTTGGAACTGTCCTGTGAGTTGCACAAAATTTAACATCCCTGGCACTCAGACAGTAAATGTCAGTAGCAATGTCCCATTGTGATGACCAAAAATGCCCTACATATTTACAAGTACCCCTTGGTTGAGACCTACTGAGCTCTAGATGGTCTTTAAAATCTCTCCTAGTTTTGCAGTTTTGTGACTTCCTGGAACACATTCAAGGTTTTCAACTGTTTGTCAGGGTATCCGTGGATAACTGTACACAGTATTGATTCTCAGTGAGGGATGGTGGTGGGCAGGATTGTGATGTCAGACTGTCTGGAAGAAAAAGAGGATGGTAGTAATTGAACTACATGTACACTCACATACAAATACCCAGATTCTAATATACCTTCACCTGACCCTTCTGCCCTTTGTGTCGCCACGTGGGCCCCAGTTGAGAATCACTGTGTGTGATGATGAGAATGAGCCAAGTGAAGATTATGGAATCAGAATAAACAATAGGCATATGGAATAACATTCTCTTTAAATGCAATAGTTTTTCTTCCAAACCTGTTTTTTATTCTCCTGTATTTATTTTATATCCATATACCAAGAAACTGGGACTAGAAACTTAGAAATGATCCTTAATTCTTCTCTCTTATATCTAGTTTTCAATTCTGTCTCCTAAAAATCCTTTTTTGCCCTTAACGTCTCCCACTTTAAATTCAAAATCTTGTTGAGGGCTTCCCTGGTGGCGCAGTGGTTAAGAATGCGCCTGCCAACGCAGGGGACATGGGTTCGAGCCCTGGTCCGGGAAGGTCCCGCATGTCGCGGAGCAACTAAGCCTGTGCGCCACAACTACTGAGCCTGCGCTCTAGAGCCTGCGAGCCACAACTACTGAAGCCCGCACACCTAGAGCCTGTGTTCCGCAACAAGAGAAGCCACAGCAATGAGCAGCCCATGCACCGCAACCAAGAGTAGCCCCCGCTTGCCTCAACTAGAGGAAGCCCTTGTGCAGCAACAAAGACCCAACTCAGCCAAAAATAAATAAGTAAATTTATTAAAAAAAAATATTTTTGAATTTAGATCAGTGCCATGGTCTGTTAACTTGTCTCTGTGCCCTTGGCATCCCCTGTCATTCCAGCCTCCACACTTACACCAGAGAAATAAGTCTTTAAAAAAAAAAAGAAAATCTACTCAGGTCACCTCCCTGCCTGAGGAAACCACTTCCCTTAGTGGTTTCAAATTACCTTTTGATAAAGACATTTCTTTACATGGTACCCAAGGCCCTCTTGTGACCTGGTACCTGCTTGCCCTGCTGCTCTTCTTATTTACATTCCATCCAGTGTCAACCACTCACAATTTCCCAAAGATGTTGTGTTCTGTCATACCTCTGTACCTTTGCTTATGCTGTCCTGTTTGCCTTGAACGGCTTTTTTCTCTTGTCTTGGAGGCAATATAGTATAGTAATTAAGAAAACAGACTCAAGCCAAACTACCTGTGTTAAAATCCTGGCTCTGCCACTTAAACTACCTGTGTGACCTTGGACAAGTTAACCTCTCTGTGTCTTTCCTCATCTTTAAAATGGGATTAATAATAATATCTATTTTATAAGGTAGTTATGAAGTTTGAGTGAGTCGATGTATTTAAAGTGCTTGGAACAGAGCCTGGCACATACTAAATACTATGTAAGTGTTTGCTGTTATCAGCTACTTTATGAAATCCTTTGTTCCCATGATCTAGTCAAGAGTTTCCTCTGCTATAAGGTCTTTCCTAACCACTCTCTGTCCCCCAGATACAGAGCCAATCTAATCTCTCCCTTCTCTAAGCCATCCCTATATCTTTACATGCTTCTACCATCGCACTTACTTGTGCTGTATAATAAGTGTTTCTTGTAATCAGAACTTTTTTTTTTTTTTTTTGCAGTACGCGGGCCTCTCACTGCTGTGGCCTCTCCCATTGTGGAGCACAGGCTCCGGACGCGCAGGCTCAGCGGCCATGGCCCACGGGCCCAGCCGCTCCGCAGCATGTGGGATCTTCCCAGACCGGGGCACGAACCCGTGTCCCCTGCATCGGCAGGCGGACTCTCAACCACTGCACCACCAGGGAAGCCCATAATAAGTGTTTCTTTACATGACTGTGTCCCGCTACACTCTCAGCTTCTTGAAAGACTATGTCTTATTGGTTTTGTGGCCCCAGTAGCTGGCATGGGGCTTGGCATATAGAAGACCATGGTGCATTTTTCTGAATGACGAAATGGTTAGTTTTTTGGTTTTTGTTTTTGGCTGCACCCTGCGGCATGCTGAATGACCGAGTGAATTAAACTCTAAAAGCCTTGGCATGGCATATGAGACCCTTTCTCTTCTGTTCTGTCTGAGGTGCCATCTCACCTCATCTCACATAGCTCCCCGTTCATGGGAATGCATTCCAGCCACACCCCATTTCCTGCTCTTCTCTATCTAAGCTATTCTCTTTCATGTCTCCAGGGTTTTGACTTGATGTTGGTCCCCTTTCCTGCATCTTTTACAGAATGAATTCCTACCCATTTGTCATCCCGCTCAAGTGAATCTTAGATTGTTTCATGAGTACAGGGACCTTGGGCATTTCATTTACCTCTCCACCCTTGGACCTGTCACAGTGCTTGGCACATACTAAGTGGTCAATAAATATTTGTTAAATAAGTGAATGATGAAATGCTTCCTGGGTCCTTTGTGGGGTATTAATCTTTCCCTCTTTGAGACTCTCTTGGCACTTGGTTCAAATAACTGTTGTAGCACTTACCTTACTGTATTGTAATTATCTGATTACCTGTAGTTTCCCCAATCTATTATGAACTGTTAGGACTGGGACTGCAGTCTCTTATGTTCTGATTCTGCTTTAAGACCTAACACAGTGCCTGCTACATTGTATGTAAAAATTTATTGAATAAACAATAATCATTATTTGGGGATGCCCTTGCTGGGTCTGGATAGTAAGCTACTCCACAAATGTTACTGTGAAACAACTTTATGCTCAGTACTATGCTAGGTACTTTAGGGAACATAAGAAAAATTTAAGATAAAAGTATGAGCCTTAAAAAGAAAAAGAACCCACCTGCCAATACAGGGGACATGGGTTCGAGCCCTGGTCCGGGAAGATCCCACATGCCACAGAGCAACTAAGCCTGTGCACCACAACTACTGAAGCCCGCACGCTCTAGGGCCCGCGAGCCACAACTACCGAGCCTGTGTGCTGCAACCGCTGAAGCCTGCGTGCCTAGAGCCCGTGCTCCGCAACAAGAGAAGCCACCACAATGAGGAGCCTGCGTACCGCGATAAAGAGTAGCCCCCACTTGCTGCAACTAGAGAAAGCCCACATGCAGCAACAAACACCCAACGCAGACAAAAAAAAGAGTTAAGAGAGAAAAGAGCTCAGCATCTGTTTTAGTGGTCAGAGCACCTTAAAGAGATGGAAAGATTTGGCTAGGTAGAGGGAAGTAGCAACATACAACCATTCAGTAAGTGGTACTTGCTGTTCTCTTTCGCTTATGCATGCACACATGCTTACTTTCCCGTGTATACAGTGGCAAATTAAAAACAAGTTGAGTTAAATATGAATTCTAGAGAGTTAACTAGGTCCACGTTCTGCCAAGTGACTATTCCCACACACCACTATCATGTTTTAATGACAAGAATCTGCTGAATATTCAAGCCTCAATTTCCTCATCAGTAACATCAGAAATAATATTTAACCTGCAGGGTTGTTATGAGGGCTAAATAAATAAATGCATATTGAAAGGGCTAAGCATTGTGCCTGGCACACAATAAAAGCTAATAAGTAGTTCCCTCTTTTCTTGTATGGAAAAAAAGAGGCTGTGTAGTAAAACTAGAGATGAGAATGATGATGATAGTAATAATGATTCCTGCTTACATTTATTGAGCCCATTTCTGTGGGCCAGGCATTGTGCTAAGTGCTTTACATATATTAACTCTTTAAATTCTAATAATAGTTCTGTGAAATGGATGGTTTTATCATTTATATTTTACAGATGAAGAATCTAAGGCACAGAGAGATTAAGTAGCTTGTCCAAAGTTATGAAGCTTTCAGTGGCAGAACTGGGATTTGAACTAGAAAATCTGGTTCCACAGTCTGTGAACTAAAAAAAAGTGGAGGTTTCTGAATGCCAGCAGAGGAGGTATAAAAATCTTGGAATATTAGGACCATTGTACTTCTGTTATCAGCATATTACAAGTAATTTTGCCATAGCCTTATCACATTCAATAAAAGTGACACTCAATAAGCTCATGTGGTGTACATTTGAATAGTAAAGGTTAATTTGGTTAATCTCTTCTTTCTCCCTAAGGGAAAGTGATTTCTTCTGTTGGTTGCAATAGGAGATTTTTTTAAATGCAAAGATTCTGAAAAGGTGCTAATTATTTTAGGTTCTGCACTTAAGAATGCTTTATAAATCTTTATATTCCCTTTGTAGGATTGACTAGCCAATATGTTGTCCCCTGCCCCCACCAGTGGAATGGTGCCCGTTTTATTGCTTATGAGCGAAGCATTTTCCTTAATTGGTTTTACCAAACCTGATATTCCAGCTATCCACAACTGTAAGACCAGATGGTATTTTGGAGAGCACCTTTTCTTTCTGGCAGTAACCATTCCACTACTCATTATAGCTTCCCCATTCATATTTTATTTCCACTTCCCTTTTTCCTCTAAATAATTCAGATAAGAACTTGCAGAATCCGTTTGGGGCCCCATATGTGGACAAAAATAGGGAAACATTCTTTGTATGTGTGTGGAATTCTCTGGAACGGGCTGCTATATTTTTCTATTTTTGCCCTAATATGTCAGATCTGAAGACTGTACTGTACTTAGTCCTTGAGGGTAGATATAACTTTGTTCAATTACATCTACTGCACACTGGGGATAGAGAGACAAGTAAGAAATTGTTCTGGCCCTCAAGTTGTTCATAGTCTAATGGAGAAGACAGCCTTGTAGATAACTATTTGCAGAAAGTACAGATGGGGCAATTGAAGCCTGTGCAGATTACAAACTCAAAAGGGAGTTTGGTCAGATGCGGTTGGAGAGAGGCAAGCAAGGCTTCATACAGGAGGTGATTCTTGAAGAGTCTTTCAAAATAAGTAGGTGTTATCATGTGGTTCAGGCAGAGAAAGAGCATCCGAGGCAGAGGATGTGAAATACTGTGGTTTGTTTAGGCAGCTTCAAATAGTTTGATGTATGTTGAGCCAACGGTGAGGCTGAAAAGGATGTCAGGAGCCAAGTCATGTTTGTTAAGACCTTTTATGCCATACTAAAGAGCTTAGGCTTCTGTAGTTCCATATGCTGGAATGATCTGATATGAAAACCCCAACCTCATTCCAGCCATGTAGAAATGCTCGATAAAAAGTCTCCTGTACAGGGACTTCCCTGGCAGTCCAGCAGTTAAGAGTCTGCTCTTCCACTACAGAGGGCGTGGGTTCCATCCCTGGTCGGGGAACTAAGATCCTGCATGCCGCATGGTGCGGCCAAAAACGAAAAAAAAAAAAAAAAAGTCTCCAATACAGAACTGAGCTTGAAAAGAAGAAAGAGAAACACTCAGGTGCCAGGAAGAAAGAGGAAATCCAAACCCAAAGCTGGAGATAACAGGCATACCTTGGAGATATTGCGGGTTCCGTTCTAGACCACTGCAATTATGCGATTTTTTTTTTTTTGGTTCCCAATGTATATAAAAGCTACGTTTCCACTATACTGTAATCTGTTAAGTGTACAATAGCATTATGTCTAAAAAAATGTACATACCTTAATTTAAAAATTGCTGAATAATTATTGCTAAATAATGCTAACCATCATCTGAGCCTTCAGTGAGTTGGAATCTTTTTGCTGGTGGAGGTTTTGCCTCGATGTTGATGGCTGCTGACTAATGAGGGTGGTGGTTGCTGAAGGTAGGGGTGGCTGTGACATTTTCTTAAAATACGACAATGAAGTTTGCTGCATCAATTGACCCTCCTTTCATGAATGATTTCTCTGTAGCGTGCAGTGCTGTTTGATAGCATTTTACTCACAGTAGAACTTCTTTCAAAATTGAAGTCAGTCCTACCAAACCCTGCTGCTGCTTTATCAACTAAGTTTATGTAATCCTTCATTGTCATTTCAACAATCTTCACAGCATCTTCACCAGCAGTAGATTCCATCTCAAGAAACCTCTTTCTCTGCTCATCCATAAGAAGTAACTCGTTATCTATTAAAGTTTAATCATGAGATTGCAGCAATTCAGTCATATCCTTAGGCTCCACTGCTAATTCTAGTTCTCTTGCACTTTCCACCACATCTACTGTTAATTCCTCCACTGAAGTCTAGAACCCCTCAAAGTCATCCATGAGGTTTGGAATCAGCTTCTTACAAACTCCAGTTAATGTTGATATTTTGACTTCTTGTGAATCATGAATGTTCTTAATTGCATCTAGAACGGTGAATTCTTTCCAGAAGATTTTCAATTTACTTTTCCATCAGAGGACCCAACTATCTATGGCAGCTATAGCCTTACAAAATGTATTTCTAATCTATTTCTAGATGCATGTATCCTAGAAATGTATTTCTAGGACTTGAGAGTCAAAATTACTCCTTGCAGCAGAATGGATATTGTGTTAACAGGCATGAAAACAACATTAATCTCGTTGTACATCTCCATCAGAGCTCTTGAGTGACCAGGTGTATTGTCAATGAGCAGTGATATTTCTAAAGGAATCTTTTTTTGGAGTAATAGGTCTCGACAGAGGGCTTAAAATATTCAGTAAATCATGTTGTAAACAAATTTGCTGTCATCTAGGCTTTGTTGTTACATTTATAGAGCCCAGGCAGAGTAGATTTTGCATAATTATTAAGGGCCCTAGGATTTTCAAAATGGCAAATGAGCATTGGCTTGTACTTCAAGTTACCAGCTGCATTAGCTCCTAACAAAATCGTCAGCCGGTCCTTTGAAGCTTTGAAGCCAGGCATTGAAGTCCGAGATGTCATCGTCTTCCAGTATGAGGCTGTTTTGTCTACATTGAAAATCTGTTGTTTAGTGTAGCCACCTTCACTGATTATCTTAGATGGATCTTCTGGATTACTTGCTACAGCTTTTACTTAGGCACTTGCTGCTTCCTTGTACTTGTATGTTATAGAGACGGCTTCTTCCCGTAAACCTTATGAACCAACCTCTGCTAGCTTTAAACTTTTCTTCTGCAGTTTCCTCACCTCTCTCAGCCTTCATAGAATTGAAGAGAGTTAGGGCCTTGCTCTAGATTAGGCTTTGGCTTAAGGGAATGTTGTAGTTAGTTTTTTTGTTTTTTTTATGATTCTGATTTCTCTCCTCTCTTAACATAACAATTATACTTCTTTATTTTTTTTGAATTTTATTTTATTTATCTTTTTATACAGCAGGTTCTTATTAGTTATCCATTTTATACATATTAGTGTATATATGTCAATCCCAATCTCCCAATTCATCACACCATCACCCCCCCCTCCCCGGGAATGTAGTTAGTTTGGTCTGTGCAGACCACTAAAACATTCTCATATAAGCAATAAGGCTGTTTTGCTTTCTTATCATTTGTGTGTTCACTGGAGTAGCACTTTTAATTTCCTTCAGGAACTTTTCCTTTGCATTTATGACTTGGCTAACTATTTGACGCAAGATGCCTAGCTTTTGGCCTGTCTCGGCTTTCAACATGCCTTCCTCACTAAGCTTAATCATTTCTAGCTTTTGATTTAAAGTGAGAGACGTGTTTCTCTTCCTTTCACTTAAACATTTAGAGGCCGTTGTAGGGCTATTAATTGACTTAATTTCAATATTGTTGTGTCTCAGGGAACAAGGAGGCCCAAGGAGAGGGAGAGAGAGGGGGAAATGGCTGGTTGGTGTAACAGTCAGAATATTTATCAGTTAAGTTTGCTGTCTTGTATGGGCATGGTTTGTGGCACCCCAAAACAATTACAATAGTAACATCAAAGGTCACTGATCACAGATCATAACAAATATAATAATAATGGAAAAAGTTTGAAATGTTGCAGGAATTACCAAAATGTGACACAGAGACACAAAGTGAGCAAATGCTGTTGGAAAAACAGCATCTGTAGACTTGCTCGTTGCAGGGTTGCCACAAACCTTCAATTTGTTAAAAAAAAAAAAATGCAGTATCTGCAAAGTACAATAAAGTGAAGTGCAATAAAACAGGGTATGCTTGTATATAGTTCCGTGCAAACCAGGTACAGAGTTTAGGGGCTGGGGTTTTAGGGCCAGTATGGGGACAGCAGATAAGGCTTCAGGCCACATGAAGCTGGGAGTCAACACAGGGCTACTATGCTTTTGAAAAATGAACTAGAAAAATTCCATCCACCAGTCCAAGGAATCAGCGTGAAGATTGTATCATCTCAGGGTTTGAGTTCAAAAAGAGTTGACCATAATAAATTAGAACCTCACACTTATTACTATGTGTGTATATATATTTTTAACTTCGTGCTATCTGCAAAGCTGAAAAATTAACATGAAAACTGGCCCAGAACCAGGGAAATCCAAAGGCCTTGGCAAAGGCAAAGGTGAGATTTCCCTGTTAAGACACTTCACAGCCTAGAGTACACAGGACTCCTGTGGAAAACAGTCTCCATTAAAGATGAATTCATGGTCAAAAATTACAAAACTCTACAATAAAATAAATTACCAGGAGGGAGGATGAGCAGGCAGATGTAAATAATAGAATTTCTACTCCAGGAAGCAGAGATAACAGTCTGAAAAGACCTTAAATATGTTTAAAATGTTCACAGGATAATGAAAGTAATAGAAATGATAAGAATAGGATAGTATGAAAAGAAAACACGTAGATTTAGAGGATAAAACAGAATTTATCCAATGAAAAAGCGTATTTGTTGACAAAGAAACACATTGAACAGGTTAAAAGTAGGTAAGTCATAGCTACGGAGAGAAATGCTGAATTGAAAGCTAGATCTGAGGAAATCACTTAGAATGCATCCCACAGAAATAGAAATATGACAAGTTAGGAGACTTGAAGGACAGGCAGAGACCATGTATATTTCTAATAAGCGTTTCAGAAGGTAGAGACTTGTGAGGAGGATACTGGTATAGATTTCATTGAGTATCTTAAAAATTGTAAGGGCAAACACTAAAATGATAGAAATAGAATGTATAACTTCCAAACCATAAAAGAAAAAACAAGATTAAAGAAAACTCAGGCTGTTAAATAAAAGATAAGAAAAGAAGAAAAAAGCAAAGAGAAAGTATGTCCAGTGTATCAGTAATCATAATAAATGCAAATGGATTAAACATGCCTATTAAAAGATAGAAACTCTCAGATTGGATAGGGGAGGAGGAGCAAAATAAAGCAGCCATAGGCTATTAAAGCATAATGACCCAGAAAAAAGTTGAAAGTAAAGGATGGAAGACATATGAATGTATAATAGGCAGGAGTTCATTGAAGCAATGTTTATAATAGGGAAAATGTGAGGGGGGAAAAAGTCCCTAAATATCCATTAGGGGACTAGATTTTAAAATTCTAAGACATTGTATATAAAAATAATGGAATAATATTCAATACTATTAAAACAGATCAACTGGGTTTATACGTATCAGTATGGATAAATCAAGAAATTATACTGAGTGAAAAAAGCAAGCTGCAGAATACTATATTTACACCTTCTTCCTACTGAAAACATCCCTTACCTGGCTTCATCGATTTATTTGTCATACCATTTAACACTGAAACTATTTTATATTGTAACGGATCATAAAAAAGGGCTCTGTCTCAATTTTGGCTAGCTAAAGGCTGAGAACAAAGGAATAGCTATAAAATGGTGTTCCCAAATGTTATTCTAGACCATCTATACAGAACTTGTGAAGGCAGATAATGAAGACCAGTTTTGGAATCCTGAACCTATCACCTACCTTAGGCAATAAAGAAAGTTGAAGGTAAAAAAAAAAAAAAGAATGTTGAAGGTAAAGAAAGAGAGGAGATAGAATTCCTTTGGATAAAGTGGGAGGGCTATGGTATTTTCACTTGGAGAACGTGACCTCAGTTCCTGGAGTTGGTGGACACAGAGACCAGACCTGTGCCTGGGAAAGTCTAAAAACAGGGTGGCAACTGATGCCACAAGAAGGAGAAGTGGCTGCTGTGGGAAAGCTGTTATGCACAGAGTTTTTCAGGGCAAAGATGTGGGCGTAGTGGAGAAAATGCTAACTGGCCTGGAGTTGAATTAAAGGAGCTCAGTTCACAAGGATCCTTGGAAGGGCAGTGGGACCCCTACAGAGAGAGTGGGTGAAGCAGTTGCCAGAAACTGGAGACTTAGGGTGGACCTCTAAGCAGCTGGCTGGAAGAGGCCTTGCTAGTGTTGTGGGAACTGCAGGTGAGATCTCAACCATGGGAGCTCTCCACGGAACCACAAAAACATCTCATGAATATCTGCCAAGTCTAGAGAGCACTGAAACCTGATGAGCGTAGCATCACAACCAAAAATAAGGCTTTTGCTTTCCCTTACTGCTTCTTTTTTTCCCAGTTTCAAACCTGGAAGGGCCAAAGACCAAAGCAAACAAGCAGATGGGGGAGGAGGAGAAGCAGAGGTGGGGAAATAGAGAAGTCCCCAGACATCCCCTTCTCCCACCACGGGCAGCTAGGCTAGACCCCAGCCAGGGAGGGAGTTGAGACTTTTTGGGTTGCTTTTTATTGAACTATCACATGCTTGTAGAAAAGTAGACAAATATGTACGTCTTAACAGATTTTCACAGAGAGAACACACCTGTGTCACCAGTATCCAGATCGAGAAACAGGACATTTATCAGAGGCCCCTGTGCCCCTTCCCAGTCCCTACCCGGGCCTACCTCCCCAGGGTAATGTTGATAAAAGCAAGAAAAAAAAATTTTTTTGTGCAATTATAAAAGCGACTTTATTTTTTTGTCTCCCAGTTTACTTAAAAAAAATTCTTAGTTGAAATAATTTCAAAACTACAGAAAAGTTGCAACACAGTACAAAGACCTTCCTCATCCCTTTCACCCAGATTCCTTAATTGTTAATATTTTACACTTAATGGAAAGATTCGTGTCAACTTTAAGATGGTGGTTTCTTCTAGAAACGGAAGGAAGGGAATGAAGGGTGAAGGGTGTAAGGAGACTTGAACTTTACAGTGTTTTATTATTTTATGTGTAATGGCAAAATGTTAACTTTTTTCATTATAAATAGTGAGTTATTCTCTACCTTTTTATTTGTTTAAAGTTTTAAAAAATTCTTCAAACGAGAGGGTTTGAGTTTTACCATCTAGGAAGTAGGGAGCTGTTGAAGTGTGCTTTTTATTGTTGAAATAAATATGTCTTTATGACTTCTCTGCTTTCTGTCCTTGCCTATGAATTAAGATACTTAAGTGAGCTATAAGGTTGATTCACCTCAGCATCGTTTTTCTTTTCTTCCCCTCCTTACTGCCTCTCAGTGCTAAGTGCCCAGTGGTGTCTGACATGGTAAGATTAAAACTTGCACTTTTCCTAATAGATGTAACCCTCTTCCTGATTTGCAGTAAGCAGGAGCTGCTTTTAAGCAATTACCCATCATTTGGGGCCATCACATATATTGTGCTTTGGTTCAGGTCATAATCAATAATTCATATGTCAATAGGAGCCCCATTAGCTCAGGTGAAGGCAGATGTCTTTCTAATGAAAATGTTCCATTTTCCAAATGACTTTTCTTTTTCTCAGAGAGTTGTGGTTATAGAAGACATAAAAAGATGGAAAACTATGTTGGAGCTTCCTGATCAAACCAAAGAGAATCTAGTTGAAGCCTTACGAGAATTAAAGAAGAAAATACCCTCCAAGGAAGTGTTAAAATCAACAAGGATAGGTATGTTCCTTCCGAATTTTATAAGTGCTTATATTTTATCTCCTTCTTTCTCCTTTCCTCCCTCCCTCAGACATTATCTATCATATCAGTGCTTCTCAAACTATCTGTGGTAAGAGATCATTGTTTAAAAAATTCTCCATTGGTTGCAGACTAATACTCTTAAAATATAATAAAAATTACCAGAAAAATGAAATTAAAATATACAAAATGTAAGCCCTACTTTTTAAAAAAATTATACTCAACAAATGTAGAAGTACTTTGTCAAAGTTTTAAATGCTTGCTTCAGTTTCTGTACTTACTGCATGAACTTGTAACTAGCATGATCTGTGGATAACGTTTTGAGTGTGCTTGATGCTTGGGTGTGCAAAAATGAAGAAGACATGATTTGTGACCTCAAGGAACTTAGGGTTTGGTGGAGAAACAAGCATGTAGACAAATGGGAGTAGTAAAATAGTATAGGTTAAAAATAAAAGCCTATAAATACTGTCCATGGTACCATTCTGATCTGTACAAGGTATATGCTGGCACAGAGGACAGAGTAGTCTTACATCTGGGGAATTCAGAAAAGGCTCCATAGAAGAGGCGACATTTCACTTAAATCTTGGCTTTTCCATCTTGAGTAGAAATAACTTCCAAAGCATGGTTTGTAAAAACAAAATAATAGCAACATTTGTTGCTACATCATTTATTACAGCATTGGAGATATTTTAAGAGGTAAGTCAGGAACTGCGTTGAATTACCATTTTAGTACAGTACACAACTGTGAATAATATGCGAGGGAGGGCCAACATGTGTTCCTCAAGCTGCTCCCAAGTCCCCGGGGAGTCCAGGGTAGTCGTTCACAGCTGCTGTTCTTGCCCTCACCAGTGCAGCCATTGCCTTCTCTGCCTCCCCTTGACCTCTTGTTCATGAGAAGCAGGAAAGAAAGCAGCTTCAGACTGGCGCTAACAGCTGGCAAGAGCTGTGTGAAATTCCCCAGAGGTTCCCCCAAGAGTCTTGAGAGTTGCACCCCTGTAATATAAACCAGAATCTGAGAAAATTAGATGCTTAAAGAACATAAAACCCTATCATTATAGCCAAGGAGAGTCTCCCATCTGCTGCTAGATTTTCTCTTTATGGGTTGTGGTCACTAGAGGGCAATAAGACCATTCATATGAGCAGATAAGGTATTTCCACCAGTAGAGGGTACTAGTGGTTAATATTTTATGACATGTATACATGTACATATGTGTATGTATATGTTCATTTTAGGCACACCACAAATACCACTTACAATCAGATCTTAAATATCAGCATAATAGTCTGGAATTGTCCTACAAATACAGAACAGATGACAATTTTAAAAAAATCATTTCTATTTGTCCTTTGAGTACCATTGTGAATATGCTTTCAAGAAAGGGTGTGTCTGATGTTCAGAGATTCCAATTCAAGAATCCTAATGAAACCACAACAAGGGGGTATAACTTAAGAGGAGCTGGAAACCATCCAACTTTTGAGTCTTGACCCTATCCCAGGCCTTTCCATAACCTGAGGTTGTGTGGAATATACGGGTTCCCTGGTCAGTTGCTAGCCTGAAGATTCATTTGGATCATTGCCTGAGAATGTTTACATTCTTCCACCTTTAGCCTCCTGCCTGTCCCTATCCTGTGGGCTGTAAGGGACAAATATTTACTGAGTACCTTCTTTGTGCTAGGAACTATGCTGGCATAATGATGAAGGAGACAGATACTGTCCCACCTTTTTGGAGCCTGCAGTCTAATGGAAGGACAGGCAATTTAACAAGACTTTATCATACAATGCAATGAGTGCTCTGATGATGAGGAGGAGTTAGCCCAAGGAGTATATGTGTTGGGAGTAGAAAAGATGTTAAAGAATGTGTCAGGCCTGGGTATATCACGTGAGCTGTACAGAGGGCTGGAGGTGGGAGCGAACATGGTACACTGCAAAAACTAAAAGAAGTTTTGTGTACTTGAAATGTAATAAGCTGGAGACAGAGTCTGGACCAGATGGAGAAGACTCTTTGTAAGCCATTCAAAACTGTTTGGTCTTAGCATGCATATTAGTTACCTGTCCCTGTGTAAAAATTATGCCCAAATTTAGTAGCTTAAGTGTCTGTTATCTCACACAGGTTTTCTGAGGGTCAGGAATCAAGGAGCTGCTTATCTAGGTGCTTCTGGCTCGTGATCTCTTAAGAGGTTATAGTCAAACTGTTGGCTGGGACTGTAGTCATCTGAAAGCTTGACCAGGGCTTGAAGATCTGCTCCTAACTCCTCACTTATGGGATTGCTGGTAGAAGGCCTCGGTTTCTCATCACCTGGGCCTCCCCATAGGGCTGCTCATGACATGGTGGCTGACTTTCCCCAAAATAAGTGATCCGAGAGAGAATAACCGAGATGGAAACCATAGTGTCTTTTATCATCTAATCTTGGAAGTGACATACCATCACTTCTATTATATTCTGTTGATCACACAGACCAACCTGGGTACAGTTGGGAGACAACTACACAGGGGTTATGAATACAAAGAGGTGAGGATCATTGGGGGCTATCTTGTAGACAGGCTATCACAGCATGTATTTCTTTTAATTTAACCTAGATATATTCTACCTCCTGGACCTGCAGATTTATGTTCATTTGTAGAAGTTTTACAACCATTATCTCTTCAAAAGCACGTCTCCTTTATTCTCTCTATTTATTTGTTCTGGCATTCTACAATTAGAAATTTGTTAGATCTTTTATTTTCCATGCCCCTTAGCTCATATGTCTCCTTGTCTCTCAAAAAATTCTGGGCAGTTTCTTTAGTGTCCCACTATTGTGGGACATCCAAGAGGAAATGTCCAACAGAATGTTGGATGTACAAGGCTAAAGCTAAGGAGGGACAGTAAATATATACTTGAGAGTCATCATCAGCATATAGTTAGAAACTGAGGCAGTTGCCTGGGGAGAGTATGTAGGAAAAGCAAAGAGCCAAGTCCCAAATCCTGAAGCACATCAATATATGAGGCTCACAGGAAATGGAGAAGGTGTGAGCAGGGAAATGGGAGAGAACGCTGTCATGGAATGGGAAGGAGGGCTTCTGAGAGGGGATTCGTCAGCAGTGTCCATCGTTGTCAAAGGGCCAAAGAAGCGAATTCTAAAAATTGCACGTTGGATTTTACAAAGTAAGGTCATTAATGATTTTGGTAAGGACAGTTTCAAAGGCAAGGTTAAGGGCAGAAGCTTGAGGAATGAGGAGGAGGTAAGGAAATGAGCTGTGAAAACAGACAACTCTTTCAAGAAGTTTGGTATTGAAAGGAAAGAGAGAGGTGGCAATATCAGAAAGGAATGTGGAATTGAAGAAAGTTATAATTTTTAAAATACGAAAGAACCTAACCTGTTGAGTGACAGGTTCGTAGGGAGACCTTATCAGGGAGAATGGACCAGACTTGGTAAGGATTGACTGTGGAGATGAGGATGCCATGATGCCTCTCATTTTGTTGTCACCCATACCCCCTTTACTGGCTCTTTCTTTCTACCTTCGGATACACTTAAATCTTCTCCTTTAATTGTCTGCCATCTTTTCCAGATACCTCGTTTCACTTCTTCCTTTTATAGCCAAATTCCTTTAAATATGATTAATAATCACAACTCCCATTTCTGCCCCTTCCCCTCCTTCATTAAATTATCTCCATGCTGGCTTCTCCCACAAACACTATTCTCTCTAAGGACACAAGAGATTTCATTCTATCCAAATCCAGTAGTCTTACCTCAGTTCTCATCTTCCCAGAACCGTGAACTTGAGACCATTGATTACTCTCTTTTCTGTCAATATGAATGATACTGAACTTGTTGCCAGTTCTTTATCTATTTTTTAAATGTTTATTTCCTTCAAGCCCTTATCTGAGTTTTAATTACTTATTTAATTATTTACTGAGTTATTTTTTGTTTACTGTACAGTAACTCTATGCCAGCAAGGCCATGCAATATATTTTATTCACCAATGCATTTCAAGCATTAGTGTGGCATATAACAGATGCTCAGGATATGTTCATCAAATTAATGAACATGACAGGGTCAAACAAGATTTTCTCCATGGCGCTTTCTAGCTTTCTTTATTCCTGTTTCTCGCCTTTCTCTGTTTCGTCCATCTTTGTCTCCCGTCCTCTCACAGGAGGTACTTTTCCAGAAAGCTCAGACCTCAGTCTTTGGCTGCTGCTTTAGAGCACTTAGCCAGAGAGGCCATCCACTTCTCCAGATTAACTGAGGCCTTAATTCAGAAAACTCCTGGGTATGCGTCTCCTGTCCTGATCCATTTCTGAATCTTAGATTCTTAGAAATACTGTTCCAATTTACATTGCTACAGTTTTCTTAAAATCTTACTAATTTACTGGGTAAAAATAGCATCTTGTTTTCATTTGCTATATAGAATGGATTGTTTTCTATTTGCTTATTGGCACTTTGTCCTTTTTTTGTGAATTGTGTTCTTTGTCCATTTACTGTTGAGATCTTATAGTTTTTGTTTTCTGTTTCTGAACTTTATAAATGTCAATGTCATAAACGTTTAAATCCATTTAGCTACCTCAGTTTATAAACAAGGAAATTCAGACTCAGAGAGATGAAGTGACTTATCCAGGGCCATGTAGTGAGTTAGCACCAGAGATGTAATGAGAATCCAGGTCTCTTGGGGCAGTGTTCTTTCTTGGTTAGCAGACTGCCATTGTGCCCTGAATCCCAGCCATATGTGCCTTAATTTTACTGGACCATCTCTATGGGTTCTGCCATCTGCTCAAGCTCACCTCTTTTAAATCAGAATTTAGTGCCTTTTCTTGTGTACTTCAAATGGGAGTTTTCTCCTAGTATTTTCATTTTAGTCAGTGTTTGCTCTGACATAAACTCTTTAGGTGCAAATGTCCAGCAGGCAGTTGGAGATGTAGGACTGAAGCTCAGATGAGAGACTAGACTAAAAATATGTATTTGGAAGACATTCGCCTGGAAGCATTTGCTTAAAATCACTTAAGTGGATGAATTCTCTGAGTAAAAGAAAAGATTAAAGGGCTGAAGGATTGAGCTGGGGAGAATATCCGTGGCAGGGAAATGGGAAGAGGAAGAGGAGCCGGTGAAGAGGCAAGAGTGTAATTAGAGAGAGGAAGAGAACCAGGGCTGTGCAGTGACACGCGGGCTAAGGAGGAGAGTGGTTTTTTTGTTTTGTTTTGTTTTGTTTTTTTTGCGGTACGCGGGCCTCTCATTGCCGTGGCCTCTCCTGTTGCGGAGCACAGGCTCTGGATGCGCAAGCTCAGCGGCCATGGCTCATGGGCCCAGCCGCTCTGTGGCATGTGGGATCTTCCCGGACTGGGGCACGAACCCGTGTCCCCTGTATCGGCAGGCTGGCTCTCAACCACTGCACCACCAGGGAAGCCCAAGGAGAGTGTTTTGAGAGGCAGGGGAAGTGAGTAACCTCACTGTTCTCAAGTGGTCTGGGAAGTTGAGGGCCAGCTGGGCAAAAGCCTTTGGATTTAGCACCTAATGGGGCCTCTGTGTCTGAATACCTTTATTATAAAGGAAACCAGTGGGCGGGGATATTAAGTAAATGGCTGATGAGGCAGTGGAGTTAGACCTTGCACTCAACCTGGTAGGCAGGCATGCCCCACTTCTGCAATACTGTAGGTATAAATATTCTGGGAGAAGTTTTAAGTCCATCATATTGATCTGATTTTCATTTATAATTGATTCACAGCAAAAAACCTTGTACTTACAAAGTGCTTTCACATCTACGACTTCATTTGATCCATATAACAATTCTATAAGGTAAATATTATTATTTCTTCATTTTACAAATGAGAACACTGATTTCCTCATTTTACAAATGAGAACACTGAGGCTTAGAGAGTTTAAAGTAACTTGCCCCATGTCGGGAAACCAAATAATAAGCGACAAAGCTAAGGTGGACTTATGCCATGTCATGCCACCTCCTGAAACCCAAAGATGCACCTTTGTCCACGGCAAGCTCTTACTTGTCCTTTAAGACCCAGATGAAACATGATCATCTTGGTGAAGCAAAAAGTGTTTGTTGAATGAATAAATGAGTTAGTGAGTGAGTGAATGAATGGGTTTGTGATTTGACTTGCCCAAGTTCATGGGATAAGTTAGTGGCAAGGAACTTTCAAATGGCCTTCTGTTCTTAAGTTGTCCCATAGATTCAGCAATCCTGAACTGCTGATAAGCTCCTGTGTTCATTATCTGTGAATAGTGCCATAACAAATCGCCAGAAAATTAGTGGTTTAAAAAGCACAGATTTATTATCTTACATTTCTATAGGTTAGAAGTTCAGTACAGGTCTCAGTGAGCTAAAATCAGGGTGTTGGCAGGGCTACATTCCTTTCTGGAGACTCTAGGGGAGAATCTGTTTCCTTGCCTTTTCCAGTTTATAGAAGCCACCTGCATTCTGTGGCTTGTGATTCTCTTCCTCCATCTCCAGAGCTGGCAATGGTGCGTTGAATTCTTTTCACACCTCATCTCTCTGACCCACTCTTCTGTCTCTTCTGCCTTTAAGGACTCATGTGATTAGATTGGGCTCGCCTAGGTAATCCAGGCTCATCTCTCCATCTCGGGGTCCTTAACCTGAATCACATCTGCAAAGTCCCTTTTTCCATGTAAGGTAACATATTCAGAGGTTCTGAGGATTAGGGCATGGATGTCTTTGGGGACTATTATTTTGCCCACCACAGCCCTTCAATTACTCTGTGCTCTTTCAGGTTCTATGCTCTTATTCACTCTACTGCTTGTCAAGACTCTGGACGAGAATTGCCTCTTTCATGGTATTCCCTGGCCCATTTGCCAGCCAAATTGACTCCTCTGTCCTTTTGGCCCTTGGTTTCCCCCTTCAATACTATCTTAGGACCTGTAACACTTTGGTGCACTGTTTTTGTTTAGGTGTCTTCTCCTGTGCTTAGACCTACCTGGAGCTCCTTGAGTAAAGGGCTGTGTCTTGTTCAACATTCTATCCCAAAGTCTAGCACAGGGCCTGGTACTTACTAAGTATTTGATAATGTTTGTTAAATGAGCAAAAGACCGCTTCCTGCAGGGAATTTGTCTTAATGTGCTGGGATGCAGAAGCCCCGAACTCTTAAACCCAAGGGACTTGACCTAGATCATAAGACCAGCCAGTGGCACTGCTTGCTTTAACATAAACTTCATGGAGCAAATAATGACTTTTTGCAGATCATTAACTTCCTCGATGTAGCTACTGACCAACTTGTGACCTTGGGGAAAGGTCATGGAGCCTCATTTTTTCCATCTGGATCAGGAGGAGGTAGGACTGTATGATCACTGGAGGCAACAGTATAGGGTTAATACTTGAGCTCTGCAGCCAAACTGCCTGCATTTGAAACTTGTCCCTGCTTCTTACTTGCCATGTCCTGCACAAGTTTCTTAACCTTTTAGTTCCTTAGTTCTTTACCTGTTAAACGGGGAATCATTATAGCACCTCATAGGGTTGTTCTGAGAATTCATTGACTTAAATGTAAAGCATTCAGTGCAGTGGCTAACTGTCATTATTGTTATCGTGAAATTCCCTTTTTCATTTAAAGTTTGTCATTCTGTCTTGTTTTTTATAGAAGAGGGTTCCCTAGGCCTCCTCTCTCCTCTTTTCCTGCCCCAGACTCAGTACCTTCCCTGCTGTTACTCTTCCTTCTGTCACCCTCTTGCTTGCAAAGCTTGCATCCCCCAGGTCTCCTCATAGCCCCTGCCCTTCTTGGGGTGGTTTCCCTGGTGCTGGGAGAGCCTCCTGACCAGTCCAGGTGGGGCTCCTGTGGGAGTATCTGTGAGGTGTACTGCCCCCTGCAGGCCAAGAGTAGTGATTCCTTTGCCCTGGCCCGAGAGTCGAAGACTTCTGCCCTTTGGCTCTTCTGATTTAGGAATATCAAGAAGGTGAACAACATTATCTTAACAGAACTTTATTGGACACTCTCTGTGTGCCAGTCCCTAATAACAGAGAAGGACAGGGTGTTGGGCCATTAAGTATGCAGGCTCTGGGGTCAGGCTGCTGTGCTCAGATCCTGGCTTCCATGCTTACTAGCCCTGAAGCCCTGGGCAAGTTGCTTGGCTGAGCTTCTTTGTAAAAAGAGATATAATAGTATTTACTTCATTGTGTAATTATAAAAAATTAAATGATATAATTCCTATAAAATCTGGAGTAGTAAGCAGGAAGGGTTCTTAGCAATGGGTAAGAATTAGAAACTTTTCATTCAATTCTTTACAGTATAGTTCCATTATTTTGTTTGCAATTGTGTGATTTTCCCAATCCACTGCATCCATATTCAAATGTTAGTACAAAGCCAATTTGAAAGCCAAACGTAAACTTTTTTTTCTTTGTAATATAACTGTTTGATTCAGTTCAGCAAACATTTCTTGATTGTTTTGTGGTAAGGCACTATGCTGGGAGCTGGGAATATATCTTGGAGTAAGGAGTAAGGTATGGGGCTCTGCACCCAAGATGTTTACATCAAGTTTAGAGGGAAAAGTGGGCATTTAAACCTTCTAGGCAGAGGGAGCAGTGGGAGCTAAGTACAGAAATGTAAGAAGGCCAGACAGCCTGACCCTATCAAGGACATGCAAAGTGCTTTCTATGGCTAGAACTTAGCACCTGGAGGCCAAAGGGGTAGGAGGGCTGGGACTGAGGAGGTGAAGGAAAGAGAGAGATATGGTGAGAGGTATGGCCAAAGAGGTTCCAGGTCATCGAGGGCTTGAATCTGTACTTAGAAATTAATTTGAGGACAGAGGAGAGAACCATTGAAAGGCTTCTGGTAAGGGAATGATGTGATTAAATTGTGTTTTTAAAAGGTTAATTTGACTTTAATATAGAGGATGAATTGGAGAAGGCCACTCTGGGGACAAAGATTGATTAGTAAGTCATTGCAGTAGACCTGTGGAGAGGTGATGAGGACCTGAATCAGGGCAGCAGGGAGAATAAAGAGGGACGTGAGGAAAAGGAAAAGATGCAAGAAATGTTAAGGAACCTAGGGACTTCCCTGGCGGTCCAGTGGTTAAGGCTTCGTCTTCCAATGCAGGGGGTGCATTAGCTCCCCCACCTCTTTGATCCCTGGTGGGGGAGCTAAGATCCCACATGACTTGGGGCCAAAAAACCAAAACATGAAACAGAAGCAATATTGTAACAAAGTCAATAAAGACTTTAAAAATGGTCCACATCAAAAAAAAAAATCTTAAAAAAAATGTTCAGTAGCCTAAAATAATGGGTGAATGCTAGTGCCATGTGTGACAAGAAATACAGGCGGAGGGACTGAGGGGGATAATAATGAGTTCCATTTTCCATTTTAGAAATGTTGAGCTAGAGGTGCTTGCAAAATAAGCAGGCAGAGATGTCCAGTAGGGGACTGGATATTTGGGTATTGTGCTCAGTGAGAGCCTTTAGGCTAGAGATATGTATTTGGGAGTCATCTCTTGCAGATGGTAGTTGGACCACAGGAGTGGGTAAGATTACTCAGGGAGAACAGGTGATGAAAGAAGAGAAGAGGCCAAGGACAATGTCCCAGCTGGGGTTCACAGGTAATTAAAGGTTGGGCAAGGCATGTACAGCCAGCAGAAGAGATGGAAAAGGAAGAGGAGAATCAGTAACAGGTGATATCTCAAAAAGCAATGGAAGAGAATATTTCAGAAGGAAAAAGGCAGCAGTGACAGATGCCACAGAGGTATCAAGTAATGTCACGATGGAAAAGGTCCATTGGATTTGACAAGAAGGACTCTCTGTGGGACTTGTGCATCTTCATTTCTTGTATATAAAGGTGGATCAACGATGCCTGTCTTGGGGAGAGAAAAGGATAAGGTGGGGAACACATGAAGGGAAGGATCTCTATTCCAAAGAAACCTGAATGCACTTCTGGTATAGCATATCCTGTGCTGTTAGGATTGCTTACAGGTTGAGCCAGCCCATGAGACTGTGAGCTGAACTGCATAGATACATACAGTCCCACTGCTCAGAGGAGACCCTTGTTAATAATTTCATTATAAATTCTTTTAGACTCTTTTTCTCTGTGTATAAACAAATATATGTGTTTGTTTATATATATATATATATATATATATATATATATATATATATATATACACACAAATGTAATTTTAAAAATAAATATTGGCTTATACTGTGCATGCTCTTCTGAGAACCTGAGTAAAGTAATCATCTTTCCATGTTACTACACGTAGAGCTATTGCAGTCTTTTTTTCCTGGTTTTTTTTTTTTTTGTGGTATGCGGGCCTCTCACAGCTGTGGCCTCTCCCGTTGCGGAGCAGAGGCTCCGGACGCGCAGGCTCAGCAGCCATGGTTCACGGGCCCAGCCGCTCTGTGGCATGTGGAATCTTCGCGGACCGGGGCACGAACCCATGTACCCTGCAGCTTCAGGCGGACTCTCAACCACTGCGCCACCAGGGAAGCCCGCTTATTGCAGTCTTTAATGGCTGCCAAGTATTCATTGTTTGAAGGGACTATAATTCATTTAACAAATTGCACCCTTAATGGTGAGCTTGTATTTAACTTTTTGCTGCTGTACACAGTACTGTAATGAATATTTTTATACATAAATCTTCTTTGCACACTTTGGCAGGGTGAGTGTAGGTTAAATTCCAGGGACTGTGTCTCATTCATGTCTGTATCCTCAGCACCAGGCATTAAGTAGGTGCTCTGTAAAAGTATTAAAATGCCCTGAATTTAGGTCTTTGAGGTCCTGCAGTGTCTCATTTACCTTTGTGGTTTTACCATCCACAACAGTGACCAACAGCACAAAAAATTGTTTTCTGAATGAATAATCTCAAGGATATGGAGAACTCCAGCCAGAAAAGGAAAGTGTTGAGTAGTGACTTCAGCTTTAAGTGGCATGTGTTTCAGAAGCACCTCACTAAGCATCGCTAACTAGGAAGCACCTTGAGATATTTCTAATGAGGGCTCTGCATGCCTCCCCTTCACCTTCCTCCTTGTGATGAGTGTTGATGTACTTCTTTCCCTGGTCAGTAGAAAGACTAGATAAAAATTCCTGGGAGATAATGGGATAGAGAGAGAAGTTAAAGAATCTTGTCTTCCCTTCAAAGTTACTTCCAGGATGCTCTTCACAGAACCTTTAAAGCAGGGACAGTTTCTTGTTCAGCCCTGCATGACTAGTACCTAGCGTATCTAGTACAAAGAGTAGGCCTTCAGTCGACATGTGAGGAGTAAATAAATCAAGCAAGTGTTGAGCTATGCAGTTGGTGTGATCTGAGAAATTTTCTAAATGTTTTGACCATTTTCCCAAAATTGAATTCTTTTCCATTTCCTTTTGTTCATTGATGCCTCTTTTATTATATATTAATTTTTATATATAATAGGGTTTGTTCCTGAGCTTAATTAATTAATTATGGCCGCGTTGGGTCTTCGTTGCTGCGCACGGGCTTTCTCTAGTTGTGGCAATCAGGGACTGCTCTTTGTTGCAGTGTGCAGGCTTCTCATTGCGGTGGCTTCTCTTGTTGGTAGAGCACGGGCTCTAGGCGTGCAGGCTTCAGTGCAGGCACATCGGCTCAGTAGTTGTGGTGCACGGGCTTAGTTGCTCTGCAGCATGTGGGATCTTCCTGGACCAGGGCTTGAACCCGTGTCCCCTGCATTGGCAGGTGGATTCTTAATCACTGCACCACCAGGGAAGTCCCCTGAGCTTCACTTTTTATTCCACAGATCTATCCATCTGTTGTTTTGGTGCCAGTCCATATAATTTTAGTGGCTTTATAATATGTTCCAATAGCATATAAGGCTAGTTATACCTCATAATACATAAGAGTATTTTATGCTATTACCCATTTGTTTTTCTAAAATAAGTCTAAAGCTATTTGGATGTATTCTAATAAAAGCAGCCTACTAAGATTTTTTATTGTAATTACATTAAATCTACAAATCAATTTCTATATTGACATCTCTGTACTGGTCTTTCCATCATATAATATGGTATATTTTCCCCTTTCATTCAAATTTTCTGTTATATATTTTAGTAAAAATATATGTATTTCCTCATCTGGGTTTCTCATTCCCCAACATTTACCAAACACCCACTCTCCCGACCCCCTCTCCTGCCCCTGTTTTCTGCTGGAGATCCAAAGATAAACGTGTCACAGCTCTTGCCCTCAAGGAGCTCTCTTTGGTGGGCAAGAAAGATAACTGATCAGATAATTACAACTAATTATAATAGTTATTGTGATGAACAGGAGCATGGGGTGCTAAGGAAGCACAGAGGAGAGGTACCAGCCAAGACTGGGGGTTATTATATTAAAGAAGACTTCCTGGAGAAGGGGACTCCTGAACTGAGTCGTAAAGGCAGAATGTAAGTTAACCAGATGAAGAGAGAAGAAGGAATATCCCAGGCAGACAAAATGCTCATTGGAGTATATGTTCAAAAGTAAAGAGGTGAGAAAAATATTGAAGTGTCTTAGGAGCTGCAGGTAGCTAGAGTATCGATGACAGTGGGGTAATAGCTGGAAATGAAGCTAGAAGGTAGATGGGAAGGTGGCAGATAGTGAAGGTACTTGTGTGACTAGATAAGAATTTGGATATAGGATTGAAAGATTTAAGTGGTGGAGTGTAATGGTCAGATTAACGTTTTAAAAAATATCCCTGAAAGAGAAACGAATAAAGTTAAATAAAGGCCACTCTGGCTGCAGTGTGGAAGGTGGCATTAAGGGTTCCAGACTTTGGCTGAGAGGCCAGTCAGGCTGCTGGAGTCATCTGGAGGCGACATGCCCTAAGGCAAGGTCAGTGGTGATGGGGATGGAGTTTAAGAGTGGTTCCAGAGCTATTAAGGAGATAGGCACATACACAAACAGCACGTGGGCATGCAACCCCCTCTTGTTAATGAGTTGCTAAGTGGTTTATGGTTTTTACTAGTTTAAGCATGATTTTCCCCCTATTATACTGACTGTTTATTGCTGACATAAAAAAGCTATCGATTGTTTTTAAAAGTATACCTACTTTATATTCTAATACTTTTTGAACTTTAATTCTAAATGTTTACTTGATTTCTTTGGCTTTTCTATGTGTTTATTTTTATCTAAGTACTTTTGCATATGATATTTTTTGACCCTTTCCTCTTTTTCCATTTTTATTATGAAAATCTCAAATACTCACAAAAATAAAGAGAATAGTACAAACCCCCATAGGCCTTTCACCTACATTCAGTAACTATTAAGGTTTGGTCGCATTCACTTTATCTTTCCCTTTTTTGTGTTTTTGTGCTGTTACTGAAGTATTTTAAAGCAGAATCTCAGACCTTTTGTCATTACAGCTCTACATACTTCAGTATGCATCTCTAAAAAATATGGATCTTTTCTTACATAGCTACAATGCCATCATCGTGCTCAACAAAATCAACAATAATTCTTTGATATAATTTAATAACCAGTGTATATTCGTATTTCTTGTTTATATCAAAATATATTTTAATTGGTTTATTCCAGTCAGGATTTGGATCACACATCACATTTGATAGTTTGGACTCAAAAGACTCTTTTAATCTTTAGCAATCCATAACCTTACTCCCTTTTTTTAAAAGTGCCATTGATGATTGAATGTTGTCCTGTAGAATGTCCCACATTCTGGATTTGTTTCTTACGCTGTAATTTAACTTATTCCTCTGTCTCTCATATTTTCTATAAACTGGAGGTTAGCTTTGAATGACTAGTTACTAGGGTTATGGTTCATCTTTTCCTTGGGAGGAGGGTGTAAGACTACTTCATAGGTAGGGCTGTGAAGTGCTCCCTCTATCTGATAGTGCCACTCTTAGGGATGCTAAGATTGATCGGTGGAGATGATGACACCTCATTTTTCCATTGTACGTTTCCCCGTCAACTTTTCATTGACTGATTTCATCCACTGTTGATTGTCACCTGAATGAATTATTTCATCATGGGCCACAAAAATTTTTTAAATTCTGTCAATTTTATCACACTTATTAGCTGAATAAAGAATATTCTGTCAATAACTAGGACTGTTTGGTTGTCCTGAAATATAATATGTACTGAAAAGACAAGATAAATGCTTAATTCATTTCTTTTATTGCAATTTTTGGATTAAGGAGTTGGTACCTTAGGTGTTCCATTTTAAGTATCTATTGATCGTGCTTCTGTTTTATGACTTATTTCATTGGCTAGCCCAGTGATTCTCCCCCAGTGATTATCTTGTTGTCTCAGCCTTTGAGAAACAGGTCTTCATTTGCACAAGAGCCTTTACATCCTTAGGTATGTGAATGACTTGCTAAGTGCCACACATTAGTCCTTCCAGTTCTGTACCTTTCAGAAGAATACAGAACAACCTTTTCTTTGGTTTCTGTTCTCTTGTTCCAGGTCACACTGTGAACAAGATGCGTCAACACTCAGATTCAGAAGTGGCTTGTCTTGCCAGAGAAGTTTACACTGAGTGGAGAACTTTCATTGAAAAACACAAGGATAGACCTTCTATAGAAGTCCGAAGTGATTCCAAAACCGAGACATTTAGGAAAAACGCCCAGAAATTACTCTCAGAAGCCTTGGAATTGGAGGTAATGTCCTGGTTGGAATGTGATGACTAGGTACTCTGGGTTAAATGACCTTCATATTTTCATAATGAATTTTCATAGTCTTAAGTGCTATGGCTTTATTCTAACTTTTTTTTTTTTTTAAAGATTCTGGATTTGTAAACGTTCTGGGGGACAGTATTGTATAAAGAGTACAGGCTTTGGAATTAGCAAGACATGAATTAAAACCCTGGCTCTAGTATGTACTGGTTGTGACACCTTAGGCAAATCTCTTAACATTTCATAGACTTGATTTTTTATCCGTGAAATGAAGGTTATAATTCCTACTACCTAAGATTATTGGAAAGATTAAATGAATCATATATACAAAAGAATAGGAGAGTGCCTGGTGGTTAGAAGTCACTTAATGAAGGTTGGTTCCTTCCCATTTAAAATTCTTACCCTAACAAATACCATATGATATCACTTATATATGGAATCAAAATATGACACAAATGAACTTATTTACAAAACAGAAACAGACCCACAGACACAGAAAACAAACTTATGGTTACCAAAGGGGAAAGGGGTTAGGGGAGGGATAATTAGAAGTTTGGGATTAGCAGATAAAAACTATATACAAAATAAATAAACAACAAGGTCCTACCGTATAGCACAGGGAACTATATTCAATATCCTGTAATAAACCATAATGGAAAAGAATATGAAAAAGAATATATAAAATTGAATCCGTTTTCTGTACACCAGAAACTAACACAGCATTGTAAATCAACTCTACTTCAATAAAAATAAATAAATAAAATTCTTTCCCTTTCCACTGAAGCAAAAATTCTGAGTTGGACTCCGTTATGGAATATCAATGGCAAAATACATAGCTGTCTTTTGAGAAGACTGTACTCCATTTTCGGCCAGCACTCATGCCTTTAGTTCTAATGTATATAGTCAATTGCACAATCCCTATCATCTTCATGACCACCAGTTAGAATGGTGTTAGTGGTTTGAGGTACACATGCTGGAAGAAGAATGTTTGCTCATTAGCAATAGTATTAATCATCATCAAATAAATCTTATAGGTTAGTTAATATTCTGGAAAAATCAGACATATAACATCCATATTTTTTCCTCTTCTCAGGGTATCCCTAATAATGTATCCTTAGAATAACTTAATATTATTAACAAAAGAAGCAATTCAGAAGTCTGATTTAAATACCTGATCTGTCACTGCATTCTCTGAAAAAATATTTTAACCTTTCTATCTCTGTTATGTATCCACAAAAGAAAGGCAAATCGGCTTGTGGTATATTATTTACTTTTAAAAAATAAAGTTTGGAGTTTTTTAATACAAACTTATGATAGAAAATGAAAAAATATGGAAAGGAAAAATAAGATCACCATTGAACCTACCATCCAGACATAGTCTTGTTAACATTTTGGTGCATTTCCTGTTTGGTAAATTATTGTAGCTCTTTCTTTTTTTTTTTTTTAATAAATTTATTTATTTATTTATATTTTTGGCTGTGTGCGGGCTTTCTCTAGTTGCAGTGAGCAGGGGCTACTCTTCGTTTTGGTGCACAGGCTTCTCATTGTGGTGGCTTCTCTTGTTGCGGAGCATGGGCTCTAGGCACGCAGGCTTCAGTAGTTGTGGCACGTGGGCTCAGTAGTTGTGGCTCGCAGGCTTTAGAGCGCCGGCTCAGTAGTTGATCCCACATGCTCCGTGGCATGTGGGATCTTCCCGGACCAGGGCTCGAACCTGTGTCCCCTGCATCGGCAGGCGGATTCTTAACCACTGTGCCACCAGGGAAGTCCCTGTAGCTCTTTCAATGAATACTGGGCAAGTTATGATTATCCCAGACTTATTAAGAGCCAATTATGTACCAACTGTTCCGTAAGATATTTTTATTGATTATTTAAATAACGTTGCAGAAAATTGACAATTATTCACATTTATGTTGTATTTTTAATCTTGATCAGTATCAGCTAGTGTCATTTTGTATATACTTTTCTATATATTTCTATTCTTATATTTATAATTTTTAATGTCTATTTGATGGTTCAGTGAATTAATATACTGTGTTTGCTTAACTTTTCCCAAGGAAATATTAATATGAATATTAAGCCCTTGGAAGAGAGAAAAAAAAATATGAAGGTTGTAAGTCTAATTTTCTGGAGTATCGATTAGCCAACAAGACTCGCTATTTGATGTTGTAAAAGAAGTTTATTTTTAAAATAAACCAAAATTATTGCAGAAACATAGAGTGTGGGTATATAATATGTAGTTGATGTGGTGGTAAATACCAGTTCCCTGTGGTATCTTTTTAAGTAAATGATAATAATGAAGCTTTGCTTGTAAGGATTAATGAGCAGTTTGCCTGCTATATTAAACTCAATAATAATTATCCTTTTAGTTTATCCATTAATTATCCTTTAACTGGCACATCAAGTGGTAAGCACTCAAGTGTTACAAAGCAAAGTTTAAAAAGTGATACATTCGTTAGTGCTTTCCAGTGTAATTGGAAAAAATATCAGATTAAGCATAGTTGAATGGTTTTGTTCCCAAAGAGTAAATTTTAAAAATTAAAAGTGTGCATCTTAGCCATCTTCCTTGGCCGAAGAAAATCAGTCTATTTTCCCTGCATAAACAACATTTTATAGTATTTTTTTATCAGTTTGGTATGTCAGAAAATATAAATACAAACACTTTTTACATAAAGTTAACTCTTAGCACCCATCATCATCTGAAACATTTTCATATTAGGGCAAATCGGTGAACCATCTAATCCAGTATCTGGTCTTTGATAGTAACCAATGTTGAGTGCATTCAAATCAGACATCAGATCTCCATAAATGTACTATATCAGGCAGTAGTAAACCATTGGATAAGTTATTGGCCTAATAACTAAAAAGCTTTTGCAAGTTGATCTTAGCATGTGTTTTTTCAAATCCACTCATTACATTTTTATAGAAAATAATGTTTCTATGTTATTTGTTTGGTCTTATCCTTTAGTAGTGAAAGCCACAGATAAAGAATATACACACACAGCCCCAAAGTGCATCTCTTTATTACTCTACACATCTTGCTTTCCAGATTCATGGATTGTTTCCTTGTTCTTGGAATAAAGGAATAGATGAATAAAATCTCCATTGTTGAGACCCACACTCCATTCCCCTTTACTTTCTCCCTTCCAGATCTTCTTTGTTCTTCCCTGTCTTTTAGATCTTTCCTCATATGAACGTCCCCTGTGGTGTCATTCTCTTACTTCCCCTTCCTCATTATCCACTCTCCTTCCTACCTCACGGCCTGTGATCATTTTCCTATTATGTCATTTTAAAAAAATGAATCTGATTCTCAAAGTGAGCCTGTTATCGTTAAGAGTTATGAAACACTGGCTGGTTGGCCCAGTTGGTTGTCAGATGGTGCTAATGAGATCCAGGTCAGGGGTACATCCCCATATGGGACTGTTAGTTTTTTCTTTGTTTAATGGCCTCAGACTGTACCTCTGGCTTTGACCAGCTCTTTAATAAATGTATTCAAGTGGTCAAAACGGAGTGTGGGTATATATGTACAAATCCAATCATGCTATTGGAAAACTCATACAAAGTTTGCTTCTAGTGGGTATTCAGTTCACCAGATGTTTAGTTCTACTACTACTAGTGCCGGAGGAGAATGCAAACATGAATGAGTTGCAGTACTTATCCTAAGAAAGCTTACTGTCTCCTGACTAAGAGCCTGTAAATGACTGACTAAATACGAGGCAGGATGAAATATGTCTGAAATAGTGTTACTAGCAAGTGGTATAAACACACAAAGGACAGAACAATGAAATCTGATGGGGAAATCTGGGAAGCTTTCATGAAAAAGACAGCACTTGAACTGGCCTTTGTAAGAGTGGTTGGACTTTGCTAACTAGAAAATACATATAAAATAGAAACATATTTCATATGCTATGTATAGGATGTTACTAAAAGAGCAGAAAAGGAGGGAGGTATACATGGGGAAAGAGGAAATTCATTTCACAGATATTTACTGAGCACTTAATATGTGCCAGTACCTATGCTACTAGGCATGGGGAACTTAGAAGTGCATCCAAAATGGTACCAGCCCTGGAGGGGCTCACAGTCTCTGAGGGAAGTAGGCAAACGAATAGTCACAATACAGTGTGGGAAGTTCTGCACTTAAGGTATACACATGAAGAAGAGCTGCTTCCCTTGTTTTTAAAGAGCTTAACAGATGTGGCAGACATCACTAATTGATTATGGCAGCGTTTCTTCTGAGTCCAGAATCCTTGACAAAAGACCGCTCTGGGTGGATGTGTTTTATATCTTCACCCAGCAATTGCCAGTTTGTCCAGGATTGGACAACTGAATAACACATACTCAACTCACAGGTACAAATAGATAAGGAAGGCAAATCAGATTCTCTGTCTCTGGGAAACTGAACTGGGAAATACCAAGAAGCAACAGTGGGAGTTTTGAAACAGAAGATATATTGGAGGAGTTATGAGGAAGCAGAAGCTATGGGTAGAGATGTGTAGAATAGGGGGAGAGAATAAGGCAGTTAGAATTGATAGTAAGGCAAATGGAGAGGAGGAAAAACATTTGAAAGAGAGACCAGGCAAATCATGAGAGACACAGAGAAAGGATATGGTCCGTAAATAAATCCCTAGGTTTCTTACAGCATTCTTGTTCCCATTCATACACATGTATCTCATAGTAAAACCCCTTTTTCTCAAAGTCTCAGTAAGACTCTGGTCCTTTCACCCAAAAGGGCTTACCTAAATTACCAGATTAGGACCCATTGGGAAGGACTCTCAACTTGGGTATGTTTGGATTATCCAAAGGCAGTTATAAGGTAGGCATTCTTCACTTTGTTCAATGAACATGTTATACACAAGGATGCATGATGAATCATTTTCCCTTATGATTTACATTTTAATATTACAAATGTTTTTCTTCATTTCTTCATTCCGATTGGCCTTCATTTAACAAGAAGCATGCATGAGAATTGCTAGCTACTTGCTTCTTATTCCCATCACATTGCTGGTATAGCACCTATCCTGCTGCCCCTTGGTTTTCTGTGTACATGCCTCTCCTTTCTAGGCTGTGACTTCTTAGAGGGTAGGGGGTCAGGTGTTTTCTGCTTGGGTATCTCTAATCAGACCATACTCAGAGTAGCGACTCAGTAACTATTTGCTGAATGAAGTATGAATAAGTATCCAGTTCTGTGAATTTCAAGGCACTCTCAAGGTTCTTTTTTATATATACTACAGTTTGATGGAATGGCCATGACTTATTTTTGCAAATGTACACATACCCTTCTTCCCCTAACAACCACTCCCCTCAAAAAAAGAAAAAATTTAAAAACAGAGCTTTTTTTCTTGCCTGTCGTATTAAGTGAATCTCTAAACAGTCAGTGACTAACCATCCTCACACTGGGACGAGGAACCCTCATTGGGGTGAGGAGCCTCTTTTGCAAATGTTGCTGGACAAATGCTGGGCAGACGGCCAGCCACCCTTATAGCCTTGTAAAGTAGTCTGGTACCCGGGCTGCCTCAGGCTGGGGGCTAGTTCAGTGCCCACCCAGGAGGCCATGAAAAGCTCAAGGAGTCTGGGTTCTGGAGAGCCATGGCACCACGTCCACTCACTCCAGCACCAGCCTTGGAGATAATCAGTCAGTCATCAGGACCCCAAACTTCCCTGAACACCTTTTGTCTGTTACACCTAGGCAGATGTCTGGACCTGGATATTCATTCTCTCTCTCCCTTTCTCTTTCTCTCTCTCTCTCAGTCCTGTTCTGTTTCCTGCGTGGTCCTCATTTCTTCCAGTTTTCTTTATTATATTCATTTTGGTCTGCTGGTCTCTCTCTTTTGTTAGGACACTTATCAAATGTCTGGTGATCCTTTTTTTATTTTGGTGCATTTTTTCCTTAAACTTTTCCTTTTTAAAATATATGTATAGGGCTTCCCTGGTGGCACAGTGGTTGAGAGTCTGCCTGCCGATGCAGGGACACGGGTTCGTGCCCCAGTCCAGGAGGATCCCACCTGTCGCGGAGCGGCTGGGCCCGTGAGCCATGGCCGCTGAGCCTGCACGTCCGGAGCCTGTGCTCCGCAACGGGAGAGGCCACAACAGCGAGAGGCCCGCGTACCGCAAAAAAAAATAAATAAATAAATAAATAAAAATAAAATATAAGTATAGTACATATATGGAAAAGCACACAAAAGATATATGTATAGCTCACTGAATTCATCACTAAGCAAGTGCCCACCTCACCTGGCCTGATCCTTGTCATTCTCCAGGTCTCACGTCAAATGCCATTCCCTCCTGAGGCCAGGAGCTGCCCTCCTGGGTCGGGTCCCTTTGCTTTAGCTCTGTGCCCCAGAACTCGCTCATATCCTCTTTCCCAGCCCTCGGTACACTTGCAGTCCCTGCTTCTATCTGTCTCCAGCCAACCCGTGCTCTCTGTGGAGTCAAGAGCTGTGTTGACCTTGTTCACTGCTCTTTCCTCAGCCCAGGCACGTAGTGCTGAGTAAGTATTTGAATGTGTGGTAGGGTGGGGAGGGAAAGAGTTGAAGGGAAAAAAGCAAGTGAGAGAAATTTGTTTCCTGTTTTCAAGGAACTCACTCTCAGGGAAGACAAACTCAAAAAAATAGATTATTATAATATGTTATGAAAATGACTAAGGGAAGCTCGGGACACTGTGGCAGCCCCAAGGGGAACTTTCAGTCCTTTAAGCTAGGATTTGCTTTTTTGCTTTTTGTTTTTTACTTAAGCTTTGACATATAAATAGGAATGAGTTTCCTAGGGAAATTGCGCCTTGCTGAGGAAACGTGTACCTGCGCAGGGGCGTAGAGGTATGTAAAAGCAGCTGAGGTTGTTCAGGCTGGGCCAGGGTCAGGACCAGGGAGGCGAATAGTGAGCGATGCACCTGGAAAGGAATGAAGTGAGGGGGTCTCTGACCAGCAACCCGGTCTGGCCTGGATCCAGATCATGTGGGCAAAAGTCTCAGACCTGTCCTGCTTTCATTAGGCCTGTGACTTCAGGAGGGCTTGGGCCTGAGCCAGACCACCCCAGAATTGCCACAGGTCCTATCCTCTAGGCCACTTTCTGCTTAGCTGACCCTGCAGAGGTCTCTCCAGACTCAGCTGGTCTGTCAGAAGGTTAAGGGGGCAGTGAGTATGGTGAAAGGGAAGAAACGTGGGTGTTGGAGTTGGGGGCTCCGAGTTAGAGTCCCAACTCTGCCTCTTAATAGTTGTAAGATCTGGAACATTCCTTTACCTTTGAACCTGTTTCCTCATCTATAAAATGGGATAATAGGAGTTGTGAGCAGTAAATGTGAAAAGTGATTTATAAACTGCTTTACACACATATTAGGATCCAGAACTCATTTCTTCTTTCCAGAACTCATTAAAATGCTGTAAGGGGTTAAAAGTCACTTTAAAAACAAACAAACAACAAAAAAAGTATAAACTGTTATACTGATTTATTATCCTTGGTCTTCGTTTCCTGGTTGGTAAAGTACAGGGCCCAGGGCCCAGAACCCATTGCTTGGTTCAAGCCAGTTTCCTGTTATAATGGCAAATATTACCACCCGGCAGGGGTTGTGAATGAGGTCCCTGTCACAAAGCACATGGCCTTGTTCCTTAATTGCCAGGGTGGAATTAATTTGCTCTTCCTGTTTCTTTTGTGACAGGAAGTAGATGTCTTTGAATTTCAGTTGATTAATGGAGGCCTCTGAGCAAAGTGCTCCAGCCTCTCTTGCTTTTAATCCTTATGCAATGCAAGGCCCTAATTTGATAATTTTGCTGTTTTTTCAGATGGATCACCTACTGGTTGAAAATATTGAACAGGAAACGTTTCATCTCTGCTCCCGCCTCATTAATGGGCCATACCGGCGGACAGTGAGAGCCCTGGTCTTCACATTAAAGCATCGAGCTGAAATCCGGGCTCAGGTGAAGAACGGCACGCTGCCAGTCGGCACGTTTGTACAGACCCACAAAAAATGACCTGAGGATGGTTCCAACCCTGGGCTGGGCAGAAAGGAAAATGGGCCTTTCTCTGCCATTCAAAGACTCTTTTGAGTTTGGGCGATGGCTGATGCTGGCGGTGCTGAATTTTCCCATGGTGCCATTCCTTCAGACAGAGGATACAGAGAGCCCTGGGAGACAGACCTGCAGGAAGTGCTTCATTAGCTGGAGTGCGCTGGTGCTGCCTAACAGGATGTGCGCTTGCTGTCGCTAGGAAGCGCAGTACGGTTGCCATCACCCAACACAGTGAAAGGGTGACGAATTCCGCTGTGAATATGCCAGGGACACCTCTAAACTTCCTCCGTGTCAGGCAGATGAAGTTACTACTTTATTTTGCCACCCTGCAGGTAACTGAAACTCAATTACCACAGCTGCTCACTCAGTTCCATCCCCCTGAGTTTAGATAGCTCCAGTGCCTCTCAGAACTCCCCTGTCTGTACTCTTTGCTCTACCCCAGGGGTGAGCCTGCCAGAGCCCGCCAACTACCCCTTCTTTCCAGAACTCACTTATCTGAACGTTTCAGCTCTCCCTGGAAAACCTGCGTTGGTCTCCAGAGCCCCCATGCTGAGGCTTCTAATGAGGAACTGTCCTGAAGCATCCCCACACCTTGGGGTTTATTTGAATATGTTGGCTCTCTTGGTTTAGGGCTCTGTAGAAGATACATAATGAAATTGCTCTTGAAATGAATTACTGTAGGAGAAAAATTATATACATATGTATTTTCAAATGAAATACCCGTATATAGACTTGCTTGAACAATTATGTAAGTGATATTTGCTTTTTTTAAAAAGTAATAATAAACTGGGGCTTTTTTGTCCCTAAAACCAAAGGTATGGCTTGTTCACTGAAAAGTGTTTTGGGTTGAGAAAGAGTATAGTTGGTGAAAATAAAGAATGATTGGACAGGAATCTGAGGGAAATAGCAAGACCCAAAGAAAGTTTTTTAGGTTAGGGGAGACTGGAGCATGTTTGTAATCTGAAAAGAAGGAGCCAGTAGAAAGGGAGAGATTTAGGGAATTCCCTGGCAGTCCAGTGGTTAGGACTCTGTGCTTCCACTGCTGGGGGCCTGGGTTCGATCCCTGGTCGGGGAACTAAGATCCTGCAAACCTCGCAGCGCAGCCAAAAAAAAAAAAAAAAGGGGGGGAGAGATTTAAAATTCAGAAAAAGAAGAGATGGATTAAAAAGGAAGGACACCCTCTCTCTCACACTCACACACACACTCAGCTTTTTTCTGACACTCTTTTGACAGTAAGTTGCATACATCACAGATTTTTACCCCAAATGACCAATAAACAAGAAATGATGCTTAGGGACTTCTCTGGTGGCGCAGTGGGTAAGACTCTGCTCTCCCAGTGCAGGGGGCCTGGGTTTAAGCCCTGGTCAGAGAACTAGGTCCCACATGCATGCTGCAACTAAGAGTTCACATGCCACAACTAAGGAGCCAGTGAGCCACAACTAAGGAGCCTGCCTGCCACAACTAAGACCTGGTGCAACCAAATAAATATTAAATAAAAGAAAAATGATGCTTAACCTCAAAAATATTCAAGAAAATGCAAAATAAAGCAATAATACAATGCCATTTTTCACCGATAAAACTGGAAAACATTTTAAGTTAGGACACAGGGAGGGGGAAGGGTAAGCTGGGACGAAGTGAGAGAGTAGCACTGACATAGTATACACACTACCAAATGTAAAATAGATAGCTAGTGGGAAGCAGCTGCATAGCACAGGGAGATCAGCTCGGTGCTTAGTGGCCACCTAGAGGGGTGGGATAGGGAGGGTGGGAGGGAGATGCAAGAGGGAGGGGATATGGAGATATCTGTATACATATAGCTGATTCACTTTATTATACAGCAAAAACTAACACAACATTGTAAAGCAATTATACTCCAATAAAGATGTTAAAAAATAAAATGCCAACTTCTGGTGAAGATGTGGGGAAATGGTCACTTTTATACACTGATGGTGGGAATATGAATTACCACACCCTTCTTGGAAAATAATCTGCCGATATTTACAAATATTTAAACATATATGTACATTGACCCAGCAGAAAGTTTTCCTAAAGTAATACATACAAGGATGTTTTGTGCAGCATTATTTGTGTGTGGGGAAGACTGACAATGAGTAGTCATTAAAAAGAACGGGACTTACCTGGTGGCGCAGTGGATAAGAATCCACCTGCCAATGCAGGGGACACGGGTTCGATCCCTGGTCCGAGGAAAATCCCACACGCCGCAGAGCAACTGGGCCCACGTGCCACAACTACTGAAGCCTGCGTGCCTAGAGCCCATGCTCTGCAACAAGAGAAGCCACTGCAATAAGCCCGCGCACTGCAACAAAGAGTAGCCCCTGCTCGCCACAACTAGAGAAAGACTGCGCGCAGCAACGAAGACCCAACGCAGCCAAAAATTAATTAATTAATTAATTTAAAAAAAAGAATGAATGACTGCTGTATCCATTGACCTGAAGGGTTGACCAAGATGTATTGTTAAGTGAAAAAAAAAGAAATTTATAGAGAAATGTCTTTAATAAGAACCCAGTTTCATAAAAAGGAAACAAAAAAATCCTATATATGAATGTATGTCTTTGTACAGGATTATATGAACACGGAGAAATGTATGAAACGATATATATCAGGTCATTTCCGTTGGCTGCCTTAGGGAGGAGAGGGGAGTCAGAAGATGGCATGAGAGGAGATAGGAGCTGGGGAAGAAAAAAGTGTATCAAGATGAAATCTGCCAATGTAATGATGTTGAATATACTTGTATGATTTTGTGTGTGTTTATGTTTATAATTTTGTTCTTTTAATGGATTAAGCTTATCAGAGATTTATTTTAGAGAAATTTTAAAAAAAGAAGCAAGGACAGAAAGAAAGGAACTAACATTGTCTACCTTCTAGGTGCTAGATACTTTTTCTAAGATAATTTGTTAGCATTTACATTGATCTTTATATAGATTTTTAAAAATCCTGTTGAATCATCTCGTTGTATTAGTAGGTATTGTTTCAGTTCTTTAGATTTCTTCTTTCATTCAGCAACCATTTGCTGAGTACCCATTCCATGAGGCCTTGTGGATACCTGGCTGGAGCTACAGATGAGACCCTGAGGCTCACCAAGCAGAAGTACCTTGTTCAGTTTCCCACTGCTAGTGACTGTGGGAGCTGGAATAATGATTGCTCAGCACTGTGCTAGACATTTTTAAAAAGACCCAATTAAAGGGGAGAAAATTGAGGCTCAACAGTGGTTTAGTCACTTACTCAAGGTCACACGGATAGTGAATAGAAGATCTAAGATTCAAAACCCAGGTCTATGCTCAACATCACTAATCATTAGAGAAATGCAAATCAAAACTGCAATGCGGTTTCACTAGGGCCCATGTGTTTATTTTTGTTTTTATTACCATTTCTCTAGGAGGTGGGTCAAAAAGGATCTTGCTGTGATTTATGTCATAGAGTGTTCTGCCTATGTTTTCCTCTAAGAGTTTGATGGTGTCTGGCCTTACATTTAGGTCTTTAATCCATTTCTTTTTGTAGTGAGGTGGATGGACCTAGAGACTGTCATACAGAGTGAAGTAAGTCAGAAAGAGAAAAACAAATACCGTATGCTAACACATGTATATGGAATCTAAAAAAAAAAAAAAAATGGTCAGAAGAACCTAGGGGCAAGACAGGAATAAAGATGCAGACCTACTAGAGAACGGACTTGAGGATACGGGGAGGGGGAAGGGTAAGCTGTGACAAAGTGAGAGTGGCATGGACATATACACACTACCAAACGTAAAATAGAAAAGCTAGTGGGAAGCAGCTGCATGGCACAGGGAGATCAGCTCTGTGCTTTGTGACCACCTAGAGGGGTGGGATAGGGAGGGTGGGAGGGAGGAAGACACAAGAGGGAGGAGATATGGAGATATATGTATATATATAGCTGATTCACTTTGTTATAAAGCAGAAACTAACACACCATTGTAAAGAAGTTATACTCCAATAAAGATGTTAAAAAAAAAAACTGCATTGAGGTATCACCTCATGCCAGTCAGAATAACCATTATCAAAAAAGCTAGAAACAATAAATGCTGGAAAGGGTGTGGTGAAAAGGGAACCCTCCTACACTGTTGGTGGGAATGTACATTGATACAACCACTATGGAAAACAGTATGGAGGTTCCTTAAAAAATTAAAGATAGAACTACCATACAACCCAGCAATCCCACTACTGGGCATATACCCTGAGGAAACCATAATTCAAAAAGAGTCATGTACCACAATGTTCATTGCAGCTCTATTTACAACAGCCAGGACACGGAAGCAAGCTAAGTGTCCATCGACAGATGAATGGATAAAGAAGATGTGGCTCATATATACAATGGAATATTAGCCATAAAAAGAAATGAAATTGAATTATTTGTAGTGAGGTGGATGGACCTAGAGTCTGTCATATGGAGTGAAGTAAGTCAGAAAGTGAAAAACAAATACCGTATGCTAACACATATATATGGAATCTAAAAAAAAAAGGTCCTGAAGAACCTAGGGGCAGGACAGGAATAAAGAGGACATGGGGAGGGGGAAGAGTAAGCTGGGATGAAGTGAGAAAGTGGCATGGACATATATACACTACCAAATGTAAAACAGATAGCTAGTGGGAAGCAGCCGCATGGCACAGGGAGATCAGCTCAGTGCTTTGTGACCCCCTAGAGGGGTGGGATAGGGAGGGTGGGAGGGAGACGCAAGAGGGAGGGGATATGGGGATTTACATATAGCAGCCAAAAATTAATTGTTTGTTATACAAACACTTTGTTATACAGCAGAAACTAACACAACATTGTAAAGCAATTATACTCCAATAAAGATGTTAAAAAAAAAAACAAAAACAGGTCTATTTGCCTGTATATAGCCTCCCAGGTTGATTTCATCCACTCTCGTGGTTTCAGGCATCTTTTACATGCTGATGACAACTCCAGTTTGTATCTTCAGCCCATCCCTGTCCCCCAAGTTTCAGACCCTGGATGACCAGGATCAAATTTGAAGGGCCTTTTGAGCACTAGGCGAAGGCGTTTGGACTGATTCCATGCAGGAACTATGCACTTAGTTTTCTGGGTAAGGGGCTGTGTAGAAGAGAAGCTGGAGCAGGGAGAGAGACCGGAAGTGGGAAGCTTCATTTTTAAACAACCGAAAGGTTCTGTTAACTTAGGAACCCAGAGTAAGTTGAAGACAAATTGCTCTCTGGCTGAAAGGCTTCAGTGATGATAGTTGGAAACTACAATGATTACAGAGATGTGCTTTGGAGATTTGGAAAGCAGACTATGTTATTTGTGGCTGTTTTCTCCTTGGTGCATGTGCAGAATTTCCATGAACACTAATGGAGCTATTCTAGTGCTTGCTGAAGGGAAGGAGGCTTGCAGACATCCGTGCAAGCTTGCCCACCCACTAAGAAGCACCTCTGAGTTCCAGCCTCTTAAAAATGAAAGGGTCAGCTCGTGAAATGAGGTGAGAGAAGTTCCTGGGACCTCTGAGTTGCCTGTAAGCCTAGGCATAGAAGCCAGGTTTCTAAATGTGTTCAGTTGCTAGGGGAAATTTGGGAGACTATATACCATTAGAATCTGCTCCAGCAGCTTATTGATCCTTTTCTTGTGGTCGTTAAATTGGAGGTCCTGGTCTTTGGAGTAGGGAGCTTGTCTATTTTCATTCACTCAACAAAAAAATGTTGCCCAAAAAAAAAAAAAATTGTTGCCCAGCTCCTGTGTTCCAGGGACTAGACTGGCTCTGGGGAAACTGCAGTAAATGAGATACAATTTCTACCCTTCAGGAACTCTTAGTTTGGTGGGGAGACAGACAGGTAGGAAAATAATTACAGTATAGCATATTAAGTGTTTACTGTAGATATTTAAAATGTTGAGAAAGTGGAGAAAGCAGTGATTAACACCATTCTAAGGGAAGGAAAGTCTTCACACAGTTAACGTTTGAACCACATCTCGAAGGGCAGTTATGAGATCTTAGCAGAGGGGTCAGTATGTGTGCAAAAGCACAGAGGTGTGAAGTGCATGGCTTGTTTCAGTAAAGGCAAATATAATGGGTGGTCGAAGCATAAGGGTCTTAGTAATGGAGATAAATGGGACGAAAAAAAGCCTGGAGGGCTTGTGAAAGAGTTTGGACTTTGGCCTTCAGATCATGGGAAGCCATGAGAAGTTTCTGAGGAGGTGAGGGACCTAATAAGATGTGTGTTTTAAAACGATAAAAATGTTCCTGTATAAACAGATATTTAAGAAAAAAATGTAATGAAAAAAACACACAACTATTTAAGGCAAAGGAAAGAAACACTTGAGATTCAGTAAATGAGAGATTTTTTTTTTTGACAAATGAAGTTTAGAGTTGACCAAACAGATATCATTAGAGAGTCCCAAGTTTGAAAAATGGCAGAAAGCTGAGATAATGCATTTACTGTGTTCAGTGGTGAAGGAACAGGCAGCTGGCCTTCTTTCATTTATAGAATATCAGGTTTTTAAACTTGTGCTTGTCAACCTTGGTTTTCTTTTGCTACAGCCTTAGGCCTCAGAGCCTCACCCTGAGATTTGTAATGTGTTTTGGATGCGTTTATCACAGCCAGATGGGCCAAGGGCTTAGTTTGTTACTGCCCATTATTGCTATCGAAGGGAGTCCATCCAGAAAACAAGGCTTTGGAGCTTCGATTAGTTTAGTGACACTGCCTTGGTTTCAGAAGAGAGATGATTTGATTGGATGACTTTGTATTTTCTTTTAAATCAACCAAAATGATACAATTGCTGCCAGGAATAGGCTTTTACCCATAAGCTAAGGAGGTTGGTTGCAAGATCCAAGAAGACCAGGATGTCCAATCAAATGCTACTTTTTCATCTTGTTAAAAATCTTTGATTTAGGGAATCCCCTGGTGGTCCAGTGGTTAGGACTCGGTGCTTTCATTGCCGAGGGCACGGGTTCAATCTCTGGTCGGGAAACTAAGATTCCACAAGCCACACAGCATGGCCAAAAAAAAATAAGAAAAAAATCTTGGATTCAGGGCATATTTACTGAGTTCTCATGTGCCAAGCCCAAGGGTCAAAGGGATAAATAAAACAGTCTCTGGCCCCAGGAAGCTCACAGTCTAGTGAAGGAGACAGATAAACCATTTTTTAAAAGGCAGACTGAATTATGAATTCAAAAAGAGGAAATAAGCCAATTAACATATTAGAAGATGCTCAACCTCACTGGTAATCAGGGAATGGCAAAGATTAATGACATCTTTAAAGACCTAAAGGATGCAGGGATAGTGTTCCCTTTAACTCTCTATTTAATTCACTGGTCTGGCCCCTACAAAAATCAGATGGGTCCTGAAAGATGACAGTGGACCACAGCAAGGTCAACCAAGTGGTAGTTCTAATTGCGGATGTGGCATCTTTCCTAGAGTACATTAACATGTTCTCAGGTACATAGTATGTAGCCAATGACGTAGTGAATGTTTTTCTTTTCCTTCCCTATCAGAAAGGAAGATCAGAGTTCGTATTCACTTGGAACAGACAAAAGTATACATTTAGTCTTGCTCCAAGACTGTTAACTCTCCCGCTGTCTCACAACCTAGTCTGGAAAGACCTGCACTGCCTAGGTATCTTGCAGAACATCACACATATCTACTGTGTAAAGACATCAGCTAATTGGACCAGATGAGAAAAAAACAGCGAGTGTATCAGAAGCCTTAGTGAGACACATGCATTGCAGACAGTGGGAGAAAACCCTATGAAGGTTCAGGGGCCTGACATATCAGTGAAATTTTTAGGGACCTGTCATCTGGGATAGGCCAGGCACATTCCTTCCGAAGTAAAAGACAGTATTGCATCTACTCCCCCATTATGAAGGAAGCACAATGCCTGGTAGGCCTCTTTGGGTTTTGGAGGCAGCATATTCCTTCCATACCTGGGAATACTGCTTCATCCCATATACTGGATAACACAGAGGTTGCCCATTTTGATGCGGACCCAGAGTGGGAAAGGTCTCAGCAGCAGGTCTAGGCTATAAGACAAGTAGCCCTGCTGTGTGGACCATATGATCTGGCAGAACCCATGGTGTCTGAGGTATCTGTAGTGGGAAAAGATGCCTATGGAGTTTATGACAAGGCCTAGTAGGAGAGTCATAGTCTAGACCCCTGGGGTTCTGGAGCAGGGCCATGTCATCTGTAGCCAGGAATGACACACTTTTCACAACACAGCTCCCAGGGACTTCCCTGGTGGTCCAGTGGTTAAGAGTCCACCTTCCAATGCAGAGGACGCGGGTTCAATCCCTGGTTGGGGAACTAAGGTCCCACGTGCCGTGGGGCCTGGTTCGCTGCAGGGTTTTGGTAGAGACAGACCATCTGACCACGCATCATCAAGTTGACCACGCAGCCGAAGCTGCTCAGCGTGAGCTGGATTCCTTCAGATCCACCAAGTCATAAGGTCAGACAAGGCCAGCAGCAATTTGTCATGAGATAGACCTGGCACAAGTGGGATTGGGCACAGCAGGGCCACAGGGCAGAAGGTAGCTGCATGAAAAGGTGGCCCAGACACCTATGTCACCCACCACATTTGCACCAGTGTGTCTTCCTCAGCTCACCTGTGATTGTCTGGGGAGCTCCTTATATCCAGCTGGAGGAGAAAAAAAGCCAAAATCTGTTCATGAGAGAGTCGGCTCAGTACATGTGAGCAAGCCAAAAATAGACCATTGCTGCACTGCAGGCCCCACACAGGGGTGTCCTTGAAAGACAGGGAAGGAGAAAATAGTTTCAGTGGGCAGAGCTTTGAATAGTCGTCCACTTTTTGGAGAAAGAAAAGGAACCCTAGGTTAGACTATTACTGGATCTCATGGGCAGCAGTGAATGGTTTGGCTGTTTGGTTCGGGATCTGGAAGGATAAGACTGGAAAACCGGGGACAAGGAGACCTGGGGTAGAGGCATGTGGATGGACCTATGGAAATGGGCACCAAGCGTGAAGGTCATTGTATTCCATGTTAACACCCACCAGACAGTGTATACCATAGAAGAAGCATTAAACAACCACGTATGTGCAGTCGATATCAGCCAGCCTCTGAGACCACCCCAGTGCTGGCAAAAGAGGTGCCTATAAACAGAGTAACCATGATGGCATGGAGAAAGGGCAAGTATGGGCCCATTAGCATGGGTTCCCTCTCACCAAGACTCATGTAGCTATTGCCGATGCTAAGTGTTCAACCTGCCAGTTACAAAACCCAACTCTGAATCTCAGATATGTTTCCTTCCCTTGAGGAAAACAACCAGCCACTTGACAAGTTGATTATATTAAACCCCTTCTACCCTGGAAAGAGCTGTGATTCATCTTCACTGAAATAGACATATATCCTCGGTATTGCTTTGCTTGTAGGGCTTCATCCTGTGTAACTCTCCAAGGGTTACAGAGTGTTTAATCTACTGGCATGGGATCTCGCATGACTCTACAGCAGTGGGCACACGGCCATGGAGGCAACTCATCCCTTCACATACTGCACTATCCTTAAGCTGCCAGCTTGGAACTATGTGTAGAAGGCACGGCTGAGATACCAGCTCAGAAACAATACTCTGTGAGGACAGGATGTCGTCCTCCTAGAAGCAGCATATATTCTAAATCAAAGACCATTACACAGTGCTTTGTCTCCAATAGGTATTATAGAATACATGGGTCCAGGAACTAAGGGATGAAAGCAGGAGTGGTCTCTTGCTTACCATCACTCCCAGGAAGCATCTATGCTTCCTGTCCCCGCAGCTCTGGGTTCTGCAGGTTTAGAGGCCCTGATTCCCAAAGAGGCAACTCTTCAGCAAGGGGAAACATCAAGATGACTCTTGAACTTTTCGCCGTGTCTGACACCTGGGCATTTTGAGCTCCTGGTGTCAAGGGACCAGCACGCAAAAAGTAGAGTCACCATTCTTTCAGGCATAATTAACCCTGATAATCCAGAGGAGGTAAGGCTGTTGTTAAGCACTGGAGAGCAGGGAGGTATATCTTTGGTACTCAGTCGATCCATTTGGAATCCCTTTGGTACTCCCTTGCCCAATACTTACAGGAAATAGACAAGTGCAGGGTCCATGGCCTGAGACGGATAAGGTGACCACAGGCTCAGACGTCTCAGGACGGAGGGTCTGTATCATGCCACCATGTAGGTCACTGAGACCAGAAGAGGTGCTAACGAAGGGTGAGGGGAACCTAGAATGGATAACAGAAGTGGAAGATGATGAGTGTCAGTTGTGGTCTCAAGACCAGTCACAGTGGTGAGGGCTGCAGTTTGTTCCACTAACTTTCCTCTGTAAGTTTCCCCCAGGAAAAAAGGCCCACCAGAATCCTGGAAGAGATGCTCCCAGAACTTAAATGAAGAAGTGGGGCTGGATGGCACAGGTGTGGGCTCTAGAAGATGCTGTTCTACGCTACCCAGACCCCCAACCCTACGACCGATGCACCCATTCCCCTTCAGCTAGCAGCTAGCGGGGGATTCCCTCAGCTGAAGAGAGTTACCTCACCCCAGGTCAGACCCCTCCCCCAGGGCAGGTTGATTAAGGGTTATAAAGGCCTATTTCCACTGCCCCAACTCAGCACAGCTCTGAAGGACCAGGGCTTCACAGCTCTGTGGCACCAGCTGAGGTCTTACTACTGCGGTGGCAAAACTACTGTACCAGGTCTTACTACTACTGGTCTTACTATTGGTCTCTGCCTAATCTTGCTCCTTTCCCTTCCACCACCCAAGAGCAACCCCTAATAACTTCCTGTATGCTAATGTCCATCTCAGAGACTCCTCCCTAGGGAACTGGGCCTGAAACATGTCTCTTCTAGTTGTTGGTAACAACTCTTAGAGAAGGCGTCAGCAGACTTTTCTAAAAAAGGACAGATAATAAAGATCTTAGACTCTGTGGGCCATATGGTCCTTGTCACAACTACTCAACTCTGCCCTTGTTGTGCTAAAGCAGCCATAGACAGTATGTAAGTGAATGGGAATGGCTGTATTCCAATAAAACTTTATTTGCAAAAGCAGGCAGTGGGCTGCATTTGGTCCATGGGCCTTAGCTTGCCAGCCCCTGCTCTTACATGTGCACAGAGTAGGCAAGTACAAAGATTTTAATTGCAACATGGTTTGTGATAACAAAATTTTTGGAGCAAGCTAAATATACATTAGAAAAAGAAAGGTTAGAACTAACTGCTGAACAATCATCAACAGGAAGACACGGGAACTTACCAGAAAAGATACCCCACATCCAAAGACAAAGGAGAAGCCACAGTGAGATGGTAAGAGGGATGCAATCACAATAAAATCAAATCCCATAACTGCTGGGTGGGTGACACAAACTGGAGAACACTGATACCACAGAAGTCCACCCACTGGAGTGAAGGTTCTGAGCCCCACATCAGGCTTCCCAACCTGGGGGTCTGGCAACGGGAAGAGGAATTCCGAGAGAATCAGACTTTGAAGGCTAGCAGGATTTGATTGCAGGACTTCGACAGGACTGGGGGAAACAGAGATTCCACTCTTGGAGGGCACACACAAAGTAGGTGTGCATCGGGACCCAGGGGAAGGAGCAGTGACCCCATAGAGACCGAACCAGACCTACCTGCTAGTGTTGGAGGGTCTCCTGAAGAGTTGGGGGGTGGCTCTGTCTCACAGTGACGACAAGGACACTGGCAGCAGAAGTTCTGGGAAGTACTGCTCGGCGTGAGCCCTCCCAGAGTCCGCCATTAGCCCCACCAAAGAGCCTGGGTAGGATCCAGTGTTGGGTCGCCTCAGGCCAAACAACAAACAGGGAGGAGACCGAGCCTGCCCCATCAGCAGACAAGCGGATTAAAGTTTTACTGAGCTCTGCCCACCAGAGCAACAGCCAGCTCTACCCACCACCAGTCCCTCCCATCAGGAAACTTGCACAAGCCTCTTAGACAGCCTCATCCACCAGAGGGCAGACAGCAGAAGCAAGAAGAACTACAATCCTGCAGCCTGTGGAACAAAAACCACATTCACAGAAACACAGACAAGATGAAAAGGCAGAGGGCTATGTACCAGATGAAGGAACACGACAAAACCCCAGAAAAACAACTAAATGAAGTGGAGATAGGCAACCTTCCAGAAAAAGAATTCAGAATAATGTTAGTGAAGACGATCCAGGACCTCGGAAAAAGAATGGAGGCAAAGAGCAAGAAGATGCAAAAAATGTTTAACAAAGACCTAGAAGAATTAAAAAACAAACACCTAGAAGAATTAAAGAACAAACAAACAGAGATGAACAATACAATAACTGAAATGAAAAATACACTAGAAGGAATCAATAACAGAATAACTGAGGCAGAAGAACGGATAAGTGACCTGGAAGACAGAATGGTGGAATTCACTGCTGCAGAACAGAATGAAGAAAAAAGAATGAAAAGAAATGAAGATAGCCTAAGAGACCTCCGGGACAAAATTAAATGCAACAACATTCACATTATAGGGGTCCCAGAAGGAGAAGAGAGAGAGAAAGGACCAGAGAAAATATTTGAAGAGATTATAGTCGAAAACATCCCTAACATGGAAAAGGAAAGAGCCACCCAAGTCCAGGAAGCTCAGAGAGTCCCATACAGGATAAACCCAAGGAGAAACATGCCAAGACACGTAGTAATCAAATTGACAAAAATTAAAGACAAAGAAAAATTATTGAAAGCAGCAAGGGAAAAACGACAAATAACATACAAGGGAACTCCCATAAGGTTAACAGCTGATTTCTCAGAAGAAACTCTACAAGCCAGAAGGGAGTGGCAGGATATACTTAAAGTGATGAAAGAGGAAAACCTACAATCAAGATTACTCTACCCAGCAAGGATCTCATTCAGATTCGATGGAGAAATCAAAAGTTTTACGGACAAGCAAAAGCTAAGAGAATTCAGCACCACCAAACCAGCTCTACAACAAATGCTAAAGGAACCTCTCTAAGTGGGAAACACAAGACAAGAAAAGGACCTACAAAAACAAACCCAAGACAATTAAGAAAATGGTAATAGGAACATACATATTGATAATTACCTTAAATGTGAATGGATTAAATGCTCCAACCAAAAGACATAGGCTTGCTGAATGGATACAAAAACAAGACTCATATATATGCTGTCCACAAGAAACCCACTTCAGACCTAGGGACACATACAGATTGAAAGTGAGGGGATGGAAGAAGATATTCCATGCAAATGGAAATCAAAAGAAAGCTGGAGTAGCAATACTCATATCAGACAAAATAGACTTTAAAATAAAGAATGTTACAAGAGACAAGGAAGGACACTACATAATGATCAAGGGATCAATCCAAGAACAAGATATAACAATTATAAATATATATGCACCCAACATAGGAGCACCTCAATACATAAGACAACTGCTAACAGCTCTAAAAGAGGAAATCGACAGCAGCACAATAATAGTGGGGACTTTAACACCTCACTTACACCAATGGACAGATCATCCAAACAGAAAATTAATAAGGAAACAGAAGCTTTAAATGACACAATAGACCAGATAGATTTGATAGATATCTATAGGACATGCCATCCAAAAACAGCAGATTACACTTTCTTCTCAAGTGTGCACGGAACATTCTCCAGGATAGATCACATCTTGGGTCACAAATCAAGCCTTGGTAAATTTAAGAAAATTGAAATCATATCAAGCATCATTTCTGACCACAATGGTATGAGATTAGAAATCAATTACAGGGAAAAAAACTTAAAAAACACAAACACGTGGAGGCTAAACAACATGTTACTAAATAACCAAGAGATCACTGAAGAAATCAAAGAGGAAATCAAAAAATACCTTGAGACAAATGACAATGAAAACATGGCGATCCAAAACTATGGGATGCGGCAAAAGCAGTTCTAAGAGGGAAGTTTATAGCTACACAAGCCTACCTCAAGAAACAAGAAAATTCTCAAATAAGCAATCTAACCTTACACCTAAAGGAGCTAGAGAAAGAAGAACAAAGAAAACCCAAAGTTAGCAGAAGGAAAGAAATCATAAAGATCAGAGCAGAAATAAATGAAATAGAAACAAAGAAAACAATAGCAAGGATCAATAAAACTAAAAGCTGGTTCTTTGAGAAGATAAACAAAATTGACAAACCATTAGCCAGACTCATCAAGAAAAAGAGGGAGAGGACTCAAATCAATAAAATTAGAAATGAAAAAGAAGTTACAATGGACACTGCAGAAATACAAAACATCCTAAGAGACTACTACAAGCGACTCTATGCCAATAAAATGGACAACCTGGAAGAAATGGACAAATTCTTAGAAAAGTATAACCTTCCAAGGTTGAACCAGGAAGAAAGAGAAAATATGAACAGACCAATCACAAGCACTGAAATTGAGACTGTGATTAAAAATCTTCCAACAAACAAAAGTCCAGGACCAGATGGCTTCACAGGTGAATTCTATCAAACATTTAGAGAAGAGCTAACACCCATCCTTCTCAAACTCTTCCAAAAAATTACAGAGGAAGGAACACTCCCAAACTCATTCTACGAGGGCACCATCACCCTGATACCAAAACCAGACAAAGATACTACAAAAAAAGAAAATTACAGACCAATATCACTGATGAATATAGATGCAAAAATCCTCAACAAAACACTAGCAAACAGAATCCAACAACACATTAAAAGGATCATACACCATGATCAAGTGGGATTTATCCCAGGGATGCAAGGATTCTTCAATATATGCAAATCAATCAATGTGATACACCATATTAACAAATTGAAGAATAAAAACCATATGATCATCTCAATAGATGCAGAAAAACTTTTGACAAAATTCAACACCCATTTATGATAAAAACTCTCCAGAAAGTAGGCATAGAGGGAACCTACCGCAATATAATAAAGGCCATATATGACAAACCCACAGCAAACATCATTCTCATTGGTGAAAAACTGAAAGCAGGGCTTCCCTGGTGGCGCAGTGGTTGGGAGTCCGCCTGCTGATGCAGGGGACACGAGTTCGTGCCCTGGTCTGGGAAGATCCCACATGCTGCGGAGTGGCTGGGCCGGTGAGCCATGGCCGCTGAGCCTGCGCATCTGGAGCCTGTGCTCTGCAACAGGAGAGGCCACAACAGTGAGAGGCCCGCGTACCGCAAAAAAAAAAAAAAACTGAAAGCATTTCCTCTAAGATCAGGAAAAAGACAAGGATGTCCAGTCTCTCCAGTATTATTCAACATAGTTTTGGAAGTCCTAGCCATGGCAATCAGAGAAGAAAAAGAAATAAAAGGAATCAAATTGGAAAACAAGAAGTAAAACTGTCACTGTTTGCAGATGACATGATACTATACATAGAGAATCCTAAAGATGCCACTGGAAAACTACTAGAGCTAATCAATGAATTTGGTAAAGTTGCACGATACAAAATTAATGCACAGAAATCTCTTGCATTCTTATATACTAACGATGAAAAATCTGAAAGTGAAATTAAGGAAACACTCCCATTTACCATTGCAACAAAAAGACTAAAATACCTAGGAATAAACCTACCAAGGGAGACAAAAGACTTGTATGCAGAAAACTGTAAGACACTGATGAAAGAAATTAAAGATGATACCAACAGATGGAGAGATATACCATGTTCTTGGATTGGAAGAATCAATATTGTGAAAATGACTATACTACCCAAAGCAATCTACACATTCAATGCAATCCCTATCAAATTACCAATGGCATGTTTTACAGAACTAGCACAAAAAATCTTAAAATTTGTGTGGAGACACAAAAGACCCCGAGTAGCCAAAGCAGTCTTGAGGGAAAAAATGGAGCTGGAAGAATCAGACTCCCTGACTTCAGACTATACTACAAAGCTACAGTAATCAAGACAATATGGTACTGGCACAAAAACAGAAATATAGATCAAGGGAGCAAGATAGAAAGCCCAGAGATAAACCTACACACCTTTGGTCAACTAATCTATGACAAAGGAGGCAAGGATATACAATGGGGAAAATACAGTCTCTTCAATAAGTGGTGCTGGGAAAACTGGACACCTACATGTAAAAGAATGAAATTAGAACACTCCCTAACACCATACACAAAAATAACCTCAAAATGGATTAGAGACCTAAATGTAAGATCAGACACTATAAAACTCTTAAAGGAAAACTAAGGAGGAACACTCTTTGATATAAATCACAGCAAGATCTTTTTTGATCCACCTCCTAGAGTAATGGAAATAAAAACAAAAATAAACAAATGGGACCTAATGAAACTTAAAAGCTTTTGCACAGCAAAGGAAACTACAAACAAGATGAAAAGACAACCCTCAGAATGGGAGAAAATATTTGCAAATGAATCAAAGGACAAAGGATTAATCTCCAAAATATATAAACAGCTCATGCAGTTCAATATTAAAAACACAAACAACCCAATCAAAAAATGGGCACAAGACCTAAATAGACATTTCTCCAAAGAAGACATACAGATGGCCAAGAGGCATGTGAAAAGCTGCTCAACATCAGTAATTATTAGAGAAAAGCAAATCAAAACTACAATGAGGTATCACCCCACACCAGTTAGAATGGGCATCATCAGAAAATCTACAAACAACAAATGCTGGAGAGGGTGTGGAGGAAAGGGAACCCTCTTGCACTGTTGGTGGGAATGTAAATTGATACAGCCACTATGGAGAACAGTATGGAGGTTCCTTAAAAAACTAAAAATAGGGGCTTCCCTGGTGGCGCAGTGGTTGAGAATCTGCCTGCCAATGCAGGGGACATGGGTTCGAGCTCTGGTCTGGGAGGATCCCACATGCCGCGGAGCAACTAGGCCCGTGAGCCATAGCTACTGAGCCTGCGCGTCTGGAGCCTGTGCTCCGCAATGAGAGGCCATGACAGTGAGAGGCCTGCGCGCCGTGATGAAGGGTGGCCCCCGCTCGCCGCAACTAGAGAAAGCCCTTGCACAGAAACGAAGACCCAACACAGCCAAAACTAAATAAATAAATTTTTTAAAAAAACCTAAAAATAGAATTACCATATGACCCAGCAATCCCACTACTGGGCATATACCCAGAGAAAACCATAATTCAAAAAGACACATGCACCCCAATGTTCATTGCAGCACTATTTACAATAACCAGGTCATGGAAGCAACCTAAATGCCCATCGACAGACAAATGGATAAAGAAGATGTGGTATATTATAATAATGGAATATTACTCAGCCATAAAAAGGACTGAAATTGGGTCATTTGTAGAGACGTGGATGGATCTAGAGACTGTCATACAGAGTGAAGTAAGTCAGAAAGAGAAAAACAAATATCATATATTAACGCACATATGTGGAACCTAGAAAATGGTACAGATGAACTGGCTTGCAGAGCAGAAATTGAGACACAGAAGTAGAGAAAAAATGTATGGACACCAAGGGGGGAAAGCGGCGGGGGTGGTGTTGGTGGTGTGATGAACTGGGAGATTAGGATTGACATGTATACACTGATGTGTATAAAATAGGTGACTAATAAGAACCTGCTGTATAAAAAAATAAATAAAATGAAATTCAAAAATTCAACAAAAAAAAAGAAGAATGGTTAAATAAATTGTGGTACATGCAGATTTTGGAATACTATACAGCACATAAAAAGAATGAGTTTAGATCTATGTAACAACATTGTACAATAGAAATATAATGTGAGCCACATAGGTAATTTAAATTTTTCCAGGAGCCACTTTAAAAATGTAAAAAGGAACAGATGAAATCAATAATAGATTTTGAGCCCTATACACCCAAAATATCATCACTTCAACATGTAATCAAAGTAAAAATTATTAATGAGATAGTTTACATTCTTATTTTGGTACCAAGTCTTTGAGATCTGATGTGCATTTTACACTTAGAGCACATCTCAGTTTGGGCTACCTGCAGATGGTCTCCTACTTACAACTGGCTGACTTAAGATTTTACGACTTTAAGATGGTATGAAAGCTATACGTACTCCGAAGCTTGAATTTTGATCTTTTCCCAGGCTGGTTATGTGCGGTGGGTCCTCTCTTGCGATGCTGGGCGGCAGCCGCAGCTCCCAGTCAGCCACACGACCACGAGGGTGAACAACCAATACACTTACAACCATTCAGTACCCAGACAACCGTTCTGTTTTTCACTTTCAGTGTAGTATTCAATAAATTACATGAGCTCTTCAATACTTCATTATAAAATAGGCTCTGTGTGAGGTGATTTTGCCCAGCTGTAGGCTCATGTCAGTGTTCTAAGCACGTTTAAGGTAGGCCAGGCTAAGCTCTGATGTTCGGTAGGTTAGGTGTATTTTTATCAGGAAGCAACCCCATCGTTAGTCAAGGAAGATCTGTACATGTTCAAGCACTCAGTGTCCACTTGTGGCCAGTGGCTACTATATTATGACAGCACAAGTCTGTAAGTACCGACATGAAGACACCACTGAGACATATTGTTACGTGCCAAAGGGAAGTTATAGAATAATATGTACAGTATGATGCGTCTATATAAAGGGAAAAAAACTATTTCTATAGGAATATATTGAAAAAAAAGAGAAAAAAGATAAAGATGTATACAGCTATATACCCTAATTAGGGAGAGGCTTTGAATGGAGTGGGGCTGGTCTGGGTGGGGGGGGGGCGGGACTTGCTCTCTCCTTACTGATTTTTTTAAAAAAAATTTTATTCGGGGATAATTTTAGACTTACAAAAGGTTGCAAAGATAGCACAGGGAGTTCCTATCTGCTGTCACCCAGTTTCCCCTATTGTTAACATCATACATTAATGTAGTGCATTTGTCAACATTAAAAATCCACTATTTATACATTACTGTTAACTAAACTCCAGACTTCATTCGGACGTCGCCAGTTTTTCCCCTCATGTCCTGTCTCTGTTCCAGGAGTCAGTCCAAGCTTGAGTTGCGTTTAGTCATGATGCCGCTCCAGTCTCCCCCACTCCATGACAGTGTCTCAGTCTCTCCTTGTTTCCCATGACCTTGACAGTTTTGAGCAGGGCCGGCCAGGTATTTTGTAGAATGTTCCTAAATTTGGTTTTGTCTGATGATTTCCTCATGACTAAACTGGGGTTATGCATTTGGGGGAAGAATACCACAGAGGTGAGGTGCCCTTCTCGTCACGTCACTTCCGGGGGTACATGATATCCTCAGACTTTATCACTGGTGATGTTAACCTTGACTGCTTGGTTGAGGTGGAGTTTGCCAGGTCTCTCCCCTGTGAAGTTTTCTATTTTACCCTTTCCATACTCTAGAGGCAAGTCACTGAGTCCAGACTCTACTCAAAGGTGGTGGGAATTAAACTCCACCTCCTGGGGGAGGGTGGAGTATCTACTTATATTATTTGGAATTCTCCCCTATTTATTATTTATTTCATATGAGTATGGACTTTATAGTTTGGCTTGTAATCCAATCTGACTTTTTTTCACAGTGGATATCAACTCCTGTATTGTATTTTTTTTAAATGCAGAAAACATATAAACAATGATGCTGTGTGAAAAATAAATTCTATGACTGGTGAGACTTTTTTCCTCCAAAGCACTTCATGACTGACTTTGAGTAAAATAGTCATTGGCTTGTTGCTGTTCAACTAACAACATTAAGCAAAGCTATTGCAACTCTCCATGACTTGATTTCCGCTTCTGAATGAGGCAATGTTTCATGAGATGGAGTCAGAGGCCAAGAAAGGGATGATTTTTTTATGTTTATAGGTGTACAGGTGTTTTGTTGTCTATTAATAGACCTTAAGTTCTTAATGGCAAGGGTTATCGTCTCTTATTTATGTTGGAAAATGGACCCAGAGCTAATAGCCTTTGACAACATTGTGTAAACATAATTAATATTTATATCCCCTATCATAATCCCAAATAGTTCTCCTTCCTTGCTCTTTCATCTCTCTAAGTGGGATTTGGTTTTCCTGTTCTTCCTCAGCTTTTTCTCCAGTGGCTGAAATCCACCCCAAGGCCTGGCATTCAAGGCCCTGCCCTAGCAGGTGTCTGCTGGCCTCTTTGGCCTCATGCTTGCTCCTCTTATCCACCTATAACCATGGCCACACTGATGGTCTTATCACCCAACAAAAATGCTTATTGACTATCTCCCTCCTCTACGCCAGGCCCTGTGATGGGCCCCAGGCCACAGAGGTGAACCGGATAAGGCTCTTTATCACAGCTCACAGTCCAATGTGGGGACTGAGTCATTGACCTGTAGCAATCTGACATACTAGAGCGATGAGTGGAGGACTGTGGGAGCATCGTGGGGAGGGAGCTAACTGTGCCTGTGGAGGGGCCTGGTCTGGAGCCAATCAAAAAGGCTTTGCCAAGATGCTAATTTTGGAGCTGGGCTTTGATAGGTGTATAGGAGTTTACCAGGTAGTGAATGGGAGAAGTGGTATTCCAGGTACGAGGAAAGGTAGCTTAAGCCAGAGAAAGATCAGAGAACAGGGAACAATATTAAGTGTCGTGTGGCAGGAGGCAAAGTGCATGAAGAGGAAGAATGGCATGGAGTGAGACTGGAGAATGAGGTGGGGGCCAATCTATGAAGGGCCTGGATTCTGGGCTGGGAGTTTCTACTTGGAGAACTTTAAAGATTTTGAGATGAGGAAATACCAAAGTAAAATTATAGGTACAGGGGACTTCCCTGGTGGTACAGTGGTTAAGAATCCACCTGCCAATGCAGGGGACACAGGTTTGAGCCCTGGTCCGGGAAGATCCCACATGCCACGGAGCAACTAAGCCCGTGTGCCACAACTACTGAGCCTGCGCTCTAGAGCCCGCGAGCCACAACTACTGAGCCCACATGCCGCAACTACTGAAGCCCGTGTGCCTAGAGCCCATGGTCCACAACAAGAGAAGCCACCGCAATGAGAAGCCCATGCGCCTCAATGAAGAGTAGCCCCCGCTCGCCGCAACTAGAGAAAGCCCGCGCACAGCAACGAAGACCCAACGCAGGCAAAAATAAATAAATAAAATTTTAATAAAATTATAGGTACAGTATCAGGGGCTTACTGCGTGGGTAACTGTTAATTAACAAATACTGAGCACCACTAATATTGACCACCATCAGGCACTATTTGTTTCCCCCTCCACCTTAAGGCGAGCTCCAGGGCAGGGACTGTGTCTGGTTCCTTTCTGGGTCCTCAGCATAGTCTGCTACAGAGCAGGAGCTCAGTCCACATGCCCTGGATGAGTGTGATTGGAAGACCAGGGGAGATCCTGGCCTGGGTCCTGCCTGGGATCTCCCCTTGCTGGCCTGGAGCCAAACCCTCCCTCAGCTGTGGATTTCTCTTGCTTCTGAAGTGTGTGCTGGGTCAGTAAATCTCTCTACGTTCAAGAGTCGTATCCCCTCCCGCCTGATGCAGAGAGCTAGTCTCCCTGAGGAAGCACTAAATGTTGGATTGCTTCAGAGCCAGAAAATGATCGCATGGCCCCTGGGAGGTTCACTTCAGAGGAAAGCAGCCCATGTGGCTTTCAGGGACATGATTTGAGGCCAGCCCACCAGGGAAAATGCCCAGAGCATTGTCCTGGGGGCCTCGGGGCCAGTACTTGAGCTAACCAAACATCAGGATTTTTAAAGCATATTATTTTGGAGAGGCTGTGTGGCAGAGGAAAATCAAAATAATCAAAACCCCAGTCGTCATGGACTGAGCTCCTGCTGCATGTTAGACACTGTGCTATGTACGCCACACTCTGTATCTTATTCACATTGTTACCTCCAAAAGGTAACCCTGATCCTAACTCTTCCCCCATCTCCAGTGCCAGAGCCTCTTACCTGGTCTCCTGGGGGCACTCTTGTCCCTCCTGTAATGGATTCTCCACCCAGCAGCCAGCATGAATGTCTAAAACAAACTGTAGGTCATGCCACTCAAAGCCCTCCAGTGGCTCCCGTCACACAAAGTCCCTACTACAGCCTACAGGGTCCCACGTGGCACCAGGGATCTCCATCTTGTCTCCTACCCTGGCTCCAGTGCTCTGGTCTCTGTCCCTCAAACTTGCCGACCGTGGCCCTTCCTTGGGGCGTTTGCATCTGCTGTTCCCTCTGCCTGGCGCACTCTGACGGGCCCAGGTGACTCACCTCCTCAGTGAGGTCTCCCCTGGTCACCCTCTTGTTAGGTCACTCTCTGACACAGTTTTTTCTTCATGGGATTTAACCCCATCTGAACATACCTTAGTCACTTATTTATTCATTTGTGTTTTCGCCTCTCCCATCAGAGCGCACGCTTCATGGGAGCAGCGACCTTGTCTGTTTTCTCTCCACCGGGTCCCCTGCACCTGGCCCAGGGCTTGGCCTCCATCAGGGTTCCGTACATATGTGCTCAATGAATGGCACCTCCAGGCTGGCCCACGAGGGCTCACGCAGCCCAGCGGTAGGGCCCTTGCTACCCAGGAAGAGCTCCTCTTGATAGAGACTGACAGATGGAGTGGAGGCCAAAGCCAAGGCGCCGCTTTTATTAGTGAGATGCTTTTGCTGGGAATAGGATTAGCATAAATACTGTCCCGGGCAAGCGGATAAGGGAAAAGCTCTCTTAGTTATGCTCCAGAACTCTCCTTCTGCGGGGCGAGTCCAGTTCATGGCTGGGGGTGCTGCTCAGAGAGGTCAAATGGGGTGGGTGTGAGGGTCACAAGCAGAATCCTTTTCAGTCCCCTCCTCGCTCTCCCCCTCCAGTTCCCTCTCCACACTGACCTCCAGAGCAACCTCTCTAAGAATGCTTAAAATCCAACCTTACCGCACCAGGGGGAAAGCCTTTTACTGGCCCCCACTGTGCCCGGGTGAAGGCCAAATGCCTCACAATGATAAAGATGAAGAGGTGATGATGGTAGGTACCACATAACTCTCTCAAAACCCTCCCAACGGCCCTGCAAGGCAGACCAGTCCCATTGCCCTCATTTGTCAAATGAAAATCTGATGGCTCAGAGAGGTTCCTTGATTTGCCCAAGGTCACTCCGCCCACCAGCCGCAGAGACAGGCGCAAAGCCCAGGCCTGTGGACGGATGGTTTGACACACATTCAAGGCCAGCCTCCCCCTCCAGAGAAGCTGCCATGATTCTGCAGGTACCCAGGTGTCAGCCTCGCCTGCTTCAGCAAGAAGCCCAATCAAAGGCAGGCATTTGCCCCGTGAAACTCCTGTTTTCTGGCTAAGAAGCATCCCTGGTTTTAGCCTCTTCCTCTTCAGCTCCATCAAGGTTTTCACCTTTGGTGGGGAGGGAGTCATTTTCCACAGAGAAACAGAGTTCATAAAAACTGCTTTATACTAACATGTATAATAACTATAAAAGCTAACATTTATGCAGTATTAAATGTCAAGACTGTGCTAAGTACTTTATATGTATTATCTCACTTTTTGAAATTCTATTAATTTATTTGAAAAGGAACCCCCTACACATGATTAAAACAAAACAAAACAAGAGATTACAAAAGAGTATATGGGGAGAAGAAAGCCTCCCTCCCTCCTCTGCACCCGTCTCCCACTTCTCCTCCCAGAGGCCACACTGCACCACCCAGCTCCTTGATTATCCTGAGAGTCCCATCAATTACTACTATCTCATTTAGTCCTCTCAACAGCCCTTGGAGGTAGGTATTATTATCCTTGTATTACATATCAGGAAACAAGTTCAGAGACAGGAAACTACTTACTCAAAGTCACACAGCTTCAAGTGGCAGAGCTGGGACTGTCTCTAACCCTGTGTGCGTTCAACCCCAGGCCACCCTGCCTCCCACAAGAAGGAACAAACCGGAAAGTTGAGCTGAGAAGCGTCCACTGGGCAGTCAGCTGGACGGACCCACTGACAGGCTTTTCCCCACTTACTGGTCTTGCAGCAAAGAATTCAAATTTGGGCCTCAGTAAAATGACAAATTATGACCTGTCACAGACCTTTGAGGTTACTGACCTATTATTCCAACCCTGAATAGCTCTAGTCATCAGTCCTTGCTGTTTCCTGCCTCCTTGTACCTTCAGGCCCTTGGTTTGCCCTTTGGAAGTGTCGGCTCTGACAAGCTGCTCAGTATAAGCAAGGCCAGGTGAGACAGTGAAAAACGCAACTGTGCAGCTTTAACCCCAGCTTGTGCCTCAGCTCTGCCCCTGACCTGCACTGGCTGGGGCGGGTGACGTCACCTCTCTGTGCCTCAGTGTCTTCACTTGTAAGATGGAAATGATTACATCTAACTTAAAAGGTCTGAGGATCCTCAAGTGAGGTGATAAAGGCCAAAAGGCAAGTAGCAAAGCCTCATGCAAATGCTGTTACTTTTAATAACAATAAAAGCTGGAGGCAATCTGGTAGTCTAGATAAAAACAGCTGGCTACTTTCACAACTGCTGTCTGTTCACTTCTTTTCATCCCTCCCACCAACCTGCATCTGTCAAATCTGCTACAGCTTATAAAATCCTTTTGGTCTATTGTCTTATTAGTCCTTGCCCAAGCCCCGAGAGGCAGAATGCTACAGGAATGATCCCCCCCAGTTTACAGGTGAGGAAACCGAGGTTCCAAGAGGGGTAGTGCCTTGCCTGAGGTCACAGAGCTGGTGAGAGGAGGTCCTCACACCCGGCCATGTCTCTGCCCCACCCTTGCCCACAGGAGAGAGCCTGTGCCCCTTAGCCTGGCACCAAAGCTCATCTGGACCTGGGCCCTGCCCTCCCCCAGCGCATGCATCTCTCAGCACACCCCGTTATCTTCTAAGCGTACCATTGTTCCTCAAACATGCAATGACCTTTCTCAGTCCCTTGTCTTTGCATCCAGTGTTCCCTCTGCCAGGCTGCCTAGGGGACTCCGGCCATCCTTCATCAATTCCTCCTATAGTCCCTGTGATGGGTGCCCCACACAGTAAGTTATCACTGTTGTTATCATCACTACTGTATGGACCATTTTGCAGAGGGATCCAGCGCCCAGGCTTGGAGCCAAGCTACCTGGGTTTAAATTCTGGCTCAGCCACCAACTAGCTAAGTGATGCTGGGTAATTTATTTAACATCTCTGTGCTATATGTTCTCAACTATTCTCATGAGGGTAACCTCTGGCACTGTTGTGAGGAGTAAATAATATATGCAGAACAAGAAGCACAGGGTCTGGCACAGAATAAACACTCAGCATTAGTTATCATTGTTATTGTCTATTATTGGTATTCAGCTACGCCTATCCTCTCCCTGTCCTTGTGCTGAGCACAAGCTGACTCACACACAGTGTCTGGCTTCAGAGCCCAGGGGAGGAAAGAGGCGTGTGAACACTCCATGACAAAGCATTCATTCTGACCCAATCGCTGTTTTGCGTAAACCATCCTGTGCCCCTGTTCACGGGCCCTGAGGAGAAGAGCATTCTGCACCCACTCCTTCCCAGCCGGCGGTGGCCTGGGTCCTTGTGCCGCCCACTCTGTTGGGTGTCTCATCCATGGGGAATGGCTTTGTCAGCTCCCCTTCTCTCCATGTTAACCCCGGAGCCAGGCTGCCCCCAGAGCCAGGAAAGAGCCAGCCGCAGTACAATTTATCTTCTTGGGTCGCTTCCCCAGCTGAGATCTGAAGGCTGTGCCTGTCACAGTGACCCTGCAGGCTCAATTACAGATCTGCTTCTAGGCTAGATGGGGGGCAGGAACCTGCCTAGATTTGCCAAACAGCCCCACAGGAAAGCCACGGGCCCTATCGAACCTGGGACCTCAGAGAGCTTGGGGCTCATTTGGCTGCCTCACTTGTTACACATCAGGAAACTGAGGCCAGAAATGGGGGGGGGGGCTTCCAAGCTCCTCTTGGAAAAATGGGCCCAGTGTGAAGTCTAATGTGGGCCCCTGAGTACCGTCAAGGGAGCTTATTTTACTGTACGTGAGTGTATGACTTCATTATTACCCAAATAGCTTTCTTTTTTAATTTATTTATTTTTGGCTGCGTTGGGTCTTCGCTGCTGTGCATGGGCTTTCGCTAGTTGCGGCGAGCTGGGGCCACTCTTCGCTGTGGCGTGCGGGCTTCTCATTGCAGTGGTTTCTCTTGTTGCGGAGCACAGGCTCTAGGCACGCAGGCTTCAGTAGTTGTGGCACGTGGGCTCTAAAGCGCAGGCTCAGTAGTTGTGGCACACGGGCTTAGTTGCTCCACGGCATGTGGGATCCTCCCGGACCAGGGATGGAGCCTATGTCCCTTGCATTGGCAGGCGGATTCTTAACCACTGCTTTACCAGGGAAGTCTCAATAGCTTTCTTTTTATATGACAAAATATTTTATATGGAACCATGCTTTAAAACTCAAACCTAAAGCAAGACATTGACTGCCATAAACAAAGACCATATTCTGTCCACACAAACACATTAAGGATGTATTAGACGCTGAATTGGACGATTGGGATTGACACGTATACACTGATGTGTATAAAATTGATGACTAATAAGAACCTGCAGTATAAAAACAAAAAACAAAAAACAACTAATACTAAACTTTCTTTGGGTTATTTGTATGGGAATATGTTAATATAAATGTTTCAGACATTACATGAAATTTCGAAAAATCTTATATGTTCTGGTATAATGTTATAAGTCATAATTTTAGTTATTACTTTAAAATGTATATCTCAGAAAAAACTAAATTTCCTTATCAATTGCATTATTATAAACTTTCATCAAATCTTTAACCGTGGTCATTTTTAAGTCTTTTGTCATTTACAGACAGTTCTGGGTGTACTCTGATACTTTTGCAAAAATGTTCCTATTAAAGGGCTTCATCTTCAAGGAATTCATGGAAAAGACTCTGACAAGTACAGGTTTACTGGTAACTGACTGTACTGCTGAACTGAATGAATAAGCATTTCCAGAACTCTAATGGAAAACTGATGAATTCATAAAAGTGCTAACAAAAGATCAAGATGAAAAAAAGATTAGTTACATGGGACTGAGGGAACTGATGAGGATGACTATAATTTTTGTGACTTTCTGTTTGGATAAAATAAATAAAAATAAATTTAAAAAAAGAATGTATTAGACACAAACTAAACATTGCCTGGCTTCACCGACCTGTGATTACAAAATGGAGTCCCATTTTTGTCCAAAGGACAATGATCTTGAGCCTCCTTCTACATAAGCGGGAACTTACCCTTCTCAGAGGGTCCCCCGGCTATTCCTGGGAATCCCCAAGAGTAGCCAAAAAACAGCCTGTTGATGGCAGTCATCATAAGATACTTGCCTGTTCCTCCTCTGCAGCTCAGGGCTACATCTTCATCAATATCCTCAACTAGTGACACCCTTGGAAGGAACCCACTGCTGCCACTGTTCACGGTGCCTCTGCCGTGAGGACTGTGTCAGGCCTTAAAAGTGCCCCACGCTGCCTTTGTTCTGGGTGCGACCAACCACTGGGGCTGGGCCCCTTGGCACCCAGTCCTACCAAGTGCAGGGAGTGGACCCTCACCCCTTTGTGGATTGAAAGCTTGTCAGCCAAGAGTCCTTGGTCAGGCCACCTCCCCTCTGAACATGAGCCATCTCAACAGTGACACAGAGGTGATAATGTCCACCTGGAAGGTTTGTCAGGAGGATCACATGAAGCCAATATACATGAAGCCTGGTACATAGTAGGTGTTCAATAAAAGGCAGTTACCATTATCATTATTATACTGTCTGAGGCTGGGTTTCCCCAGGAACTGTCCCTGAAACAAGGATTTGAGACGAGAGGAAGCACCTGCAGACATGTTGGAAGGTGAGACAAGGAAGGGAAAGAAGTGGAGGATGTTATCAAATAAGTTTCTGATAACCAAGGATTCCACCAAGGGATTCTGGATGATAGTGTAGAACGTGCCTCAAAGTTGTCCCAGTCAAGGAGCAAGGGAGCTGGGATGTGTATTCGCCACTCATTGGCTGCGATCTGCTGTGCTGTGTCTGTGTTGGTCTCTGTATGGCAGTTTGAAGCCCTAGAATGTCAGGGCATTAGACAGTCAAGTGAATCCATGGTAGAGACAAGAAACAGCTCTGGAACAGAGGAGTCCTAGCCCGCAGCCACTCAGTGAGGAAGTGAGAAGCCAGACCCAGAGCCCCGGTGTCCACATTCTTCCCTCAACTCCTACCACCGATGTGGACATCACCTCTGGGCTAGCAGCAGATGGGAGTGGGGGTCCTGTGAGCCATCTGGATTTAAGGCCAGCCCTCCCTCTAACTTTAGGTGCTCCTGTGGTCTCTCGGCCTCTCCCAGATGCCTTTCCTCTTCCCATCTGATGTGCCTGCGGCTTATGAAAAATCTCAGCTTCAGAGAAGAGAAGGAAAACTATTATGGATTCCTAGAAACTCTGGCAGAACATCCAGAAGCTTCTAGTTCTGCCTTCTCCACTTACCTGCTTCCCACGGCCACTTAAAGACAGGGGACCCATCAGTGTTCCCTGAGGTAGGGAGCTCTTCCCTATGCAGAGCCAAGGGGCCTGGGTCACATTCACAAGTAAGGGGGTCCTGGGGAGAGTCGGGGGGTGGGGGATGTGCAGCTAGTGAGGATGTAGTAGAGTCACTGCAGATTCTCCAGGAGCAGCTGTTCAAATGCCTGAGAGGGGAGGGGACTCAGCCAAGTCACTCAGTCAGATCCTGGCTTCCTGACCAGGGCCTAGGCTGACCAGATGGGACGTTGCAGCTCACCCTCTCCACTCCGAGCACCTCTCCTGCAAGGGCTCTCGGGATTGCCCCAACTTTGCACCGCTGCAAATCTGACTCCACGCTCACTGGGCGTTGACCTTCGCCTTCACCATGTCACTTGCCTGTGTCACCAGTGCTCTCCTCCTTCCTAAATATAAGTCAAAGCTGCTGGATCGTAACAGAACGATGGCTGGCTGCAACATCAGCCCTGCTGACCACTTCATCCTTGAAACACATTCCTCTCGATTTTTCCAATATCATATTTTTCTGGTTTCTCCTCCTGGGTCTCTTGGGCTTCTTGGATTCCTTCATTCATTCAGCTAGGATGTATGTGGTTACTTTTATGTGTTAGTCATTGTGCTTCAGCCTGGTGAGTCAGTGGTGAGCAAGATGGTCAGGACCTGCCTTCAAGAGCACACAGTATAACGGGACCCTCAGGGTCCTGTTCTGAGCCTCCCCACATCTGCTACCTCCCCACTCCCTCCTGTTAATCTCAGCTACAGGTTGATGACTGTCAGACTCCAATCTTTTGCCCAGACCTTCTTCTTGAGCTCCAGGCCCACACCTCTCACTGCTTGGAGGACACTTCCATCTGGTCCATAAGCAACTCAAACCTGCAAGGTCCAAACCAAATTCATGACCTTCTCCTCAAAGTTCTCCTCCCCTATAGCTTGTCTCACGAGCAATGAACGGGGGAGTCGTTTTGAACTCCTCCCTCCAGCATCTTACAACCATCTGCCCTCTATACCAATGCAGCCCTTCTGTCTTCTCACAGTCAGTGACCTCGGTCTGCATCACAGACACAGCCTCCAGCCCATCTTCCTCATCCAGTCTTGTCCCCTCCAAACCATTGCATGGACACAGCTAGAGGGATCAAAAGTAAACCCAGACAGCCCAGAGGCCCATCAGCGGATAAATGGATAAACAATCTGTGGTTTATACAGTTGGCCCTCTGTATCCGCGTGTTCTTCATCTGTGAATTCAGCCACCTGTGGGTCGAAAATATTTGGGGGAAAAACATCCCAGAAGTTTCCAAAAAGTAAAGCTTGAATTTGTTGAGGGCTGGCAACTATTTCCACAGTACTTACATTGTGTTTACAACTAAGTCCATTGGATTAGATAATATAAGTAACCTAGAAATGACTTAAAGTACACGGGAAGACGTGCCTAGTTTATATGCAAATACTAGGCCACTTTATATAAGGGACTTGAGCGTCTGTGCATTTTGATATCCACAGGGGTCCTGGAACCAATCCCCACAGATACCAAAGGATGACTGCACCTACAATGGAATGTATTCATCCATAAAAAGGAATGAAGTATTGATAGATGCTATAGCACTGATGGACCTCGAAACCATTAAGCGAAGGGAAAAAAAGCAGACACAAAAGGTTTCATATCGTATGGTTCTATAAATGAAATGTCCAGAATAGATAAGAGTCCATAAAGACAGAGTGCAGGTTGATTGTTGCCAGAGGCTGAGGGGAGGAAGGATGGGAAGAAGCGGCTTAGTGGGTAAGGGGTCTTTCTTCGGAGCCATGAAAATGTTCTGGAATTGGATGTTGGTTACACAATAGTGTCAATGTACGAAATGTCACTGAACTGTGCACTTTAAAGTGGTTAATTTTATGTTATGTGAATTTCACCTCAGTAAATTATTTTTTAAAAGACCTCCTCACACACATTAGGATGGCTAATATCAAAAAAGCAAAATAACAAGTGTTGGCAAGGATGTAGATAAATTGGAACATGGTGCATTGTTGGTGGGAATGTAAAACGGTACAGCTGCTGTGGAAAACAATATGGTGATTCCTCAGAAAATTAAAAATAGAATTACCGTATGACCCAGGAATTTTTCTTCTGGGCATATATCCAGAAGGACTGAAAGCAGGGTCTCCAAGAGATATGTGTACACCCATATTCATAGCAACATGATTCACAATAGCCAAAAGGTAGAAGCGACCCACGTGTCGATAGAAGGGTGAACAGATAAGCAACATGTGGTCCATACGTACAGTATTCAGCCTTACAAAAAGAAGGAAATTCTGCAATATGCTACAACATGGATGAACCTTGAGGACATTATACTAAGCGAAATAAGCCAGTCACAAAAAGACAAATACTGTATGATTCCACCTATATGAGGTGCTTAGAGTGGTCAAACCCATAGAGACAGAAAGCAGAAGAGTGGTTGCCAGGGGCTGGGGGGTGGGTGGCGGGGAGAATGGAGAGTTCTTGTTTAATGGGTACAGAGTTTCAGATTTCCAAGATGGAAAGAGTTATGGGGATGGATGGTGGTGATGGCTGCACAGCAATGTGAACGTATTTCATGCCGTGAACCGCACACTTAAAAATGGCTAAGATGGGGCTTCCCTGGTGGCGCAGTGGTTGAGAGTCCGCCTACCGATGCAGGGGACGCGGGTTCGTGCCCCGGTCCGGGAAGACCCCACGTGCCTCGGAGTGGCTGGGCCCGTGAGCCATGGCCGCTGAGCCTGCACGTCCGGAGCCTGTGCTCCACAACGGGAGAGGCCACAACAGTTAGAGGCCCGCGTACCGCAAAAAAAAAAATGGCTAAGATGGTAAATTTTATGTTATATGTATTTTACCACAATAAAAAAATTCTTTTTTTTAAAAAATTATTTAAGTAAATCTGACCTTGTCAGTATCTTTTCAGTTCCCTGCAAAGGCCCCATTGTTCTGAAGATTAAGTTCCAGCTCCACAGCTTGGCAGCCAAGGCCCTCTATGACCCGGCTCCCTACCCACTTCTCAGGCCTCATGTTCTGCTTCTTGCCACACACATTCTTTAGTCCACATTCTAGTTATAGTTTGTCACACAAGCCAACCATTTTCTCTAACGCTCTGGGTGCCCTGCACATGCTATTCCTTCTGCCTGGGACACTTTTCCCCATTTCTTCAGGCTCACATGCCATCCTTTAAATTATGCTTGGGGATTATTTTCTCTAGGAAGACGTTTTTTGCTCCACCGATCCCTGGTCCAGGGCCTCTGGGCTCCCCTTCATCATACGATACTCATGTCACAGTACCATCCATTTATGTGTCTATCTCCCCCTGGTCCCCAGGCTTTGTGCTGAAGGAAAACCCTGATGAAGTTTTGTTCATCTCTGTGCAGGAGTCAGCAGAGAAGAAGGAATATTAGCATGGAGATTACTGAGGCGGTAAGCTCTCAGGCTAGGCATGTGAGTAAGACAAGAATACAGGAGGTAGAGCCAAGCAGGGTGTACAGAGAAGGGAGCAATCCCGTCCCTGCCATTGAGCCCCGAAAGCTTTTTGGAGGTAGGGGCATTTGAGAGGGCAGCATTTCTACAGGCAGAGATGGAGGTCTTTGAAGAGCGTGGGTAAAGCACAGAGATGGGAACCCGCTTGGCAAGGAGGAGCAGAGAACAGCAAGTCATCTTAGGGCAGCGATTCTTCATAAGCCTTTCAGAGCTGCAAAAGCCTCCTTACAAATGAAGTCATGTGAGAAACCAATGCATTAAAACAGATGCAAGTGGATCTGCTCTGGTTGAAGTAGACTTGAGGGGTCTGAAAGCCCTATTCTTTCCCCCCACCATCGTCCCAGCCACTACACACACCATCGTCCCAACCACCACACCATCATCACAACTATCACATATATAAATACCACCAACACACACACCATTCTCACACACACACACACCATTACACACATATCCTCTTTCTCTACAGAACACAGTTAGAAAATCAGCAGCAAGCCCACGCACCTATGGTCAACTAATCTATGACAAAGGAGGCGAGGATATACAATGGAGAAAAGACAGTCTCTTCAATAAGTGGTGCTGGGAAACTGGACAGCTACATGTAAAAGAATGAAATTACAATACTCCCTAACACCATACACAAAAATAAACTCAAAATGGATTAAAGACCTAAACGTAAGACCAGAAACTATAAAACTCTTAGAGGAAAACATAGGAAGAACACTCTTTTTTGATCCACCTCCTAGAGTAATGGAAATAAAAACAAAAATAAACAAATGGGACCTAATGAAACTTAAAAGCTTTTGCACAGCAAAGGAAACTACAAACAAGATGAAAAGACAACCCTCAGAATGGGAGAAAATATTTGCAAATGAATCAAAGGACAAAGGATTAATCTCCAAAATATATAAACAGCTCATGCAGTTCAATATTAAAAACACAAACAACCCAATCAAAAAATGGGTACAAGACCTAAATAGACATCTCTGCAAAGAAGACATACAGATGGCCAAGAGGCACGTGAAAAGCTGCTCAACATCAGTAATTATTAGAGAAATGCAAATCAAAACTACAATGAGGTATCACCTCACACCAGTTAGAATAGGCATCATCAGAAAATCTACAAACAACAAATACTGGAGAGGGTGTGGAGGAAAGGGAACCCTCTTGCACTGTTGGTGGGAATGTAAATTGATACAGCCACTATGGAGAACAGTATGGAGGTTCCTTAAAAAACTAAAAATAGAACTACCATATGACCCAGCAATCTCACTATTGAGCATATACCCAGAGAAAACCATAATTCAAAAAGACACATGCACCCCAATGTTCATTGCAGCACTATTTACAATAGCCAGGTCATGGAAGCTATCTAAATGCCCATCGACACATGAATGGATAAAGAAGTTGTGGTACACATATACAATGGAATATTACTCAGCCATAAAAAGGAATGAAATTGGGTCATTTGTAGAGACGTGGATGGATCTAGAGACTGTCATACAGAGTGAAGTAAGTCAGAAAGAGAAAAACAAATACCGTATATTAATGCATATATGTGGAACCTAGAGAAATAGTACAGATGAACCAGTTTGCAGGGCAGAAATTGAGGCACAGATGTAGAGAACAAACGTATGGACACCAAGGGGGGAAAGTGGCGAGGGTGGTGTGCTAAATTGGGCGATTGGGATTTACATGTATACACTGATGTGTATTAAATTGATGACTAATAAGAACCTGCTGTATAAAAAAATAAGTTAAATTAAATTTAAAAAAGAAAAGAAAATCAGCAGCATAGTAGGTACAGGTAGAGCAATGGATGTAAGCATCACTCTGAGAGTGATGCAAGCTGGTCATCAGGGCCTGTGGGCAAGGTTGAGGAGCTCCACCTTCATCCTGAGGACAGTGGGGAGCCATGGTGGGGCCTCAGCAGGAAGATCTCCACTGCAGTGTGGGGATGGAGTAGAGGGGCCTGCAGCCAGGGTCAGCCTGCCCAGACAGAGGCCCTAAAGGACAGAAATGGGATCCTCGCAGCCCCTCCAGTGCAGGGTAGGTAAGGAGTGTCCTCAGGCCGGCATGGCAAGAATTCTCAGGACCCAGAACTTGGAAACAAGTCCAAGCTAACATTTTTACTCATCCTCATGCTGTGTCCAGACTCCATGGTCTGCCCACGGTCTAGATGAACTCCAGGCAATAGCTGGAGGCAGGGGAGGCTAATGATGGCAGTGTAGTGGCAGTGGGGATGAGAGAGACAGGAACAAACTGGAGACATGGGGGCACATGGAATTGACAGGCTGGATGTGGGAAGTGAGGGAAGGAGAGGGATCAAAGATGAGCCCAGGTATCTGTCGGGTGACTCACTGAGATAGGAGCACAGGAGGAAGAAGAGGCTCGGGGAACGTAATGATTCTATTTGAGACTTACGGGGTGGCTTTGCCTGTGGGGCAGCCTGGAACTGTCACCTAAAGCAGCGCATGAGGGGACTGAACCCAGGAGAGAGGTCTGGGTGGAGACACAGGCTGGGAGTCACCAAATACCACAAAGATGGTACCAAAACCCCCAGGAAAAACAAGATCGTCCAAGACCCTACTGGGTGAGGGCAGAGGACTCCTCTCGCCCTTCAGACTTAGCTAAGCTCCTGGGAAGTTGTCTCCACTACACTGGCTGTTTCCCCTTTGACACATTCACTCATCTAGGAGACTAGCAAGTCCAGTTTGCCCAGGACTTCCCTGATTCTAGAACTGAAAGTTCCACATCCTGGGGAGCCCCTCAGTCCTGGCAAACCAAGGCAAGCCAGGACAATTGGTCAGCTTTCACATATCCCAGTTTTAAGGATTTGGTCAGTGTAATAGGATTTAAGAGTCAGGGGAAGGAGAAGGATGCCAGGAGGATTCAGGGTTGTGTTTGGGATGTTGGAGAAAACCCTCTAGGAGGCATTTCAAACCTTTTTCCTGCTGGGAAACTGGCACAACACGGATGTAGTGGCTGGGTCCGGCTCCAGGGATGGTTTGGCCTTCCTGGTCCCCCAGGCCACGCTTCCCCATCACCATCCGTCCTCCCCAGGGAGGCCATCAGCATCCTGGTGATGCCACGGATCCCTCCTTGCGGCTCCACAAGGTGGCGCTGTGCCCAACGCCAGCCCAGGACTCTGCCGGGTGGGCAGAGGGGCCTCCCGCCCACCCTCTGGGCTGGCTCCCCCATTCTCTCCAGGCCTCGGGCCCTTAGGAAACGTCTGGTGGAGGAAGACACCCCAATGCACCCACAGTGCACACAGGGGTTTTCTCTTCTCTCTCACCAGGCATGTACACCACACTCTCCTGCCCACACAGGCTCCCCAAATACCCCAAACCCGACAGCCCTGCGGGAACATGCTCGGCAGAGCCAGGAGGCATCTGAGGGATCACCACTTCCGGTCCCGTCTAGTGATGCGCACTAGACGTGAACACACAGAGCTGTCTCCTGCAGTCAAGTGCCCCTCCCCTCGCTTCCCTCTCAACCTCCCTTTCTCCACGACCCCCTCACAGCCCTTTGGTGGGGATCAAATGAAACGCTGGAGGAGATGGGGTTTCATAGAGCGAAGCAGGTCGGGCACACGTGAGAGTGCAGTGGGGGTGACGTTAGACACACCCATATATTTCCAAACACACCGGCACACGCAGCAACATGCAGCCTCTCGCACCTGTGACCCAGCCACACGCGAGGGGAATCCCGTCCAGCGCGCGTGTGAAGGCCAGCACAGGGACTCAGGCACCCAAAGTCGCCTGCGGCTCAGCACTGCAGGCCTGGTCTGCACACCCGACACCCAGCGGGCCCCTCCCTTCCAGGGTCCCTTTCAGCTTTGAAACGGAGTTGGCAAAGAGAGCCAGTGTCCAGGCAGTGTTTCCCCAAACCTCCAGACAAGCCCCCAGCCAGCCTCAATTTCAGCTCTGGATGCACATGTGCTCTTGAGACCTGTCCCCCACTGCCAGCCCTTGTTCTAGCTCCCTCCACTGGCTGTGTGACCTCAGGCAAGGCCTTCCCCTCTCTGGTCCCTCCTCTGTTCCCTGAGACTGGATTGCCCTCTACAGACCTTAAAGGGGCTTGGGGGTCCTGGTGAGAAACTTGGGCAGTGGGGGACACATTCCTCTGGAGGGTCCCATCCACCTAAATCGGAGCTCCCTTCCACCTCTGACTCTGGGCGACCTTGGGTGTGCTCTCCAGGGGTGACACTGTTAGCAAGGATTCTGGCACATGGCCTGGCACGCCAGAAGCAGATGGGAAATCTTTGCTTCCTTCATGATAGGGAACCAGTATTTTGTGTTGGGGTTTGTGCGGACAGGGACGACTGTAAAGAGAGCATTTCCACAACCCTGACAGAACTAGAGTTGCCTAAGGACAGGGAGCTGCAACCCAAGGAGAAGTGGGTGAGAGACTCAGAGCCCACCTGAGCGTGGGGCTGTGGCCTGGGCGTCCATGTTGTGTGCATCCATATCTGTGTATGTATGTGTGTGTGTGCACATACGTGTGCAGGAGGACATCTCTCCGCATGCCTGAGAGTGTGTGCAAAATTTCTCCGATGAGCCTGTGGCTTGGGTTTGAATTCCAGAGATACTTCTGGGCTTTGTGACTTTGTCCAAGTTACTTCACCTCTCTGTGCCTCTGGTTCCTCATTTGTAAAATGGAGATTATTAGGATAATACAATTTAAATGCTCGCACAGGCCTCAAGGGATTAAAGAGAGGATACATGTAAAAAGCAGTTTTTAGCCAAGCACCTGGTGGCACACAGTTGGTGTTCAAAAAGCTGTTAGTTGCTATTTCATACGCAGCCCCAGCACTGCGGACTCATTCATTTATTCATTTTTATTCATTCACTGACTCCGTCTCTATGCCAGGCCAGCCCTGTGCTGGAGGCTGAGGACACAGAGATGAACCGGACAGGGTCCTTGACCTCCAGGACCTTCCAGAATGACGGGGGTGACAGATCTGAACACTGACAGTGACAGCAAAGCAGATGTTGAGAGAGGCAACTGGAGACAAAGGAAGGGAGAAGGGGGCCCCTGCGATGGAGGGAGAGCACCTCCCACATCCCCACACCCCCTGTGCACCAGCCCCCTTGGAATACTCCCTGTTCTGGAACTGTCCACCTGCTTTCCTACCTCCAGGCCTTTGCTCACTCTGTTCCCTCTGCTCAGAAATCCCTTCCCCCCATTCTGCCTGGTGACTGCGGTGCATCTTTGAAGGACTCGGCCTCAGTGGCACCTCCTCTGTCCCACTCAGACCAAATGCCTCCTGGCTTTACCCACCACCCTCATCAGGGACGAGCCGTCTGGTCGATGTGTGGGCAGCAGGTGCAGCCTCCTGTGGCTGCTTGTTTCTAACCTTAGATCTGTCATTAACTCTCAGTGTGACCTTGAGCACATCACTTCATCTCTCAGGCCTTAGGTTCCCCCTCTGCAAAATGGGCAACATCTTGGAACTTCCCTGGTGGCCCAGAGGTTAAGAATCTCCCTGCCAATGTAGGGAACACGGGTTCGAGCCCTGGTCCGGGAAGATCCCACATGCTGCAGAGCAACTAAGCCCGTGCGCCACAACTACTGAGCCTGCGCTCTAGAGCCCACGAGCCACAACTACTGAAGCCCACATGCCTGGAGCTCGTGCTCCGCAACTAGAGAAGCCACCGCAATGAGAAGCCCGCGCACCACAACGAAGAGTAACCCCCGCTTGCTGCAACTAGAGAAAGCCCGTGCACAGCAACAAAGACCCAATGCAGCCAAAAATAAATACATAAATAAATCAATAAAATTTTTTTAAAATGGGCAACACCTCATTCTCAGGACAGGTGTGAGGATCAAAAAGACAGAATATTTGGAGAAAGCACTTTGCAAACTGTTAAATGCTGGGCACCCATCCAGGGGAGTTTTTATTCAAACAGCTTCCTTTCCTCTCCTGGGTGTGAGCCAGAAGGTGTGTACACCCCACAGGCTTGGGCTGTGACTACCTGCAGCTCAGGTGTGAGGCAGTTTCTGTTTGGGGTTTGTTTGTGTTTGATTTCAAAGACAGGGAAACTCCCTCACCCAGGTGATATGGGTGGGGCCTGGTCAACAGAGTTGCCAGGGGAATCCCAGGGGTTGGGGACCCTGATGCCCCCCAAGGTGATCAGGTGGAAACTCACCCCCCAGGATGGAGAAGGGCCATGAGATTGCGCTGCAGGGATAGAGTGTCCCTTGGAGTCAGGCGATCTGGGTGTGATTCTGGCTCCTCAGGGTAACCTTAGGCCAATTGCTTTCTCTCTGGGCTTCTACTATAAAGCCAGTGCACAGGCTTTATGATTTGGGGAGCCCTTTATACTCCACGGGGTCTGGCAGCACCAAATGGGGACCAAGAGCTGACGTGGCCACCCAAGATCCCCCAGGCCTTGGCCTCGCTGTGTGGGGAGAATTTCGACAGCCAGGCTTTGTCCCCACGTGCCTTTCTGGGCTTGTCACCTCCATTCTCCGCTCCCACTCTGTGCTGTCCCACCTGGTGAACTTGGGGTTCCCTCGAGGCTCCCAAATCTCTGATCTATAGCCGTGCCCTGCCTGAAATGCCCTTTCTCCCCTTTCACCTGTTTAACGCCTCCTCATCCCCCAGGACCCTGCCCAGGCATCACTGCCTTCAGGGGACCCTCCCTGCTTCCAGGCAGTGTTGGGGCTCCTCTTCTGGCCCCAGCACTCACCTGCTTTGTGTCACTGTTGGTTTAGGAACAGGTTACCCACACCACTCACATTGCCCTGTCTCCCCAGCAGCCGTAAGTTCAGGGCCAGGCACCCAAAGGCATGAATAAATACCCCTAAATTGTCCTCTCGGTACAAACAGCAGGAGGACCATCTGGGAGAATCCATATGGTTCTGGTTTCGTGGAAAGATCCCCCAGAAGGAGCTGGGCTCAAGTTCCCCCTCCACCACCTACCAGCCAGGTGGTCTTTGGTAAGCTCCTCAGCCTGGCTAGCCTCAGCTCTCTCATCTGTAAAGTGGGATAGTCATGAAGAATAGGGTGGTTGAAGCACCCATGTCCCTGGGGGGCTCAGTAAGCAGGAGCAATTGCTACTATATCTCCATTTCTGCAGCAACTCTGAAAGAGATGGCGTCCAGGCTCTTTGCAGTGCAGCCCCCAGAGCTGTAGCCAGGGATGTTCAGTGCAGCCGTGGGGTCCAGGCCCAGGTGGAGCCAGGGTGCTGAGATTGCCGGAACAGCCTTCTCAGAGCCTGGGTGGGCCTGGAGGAAGCCAGCAGAGGGCAGTGAGCCCACTGATTTTCCAGGAGGGAGGCCAACTGGGGCGTCGTTGACTTTGGAGGGGAATGTAGAGTGGCCCTGGGAGGCCCTGAGGCTCAGTGTCCAGGACAGCTGGGCCTGGCTTCGGGCACTGTGTGTTCGGGGGCCTGCAGGGACGGAACAGCAGGCCAGGGTAGCCAGGGGCTCCTGGAAGGCTCCACCGGGAGCAGCCTTTGACGAGGCAGCCATGATGGGGCAGTAGCTTGTCAGGGTCTCTCTGGGACCTCAGGAGCCCCAAGTCATTTTGTAGCTTCAGGCTGGGACTGGTCAATACTTACCGAGTTCGTGCTCTGCACTAGGCACTGTGCCCATAGTGTTAGTTTTGCTGGACTCTGAAATCAGAACTCCTGATTTGAGGCCTGGCAGCACCACTAACTAGTGATACGACTGTGGGTAAGACACCCACCCTCTCTGTCCAAGCTCCTCTCCTGTGAGGCCTAAACAAGTTGATCCACGTGACGCGTCTAGAACAATTCCTGCTGTCAGCATTAGCCTTCACCTAATGAGAGCTACAAGCTGTGACCTCAAGCAAGTTACTCAACTCCTCAGTGCCTCAGTTTCCCCATCTGTGGAATGGGCCTCATAACAGTACTCATGCCTCATAGCATTATTACAAGGATCAAAGGCACTAATTTATGGAAAGCGCTTAGATTCTTAGAAGAACGCCGGGCACAAAATGCTCAGTATTAATATCTAAAATGTGTTTTGTTACAGCTACAAGCATGAGTTACAGTTGTTACCTGTTTTTCTCATTGACTCTCCTCACCTTCTCTACTGTAAGGTCTGGGCTCTGCAGACAGACCTGGTGCCTGGGTTTCAATCCTCCCTCCACCGTTTCTTTGAGGAAATAATAATTACTGTTTAGAGAATTGAAGGAGAAAGTAAATGCAAAAAAAAAAAAATCTAGAAAAATGCCTGGAATAGAATAAACTCCAAAAAATGCTTCTACTATGATTCCCAATTCACAGATGAGGAAATTGGGATTTAGAGAGGTTACGGAAGCTAGTGGCAGAGCTAAGATGGGAATCCTCCTCTCAAGTCCAACTCCTGACACCACCTGTGCCTCATTCCTCTCTGGACACCAGAGCCTTGGTCCAGGTCCTGTCTTGTGGTGGGTGCTGGGGAAGTGCCTCTTGAAGGGGGCCCAGAGAACTGGTGGATGGACAAAGCAAGGTTGCTTGGCCAGGAAGCAGCAGAGACAGCCATGAAGCTAAGGTTCAGCTCACGGTGCTAAGCTGGTTTACCCCCCAACAACCTGCGTGGTGTCAACAAATTAAGAGCCCTTCTACGTGGTGGGCTGTGTCCCAGGAGAAGACATCAACGACAGCTAAGAGCGGCCACGTGGCCCTTTTGGTCAAGTGGGTTTCATTCTGAAGCCAAGGACACAGGGGCTGCTTCCATCATTGTTCCGAGAGAAGCAGCTGGTGTCATCCAGGTGCCCTAAATAATAACTTCCCAGCTTGCCTTTCCAGCTTCGCCCCCCAGCATCCCTCCCAGCCCCTGCCCGCTGCACCCTTCCTGTCTCCCAGTCATGATGTGCTCCTTCATGCCTCTGTGTTGGCACATGCAGCTCCCTGTGCTTGGATGCCATTCCTCCTCCTCCGTCTGTTGAGCCTCCTGGCACCATGAGTCTCTCTGGGCTCCTCTAGCACAAGTTGAGTCAGTAATTTTAACCCTGTCTTGTTCCCAAAAGGCTTTGAGAGGAAAGTACTTTGCTTATTTCTGTGCTAGTCTCCACTTGTGGCTCCAGATCCACTGTCACTCTTCTCCACCCTGCTCTGTGAACCCTCTGGGTTCAGCCAGTGAGGAGCCCCCCGTCTCCCCGGAAGACTAGAGGGCAGGAGGAGCCAGGGGTCCCCTGGCTGGCTGTGTCCTTCCAAGCACAAGTCTCCTCTCCTCACCTTTCAAGCCAGAGGACAGTAAGGACCCCACTGTTAACTAGCCCCAGCTTCTGCACACTCCCCTGTGGTTTCTCTGCACCCTGCCCGCACATCTGTAAACAGCCCCTTTATTAAACACGCTTCAGATTCCTGAATTCAGTGGGCTATCTGCTGGTTCCTGCCAACCCTGACTGACATAGCTGATACAGTCCCTTTGAGCACTGTGTGCCTTACAGCTGGCTCATCCCCCCAGATGCGAGTTCCTGAAGGGAGGGGTCGTGTCTGAACCAGTCTTCATCTCTGTGCCCAGATGCAGTGCACAGAAGACATGGGAAGTGTCCCTGACTCAGAAAGCACCAAAGTACCAGTACTGCCACACACGTGGGGTCGAACGAAGGGAGTTGCGTGAAATCGTCCATTCATTCACTTGTTTGTCCGCTCATTCAACAACAAGTGCTCACTGAAGGCCACGTGTACCAGGCTCTGATGAAGACAGACTTCACGGAGCTGGCGTTGCACTGAGGGGAAGCGGCGTAAACAGGCAAAAGCAAGCACACTCCTCACACCAGTTCGGGTGACAGTTCATTCTGTGAAGGAGACAAAGCAAAGCAAAGGGGTACAAAGTGACGGGGTGGAGGTGCAGTTTTAGATACGTGGTTGGGGGCCCACTGGGCAGAGAAGGATGTGCAGGAGCCACGTCAGGGGACGCTCGGTGCAAGGACTTTCCACCCAGAAGGACCAGGAGCGAGCAAGGCTGCGGGTGGGAACGACCTCGGTCTATTGACGAACAGCAGGGAAGCTGGGAGACCAGGGCAGGTTGGGTGCAGGGGAGACTCCTAGGAATGGGTGGGAACTTGCTTTCTTGTAAGGCCCTTCCAGCTCTGGGATGTGAGAAGAGCCCAGGGCCGGCCAGCAACCACTTCCTGAAAGGTCCAGGAGGAGACCTCATGTGGAGCACACCCCCTTGTTCTCTCAGTCCTCACAATGACCTCACGAGGAGGGTTTTTCTACCCCCATTCCATACATGAAGAAACTGAGGTTCAGAGAGGTTAAGCAACTTGCCCAAGGTCACATAGAGTCAGAGAAAGAACTGGAAAGGAACCCAGGTCTGCCTGACCTGCAGGCCAGGAGAGGTTTTCCCAGGACCAGCACAGCCATTTGCCAAGGGCTTCCTCATCAATAATATCGGCCCTACAGGGACAGGCTGGCAGGAGAAACCAAAGCTCCAGGCTGGGGGAGGCACATCCCAAGGCCATACGTCAATAGGGAGGGACCTGGGGTCTAAGCCTGGCTTTTTCCACAGCCCCCTACCCTCTGAAAAGGGGAAATGGTAGGTGAGCTGGAAAGCTGCGCCATGCCCGCCCCCTCCACCCCCCGTGCCCGATACATCCAGGGCCAGGGCGCACTGGCTAATGGGTATCATTTCAGCCCTTTCATTTCTGGAGACACTATGCTGTCATAAAGACTGTCATTTCCTGCAAGATGATCAATGCACTGGCTGCCCGGAGGGCTGGGAACGGCAGTATCTGGGCACGATCGGGAAGATAAAACCATCCTCTCTTTCTCTGCCATTCCAGTCCTTTCCCAAGCAGGTACAGCTCTTGTGTTTCAGAGCATTGGCCTGGGGTCCCAAGAGGCCCCAGATCACTGCATAGTACCCCCAGCACAGGGAAGAACAGTCCCTCTTAGCCTAGTTTTAACATGTCATAGCCATGTGACCTTGGGCACAGCACTTTCCCTCCCCAAACCTCAATTTCCTCATCTGTAAAATGGGGGCAACTATGTCTGCCTCACAAGGTGGCTTAAGTGGGAGGATGTATCTTAAACCCTTGCCATGTAGGGGTGCTTAAGAATAGTAGCTACGAAAGTGATGATGCTGGGGGTGATAGTGATGCCTGCCACATTTTGGAAATAGGGAAATTGAAGCCAGAGAAGGAAATAGGCTCCCCCAAGGTCACACAGCAAGCCAGTGGCAAAGCTCGGCCTAGAACTTGGGTTTCGAGGCCAGAGCCTTTGCTCATTACCATTGACTCATAGGTCAATGGTAATGAGTGAGCTTTGTTGACTCCTTCCATGGGCGGGCACTGTCATGTATTATCTCATTTAATCCCCACAATGGACTGATGAAGTCAGTGTTATTATTATTCCTACTTTGCCGGTAGAAGGTTGCAGCTCAAAGGGATGAGGTGACCTGCCCAAGGTCACACAGCTAGCAAGTAGCGGAGGCTGAGTTCAACCCGGGTGGTCTGTCTGCAGAGGTGCAGCTCCAGCCTCCGTGCTGGGGCCCTTGAAGATCAGCTGCTGAGGGTGGAGATCGAGGCTCCCAGCTTTGTGCGCAGACGCCCTTGGCCCTGCCACAGGCTGGCCTATCGTCTCCCCCATCTGATGAGCTGCTGAGGACAAGGCAAGCCTAGGTCCCGCTGCCACCCCAAAACCCAGCTCATGGGCCCGGGAGGCAGAACCCCACCCAAGGTCGTCCTCAGAGAGTGTATGCTGTGTGTCCAGTCCTGCCCAGACAGGGAAATTGAGACCTGGGAAGTTTATGAGGTGTTCACAACTCAGGCTGGTGAAGGAAGCCTGGCTCAGCGGCTGGAGGAGTCTGAGAGCAAGAAGTGGGTGGGAGAGGAAGAGGCTGGGGCCTCTGTTCCAAACACCCCAGAGTCTCCTGCTGGCACAAGACCCTGACAGACCTCTAATTCATCATGTTGCTATGCCCTCACAACAGACCTGGAACTTTGGTCCCATTCTGCAGGTGGGTATATCAAGGCTCATAGCATCAAAGTGGCTCGCTCAGGCTGACTCAATTAAAAAGAAGAGTGTGGACTTGAGCCCAGTTCTCCCAATGTGCAGGCTACTCTTTTTCCCTTGCTTGATTCATTTCTTGCTATATCAGCTCTTTTCTCTCTAGGTCCTTTCTCTGCAAATTACCAACTTATCTGCCCTCCCTGTCCCTGATTTGGCTACACTTGACTGTAAGCCTCTTGAAGTCAGGAATCTCTTTTGACTTGCTCCCCTCTGTATGCCTGGAGCCTGTCACAGCAATAGGCACAAGGCTAGAAACCAGTGGATGTTTGTTGGATTGTTGAAGGGATTGTAATTGGACTACAATTTTTTAAATTGATGTCAGTGGTTGGCATGGTCAATTTGGAGATTTTTGTTATTATGAAAGGACTCACTTGAGTGATTCATCATGCAAATATAAAGGTGAACAGGGGGAAGTCATGTATTATAAATGTATTTTTTGTTTATTTTTCATTAACAAGACTGCTCCACTTCTTTGGCCTCTCCCGTTGCAGAGCACAGGCTCCAGACGTGCAGGCTCAGCGGCCATGGCTCACGGGCCCAGCCGCTCCGCGGCATGTGGGATCTTCCCAGACCGGGGCACGAACCCGTGTCCCCTGCATCGGCAGGTGGACTCTCAACCACTGCGCCACCAGGGAAGCCCTCCACTTCTTGATATATAGGGCTCTGGGGTGTGCTGGACCAATTCGCATAAGGATGCCAGAGGTCTTCTCACAGGGAAGCATTGGAAATCCAACCCCTGGTCACTGTGGTGTGAACTTAGAAAAATGTGGGTGGACTGGAGTAGCTCTGAGTGAAGTCCAATGGCAGGAGAAAGTCCAGAGGGCTCAAAAGAGAGCTCAGCTGGAGGAGAAGGATGGGCTAGTAATCTGAACTCAACATCAGGGTGAGGACAGAGACACATGGGACTTCAATCAGTTTTTCAGTCAAGGATCATGGTTTATTTAAGGAAAAATACCAGCATGAAAGAGACACCAGTCCTCAGCCTCCAGCCTCACTACTGAGCATAGTATGGGCCTGCCTGTGGTTTATACTCTAGGGGTCTGTCCATCTGATGGACAGGCATCCACCAGGATGTCCCAGACAAGTCTTCAACAGCGCCACCATGTGGCAGGGGCTAAAGCAACAGCACTAGGGGGGGTTTCAGCTTCCTTTCTCTCTGTTCCTGGAGTTTGGAGGCAGGACTAATCTGCTTTAGATAAAGTCCTCAGGGTTCCTGGATCAGTTCAGGAGAGTGGAGGCCCCTGGATGGATACCGAGCTTCCTGCTAATGAATGCTTAAGATGAGCAATTAGTCAGAAAATTAGGAGGGGTCTTATTGGTATCCTGAGCTGGTGAAGCAGTTATACAAGTTATAGAACAAGTCAGTTTTATCAACTCTGTCACCAGTGACCACAACTATCTATGCTGACAAATACACACAGCAGAGTTCTTTTCTATAGCAGAAAATCTTCAAAATTAATAACAACAACAATTGCACACACATGCATGGCATGCTATAGTTTACGCAGCTCTTATCCATCCTCTTCTCTGAGCCTCACGCCAGCCCTGTGAGATAAGCAGGGCAGAGTAAAGGTCCCCAGGAAACTGAGGCTCAGAGGGGGATAGTGACTTGCCCATGGTCATCATAAAGTCAGCAAGGCCTGGTCCTGCCCCTGTTGTGGGGTGCCCAAGCTGCCTCCCAGGAATGCCAGATGCCACTTCCCTACCCTCCCTGCTTACAGCAGCATCAGGACCACTATGGCAATGACCATGAGGACTCCAGCCAGGATGCAAAGGCCCAGGAAGATGATGTCACTGATGTCCTGGGCCACCATGGCCACGGGGCCCTCCAGTGCCTCTGCCTCGTCCCTGGGTGGTGCCTCCTGAAGGTGCTCTGCCGTGGCAGCATAGGGCCCAAGCCAGTGGGAGCCGGACAGCAGGTGGACAGAGGCCTCCTTTCGCCTCGGCTCACAGCGGACCTCGTATTCGTGGATATCCTCCTGCCCACCGGCTGAGAAGTCGATGTACAGCACGCTGACGATCACTGAAGTGTTATTTCTTCTCTGTGGGGGTCAAGGGGCACTTGCTCACACCTGAAGGGGCCAGGGCTGACCCTGTTCCCCTGGATATGTAGGCACTGAGTGCCAAGGGGGCACAACTCCAGAGCCTGGTTTCCAGTCCCAGCTTGGCTACTGACTCCCTTCCCACTCAGAGCCTGTGTCCCCACCTGTAAAAGAGGCACTACGACGGTGTCTGAAAAGACAATATATATTTGATGGGTCAGTGTTTGCTCTGGCTTGAAGGACGTGGTGTCTATGAAAGATAGTAACAGTAACAACAGGGACATTCGCCATGTTCCAGGCTCTGCATTTTAAGGGCATTACCTCATTTAATTCTCACAACAACCTTCTCTTATTGGTACCATCAATATCCCCATTTGCCAGATAAGGAAAATGAGGCCCAGAGGTTAAATCCCTTGTCTGAGGTCACACAGCACACAGTTGACAGGGAACGTATTCTCTTCCAGATCTGCCTGATTCTTAACTGTGCTCTTAGCCATCACTCCTCACTCAAACCAAAGACTGTAGAACCAAAGGGGAATTTCAGGACATCTAGTTCAATCTCCCTTCCTTGGCAATTTACAGATGTGGCTACTGAGGCCCCGCAAAGGCAGTAATTTGCCCAGAGCTAGATCCAGAAGCCGAGTCTCCTGCCTCCCAGTTAGATGCTCTGTCCCTGGTGTTACTTGACTTTCCTTATGGAACCGTTTTGCCGAATTATGTCTGCAGCAATTATGTGTCCCCGTGGTTGAGTTCTGTTCAGCCCAGTAGCACCACCCTGGGGTTGGGAAGAGCCATTGAGGAGTGTGATGTGAGGAGCCTGTCACACCGCTGCCCTCCCCACCCCCATGGATGAAGGAGGCAGGACTTAGGACAACCTGAGACAGTGGAGTGTTTGGGCTGGGGACTGAGGGACAGCATTTTGACGGGCAGTCTGGTGTGGTCTGGATTGGGGGCTGCAGTGATGCTGGGCTACTCTCCCCACCCACCCTTAATCTAGAGCAGCCGTTACACTCCTCAGGCCGCCCAACTGCCCCTGTCCAGTCATGGCTCTTCTGAGCCGGGGCTTCTCTAAAAACCAAAGCTGCCTAGAACAGAGCAAACGGGCGTGATCTGCAGGAAGCTGCCATTGTTGGACACTGGGTGGTCCTTTTGGGGAAGGCAGTGAAGGGGAATCACGGATCTGGAGTTTCATGGACCAGATGACCTTGTGGGTCTCTCCCAACTCTGGGCTTCCAAAAAGCTCTGAGTCCATGTCCCCAGAGGAGCCTCCTGCATTGTGCCCTCAGCTTGTCTACCACCACACCCTCTGAGGAGAACCGGTGTCCTGGACTTTTGTGACACAGAATCGGAAAAAGAAAGACAGAACCTGGGAGTGGAAGGGGACCCAGTGAAAGGGCCGAAGTGAATCCACATAATAAAGAAGGGAGGGAAAAATCACACAAAACAGGTGTGCGGGGAAGTTTCATGGGTTTTTGATGAGTGAGACTTGAGGAGGAAAGAAAGTCCACACAAATGTGGTGTTACAGTTATGAAATCAAGTCTCTGTGGTTCTTAAGAGATGCACAGATAGGCTGTCATGGCTTTTGGCCATTTGAACTGTGCATCTTTGAAAGCAACTCAATGCAGAGATTGGTCCTCATGCGTCTAGGACTTCTAAGTGTTACACTAAGAATCCATGAGTCTGAGGCTCTCAGTTTTTATGTTACCATGATATTGATGCCAAGATTCTATGATTATGTGGCTCCAGGTTCTACTGGTGGTTCTGTGACTTTGAGACCTTGAGTGTCTGTGAGTTCTTTGTTCTAGATTTCATGATTCCTTGCTTCTGGGGTTCTCTGTCTCCATCATTTTATGACTCTATGGAACGTGTTTCGGCCCCCAGAGAAAACCCCAAGGGGATCTAGGGCATGGTGTAGAGGTGAGGGCAGATTATCTTGGCAGCTAAGCCTGACTCCCACTTCTCCTTTGCTCAGGTGAAAAGGATGATGGCCGCCAGGAGGCTGGGGAAGCAGAGGGTGGACTGGAGGGGCCAGAGGCATACATTCGGTTAATGTTGGGTGGTGGGGAAATACGGTTGCTGGAAAGCACATGATTTCTGCCAAGACAGTCTAACGAATCCCCAGATTCGTCACCAAGGCTGGGGTGTTGTCCCCGATGGAGACCACTGTGCCTTCTCCGCCTTTCCCCTTCCCAACCTGTCCCTGAGAATCCGAACATCCAGGGTTCCTGGGCCACTACCAGGTGACTCTGAGGGCCCCAAGCCTGGGTCCTAGGCCTCCGAAATACAAGGTTAGTAGAAAAACTTCATTTGTACACCTCGCTGCCTTTGGAAGGAGGTGGATCCTGTCTCTTGAGGGGCCCCTTTGTTTTGCGGAGCCCAGCGATGGATTTGGATCACAAGGCTGGGGAGGGGGTGGGCAGCAGGCAGCAGCGCTCAAACAGGTCTGTGCATTAGAGGGGTGGGGACCGGGTGGCCCTGGGGAGCTCCAGTGGGGAGTGGGCGCAGCAGGAAAGCCCCCAGGAACAGTCAGTTCACAGGACCTTGAGGGAGGGGCCTCCAGTAGGGGCTTTTGGTTGTCGCCAGCTTGTGCAACAGGACACCCCTTCTCTGTCTCCCCTACCTGAGTTCTTTGTTGTGTCTACACTGAGCAAGTTTGTTGAGGTAAAATCAAGAGGGGCTGAGTTCTGCATCCAGGCTGGTGGGGTGACCAGAGCCAGGAAGAGAAGCTGAATTCTCAGGTCTGGCAGGTGCCTCTCCCCAGGGATCAGAGCCCCTCCCTCGTGCCCGCCCTCCTCCCCCAGCTCCTACCTGAGACTCAGTGCCGCAGGTGTCAAAGCGGGCCTGGATCCGGAAGTTGCTGCCGACTTCCTGAGCAGCACAGCTCCGGCTGCCCAGGTAGACTTTGGTCCGTTCTAGAGGGGCCACTGCCTGCGCGGAGATCAGGATCTGGAAGTCCGTGCGGGAGCAACTCACGTTCATGGGGACCACTGAGGATGGATGGGAGTGGGGAGCTGGAGGCCATGGGGGCAGGCGGTCTGACCCCCACCCTCTCCAAGCCCCTATCCAAAGGGTGGTGGATGGAAAACCGAGGCCCAGAGAGGGGATGGCTCTTAAGCAGTCCTACGAGGACGTTTTACACGCGCTACTCCATTTAACTCCATCAAACTATGAGCTCCAGGACAGGCCCCCTGCCTACTTCTCAGCGCCCTCTGAGCCCAACACAGGGCTTGGCAGGTGCAGTGAATGCTGAATAAACGACTGACTGACCGAATGAATGAATATTCTTAATCATAATGAAAGCTATTATTGGCTGATCATGTTTGCCATATACCAGGCAATTCATTCAATCATTTAACAAGTATCTGTGGCCCACTAGGTGCAGGCACTATTCTAAACACCAGATACAGAAATGAAAAGAGAAAAACCAGCCACAAGTGCCTACCCTCTTGGAGCTTACATTCTAGTTGAGTGAGGAGGCAGTAAATACGTAAGATACACCTAAGCGTCAGAGTAGTCTGAAGGAAAATCAAGCAAAGAAGAAAGACGGGGAGTGGGAAGAGCAGAACGTGTGTGGGTAAGGGTTGCAGTGGCTGCAGTTTGAAAAGGTGGTGAAGGAAGCCCCACTCTCCCTCCTCATCATGACGCCTTGAGGTGGACATGACTAAACGCATTTGAAAGTTTTGGAACCCGGAGCTCTGAAAGGTGGCTAGGCCAGGATTTTAATCATTGCGTCTGTAAGACCCCACAGTTCCTGGTCTCTCCACCTTATGTGGTGGCCCCCTGAAGCCCCTCCCAGCCAGGCCTGTGTGACTCTAAGTGTCTGGGATCGTGCGAGCCTGTGTGTGTGTGAACGCGTGTGTGTACGGAGGCAGTGCTTGCTGGGGCAAGGGTGAGGGTAGGGGGAAGGAAGCTGGGTGGCTGGCGGGAGGAAAAGGAAAGAGCTGGTAGGCAGAGGCCTGGAAATCTCAACCCCTCTCCGGGAAATGCCTCAGACCTATTTCAGCCTCTGGTGTCTGGGCAGTCGGAGATTTATGGGCCCACCGTCTCCCACGATGATCTTGGTGATGCTGAACTGTGTGTCACTCCTGATTGATGCCGAGGCTGTCCTCCAGCTGGGAGGCCGCCTGCAGCCTGGGCCACATCTGGAGCCTGGCCCAGCACTAGTGTCGTGTCTGACCCTGGGCTCCCACAGCCATCGGGGAGGTGTCTCTGGAGGCACCAAATGGGGAAGGAGCATGTCCAAGATCACACACAGCTGGGAGAGGACCCAGGCCCAGAAATAAGATCATCAGAGCAAAAGGGACTTCTCAGCTCCTTCAGCTTATATTTTCATTTTACTGAGACCCGCAGAGAGAAAGTGACTTGCCAGCTAGCTGTGGCAGAGCCCCATGGCACCTGGCTCTCTGAGTGCACTCTGGGAAAGGGGTCGCTCTAACAGGGGGACAGCTCTCCTCCAGGTTTATGGATGGAGATGACTGGGGCCCACAGAGGGAGCGTCTGCCCAGGTCACTTTGCTGCCACTAGCTTTCTGCAGCTCTACTGTTTCCTTCACCATCGCTGGGCCCCCAAACTCCTCTTGCACATGGGTAAGGAAAGAGAAAGAAGGACTTCCCTGGTGGCACAGTGGTTAAGAATCCTCCTGCCAATGCAGGGGACACGGGTTCGAGCCCTGGTCCAAGAAGATCCCACGTTCTGTGGAGCAACTAAGCCCATGCACCCCAACTACTGAGCCTGCACTCTAGAGCCCGCGAACCACAACTACTGAAGCCCGCATGCCTACAGCCCATGCTCTGCAACAAGAGAGGCCACCGCAATGAGAAGTCTGCGCACCGCAACGAAGAGTAGCCCCCGCTCACTGCAACTAGAGAAAGCCCGTGCGCAGCCACGAAGACCCAATGCAGCCAAAAATAAATAGAAAGAAAGAAAGAAAGAAAGAAAGAAAGAAAGAAAGAAAGAAAGAAAGAAAGAAAGAAAGAAAGAAAAAGAAAGAAAGGAAGAAAGAAAGGAAGAAAGAAAGAAGAGGAAAGACTTTTTTTTTTGGTTGTGCCGTGTGGCATGCAGGATCTTAGTTCCCTGACCAGGGATTAGACCTGCGCCCTCTGCATTGGGAGCACGGAGTATTAACTACTGGACCACCAGGGAAGTCCCGAGGAAAGATCTTCTGAATGCAGACCAGGACTGAGACACATAAGGGAAAGAAATCCACACTCAGCAAGGATGCCCTCGGAGGCAGGCACTGTGACCTGTGTTACCTCATTTCATCTTAACAACCACCTGTCTAGAGCATCCATCAACTCCTCCTACAGGTGAGCACCATTGGATGGTCAGTAAATGGCAGCATTTGGATGTGGCCCCCGTCCGTCTGAGCTCAGTCCTGGGCCTCCTCCCCAGGCCCTGCTTAGCCACACAAAGGGCAAGGGTGTGAGTTCTAGCCTTGGCTGTGCCACCCACTGCCCGTGTGACAGCAGTGAAAGTCGTTTCCTCTCTGCACCTCTGTTTCCACACCTGCACAACAGGAGGCTCTCGCCTAGTCAGGCAGAGGGCAAAATGGGTCCAGAGCACAGGCATTTCTGGGACCGTGGCCCAGGGAAGGGTGATGAGAGGGGGGGATAGATGATAGCTGCTGTCAGCTGGCAAATCTAACTAGCACTATGCAGGATGGAAAAGCTGAGTGCCAAGTTCCCTAGCCAGCTCTTCAGCTAGGCATGGCCATATGACCAAGTTCAAAATAATGAGAACAAGAAGAAGTCTTTTGAGGGCTTCCGAAAATGCATTTACTTTCCTGATGAAGGAACATTTGTGGCTGGCACCTCCCCTACCTTCTTCCAGCCTTGAACATGGACATGATGCCTGGAGTTGTGGCAGCCATCTTGTGGTCATGAGGTCAAGAGAATCCCAGCCATATCAGCTGGGACACTGTTGAGTCCCTGAACCAATACAGCAGCTGCCTAGCTCTAGGCTTCTTGTTATGTAAGAAAACCAAAGGTCATTTTTTCAAACCACTGTCAGTCAGGACTTATGACTGTACAAGCAAGGTTGGTCAGCATCTCCATGATTATATCAATTGTTTTCGATAAATAGTATTACCATATCTTGTGTATTACCCCTGGATACAGAGGATTAATCATAGTACAAGAGAGGCCAGGGGCCCATGGAGGAAGGTGACAGATAGGGAGGAATTAAGAATTGTGGATTTAGAAGCTGGAAAAATAGGGCACTGTAATAGTGAGAATAAGCAAGGGCCACATTGATATAGCCTCAGAGGTCCCAGGGCGGGAGTCCACAGTGGTGCAGCCAACCGAGAAGTTGGTGAGATGGAGGAAGGAGGCTGCAAAGACCAGGAACCCCGGCCTCACCTTCCCCCACCAGCACACCCATACCCTCAACCCCAGCTGACCTCCAATGTAGGCCACAGAGAAGCCCCTGCGGGTGGTACTACGGTCCGTGTACAGCCGAAGCAGGAGCTGGTTGTGGCTCGAGGTGACCGGTGGTGGCAGGCGGTGGCCACACCAACTGCCCAGCAGGGGCGCCTCCTCGCTGGCCCCGTCGAAGGCTGCCAGATGGTCAAAGTCACAGGTCTTGGTCAGGCTGTTGGGCCCCTCCAGTTCCAGGTCCAGGAAGAACACTTTGACCCGGTAGCCAAGAGGCAGGCGGATGGTCCAGTGGCACCGGATGTGGTTGGGGTAGGAGCTGGGGTACTGTGGGCTGGAGAAGTTGCCCCGCACCGCCGTGTATACCTCCTGGCATTCTCCTGGGTTGGGGAGAGCAGGACAGAAGGAGCAATGGTGAGAAGGGTGGAGACTGTCACCCTCTGCAGCTACAGCTTGGGCAGTAGGTGCTATAGGGTCCTTAAACCACCCTGGCAGGTTGTGGGCACCATGGCCAGAAAACCAGACAGCTGATCCCAAAGCCTGCTTTAAACTGAAACTAGCTGAAAACTGAGACTGTCATTGCAATTGGTAAACCATTTCATGAGTGTTGACCCTGATAGGAATTCAGTAACAATGCCTAATACCTCTCCTCGGAGTTGAGTCCAACTTGGACTTGACAGACAAGGTGGTTCATGACCTGACCTTGCCCTTTTTCTCCCTGCCCCTCATCCAGCCCTACCTTCCAGCCTCACCAAATATTTCCTAGTAGTACAAGCACACAAACCCTCTCTGTCCTCCGTGCCTCTGATCCCTCTGCTTGGAACACTCTTCCCTTTCTTCTGCCACTGGCTAACACCTTCAAAGCACTGCTCAGTTCTCTCCTTCTCCAGGAAGTCATCCATGATTCTTACTGTTAGACAGCACAGATCACAGTGCATTGTCATTGTCTGTTTCCTTCTCTATCTCCTCCACTAGACAGTTTAATTCCCAAGGGTTCATTCATTCATTCATACAGACATTAATTGAATACCCTCTACGTAGCAGGTACAAAGATAAGTCCATAGGAACTCACAGTCAAGCAGAGAAAATCAGCATGCAAACCAGGTACAGAAGTGATGTGTTAGATCATCGCTATGAGAAAACTTCTCTAAGGAGTTGAAGGAAGGGAATAATTCTGAGTGAATCAAGGAGGCTTCCCAGAGGAGGTGACATGCTTGTGCCTTGGCATCGGCCAGACGGGAGAGGGTGTGCTAGAACATTTCAGGCAGAGAAAGAGCAGGAAGTGTAAGGCCCAGAGGCAGAAGAGTACAACCCCTCCCCACCCAGCCGCAGGCATGATGGGGAGGCAGGAGCCCAGCACACACAGGGCACTCAGGGTGTAGCTCCGGCCCTCCTACCTGAGAAGTAGTAGGCCTTGAAGCCCCGGCCCCCGATGTTAAAGTCAGACTTGAAGACCACCTGCAGCTCGTGGCCCAGCGACACGAGCGTGGGGGGCCTGGAGCTGCCGCAGTAGTGGTGCCCATGGGCGGGGCCGGGCCCTCCAAGCACAGCCACGTAGTCGTAGGTGCACTGCTCACTGCCCTCCACCTGGAAGTCCACGAAGACCAGCTTGACGGTGGCGGGGCCAGAGGCTCGGATCACCCAGTGGCACTCCACATTGTTGGGGTAGTTGTTGGGGTGCTCGGGGCTGGTGAGGACCCCCGACAGGCCCGTCAGGACGCCACCACACACATCTGCAAGGGAGCCTGCTTGAACCAAACTTTCTCCCTCCTTGTGGCTCCCCCATCTCCTCCTTTGGGAAATGCCACGCCCACAGGTGTTCACGGGATTCTTGTCAACATCCACTAAGCGCTTGGTAAGTGACAGGCACAGGCCATCTTTCTAGGCCATCACCATAACCCCATGAGGAACGCACCATGGTTTCCCCCGTTTTACAGCTGAGAGACTGGAGGCAGAGAGAAGTTAAATAACTTACTTGTGTGAGTTGGGCTTCACCCAGACTGAGCCCGAGACAAGGATTTGAGCCCAAGTAGTTTATCTGGGAGAGACAGAGGACCGCAGATGGGCAGCGAGGGAGAGAGGGTGGGGGAGCGGGGGCATTCCCCAGAATCGAGGCTGAGGGCCGCTGGGGGTAGAGGTGACCTGCCAAAACTTCAGAAAAAGCCCTGAAGCAAAGAGATGTGGAGATTGGCAAGAGCCATTGCAGTGGCAAGGCCCCAAGGGACAGGGCAGGACCCTGACGACAGGTCATCCCCTGGTATCAGGGAGGGCAGGATTTGACTAACTTCAGAGTCTGTGCACTTGACCTTATCAGTCTCACTGTCCCCTCCTACCAGGCTAGTGGAGCATAGAGGCTGAGGTACCTGAGACCAGGAACATTATCAAATCTCCCGAACAGATGAGGAAACTGAGGCTTAGAGGGAGGAGCTGAAGGAGTAGAGATGGGCTTGAAGTCTGAAGACAGGTCTCCTCTCAGCTCAGTCTTCTGAGGGCACTGTACCATGGGCAAGTAACTCAGCCTCTCTGAGCCTCATGGGAATATTAGAAATCATGAGACCTGTTCAGACTGATCCACAGGCTCAGACGCATGCAGAGTTTAATAAGTTTCTGGTGAAAGCCCTTTGGAGCCCAGTGTAGCCAGTACAACTGGGAGCTAGGTGATAATGAATGCCAGGACTAGCCGGAGGCCACCAGCAGGGAGGGGCACACTCGGTTGTGTCTCCTGAGACTCCAGAATCTCACTGCATGGCATGGCTGTGTGAATGGAGCACTGTGCCGGGCGGCTAAGGCCTTGACTTCTTGTCCCAGTTTCCCCTTCCCAGATGTGTGACCTTGGGAAGGCACATTCCCTCTTTGGTCTCAGGTGTATTGTTTGTCAAATGAGAGGGCAGGTTTTGACAGTCTGTGAGATCCCGTCTGCTGTCAATACCCTTAGCAGAGACTTTCAAAATGTGATCTGGGGCTCCACGGCTCCACGGTAGCCCCAGGGCATCTATTTGCAGACATCCGCTGTAAATGTCCTTCTTTTTCTGTATTCAAACTATTTTTTAATTCAATGAAAGATAGCATCCACAGTCACATATCTTATGTGTAATAATTTAACTAATCGGAGGCCATCAATATTTACTTATGCTTTCAATGATTGGCTTATAATAAGTAAATGTTAAAAATACGAACTTATAAATGCTTACAACAAAAATGCTGCCTTTGGGGCTTCCGTGGTGGCGCAGTGGTTAAGAAGCTGCTTGCCAATGCAGGGCACACGGGTTTGATCCCTGACCCGGGAAGATCCCAAATGCCACGGAGCAACTAAGCCCGTGTGCCACAACTACTGAGCCGTCGCACCACAACTATTGAGCCCTTGTGCCACAACTACTGAAGCCCATGCGCCTAGAGCCTGTGCTCCACAACAACAGAAACCACAGCAATGAGAAGCCCACGTACCGCAAAGAAGAGTAGCCCCCGCTCACCACAACTAGAGAAAGGCCACGCACAGCAACGATGACCCGATGCAGCCATAAATAAATAAATAAAATTTATTTTTTAAAAATGCTGCCTTTATCTCTTTTACGTATCAGGGATTAACATAAGGTTCCATTTGATATAAGGGTACTCCTGTTTTAAAAAATATTGGAAAACATTGCACATGGTATTATAACTTTGATACCCCAAGAGTCTAAAAATCTAGGGATCTAAAACTCCACTGCTATGATTAGATCGGTCTGTGGTTCTGGTGTTTTACCATTCTACAATACTATGCTTCCAAAGCCAGTGGGAGCTGGCATCTGGCTTTGGAAGCAGAGAACTGTGTGCACCCTCGCCCCGGCCCTGATTGCTGTTGGTGAACCCTGCACACCAGGAGCCTCTGTGGAGCCTACTGCTTGAGCTGTTGTGAGGAAGGCCTTTGGTTTTGGCCTTGGGAGAAGGTAGGAGGTCTGAGTCTGTGCAGAGAAGCCTGAGGAAAGAGGAATGAGTCAAGGAGAAAGAAAGGCAAGGAGGGTGAGGCCTCTGCTCCCCTCACTAGCCTGAGGGGTAGGCTCCAAGCCTGGCTGGGGGAGGGAGGGTTTAGGGACCACGATATAGGAGGCGAGCTCAGGAAAGGCTTTGGGAGGGAGAGCGTCACCAGCTCCACACAGACGCTCATGCACCTTCCACTCCGAGGACGTGATGGGGAGGGGGAGAGAATCCTGTGCCCGTGACATGAGATGCCACAGAGGGATCAGCAGCAGTGGCAGCACGGTGTCCCCTCTGGTGTCCCCTCCAGTGTCCTGATGCCATGTGTTGGGTGAGAAGGACAAGGATAGGAGAGCACGAGAGGCCTCAGTCCTGAGCACAGTGAGACCCTCCGAGGACTCCCGGAATAACAGAGGGATATGTGGGGAGTGTTGCCATGAAGGTGGGAACACACAACCACCAAGACTACCAACAGAAAAAAAACCCACTACCAACAGAGGCTGCCTTTGCCCCGTGAGCTATGAGAGCAGGGGCGTCCAGGTTACAGAGCAGCCTACAAGCTAAGATGCTGAGACCCTGCCCGTCACCTTACCCCGCCGCCCTCCCCCCATCCCCACCCAGGGCCACCCTCTCCACTGCCAAGTCCCCCTTGCCTTTCTGGTAGCCTGCGGAAAAGCCTCGGCTGGCCACGTGCTTGTCCGAGTGGAAGACCACAGACATGACGTTCCAGGAGGAGGCGAAGGGCGGTGGGGGCACCTGGCCGCAGAACCTCCCCAGCAGGTTGCCCTGGTCCCCGGGGGCCCCGTTGTAGATCTCCAGGAAGTCGAAGCTGCAGGTGTCATGGTACTCCAGGTCGAAGGCGTGGAAGGTGAGCAGCACGGAGGAGCCCTCAGCTACCACAATCAGCCAGATGCACTCCGTGTTGTAGGGGTAGAGCCTTGGGAAGTTGGGGCTGGAGAAGTTTCCAGAAGGTGCTGAGAGCACACCCCCACATTTGACACCTGTGGTGAGAGGCAAGAATGTCTCAGAGTCAGCCCTGGGGTCGTGGGTAGTGGCCCAGCTCCAAAGCGGGTTCTTTGGGATGGGATGAGGCAGCATGAGGTCATGGCCCTAAGTCCATTCATTTATTCATGTAGCTGTTCATTCATTTACTTATTCTTCAAAGACTTGCCAAACGTGCTTTTATTCATTCAAGAAATACTGTTTGAGGGCTAAGCATTGTTTTAGGTGTTGGGGTTACAGCAGGAACAAATAGACTAAAATTCTGGTGGGGAAGACAAACAATAAAGATAATAAGGAAAATATAGAGCGTATTAACTAGTGATAAGTGATCTGGAGAAAAATAAAGCAGGGAAAGGAGACAAGAAGTGTCAGGTGGGACTATAATTTTAGATAAAATAATACCAAATGCTAGGCACTAGAGATGTGCACTGGGGAATTCGAAAATTAAAAATAATATTACCTGCTCCCATCCTGAGTGGAAATGTGCACAGAGTACTACAAAGTTAAAACTACATTCTTTTTTAGTATTATTATTATTTATTTATATTTTTGTCTGTGTTGGGTCTTTGTTGCCGCGCACGGGCTTTCTCTAGTTGCGGCGAGCAGGGGCTACTCTTTGTTGCAGTATGCGGGCTTCTCATTGCAGTGTCTTTTGTTGCAGAACCCGAGCTCTAGGTGCGCAGGCTTCAGTAGTTGCGGCACGTGGTCCCAGTAGTTGTGGTTCGCGGGCTCTAGAGCTCAGTAGTCATGGCACACGGGATTAGTTGGTCCGTGACATGTGGGATCTTCCTGGACCAGGGTTCGAACCTGTGTCCCCTGCACTGGCAGGCAGATTCTTAACCACTGCGCCACCAAGGAAGTCCCCAAAACTACATTCTTATATGTACATATTTGTTTATATTTTGAAAACAATGGAAGGAAACTAATAAAAATTGTTCTGTGACACAGGAAGATGTAAGCCAAGGGGAGGAAACAGGTGCGACTGCTAGACCTCTTTAAACGCAATTTATTTGATAATTTTAACTTTATAATCATGAGTAATTTTTAATATAATTTTTAAATTATCAAAAATATTTAAGTAACCCATATGCCAAACTAAAACAAATAAGCTTAACTATATGTCAAGTTGGAGGCACATTCACATGGGAAAAATGATTTCAAACGATGTTGAAATACACTATTTTGACTGTACCTTCCTAGTGGAATATATCCCAAGAACAAAATGAAACACAAAGAAATATTAAACTATATTCAGTAGACTTACTATTAGTGGTAATAGTGAATACTGTTATTTTACGATATTTTATATATTGGAGTAAAGGAAGTATGTTAATGTCAATAGAAACTAAGATTTGCAGTGTAAGAGGAGAGCGATACAAGTATAGAATTAAAAAACTAAGCAGAACTCTTGAGATCCTTAATTTGAATTGAAAACATCAGTACGAATTTGATTTATTTTTATTTCTAAAAATATTAATTTCCTAGCTTTGTTCATTAAAAACCCTAAAAGCGGGGCTTCCCTGGTGGTGCAATGGTTGAGAGTCTGCCTGCCGATGCAGGGGACACCGGTTCGTGCCCCGGTCCGGGAAGATCCCACATGCCACAGAGTGGCTGGGCCCGTGAGCCACGGCCGCTGAACCTGCGTGTCCAGAGCCTATGCTCTGCAGCGGGAGAGGCCACAACAGTGAGAGGCCCGCGTACTGCAAAAAAAAAAAAAAAAAACCCTAAAAGCAATGATATCCTTGTAGTATTTGTACCACTTGGACTTAGATTAGGATTATTATGTCCAACTAAATTAGATTAGGATCATTATGTCTAACTAAAATGAAGCAGGGCTCCTTAAAGAAATAGTCTAGGGCAGTAAATATACAAAATACACTTGGGATATCTTGTCACACCAGAAAGTAAAGAAACTATTGGAACTGCTGGGATTGTGTCAAAAGACACAGAAACCTTCTTGAAGGGGCTCCCACTGGCTAAAGAAGGTATAATTTGAGCTTCAAAAAAATTTATTGCAGGGACTTACCTGCGGTTCTGTGGTTAAGACTCTGTGCTCCCAATGTAGGGGGCGCAAGCTCGATCCCTGGTCAGGGAACTAAGAGCCCACATGCCGCCGGGAGTGGCCAAAAAAAAAATTTATTGCAGTGGGTTGAAACCCATCAAATATATAAAAATGAATGAATTCGTAATACAACTAAAAGAAATTAAAAAGAAACTTATTGGTTTCCTATAGAGATTGCTCGGGCACGAACTCGTTTTCTTCTTGCTACATGAAGAAGGAATTAAGCATTTACTTTGCCTTTCCTGTTACAAACTATATATATCAGGATAACCAAATAGCTGATGAAGAAAAATTGTTATTTAAAGAAGACTACAGAAAGAATAACAACATTAGAAAAACATAACTTTGCAAACCTTAATGGAATCATCATCGTTGTCTGTTCTAATCACTGAGAAAAAAGGTAAATGACGAGAGGTAAAACCTAGTTGGTTGAGTAGGTAAATATTTTCTGTAAACTTCTTTCACCTTTGCTAATGTTTGAAAATTTTTATAATTAAAAAATGCCCCAAAATTTACCTTTATAGGGAACTTTATAATGGCTGGATGAGGCTAACAACCCCTGAACTCACTGACCAATCTCAAGGTCAAAGCGAAACACTGAATAATCGGTGCCCTGATGAAACACCTGTAACATCTTCTTGGGGGGGAAAAAAAGGAACCTTAATCTAATGGAGTCTCTGGATCTGTCTACAAGTTAGAGTGAATATGGAAGCTAGAGGAACAATCTAAATGACACCGTGAGGACACATTCAGTCAAGTCCAGAATGTGGGAAATTCTAATGACCCAGGTGCTTCAACAGTAAAGAAGGTGGTGGGGGGAGACACAACTGTTATATTAAAAAAGACTCAACTAGAAGAAAACATAGGAGGTAAGCTCCTTGACATTGGTCTTGGCAATAATTTTTTGGATTTGACACCAAAGACAACAAAAGCAAAAATAAACAAGTGGGACTACATTGAATGAAAAGCTCTGCACAGGAAAGGAAACCATCAATAGCGACTTCCCTGGTGGCGCAGTGGTTAAGAATCTGCGTGCCAATGCAGGGGACACGGGTTCTGAGTCCTGGTCCAGGAAGATCCCACATGCCATGGAGCAACTAAGCTGGTGTGTCACAACTCCTGAGACTGTGCTCTAGAGCCCGTGAGCCACAACTACTGAGCCTGCAAGCCACAACTACTGAAGCCTGCGCACCTAGAGCCCCTGCTCCACAACAAGAGAAGTCACCGCGGTGAGAAGCCCGCGCACCTCAACGAAGAGTAGCTCCCGCTCGCCGCAACTAGAGAAAAGCCCATGTGCACCAGAGAAGACCCAACACAGCCAAAAATAAATAAATATAAAGAGGAAGGCTTTCAACACTTCACCATTAAAAAAAAAAAAAATGAGTAGAGGACTTCTCTGGTGGCACAGTGGTTAAGAATCTGCCTGCCAATGCAGGGGACACGGGTTCAAGCCCTGGTGCGGGAAGATCCCACATGCCGCAGAGCAACTAATCCCATGCTCTACAACTACTGAGCCTATGCTCTAGAGCCTGTGAGCCACAACTACTGAGCCCATGTGCTTCAACTACTGAGGCCCGCATGCCTAGAGCCCATGCCCCGCAACATGAGAAGCCTGTGCACTGCAACAAAGAGTAGCCCCTACTCGTCGCAACTAGAGAAAGACCGTGCAGCAACGAAGACCCAACGCAGCCAAAAATAATAAATAAAATAAATTTAAAAATGTAAAATAAAAATAAAATGAGTAGAGAAACTGAATAGGCAGTTTTCCAAAGAAGGCATACAGATGGTCAACAGGTACATGAAGGTGCTCAACGTCACTAATCATCAAGGAAATGCAAATCGAAACCTCTGTGAGAAGTCACCTCCCATCTGTTAGGATGGCTATTATGTAAAAGGCAAGAGAGTAACAAGTGTTGACAACGATGTGGAGAAAAAGGAACCTTTGTGCACAGTTGGTTGGAATACAAACTGGTGCAGCCTCTATGACAAACAATATGGAGGCTCCTCGAAAAATTAAAAATAGAACTCCATATGATCCAGCAATTCCACTTTGGGTATATTTCAAAGGAAATGGAAACAGGGTATCAAAGAGTTATCTGCATTCCCATCTTCATTGCAGAATTATTCACAATAGCTGAGATATGGAAACAACCTAAGTGTTCATCAACAGATGAATAGAGATACATATGACATGGAATATTATTCAGCCTTGAAAAAGGCTACTATTTGCAGCAACATAGATAGACCTTGAGGGCATTATGCTAAGTGAAATAAGCCAGACAGAGAAAGACGAATACTGCATGGTATCACTTATATGTGGAATTTAAAACGTCAGACTCATAGAAACAGAGAGTAGAAAAGTGGTTGCCAGGGGAGAAGTCGATTAAAACAGAGAGAGAGAGACTGAGAGAGAGAGAGAGAGTGAGGGAGGGAGACTTGAGTCAAATATCAACCAAAAGCAATGTGTGGACCTTGTCTGGATTCTGAGTTGAAAAAAAAAATTGCAATGGGATTTTTTTTTTTTTGCCATAATGGGGAAAATTGAACATGAACTGAGTATTAGATAAAATTAAAGAATTATTATATCATTATAAAAATATTGGGAATATCTATCTATCTATGTATCTGTTAGATATACTCTGAAATATTTATGGGTGAAATAGTGTGATATCTGAGATTGTCTTTAAGTTTCTCAAATCTGCCCCCCTAAAATGGGGGTAGGGGTAGGATAGAAGAGCCAAGAAAGGCAGAATGTTGATAACTGTTGAAGATGGTTGATGGAGACATTGGGATTTATTATACTATTTTCTCCACTTTGTGTGTGAAAATTTTCATAGTTAAAAGTTGAAAAAAATGACCTTCTCAGTGAGGCTTTCCCCAACCATCATATTTACAAATGAAATCCTCTCCCCATCCCTGTACCCCTTCTCTCCCTTTTCTGCTTTATTTTCTCCATAGCACCCATCACTGTCAAATGTACTATTTATTTCCTTATTTGTTTGGTTCACTGCCAAGTCTCTCTCCACAAAACTGTAAGCTCTATGAGAGCAGGGATTCTCGTCTGTTTTATTCTCTGCTGTCTCCCAAGCACCTAGAAGAGCTCCTGGTACAAAGCAGGTGCTCAGTGTATATTTGCTGAGTGAATGAATCAGTGAACAATCTTATATCATCCTCACAATATCCCCATAAAATAGGCAGCGCAGGTGTTATTGACTCCATTTAACAGATGAGAAAACTGAGGCCCAAAAAGGGAAGTTACTGCTGTAGCTGACATCTCCTGATTTGTTCCACCCAGCCCTCATTCCTTCACCTCTTGCAAGAACATGCCCTCAATTTTAGACACTGCTCCCTTCCCTTGCCTCCATGTGGTAACCCTCCCTCGTCTTTCCCAGGCCCACAGGAGGACACAGAATCCTAGCTGGGCAATCCTGGGGCCCCCAGCACTGCCACAGCGACTGGCCTGTGGGGTGCGCCTGTGCCACCAGAGTCCTGCTGCTGAGTGCCTGGATGAGAACCCTTTCCTCCCTGGTACCTAAGCTGGGAGTGAGAGCCCTGGGTGGACCCTGCTCAGGGCCCATTGAGAGAGCTTGTCAGCAAATGGCAAGAACCATGTGAAACGAGGAAATGGCCCAGAACCCAAGCTGCCCAACTCAGCTATACTCCCGCCTCCCTGGCACCAGCCACTGCATTTCTCTTCTTGCTTAAACTCATCCAGATTAGGTTTCTGTCCCTTGCAACCAGAAGCATCCTGGAGAATATACTTAACCGAAGTTCCTGTAAGAGACATATTTGCCAAGCATGTGCCCTGTACGGGCCTGTGCTGACTCATAACGGGCCCCTTCCTGGGGAGTTCCCAGTTGTGGGGTAAGATGGGGGGAGTTAGGCAAATGAGACAAAGCCATGTGGCGTGATTGTGCTGGGGCCACACGGGCTCTGGGGTCTGGGGGGGGGGCAGTCTTGCCAGGGCCAGCACTGTTGGGGGAGGGACACAAGGGAGTTGATGTTTGAGTTTGGCTAGAAGGAGCAAGAAGACTTTGTGAGTTGGGGAAGATTTGGAGGGAGGAAATGGCATGAATAAAGGCTCAGACTCACAATCACTTAGCCTACCTGAGCCTCAGTCACGCATCTGTGAAATGGGGATAACGACCTTGCTGGGCGGCTGTGAACACGGATGAGAGAAAGCAGTGCAGAGGCTACAAGATGCACACCCAGTTCACATCAGGGCTCCCTGCCTGGTCCTGGGGACAGGCCAGGGCGGGAGCAATGTCTGATTCATGCCTCTATGGCAAGAGGACAGAGGGACATCCTGTTCATTGCCTGTCCTTGTCCTTCCCCCAGCCTTGCCCACTGGACGGGAAAAGCCGTGAGAAGGTTGGAGCAGAACTCCTGGTGGCCCAGGAGGCCCTGTGTCCCAGCACAAGTAGAGTCCCTGTCCAGCAGGCACCCTGAACTCCAGGGTCACCCCAAGGCCACTGAAGCCCCAGTGGCTAGAAATGGGAACAGTCAGCTTCTCCCACCACCCAGGCATGGGGTGAGACACCTGGGTGCCCAGGCCATCTCTGCCACCAACTAGGTGACTGGAAAGTTATGTGTCCTTCCTGAGCCCCCCTTGAACCGGCAGGAAGACAAGGCACTGGCAACCGCTGGCTAAGCCCCTGCTCCACACACACCCCTTGAAGACGGCCCTGGCTTCCCAGACAGGCACACAGTGCTCAGAGGGCTGGAGCGGCACAAAGCGACCCGGGGCCAGGGTGCCAGCAGAGGGTTCTAAGATCCCCAAGGAGGGAGTTTCTGAGGCTGATGAAGGGATGCGGAAGTCTTCCTGGAGGAGGTGGTGTTTGACCTGAGCTTCATGGATGAGCCAGATGTTCTCAGGTAGAAAAAGACAAAAGGGACCTTCCAGGCAGAGGGCACAGCGGGTGAAAGCCCTGAGGGTGAAGCATCTCCAGGAGGGGGTGTGATCCTCTGCCAGAGTATGGGATGCCCGAGGGACTCTGGGAACCGAGGTTGGATGTTATATAGAGATTGGAGCCAAACCTGGGAAGGCACTGAATGCCTTTATAAGGAACTTTGATTTCACTTGGCTGGCGATGGGAAAGTACAGCAGGCTCTCAGGAGGAAAATAAGGACTCATTTCAGCAACAAATCTTTCATCGTTCTCTGAGCCATTCCCTTCGTCCTTGGTAAACATGTAATCTTGGACAGGTTACTTAACGTCCCTCTTCCTCAGTTTCCTCCTCTGTAAAAAGGAGGACTAATACCCACTTTGAAATTGGTTGTGAAGATTAAATGCATTCATATGTGGAAAGCACCCAGCACATAGTTGGCACTTGATAAATATTGTCTTTCCCCATCTCAGAAGCAATACATCTTCAACTCGGCCAACTGCCCCCAAAAGGGCCTTCCGCTTTCTGGCCTTCCACATGGAAACCTCCTGAGACCCCGCTGCTACCTGCCACCCCTCTGCCCCCCTCCAGGTTTCCTGCCTGTCCCCAGCAGCTCCTACCTTCCATGGCTTGGGCCCTGGGGACTGGGCTCAGCAGTGTCACTGCCAGCAGAAGACAGAACTCCAGCTCTGCCAGCATCTCCTTGCTGGGGGGCCCGCAGGTCTGCCGAGCTCGGGGCAGGCCAGGACCTGAGGGTCTGGAGCAGGGGAAAGAGAGGTGAGGCTGAAAGGGCCTCCAAGTTAATGGCGGTGTGAATAATTCATCAGCACCTTGAATTAGTAAGCTGATCCCCAGGTGCTTCCTTCACTCCACCCTAAGGTGACGGATCTAGTGTCACCAGGTTGACACTTCGGAGGTCTGCACTGGCCGCACTAGATGGAGAAGGGAAGCAACTTAGCGCTGGGAGGGAATTTGGTGGTGGAGAAAGGGCACGAGTTTGGGGGCTAGGCAGACCTGAGATCATCTCCCGTCAGCCTCCAATTCGCCAGGTGACCTTGAACAAGTCATCCAACTCCTCTAGGTCATCTATCCAGTGGTACCATTCAGCCCTGCCTCTAGGACTATTGTGGAAATGAAATGTGGTAACATACACTAAAGCACACAGTGAGCGCTTGCTCTAGGTTTCCCTATCCCCCACCGATGGGGGAGTGGGACAGCATCCCTCAGACATGCTTAGATGAGCTCAGAGGGAGAGCGAAGGGAAGAATACAGCAGGAACAACAGAATGGGAAAATCGTATAGGATAACTCCTAACACAGTCATGGATCTGGGCCATAGTGTAAATTCTGGCCAAGGATATTAAATGTTCACCTTTTTATTGATCCACAAACCTGGCTTGAACACCACTGTGTGCCAGGCCCTGTGCTAGGAGCTGGGCCGCAGCAATACCCTCAGGGGTGCCGTGTCCGACAGGAAACAGGATCTTTCAATTTCCTCTAGGAGCCCTATTTGGTTCAGTCCGGCCCAAGGCTCATTTCCTAAGCTCCTTCTCTGTGCAGAGCCTGCACCAGGCACAGGGCATCTGAGGTGAACATGGCATGTTCCTGCCTCCCAGTGAGGAGTCTGGGCTCTGGCTTGACAGACAAGGGCTGAATCCAGGCTCTACCCGTCACTGCTGGGCTGCGGGGGCCTCTCTGAGGCCCACACGACAGGAGAGCAGTGCACTGCCTGCAGTTTGTGGAGAGGATTAGATGAGATAATGCAGGGGGAGCCCAAGCCAGTGCCTGGCTCAGCACATAGGAGGATTTTTATTGACCTCTGAGGAGCTCAGACGTTCATCTTCCAGACCACGTGTTGCCTCTGGCCCAACCTTTTGTCAGGAGGTCCCCAGGGAGCCCTTTGCTGCCAGCACGGGAGGGAGGCCACCTGGAAGGTGTTCAACCAAGAGCATCGGGAATGGTCAGGCCTGAGGGATGGGCTTACCGGTGGGGCCTGATTGGCAGGAACAGAGAGGTTCTGTGTCCTGAGCCGTCTGAGGGGACTGGAGCTTTTATTAAACACCTACTGTGTGTATGAGTAAGGGCGCTAACCCAGTGCCTGCTGAGTACTGGCCATGGTGCTGAGCCTCCCAGACCTGTGCTTGTGTCCCCCCAGTTTCAGAGGCACATATCAGACTCTCCATCTTGCAGAGGAGGAAGCTGAAGTGCAGAGGGTTTGAGCCACTGTCGTGGGTTGAGTTGCTTCACAAGAAGACCCTGTGGCAGGGAGTTGAGGACAAGGCGTTTATCCGGGAGGTGATCCCCGGAAGCACAGGTAGGGGAGGGGGGCAGGGAGAGGGGAGTGAGAAGGAGCCGATTCAGGATATGTTAGCCAGCAGCTGACCACTGTGGGCAACCGAGCCTCCACCCCCAAGGGCACCTCTGGGAGATGGTGTTTCAGTGAGGCAGGAGGAGGCAGCGTGTTTGTCCACCACTGCCAGCTGCCCCTGGTGACGGCCGCTCGAGGCCATCCTCTCCCAGGCATTTCCAACCTGCCTGTGAATGCCCCAGTGTCCAGGGGTCGCAGCAGAAGCTTGGGAATGGTGAAGGCCACAGGGTGTGGGCAGGGCTGTGACAGCATCCACTTGTTACCCCCTGAATCCCTCATCTGTGAAGTGTTTGTCCCACCCCTGGAACAAGCGCCTCTCTCCCTGCACGCCCGTGAAGCCCTAGTCTCCTTTCCCTGCCGTTCTCCCCGCCCCGCCTCGCGTATTCTTCACCCCATCTTCCGCCTTGGGCTGAGATTCCAGGCTCAGGGTCATCCTGCCCTCCCTTCATGACATCTGCTGGACAAGCCCCTCTGGCCACACTCTCCACCGGGTGTCTGGACCTCTGGGCGCTGCTGGGCAGAGTCCCGTCACCATGCAGCCAGCACCAGCACCTGTACCCGTTGTTCATGGTCTCCAGCCTCGTCTAGGGTCTCAGCTCCGCCCCCCAGCCTTTCCATGTTTCCCCAGGTGACTCTCTCTGTGACTCTCCACAGACACCATCCCAGGCGGTCACCAGTCTCCCCGAGACAGTGCATCCCCACCTCTCCTGCAGATGACCCCCTCCCTTCCCGTGGAGGGAAAAAGGCAAACAGTAAAGCAGGAGCCCCTTCACCTTACAGACCTCACCTTGTGCTCATACATCCCTCCCCGCAGCCTCTGGGGAAGGTGTTCCCCCCTCCTGTCCGAGGCCAATCCCTCCAACCTGTGCCGGGAGCCCAGCCCTCCCACTGCTTTGGGCACCTAGCTCTCCAGCAGCTCTCGCCTCCCCCATATCCTCAGAGCCTCTCCTGCCCAGCTGGTGTTCTCCATCCACAGTTAAGCGCATGCAGGTCTCCCCACCGTGGCTGGGGATACAAACCCTTTCCGTGAGCCTGTGTTTCCCTCCAGCTCTCACCCTACCCAGCTGCTGGCTTTCACTGCCAGGCTTCTTGAGAGCAGTGTCTACGCTTACGTCTTCCGTTTCTCCCCTCCTCTCCCTCTTCCAGGGTTTGCTGGGCTGCATTCTCCCGCTGCAGTCAAACTATGTGTCCTGGTCACCAACAATTTCTGGTCACTAGGTCCCATCAGTGTTCCCCCTTTCTCCTAAATAAACCACGTGCTTTCAAATCCTGTCTCAAGGTCTGCTTTTAGGAGAGCCCAAACTGGGGTGCACGCCCACTCCTAGAACATCACTGGCGAGAGGAGGTTAGCATGATTCATCCCCAAAGACCAGGCATTTCACTTCCACAGTGCTCCAGAATTTGGGTTAGCAAGAGCAAGGATGGCCGTTGGGCTGGCAACCACCAGAGCGCCCCTCGGGTCCCCCACAGCTCCCAGCTGAACTTATCACCGCCCCTCCCCCAAACTTGCTTCTCCCTCAGGTTTCCTATTCAAGGTGGCGGCACAACTAACCCACCAAGCCAGAAACGACGCAGGAGCTGCCTCGACTTGCCCTCATCCCCATACTGGCAGTCACACTTGAGTCTGGTCACCACTCTAGGCTCTGACACAACTTCTGAAACCATCACTACCCCCTCCGCATCTCACCGGCCTGCGTGTCTCCGCTCTTGCCTGTTCCTTGCCCACCCCACCTACTCTCTACTCTGATCTTTCTAAAATGCTAATCTGACCAGGTCAGCCCTCTGCTCAGGATAAAATCCAGAGTTCTCTGCTTGGCATTCATGCCTCTTCAGGATACCCCCTGCCCTCCCACACATGGAGCACATCTCAGACTTTGTCCCCATCCTGAGCGTCACATCCCAGCTACCTGCATCTCTCTCACTTCTCCTACACACCATGCCCTGAGCCTGGATTGTCTTTCTTTCTGCTCTATCTTCCCTTGACAGACTCTTACTCATCCTTCAAAACATTGTCACCTCCTCCAGGGAGTCATCCTGACCCCACCCCAAGCTGGGAGCATGCCCCTCCCTGGGTGCACCCCTAGCACAGAGAGGACAACCCGTGCTCTGGCCGCCTGGTTTTTCTGTGAATACCCTCCATCTACTTGGGTTTTCATCCCACCGCCCAGCACAAACTTCACCCAGAGCACATCCTTTCGTCGTCTCCGTCCCACTGCACGTCCTCCCCCAGCACATGCTAAGTGCTCAGCAGCCATTCATAGACTGAACTGGTCAAGGACACACAGCTAGGAAGTGTCCTTGTCTATTTGAGCCCATGTTCCTCTATGTCCAAAGCGTATGCTTTTAACCCCGCCCAGTGGAGTAGCAGGGTGGTCTGGTGTTGTGGTTAAGCCCGGAGCCCCTAGAACCCGGACCATATGGGTTCAGATTACAACTCTGGCAGTTACCAGATGTGTGACCTTGGACAAGTCACTTTGCTTCTACAGACATCTTTTCCTTGCCTGTGACATTTCTGCCAGGTGTTGTGAGGGTAGGTGGGTGGGGACCTCTGGCATGGGAGGAGTGCCAGCACACAGTAAGCTGGGAATGCGTGTCTTCCCTTATCCTGTGTTCCAACTGTGTGAATGCCAAAAGCTGCACAGAGGACTTCCCTGGTGGCGCAGTGGTTAAGAGTCCACCTGCCAATGCAGGGGACACGGGTTAGAGCCCTGGTCCAGGAAGATCCCACATGCCGTGGAGCAACTAAGCCCCTGTGCCATAACTACTGAGCCCGTGTGCCACAACTACTGAAACCCGCATGCCTAGAGCCCATGCTCCGCAACAAGAGAAGCCACCGCAACGAGAAGCACACGCACTGCAATGAAGAGTAGCCTCCGCTCGCCGTAACTAGAGAAAGCCCATGTGCCGCAGTGAAGACCCAATGCAGCCAAAAATAAATAAATAAATAAGAAAAATATTTAAAAAAAGGCTGCAAAGAGGCTGCACAGACCCGAGGTCTCACACATGTCTTTCTAACCCATCTCTCCTTGAAGTCACCTCTGGGTGGGGCCTCCCCTGCCTGGCTGCCCCTCCCTACAATCAGCAGCCTGGCCTCAACTGCTCTCCCAGTCCCCAGGGGAGGTGGTGGAGAAGGAACAAAGGCTGCCCGCTGCCACCCCGCCAGGGTCACTGGGGAGTGCCTGTGTCATCCACGGGACCATCACCCTGGGCAGTCGGGGGCCTTCCAGTGTCTTGCTGTGCAGACTCCCACGGCTGAGCCCTGAGGACCCACCTCAAACTTCCAGGGGGTGTCTTGGTGTAGAGAGGACCTTCCTTTCTGCAGCACCCTAGAGCTACTGGACACAGAGCTGTCCCTGAAAGGGCATTGTGAGTATGTCCGGGGGTGGTGTGCTGCCATGCTGCTTCTGTCACCGTGAATATTTGTCTGTCTCTGGGTGCACCTGTGTCGCCATCTGGATACGCTGTTTTCTTGGGCTCATGAGCCCACGTTAGTGTCTATGCGTGGGGCACCACGTACGTTGATCTCTTTGTAGGTGACTGTCCATTGCTGAGTGCGAATATGCCCTTTTGTGACTATAGCCACCCATACCTGTTCCTTTGCACACGTCTCTGATGCCCCTTCAACACTCACTGGCCAGATGTTGTGCTGGATGGGATGGTGGGTGGGGACGGGGCAGGCTACAGTGCCTGCCCTCATGCAACACCACTTTCTCCACCAGCTGTTCTACCCCGTGAGCATCCGTTTCTTTGCCTATAAAACAGGGAAGCTACTGCTCTCAACATGGTGAGAATTAAGTGAGATAACTTAGTGGACACTGTTGATGTGCCACCTCTGTCACCCTGGCCCGGCTGGAGGAACACGCACCAGGGGCTTCCTGCGTCTCCCTGCCTGGGGGCTTCTCTGGCTGCCAGGCTGAGCCCACACCTGGGAGGTCACAAGAGCAGGGAGTTGGAACAAGCCTCAGTCCCAGAGAGACAATGGATGTTGGTGGATAAACACCCCAGCTCCCTCGTCCCTGGGTGGGGTAGTTCTGAGTCTTCTGTGGTCAGTGGCAGGACCCCGGTGGATGAGCTCCAGCCGTGCGTGGGAAAGCTGCCCATCAACACACGCTGTGCTGGCCTCCCTCCCCACTTCCTCGCCGTGCTTCCCTGGATCCCCTCCCACGTAAACTTCTTGCATCCACATCACCGCTCAGAGTCAGCTTTGCGGCACACCCAGCCTGAAACAGATGACTCAGACCTGGTGCTCAGGAGACCTTCAGCAGGTGCTACTTACCTCCATGCTCGCTTTTGGACGTCTTCGAGAACACAGTCGCGACTCCAGCTGAACCGTCACCTGCCCGTCAGCATCATCCAGGAGCAGGTGCGGGCCAGAGGCCTGGGGATGCAGGGAGCGGGAGGGGAGTCGGGGCCGCGGGCGCTAGGGCACCTACCACAGGCTGAGCCCCTTGGAAGCACAGGACTACAGAGTTGTACAATTACGTTCTTGTGTCCCAGGTTCTACATTCCATTGTCCACCCCACTGCTCAGACTCAGGGTTCTATGTCCAGCATATAGGCTTCCAGCCCCAATTCTGTGTGCCTTGTTGCAAAGACTCCCCACCATCACCCCCTCCTCCCCTCCCTCCATGTCCTCTTGTGGGCGGCCAGGCCGGAGGTGAAGTTCTTCTGGGTCCGGGCGCAGGAGTTGATACAGGCTCACCTGCCCAACAAGCTGGCCAGTGTGGCCTACCATCCGGCCCTGTGTGCCCACCTGTGCTGAGATCCAGGACCTGGTCAAGACTGTCACCCCACCCCGCTACAGGCTGGTGTGCTCTGTCAGCAACGGGAGCAAGGGATAGGACGGCGTGGTGGTCTCCAGCGGGTGCCTGTGGGACCCGCATGCAGACAGCTTTGCCATCTCCCACTACGTGAACCCCACGCTCTTCAGCATGGCACTGGTGCATGCCATCTATTTGGAGTCAGCCCTGTGGGATGAAGGGTCTGGGACCTTCATGGGGCCCTGTACTAGAGCCTGGCAGGGAAAACTCAGCCCCGGTCCCATCAGTCAGTGACCTGGGAAAGCAGCACCCACCCAGGCAAGGCCAGCCGCTTCCGCGGCTCTTGGTCAATGAAAAGAAAATGAGTCAGGTGCCTCTATACCTGCCCTCCTCGGGCCACCCAGACCACACACACCACTGAGTTCTTTTGCCTCTGGCTGGAATTATGTCATCCACGTGCGGCTCCTGGCGGACTGTACAGACCAGAAGCTCTGAGGGGCAGCTATCTATGTCTTTGATTAATAAAAAATGGGAAATAAATTAATAATGACTTAATACATGCAATTTGGGATCAAAATCTTCCAAAGCATGGGGAAAATAATTAAAAAGGGAGTTTTTTTAAAAAAAATAAATTTATTTATTTATTTATTTATTTGGCTGCATTGGGTCTTCGTTGCTGCACGCGGGCTTTCTCTAGTTGCGGCGAGCGGGGGCTGCTCTTCGTTGCGGTGCATGAGCTTCTCATTGCGGTGGCGTCTCTTGTTGTAGAGCATGGGCTCCAGGCACGTGGGCTTCAGTATTTGTGGCTCGCAGGCTCTAGAGCGCAGGCTCAGTAGTTGTGGCGCACGGGCTTAGCTGCTCTGTGGCATGTGGGATCTTCCCGGACCAGGGCTCAAACCCATGTCCCCTGCATTGGCAGGAGGATTCTTAACCCCTGCACCACCAGGGAAGTCCAAAAAAGGGAGTTCTTGACAGTGAAAAGTTCGAGAACAAGTGCTGTCGTCCAGAGACCAGCATGAACCAGGCACTGCTGGGGAGGGCCTCCAGGGAGAGGAGAGGAAGGGGGCTGGTTCTCACACTCGCTCCGGGCCAGGTACTGTGCTTGGGCATCACATACGTTTCCCTCATCCTCACACAGTCCTGGGAGATGGTGGTACCATCTCCACTTTATAGATGAGTAAGTAAACTGAGGCCCAGAGAGGCCAAGTTACTTGCCCTGTATACCTACAGAATCACTAAGAGATTTGAACCTAGGTCTGCCTCACTTAAAAAACGAAAACAAAACACAATAAAACAAAACAAAAAGTCCAAAACTGTGGTGTCTGGGAAGTCACTCTGGTTTGAGTTTACGAGGAAAAGAAGAGGGACAAGCAGAGGGAACAGCATGTAGCTATGGGTGCTGGGCACGGTTTATACCATTGACTGTTGTGACTAATGAGGGCGCACGGTAGGTACTCGCCGTAGTTTCAAATGAAAGACTGAAAAGCTTGGAGGCATAAAAGGGCACAGCCTATCCTGAGGTGGGAGAGAAGGAATGAATGTTTTCCAGTCTCTAGTTTCTGAAGTACTTTGACCAGGAATATTTAACCTTATTTTAACAAATCTCTAATTATGTAACTATTTCAAACACAGAAAAAGATAGAACATTAATAAAGCAGACAACGGTGAACCCATCACCCAGATTTACCAGATGATCATACTTTGCTGTATTCATTTCAAATATTTACATAGTAAAGTGACACAGATAAAAGCCCTCATCCCATCCCATCTCCCTCCCTTCTCTTTGTCAGAGGTCACCACTATCCTTGAAGTTGGTGAATCTCCTTCCTGAGCATTCGGTATTATTTTGTGTTTTTAAACTTTCCAAATATGGCTATCTTACTGTACCTTTCCTTTTACAATTTGGTTTTCACTCAATCATTATGTTTTTAGGACTTAGTCTATGTTGATACATGTAAATCTAGTTTACTCACTTTAACTGTTGTATGGTATTCCACTGTGAGTCTACACAGAACAGTGCATTTCTCCATTTTCTTACCGATGAACATCTAGGTAGTTTCCATTCTTTGCGGTTTCAAACAGTACAGCAGTGAAAGTCTTTAAACACGTCTCCTGGTGCACCCTCGTGTCACATACAGCCTTTATAACAATTGCAGCACGTACCCCTGCGTGAACTTGGAGAATTGTTTAATGTCTCAGAAGCTCAGTTTCCTCATCAGTAAATTGGGGTAATAAAATAGCGTGCATTTTGGTGACGACTGCATGCTTCAATGTAGGTGAAAAGCCTTCTGCAACCTGTAAAGGACTCCATGAAATGTTAGCTGTTTATCATTCAGGTGTTTGACATCCAGGATGTACTGAGCACCCTTCCACGCTGGGGACACAATGAACAGGGACGACCCCTGATGTGCTCACATGCATAAGAGACCGCTTGATGGGTGCAGCAACAGAAGAACGCACAAGACTCTGCTCAGTAATCCAGCCTGGAGTATAGAGGCAGGCAAGGCTTCCGAGAGGCAATGACACTAAGCTAAGTCCTCTAAAGACAAGGAGGCTTAGGCGAGTGGAAGACGGGAGGGTGGAAGGCTGGCCCAGGCAGAGGGAGCAGCAGATGTGACGGAACTGAAGGACGCAAGAGAACGTGCTTGGAACATAAGAGTTGAGGGGAGGGGTAGTAAGACAAAATGAGCCTGGAGAGGTAAGCAGAGCCACGATGCTGTACCCTGAGGGCAGCAGGGCGCCACTGAAGGATTTAAGCAAGGGAGTGATAGGCTCAGATCTGCGTGTTAGAAGAAGCAGTCTGAATAAGCTCTGGAGAGCTGCAACACTGGCCTCACACTCAACAACTATCCTACACTTAGATCTCATGTTAAGTATTGGGTTGGCCACAAAGTTCGTTCCCGATTTTCCACGACATCTTACGGAAAAACCCGTATGAACTTTTTGGCCAACACAGTGTTATCACTACAATTTAAAAAAATGGGTCTGGCCACAGTGTGAAAGGGGGTGTAGGGGAGAGGCCGGAGGTTGGAGGCTGAGGATGGGAATGCTGCAGGCAAAACATGATGAGGGCGGAACCAAGGCAACCATTGATTTTGCCACCAACACCCTGACAGCATCATCAGGAGAGATGGGCGGAATGGGCCAGCTCACCCTGATTCAAAGAGGTTCATGCTCACACACTCCACCTAGTCCCCTTCTTGGACTCACTTATCATCTTTCGAGGCACAGGACCCAGCCATGAGCTCTCAAGTTTCCGGATGGTATGAGCCCTTTGGCATCTTGGCACCCAGGGCGTGGCTGGGTCTTCACCAATGTCCCATACGGAACCCCACCAGCATCTAGACCGCACAGATCCCACACGGAGTGAGGGGAAGGGGAGGGTGACACATTCTAGGGTAAGAGGGGCTGTTGGTTACCACAGGGAAAAGACAGACATACAAGAACTGCCCCAGACCCCTCACTCCCTAAGTGGGGACCACCTACCACCCCTAACTATGAGTGAGAGGCCTCTACCCTCAGTGCAGTGGTGCGTCCTGGCCTCCCCTAGGCCAGGCTAGAGCATTGCCATCCATTCTCTTAGCGCTCCATACTTCCCTTTTTAGCACACTCATCCCTTTAGAATTACAACTTTAATTTCTGCCTTCCTTGTCGGACTATAAGCTCCCCAATGGAGCCTCCCAGAACCGTACCCACCTTGTTCATTGTTCTTCCCTCAGTGCCTAAGAGACTGGCTCCTAAGAGGTCCTCCAGGAGTATTTGTGAGTATAATCAATAGGACGTACTGAGGGAGGAGAAAGGGTGGAGGAAGATGCAGAGATTCAGGGGCCCTGAGAAAGAAAGTGCCTTGCTCAAGTCACAGGAGAGGCCGAATGAAATCACAGTTCCTGCTCGGGACCTCTGCCTCTCAGGGAAGGGCCTCCCCACTGATTATGCTATGCTGAAAAGAGGCTTTGCAACAGACCAGGATTTCCTGAAGTAGTCCATGGAATGCTGGTCTCAAAGTGTTCTCTAATTAAATAAGCTTAGGAAACTCTGGGTTAAACAAAATGGAAAACGTTTCTTCACCACTGGACTTTTCAGAGCCTTTAATATGCTGGTGTGCACGTGATTCCCGGTGAAGGTCACATGCAGTATTCCCCACATCTATTTGACCATGGAATTCTGTCTGTGAAACTTGGTTTCAAACCTTTGGCACCATCCCCCAACTGCTTGCCATAATTATTTATTGAACATGGCACAGCAAGGAGATTTGTTGCAACTTTTTGGGCAGTGCAGGAAAACCCTGTTTCACAAATGAAAATGACTCCAAGCTCCAAGATATAAATGGGATAAAAACAAAACTGTTCTGGTCAGGAGGGGGCCTGGAGATCCCACCTGGCCATTCCTTCACTGCTGTCATGCCAGGAACTGTAGTGTCCTGCAGAGCCCAGTTTAAAAATCACTGGTACAGAACTCTGAGGACAGAGCTGACATTAGAGACCTGGTTTCTGACACTGGCCTTGCCATGAGCTGTTTTACCTTGGCCAGGTCACGTGGCCTAGCTGGGCCTTGGTTTCCCCATTGATACAATGAGTCTGGTAGATGGGATGCTTTTTGGAGTCCTGAGCTTTAATCTCGGACATGATGAGGGCTGTGATTCTATGACTGCAAAATTCCAACTCTACGATTCTATGGTTCTTTGATTCTGAGATTCCACGGCTTAATATTCCAACTCTGGGACTGCCTGTAGCCAGCCTGAGCTGCTGCAGCATACCGGAGCCCAGGCTACAGAAAGCAGAACGCAAGAACTGCGGTGTGCTGTCCAGGATTGCTAAGTTCCCTGCGGAGGGCATGCCCCATGAAGGATGGAGGGGGTGGGGTCTGGAGGGGGGGGTGCCTCAGAAACAGCAGCAGCTCAGTGGGCAGAGCAGGGAGAAGGACCCAGGTCTCCGGACTCCGGCTCTATCTTTAGATCTCCATAGCAACCATCACCAGGGCGCTGCAGCTGAAGGCATGGCTGAGCTGGCTGCCTGCAGGAGGGAGGGGCATTTGCTTTCACGGCTCTTTTGCTGGGGAAAGGACTCTGGGCTGGGCTCTTGAGCCAGGAAAAGGAGACTGAGAGTGAAGCCTTTTGCAGCACTAAAGACCTGGTGCCAAAATAAAGGTAATCTAGGGCCCCACCTTGTTCTGAGACATGCTCAGGTCGCAGAACCCACGACCTTCATTGTGTCAGGCTCACGGCACTGGAGGTACATACAGCAAGTGCCTCCTCTAGCCTCCGCTATGGTCATTCCCTAACCAGTGAGCACCTCATCTGAGCCAGCCCTGAGGTCACAAGAGACACACATCTCCAGGGAAAGCAGGCTTTGGCACAGGCATGACAGGGCAGGGCCCAGTGGGAGCCCCTCTCAAACCCTTGAAGCTGAGGAACCAGGAAAGCCCCTGCTAGTCCTTCTCCTGCCAACTCCTACCCAGCCAGGACCTGGCTCCCTCCAGGGAGTCCTCCCTGACTCCCGGCCCGATACTCTCCTCCCCAAGGTTCCTACAGCTCCATCTCCCTCCTCCCAGTAGGATGGCTGCTTGAGGGAGTCAGGAACCGCGTGGGGTGGATGAGAAACGGAGGTGTGCAGAGGTAAAGACATTTGTCCCAGGTCACCTGGAGAGTTAGCAGCAGTCTTCCATTCATGTCTTTGGATTCCAGTCTGTGTCCCTTCCTGCATCCCAGTGCCAGGCCCCTGGCCTGAGCTTTAGAAGGGAGGCCAGGCCTAGAAGAGGAAGTAGGAGTCCTCGGCCAGGCCTGCGCTCAGCAAGTACCCGGCCACGTCCTTGGTAAACTCGGCTGAGCCACAGACCAATGCAAACGGCTTTCTCCGACAGGAGCCGACCAGCTCTTCAATCAGGTCCTGGCCCAGGCGGCCAAAGTGGGTCTTGTCCCGGTAACTCCAGGGAAGCTGCTCTAGGGAGTTCTCCTGGGAGGATGAGAAACAGTGGGGGTGACTACTGGGGGTCCTCAGAGTTCACATGGTCAGCTCCTCTCTGGCCAACAAGGACACTGAGGCAGAGGGGGTGGGAAGCCAACCTTCACCCAACCCCACCACGGGCCAGGCACTTCCTCACACTGCGACTCAAATCACCCTCACAGAAGCCTGTGGGTAGGTAGTTATCCTCCACAACAGCTGATGCACAGGGAGGAGGGATGCCTCTCAGGGCACACAATGACACAGGGGCAGCAGCAGGACCAGAACCTGGGGCCACTGCACCTGTCACTCTGGAGGGAATGTTTTCTCACCATGACTGTGGGTCTCCTAGCATCTTTCCAAGGTTATCCATCACCATCACCCTCGGAGCATAACTTTTGTTCATTTAAGATTTCAATTAGCTTGTTGAGTTAACAAATGTTTACTGAGTGACTCTGTGCCTGGCCCGGTGCTAGGCAATGGGGATACGGCAGCTGCCCTAAACAGACAGGGTTCCTGGCCCCATCTGGCTGTGTGTATCAGAGATCCCGGGCTGCAGTGCCCTAACCAAGAGAAGGGTTTATTTCTCTCACATGAAAAGGCTAGAGGTAGTATTCTGGGGGTGTGCAATGCCCCAGGCTCCTTCTCTTTCTGCCTCTCTAGACTTAGCTTGTGGCTTTCATTCCCAGGGCCACAGAAGAAAATCTCCACTACTTGGAAGAATATCTTTTAAGTAAACATTTTATTGGAGTATAACATATGTATAAAAATCGTAAAGTTTATATAGTTTGGAGAATTTTAACAAAGAGAAGAAATCATGTAACCAGCGTCCAAAACAAAACAGAACCCGCAACAGAACAGGACTATCATCTCTGCAGACCCTATTGAGATGAACTTCTGGTTCCTGGGGCCAAGCAGCGAGACAGGATGGAGAGAGAGGGGTTGGGGTTGGAATCCAAGCTTTGCCACCATTTTCTGGTGAGGAGCCATGACCTCTCTGAGCTACTGAGATGAGCACAGCGGATGGGGAAGCGCTGAGAGAGGCTCCATGAATGCAGGCCTCAAATCTCAGGCGCACTCACAGAGCTCATCAGACCCCGAGGGCCTCTGGGGGCAGTGCTGTGCTGCTGACCGGGGACACTCTCTGATGCTCTGCGTCTTCTCGCGTGCCCTTCGCGCTCTGACCTGCCCAATGGGCCCTCGAGGGCAGGAACGAGTAGGGCCCGTTGGCCTTGCCCCTCCTTCCCAATGCCCGATCCCCCTAGGCCAGTTAGGTTCAGTGCGGCTGACCTTGACTGTGCACCCAGAGATGCATGGGGTCTGGTTGCTGCTCAAGTGGGGAGGGGACCCATAAACAATGATGATGCAGTGGGGTGGGTGCTAGGAAGCAGAGCCTGGGCCGTGACAGCAGAAACATCTACACCAGCCTGGAGGCTCAGGGAAAGTTCCCAGGATGGAATTACACCTTAGCAGAGAGATGCGAGGGATGAGTGGGCGTTAGGTGAAGAAGTGGGAAAAAGTGTGCCTGGCAGGGGGAACCATATGAGCAGAGACCCAGGAGCCAGAAAAGCACAGAGCACTTGCGACCACAGGCAGACCAGTGACACCAGAACGCAGCATGCAGCCGGAGTGGGCCGGAAGGCGAGACCATGGAGGGCTGGCACATAGCCTTGAGAGCGGAGGGGAGCTAGGGAAGGACAGGAAGCAGGGCAGTGATGTGGTCAGAGCTGCCCTTCTGGCTGCAGGATGAAGGACAAATCATCAAGGAGTGGCTGGAGCAGGGAGATCCTTGATGATGCTGTCGCTATGGCCCAGGCAGCACCCGGAGTGGAGGAAGCATGGACAGGCAGGAGGCACCTCTCACTCCACCATCCCTCACCTTCCCCAGCTATTGACAGCCAGCCCACTCGCCTGCCCAACCGCAGGGCACTGGCCTCATCAAAGCCCCAGCCCAGGGTAGAAGGTCCCCTATTGCTTGTGAACTTTAACTCTGCCCTCAAGCCCGGGCTCCAATGCCATCTCCTCTGTGAAGCCCTCTCTGCTTGCCTCCAGCGCCCTGAACACCCTCCACAGCACCTATCCCTGTGCTGTCTTACACTGACAAGCAATAAGAGCATGGCCTCGCCACCAACTTGCTGTGTTACCTTGGGCAAGGTTCTTAACCTCTCTGTGGCTCAGGTTCCACATCTATTAAAAGGTCATGATGGCAGTAAAAGCCTCCTAAGATGGTGGTGGGGATTAAATGAGTGAGTACACATGAAGAGCTTAGAACAGTGCTAGGCACAGAGAAAGTGCTCGATGAAGGGGAGCCCTTGTCAGCCATCTCCGTGGCTGTCTCCACATATATAGATGAGCACCTGGAGGGCAGTAAGAGGTCATCTTCATTTTTATTTTTATTTATTAAAAAATTTATTTTTGGCCGCCCTGTGTGGCATGTGGGATCTTAGTTCCTTGACCAGGCACCGAACCCCCGTCCCCTGCAGTGGAAGCACAGAATCTTAACCACTGGACTGCCAGGGACGTTCCATTTTCGTTTTTAAATCCCTGGCACCTGGCACATGGTGGGGGAAAGGAAGGCTGGCCAACCGCCAGGGCAATTCTGCCAGGTGCCTGCCTTCCTGCCACCTTCCCCGACCAGCTCTTAGGTAGGGCTGAGCGTGCTCCCGGCAGGAGTGGCCCTTCCCTCGCCCCTCTCCCCTCGGCTGTACCTTAGCCCTCTGCTTCATCCCTGACCTTGGGCACTGCTGTCGCTGCTAATGGTCACCAAGCACGACCCTCTCGGTGTTCACGCCACAGAACGTTCTGCCCCAAGCACAGGCCTGTGGACTCTGGCCCCGGAGACCTCAGGACCTCTGGTTTCCTGATACCCTCCCCTACCCAGCCAAAATGTCGAGGATCATGTAAGTCTTTAGGGACACTCTAAAGCTGTCTCAAGAGGAAACTTATGACAAGGGTGCTCCAAAGTACAGGGTAATGAGGCGGACCCTGACCAAGAGAATGGAGGGGAGGCACCAGCAGGGAACCTCAACCCAGGGCGTGCAGGAAAGAGAAATAAAGCTACAGACTAGGCGAAGGCCAGTGAACAAAGATAGCTGAGGGCCTGGCTTGAGGTAAGGGGCAAGACAGCCCTCTACACTGCGGCCCTGTGGGGAGGGCCCAGAGGGGTGGCTTGAATGAATGGAGGGGGTGGGGAACCAGAGGGAAGAGGGCTCAGGAGGCAAAGCTGCTTCCAGCTAGAGTGGCTGTAACTTGGAGGATTTGAAAGCAGCTTTGTTCCCAGGTGGGAACAAGGTGATGTGGAAAAGACCCTAACAAATGCAGTGAACTGGACCCGGTTTACTCCACCAGCCATTGCCCGGGTGAGTGCCTACTCCATGCCTGGTGCTGTGCAAAGCATTGAAAGCGTGGTGATCCAGACACGTGGTCCCTGCCTCAAGGAGTTATCACAGCCAGAGGACGTCTGTGCCTGGCCCACTGATTCTACAACCAGGCCCCCCGCCCATACAACAGAGGATGCCAGAGGGTGGATGGCAGGCAGCAAACCATGGTGGGTGAGAGCTGGCGCTCTGGAAGCAGACAGTCTCGGGTTCGTATCCTGGCTTCACCCTGTCTGGCAGCACGACACCAGCTGGTGCCTTCACCTCTGAGCGTCAGTTTCCTCATCTGCATAATGAACACGGCAACACCTGCCTTCCTTGCCAGGCACACACTGGGGGTTCCACCAGTGGCAGGGATGACTATTACGGCACAGGGCAGAGAGCCCACAGCATGTCCTCAAGACAGGTGCAGGGGACAGTAGAGTCTCAATCAGGGAAGGAAATCATCCCCCTGGGCTCACCTGGCTGAGTACAAAGAAGGTGCGGACATTCCAGAAACGAGCCTGCTCCCGGAGGAAGGTTTTCAGGTAGATGCCCTCAAAGGTCTTGAAGCAGCCGACCAGGGTGATGAAGGTCTCATCCTCTGCGTTGTCTGTGATGCTCTGCAGGATGGGCACCATGGGGGCCAGGCCAGTGCCAGCAGCCAGCATGAGGAGCTCACCATACTAGCAAAGAGGACGGTATATGACAGGGGTGGGCTGGGAAGGGGTCTGACCCCAGCCATCCAGTACGGGGGCTTTTCTTGGGCTTGTCTGAACTGGATGGCACTGCCCTTCCTGGGTGTCCCACCTATCTGAGTTCACCTCTCTACCTCCTCCAGAAAACCATCCTTGCCTGTGAAAGGCTACAGCTTATGAGGTCTATGGAACAGAAATCATGGAATCTGGAGGCTGAAAGGGAACCTGATGGTGCAGTCATCCTGCAAGTGGCTTGGCTGCCTTCTAAAGCATCCCCTCGGGATTCTGCTTACATAGTTCTGCTGATAGGTAGTCCACTACCTCCCAAGGAAGTCTGCTCCATTACAGACTGACTCCCCTTGCCAGGGAAGGCTTCCCACCTGACACTGAGCTGACACCTGTTCCCACCAAAGCTTGGCTCTCCCACTGCCATCCCAGCCCTGCCCTCCAGGCTGCTTCCTCTGCCCCGGGGCAACCCTGCAGAGATCGGAGGCCCCTGGCTTGGACCCTGAGCCTGCTCATCTCTGGACTAAATGAGATACTATACCTCAGTGCCTGGCACAGAGAGCCAGGCAATCAAAGTGAGCTCCCCAGAGGCACCTGTTCCATCAGCTCCCCATCACCAAACCTGTTTCCTGGCTCTAGGCCTCTTTAAGATCAGTGCCTAGAAGGTTAGTGCCTGACCCGCACAGTGAGGTATTCACCGACATCCTTCTAGAGATTAGGCCCCTGTGCGCAGTCTGAGTGTTCACCAGCTTTAGTGACAGCCACTGCACACCACACTACTGCATGGAATGCTTCCTGGACTATCAGGAGTCTGGCAGATCTGCAGGAAAACCCCCAGTCACGCGATCTGGGCACGTTCTTTCACCTCTCTGAGCCTTGGTTTCTTCACTGGTAAGAAAATAACAGCACCTCCCCAGAATAGCACCTATCTCAGAACTGTCATGAGGATTAAAGAGATGACATAAAGTGCCCGGTATGGGACTTCCCTGGTGGTGCGGTGGTTAAGAATCTGCCTTCCAGTGCAGGGGACACAGGTTCGATCCCTGGTCCAGGAGGATCCCACATGTCGCGGAGCAACTAAGCCCGTGCGTCACAACTACTGAGCCTGTGCTCTAGTGCCCACGAGCTGCAACTGCTGAGCCCGCATGCCGCAACTACTGAGGCCCACGCACCCAGAGCCCATGCTCCGCAACGAGAAGCCACCACAGTGCAACGAAGAGTAGCCTCCGCTCACCGCAACTAGAGAGAAAGCCCACGTGCAGCAACAAAGACCCAATGCAGCCAAAAAAACCGAATACATAAAATAAAATAAATTCTAAAATAAAATTTAAAAAATAATCAAGTGCCTGGTATGGAGCATGGGGCTTAATACAATTAGATTCCTTCCCTCACTGAGCCCTACTGCTAGCCCATCATCCTGTCCTGTGTTCATTCTCTCCCAGCCTCCCAGTCACGGGGTGTGCCACGCTCCCCCTTTCTCCCATCACTGCTCAGGCTCTCCTCTGGGGAGCCCTCTCTGAGCCAGGGGCAGGTGAGGGGTCCTTCCTGTGTTCCCACAGCCCTCTGTGCATCTCTCTTCACACTTGTCACACTGTGTTGTTGTCATTTATTTGTGGGCCTGTCTCCCCATCAGACTGTGAGCTTCTGGAGGACAGGACTCATCTGACCCACCTCTGAGCCCCCAGGGTCCAGCACTGGCCTGGCCCTGGGTGAATACCTATGATAGTCTGTGGAATGTCTCAGGGCTGACGTGATCCATCTGCATTGAAGATGGCTGCAGAGTGGCAAGACTGGGCTGCATCCCAGCATCCTCACAGGAGCAGAGCCAAGCCGTAGCCACAGTTTCAGCAGCCAGGTGTTCATGTGTGACACACCATGTCTTTTCCCTCATGGCTGGGCCCTACACCCTCCCAGACAGGAAGTGCAGGGCTTTCCAGTGGGGTCTGTGGATGCCAAGGTAGTAAGGTATGCCAAGGTATGTCCAGGAAGATGGCCTGCAGGTATTCTTTATTTCTTCTTTTAGCTTCTTTATTTATTTATTTTTATTTAAAAAATTTATTTTGCCTGTGCCAGGCAGCATGCGGAACACCCCCGACCAGGGATCGAACCTGTGCCCCCTGCCAGTGGAAGTGAAGAGTCTTAACCACTGGACCACCAGGGAAGTCTCTTTTAGCTTCTTTATATCTGCTGAATTTTTTTTTGGTAATGAACAGGTACTGCATTTGTAGTAAGGAAAATACCAATAATAGCTATTTTTAAATAAAACAAAAAGAATGGACCCACAGACATAGAAAAAAAACTTATGGTTACCAAAGGGGAAGGGAGAAGAGGGATAAATTAGGAGTTTGGGATTAACATATATACACTACCGTATATAAAACAGATAACCAACAGGGACCTGCTGTATAGCACAGGGAACTATACTCAATACTTTGTAATAACCTATAAGGGAAAAGAATCTGAAAAAGAATAGATGTATATGTGTGTGTGTGTGTGTGTGTGTGTGTGTGTGTGTATACATATATATGTATGTATAACTGAATCACTTTGCTGTACACTTGAAACTAACACAGCATTGTAAATCAACTGTACTTCAATTAAAAAAAAAGAATGGAGAGGAAAAATGATTTGTTCTTTTCCATTGTTTTTGTTTTGCTTTGTTTTCCTAATTATAAAGGTAACAGGTACTCATTATGGATAATTTGGAAAACATAATGAAGAAAATAAAAATCACCCATAATTCCACTACCCAGAGCTGCTAACACTTTATTGCTTTTTTTAAAAAAATATTTTTTCTGGGGACTTCCCTGGTGGTCCAGTGGTTAAGACTCTGCACTTCCACCACAGGGGGCCTGGGTTCAATCCCTGGTTAGGGAACTAAGATCCCACATGCCATGCGGTGAGGAAGGAAGGAAAGAAGGAAGGAAGGAGGGAGGGAGGGAGGGAGGGAGGGAAGGAAGGAAGGAAGGAAGGAAGAAAGAAAAGGAATTCTTTAAAAATATATATATATTTTCTGTGCAATTTAACTTAGTTTCCTAACATTGTATATTCAGTTTACCTAGTGTTTGTCACTTGATCTTACAGCTTAAGCATTAACATCATTTATAAACATAATTTTAAAATCCAAAATAATAGTCTATCACGTATCTGTAACCCAGTGTACTTAACTGTTCTGTTGTTGGATGTTCAGTTGTCTCCAACTTCTTGCTATTATAGATAAAGCCGCAATGAACATGTGCAAGAGGCAGCATTTTGGATTCTTTCCATAGGACAGACTTCAGAAGTGGAAGCACTGGGTCAAGGGTGTGAAGATTCCTAAGACTCCCAGTGCATACTGTCAAACTGCTTTCCAGATATGCACCAACCGATGAGAAATTACTGATTCTTCCTGGGAATGTCAGGGGAGGATGTGAACATGCCGTGAAGATGAGGGGAAGAGCCTTTGGGTTGGGAAGCAGGGGGTTCCCAAGCAGTGAGACACAGGGTGTATTTAGGGAGTGGTCTCATAGTCTTGTAAATGGAACGTGAAACTGGAAAGATATCTGAGAGTCAGATGGCATAAGGACCCTAAATACCTAGCTCATAGTCTGAATTTTTCCAAGCAATGGGCAGGCAAGGATGGTTCTGGAACATGGGCAGGCAGTTTTGTTTCTTAGTGCCTATTCCCACCTCCTCCCATGTCCAACCCCAAGGATACTCTTGGGATTAGGTTTGGGCTCAAGAAGAATGGCACAGTGAGATTCTATGGCCTGAAACATGAGAACCACATTCCTGGAAGCTAAGCTGGGAGGGGTCTCCTGAGGACTCAGTGCGGGCACTGACCTGGTTTGGTTTATAGAAGAAGCCTCCGAAAGGTCCTCGCCAGAAAGCCGTGTCTCCTGCTTTCCAGGACTCCACATACTGGGACATCAGCCCTGTCTGGTAGCACTGGGAGGAAACGAAGGGAGACCTCATTAAGACAGGCACATGTTGCCAATACAAACCACATCAGCCTCGAAAGTGGAGCCCTTCCTGCACTCCCAGTGCTTTACACGTGTTGTGTCATTTAATCCTAATTATCCATGAAGTTGGTACTGTCGTTCCCTGTTTTCAGATGAGGCCAAGAAGCTTACACAGAAGGTAAATGGTAAGACTGGGATGAGAATCCATAAGACCTACGGCCTTAACTACAGAGGTCTCAAACCAAATAACTACAATGGCCATGTGGGTAACATAACTGAGTGAAGAACTGGGTATGAGATGATTGATGGCAACTAACAGTCTCAGCATCAGGGAGACAAGAGTGAGTGGTGGGGACTACAGTAAATTGGTGAGTGAATACTCTTTCTAAAGGAGGAAACCACTCTGCAAATTCCAGTACACAGTCCGTGGGGCCAGCGATGCCAGATCTTCTGACTCTCTAAGAGGGGCAGGAAATACATATTTTTGTGAAAATTTTCCCATTTTTGAAATGTTGGCAATTAATTCAAAATTTTAAAACACTGTGCAGGCCAAGACCAAATATATTTATGGGCTGGAGTCCGCCTCATTTGCAATCTCTGCATATCCCTGCACTGTCTTCTGGCTGGATGAAAAAAGTGAAGATTGTGGAGGGGATTCTTCCATGGGGGAAGTGCACACTGCCCTGACCCTGTCAGGCACCAGGCTGGGGCTGCAGGGGAGACAGCTGGACCTTAAGCTCCATGGAGGCAGCCAGTGCCTGAGTCATGGAAAGGACTTAAACATCTGAATGAATGAATGAATGAATGAATGAACCCAGATTCAGGCCCTCCCTTTAAGGAGCTCACAATCTAAGAGGGACCTAAGTCTCAGACATATAAAAGGTAGAGACCACCCAACCCCCCGTGAGAAGGATTAAGTGCTAGGAGAGCCCTGAGGAGGTGCAGTCACTTCCAATGGAGTGGGATCGAGGACAGCTTCCTGGAGGGGAAAGCTAAGCTGGACCTTGAAGGCTGGGTAGACTCAAACTCACTGGGGATGTGGGAAGGAGGGCAGAGAGAATTCTGGGCATCAGGTGTGGTATGGTCAGGGGTAAGACAGCCCAGGAAGGGTGTCTGGAGAAATTATAACCAGGCTTGAAGGAGAGACTGGGCTTTGGTCACCAGACATGCTTTTGAGCACCCACAGCTACTTCAGGCACCAGGCTGGGGCTGCAGCCTTCCTGGGGCACCACATGCATAAAGCAAGGGAAGTCTTCCGCTTACCTGAAGAGGTCTGGGGAGGAGGCTACAGTTTTTCTCCTAAGTTGCTGGAGGCTGTATTTCAGCGCACACCTTGTTTTGCGGCCCCAGTCTCGGGAAGGCACAGCCCCAGGGGTGGCCTTAGGGGCCCTATGGCACAGATAGCACTCAAGGAGAAAGGAAGGATTTTTCTGTGCCTCTGGCACCCACACGGAGCCTGGCACAGAGTAAATGCTCAATACACACTTGTTAAACAGAACTGACACTGAACTTGTTCTTCCACTTGAGATCATATCACCCCAGGGACCTTGGGACAATGACATCATCTCTCTGGGCTTCAGTTTCTTCATCTGTAAAATGGGGAGAATATGATCTACTCTGCAGGGTGATTATGAGGTTGAAACGAGATAATTAAAATAAAGAGCTAGAAGCAGTACCTGGTGCCCAGAAGGTGCCAGAGAAATGAGAGCTCCTCCTTTCCATCTACATGGGAGGGTAAACCTTACAAAACCCGCCTGCCTTCCCAATTTGCAAAGACATTTCCAGATCTTCCCAGCCAGCGGCTTAGGGATAATTAAGCATCTCTCTAAAGAGAGGCTTTCCGGTAAACGAAGGAGAAAATCAGCCTTGCAGCTGGGAGAAATCCAGCTGCCCTGAAGAACTGTCTCCAGGCTTACCCTTTCAATAGCAACACACCCAGACAAGCAGCTTGGGGAAGCAGGCCATTTGGAGAGGATTTGTGGAATCTCCCAGACAAACAGTTGCGTGGAAAAGGGATCCCATCCAAGCTTATGTGTGAGGGAATAAATACTCCAGCTCTGAAGGCAGGCGGGGATGGTTGGGAGCCAGAGACAGTGCTGGGGACCTGGAGTCAGAAGGCCAGGGCTCACCTTCCAGCTGTACTTCTTACTACCTGGGGAGCCTCAGGCCCTCCTGGGGCCTCAGTTTGCTTATCAGTGAAATGGGGATAATTCCTGTCCTACAAGGGAGACAAAGGATGTGAAAACTATTCCTAAATATAGGTGTCCCCTAGGATTCCGTTTGGGAAATGATCTAGAGCTATGTATTAGGCTGACCCATATGAAACTGCTGTTTCTGTGAGTCGAAAATGTTAGCATGTCAGTAATTTCACGCAGTTCAACCTAATTGTTTTTGCACATAATTGGACCTTCATGACGTCTTATACATTTGTTGCCTATTCCTTGGGTCTCTGGGATATTTTGCATCCAGCCCACTTTGTTCATCTCATCTCTGCCAATTTCCCCACCCATCTCGGCTGCCCCTACAAGCAACTCTCCTCCCGCCACTCAGATTGGGTACAGTTCCCAGAAGACCCTGCTCTATTTCACCCCTCCCTGCCTTCGGTTATCCGTCCCCCTGGAATGCCACTGCTAACTTGTATTCCTCCCTCAAGGCCCAACTCAAATGCCCCGACCCCTGCCAACCCACCTGTGAGATGATTTCATGTTACTTTGGCCCCCAAGGTCCTCCATGTCCCATCTTTTGCCTACAAAAGTGTTCCAGGACAAATGACTAACAGTTCCCCAAATCATGCCTCCTTTGCCACTGTACGTGCCGATACAGCACTCAGAGCTTCCTTCCCACTCCTGAGCTTAAACATACAGCTCAGACACACAGCTTCATCTGGGAAGCCCAGCTCACCTTCCCTGCAGCCCCAGCTGCCCTGAGTTGGGTTGAGGCCTCCTGTCACAGCATCTACCACCTTGTACTGTCCCAGTCTGGCCCCTGTCTGAGGGCGGGCACCGTGTCTGACTCTCCCTGGACACCCGTGCCCAGCACACAGTAGGTGCACATGACTTGGTTCCCCTTTTCCCGGCTCAGTGCTTACACTTCATCAATAGGGAAGAAGGTGAGGAGGAACAGCTTTACTTTTCTCAGTCCAAGCCTGTTTTCCATAAAATCTATCAGGAACATGCCCTCTGTTGGTGGACCAGTAGCCTCCTTTCCCCAGGAGAGGAGATGAGAAAAGGTCTCTTTCATTGTCCTTGCTCTTCCCTCAAGCCAGCCTCCTCCCATGTGAGCGCTGGCTTTTCCCATGTCACAGGGCAGTGCCCCACCCTGACCAAGCTGGCAAATGGAGGTCCAGTCCACAGCCTCTTAGAGCATCCGTGTGAGTTGGCTCACCTTGATTAAAACTTCAAAGTATCCTTTTGCGTTGGCAGGGCTGATGGGCGTATAGGCTCTCTGAATTTCTAAGCCATCTACTATCCCTCTGGGAAAGAGAAGCACTCAGTCAGGCAGTCAGCCAGTTATTCAACAAACCCTTAGAGTACCGAATCTGTGCCAGGCTGGTGAAAGTGAAGGTGGGGGCCCAGTCATCCCCAGTGGTCCTCATTGAGGGGCAGGCAAGATGGAGCAGAAGAAAAGAGCACTGGGCTCCCCCCACTGCCACGTGCTGGCTGTGAGACCCTGGGCAGGTCATTTAAACCCTCAGCTGCCCCTTCTGTAAAATGGGGACAACTGTCTATGCCCCTGCTGTGTAGCTCCACAGGGGTCACAGATGAAAAAGTGCTTCAAAAAGTACACTGATGGGCTTCCCTGGTGGCGCAGTGGTTAAGAATCCACCTGCCAACGCAGGGGACACGGGTTCAAGCCCTGGTCTGGGAAGATCCCGCATGCCACGGAGCAACTAAGCCAGTGCACCACAGCTTCTAAGCCTGTGCTCTAGAGCCTGCGAGCCACAACTACTGAAGCCCGCGCGCCTAGAGCCCGTGCTCCACAACAAGAGAAGCCACCGCAATGAGCAGCCCGCGCACCGCAACAAAGAGTAGCCCCCGCTCACTGCAACTAGAGAAAGGCCACGCACAGCAATGAAGACCCAACGCAGCCAAAATAAATTAAAAAAAAAAAGTACACTGATGATGTGAGCTATTTTAGGACATCACTGGGGTTTTTCCTGACCTCTCCTCGACCACAGAATGATCAAGATAAAAATAACTATATTTAACAAGCGTTTAACATTTATCAAACACGACCACATGCCAGGAGCATCAGAAGTGAAAGGATCCTCAAGGGTGCCCTAGTCCAAAGCCTGACCCCATGCATGAATCCCCTCCAGGGTTATCAACAAGGGGGCCAGGAGCACGATCGTGAGTAATAATAAGAGCAGCCATGTTGTAGTAAATGCCTATGATGCACCAAGTATACTATATGCAGTATCTCATTTATTTCAAACAATAACCAAAATGAGGAAACCAAGGCTTAGAGAAGGGATGTCACCTGCCTGAGGTCACACAGCTAGAATTCATCTGTAGCTGTGTCTGCCTCCAGGTCTGGGTTCCTTACCACTACTCAGAGCTTCCCTGGAGCACCTAAGCACTCCTCTCTTGAGCCCTACTATGTACAAAATTTTCTTCTTTGAGGTATGCAAAGATTAAAAAGGCCTGTCCCAATGTATCAAAAGTTGGGCAGAAATATTCAATAAATGCTTACAGAAAAAACAAGGAAATAACAAACAGAACATATGGCATGGCTCGGATGCAAAGGGCACTGTGACATTTGCTATGACAGGGGTAAAAGTGACAGGCACTCTCACCTAGGGAACCTCAGAAGGCCTTGAGCTCAGAAGGTCTTAAAGGACAAGCAGGCCACTAACAGGTAACAATGGGCAGGAAGTAAAGTAATTCCAGGCAGAGGGAACAGCCTGCAAAGGCTTAGAGGTAGGATAATGTAGGGCAAGCCAGGAACTGGCGAGTGGACCTCGGGGCTGGAACAAGGGGCACGTATGGGGGTGGTTGGGGGGGTGTGGAGAAGAACTTGCTGGGCAAGGAGGCTGGGGCCTTGGGTTACAGTGTCACTGGGGAGGCACTGTGGAGTACCAGAAGGGGGCTGAATGAGGAGGGATGTGGTCAGCTGCATGTGTTAGGAATGTCACTGGAGTGACAGAGAGGGGCCAGACTAGAGGCAGGTAGTTCTGGGCATCCCTGACTTATGGATGGAGGGTTGCTTGGGGCTGTGACCTGTCCTGTGGCCCCTCTTGTCCACTGGAACAGTGACCTTTAAGGACCGTCAGCCAGGCCACAGGCCAGAACAAGCTGGGCACAAACACCAGGGGTCAGTGCGAGGCAAGTACTGGCTAGACTTTCCGTCTCCTTTGATGGCTCTGCCTCCTCTTGCCAACACCATAAATGCTGGAGTTGCCAGGGTTCGGTCCTACCTCCCTCCCTCTTTCCATGCCCCACATGCTCCCAAATGCCATCCATAACAATATACCTGGATGATTCCCAGATCCACGTCTGCAGCTCAGATTTCTCTGCTGAGCTTCAGACCCAGAGAGTAAAATGCCTGGCAGTCACCTCCATCTGGAGGTCCCAAAGGGTCCTGTCCCTGTGTAGGTGGAGGTGGGGATCAAGGTGGGAGAAGAGTACAAAAGTAAGCTGGAAGGAAGAGGGAAGTTCAGAGGAATGAAGGGTGTAACTCAGGAGGCGGGCTGTTTGGGTTTGAATCCTTATTAGCTGTGTGATACTGGGAAACTCCCTTATTTTCAACAACAGTGTCTTCTCTATCATCTGGTGCTAATCATATGAGGTTAATACCACAAGCTCTGGAGCCACACTGCTTGCTTTCAAATCCTGGCTCCAACATTTCCTAACTGTGTGATCTTGGGGAAGTTACTAAACCTCTCTGACTTCAGTTTCCTCTGGGGCATGACAATGGTGTCTACCACACAGGATTTTGTGAGGGATGAATGAGCTTATACATATGAGCACACAGAACTGTGCCTTGGATACTAAGTGCTAAAAAAGTGTTTGCTGTTACTGTTATTATTATTTATTATGAAAATGCATTATCTAGTTCAATTCCAAGAGCCCTCTGAGTCATGTATTACTATGTTTATTCTGAAGATGACAAATGGAGGTTTAAGGAAGGTTAAGCAAGTTGCCCTAGACCACACAGCTAGCAAATGGCAGAGCAGGGCTGCAAAGCCTGGGTCCTCCCACTACCTGAGTGTACCGTAGGATGAGGTGCTGGCCAGGCCGCAAGCCGAGCCGGCTGTTCCCAGGTAATGCAAACCGGACAAGGTAGGTGTCCTTAGTGAGTCTGTCCGTGGCACTGATGCAGAAGGCTAGGAAGGTCTCTGGGCTCAGCTTGGAGGGACAGCTCTGCAACGGGAAAAGATTCAACAGCTAGAAGCTGGGACTCAAGAGACATGCAAGCATCCATGGGCATCCTCCCCACAAGGAGAGGCTTTCAAGGCCAATAAGTTTTCTCTGTAATAGCGTAGTCCCACCTTACTTCCCTTTCAGGCTCTAAGAATGCCAGAACACTTTACCTTGAGCTCACCCTGCTCTGAAGCCTTGTATGGCTCCCCTCAGCCCCAGGATAAAGTGCAAGGTCCTTAACTGGACACTCAAGGGCCCTGTGGATGGGCCCCAAGTCTCATTTTATCTCCCAGGCATCAGACACCAGACTTTTCTCTGTACCCCCAAGAATACCTTGTGGCTTCCTACCTGTGAATCTTTATTTGCTCAAGCTGCGCCCTCTATCCAGAACACTCATCTCCAACGTATGATAGACCTACCCATCCTTCAAACCTGCTAAAATCCAGATTTGCACAATTTAGAAATTGATGGGACCTAATGGATGATCTAATCCAATGTCCTTATTTTATATGTGGGGAAACTGAGGCCTGAGTGGTAGTGACTTATTTGTACAAGGTCACACCATGAGCAGGGACTCAAATTCATGTCTCCCAAGTCTCAGGCCACTGTCCTTAATATTCCACCCCACCTCTACCTCCTCCGGGAAGCCTTCTCTGAATGCCACGACTCACAGATCTCCCTCTCCTGTAAAATGCCCACACCCAATTCACTCCTGGGACCTCCCCTCGCCACCTGCCCCATGCCCCATTCACCAGCTCAAGGCCAGGCTTTGAACCTGGGTCAGTCTGCTTCCGTTAAGCTCACTCTTTTCTCTCTGCTGTACAGAGTCAGAGGAAGCTTCCGCGAGCAGGTACACTGCACAGGGCTGAGGCCAGGTGGACGCTGCTCCCCCTCACCTGTGTCTCTTCTCCACTCAGCAGGCTCCTGTCCTTGCTGGCTCGGGCTGCCTCCCAACTTGCTAGGTCTCGCTGGTAGAGGTCGAACACGCAGGGTGAGCAGCCACTGCCGCAGCACTGGGAGGGCAAGGGCTCCACTGGCCGAAGCTGCAGCCAGGCTTCCTCATCGTCGTCTTCCTCCCCCTTGTCCATTGTCAGTGGGCCTTGGTCAGGCAGGAGGTGTGGGCAACTGGGTGCTCTTCCCAGAGTAGGCCCAGGTCCTCCTCCCTTGCCAGCCTGGGAGAGGGAAAACATGTGGTTACACTCTGGTCACCTCTATTCCGCTCATTCTCCCTGAGGCCTGCAGGTGCCAAGCTCTGTGTGAGCACTGGGGACAGGGATGAATCAATCCTGGGATCTGCTGCCTGGTGGGGGAGGGAGGGAGACAGGGCACAGTGATCGGAACGGGCAACCATGGTTTCTTGACCTCTTCGTGTGCTCTGAGGACTGCTGGATTAAGATTACATAGAAAATCTCATTGAATTTTAAAAATATTTTAAATGATGAAGTACAACATTTATGTACAACTTAATATTTATAAAAGTTATAAAAATAAATTACAGATAAATTATAAATAAAAATAAATAAAAGAACCCTTTCGTAAGCACCACTCACTCAAGTAGAAAGAACCTTGCTGGCATCCCAGAAGCCACACATTTGTGTTCCTCCCTGATCACACCCCTGCTCCCCATTACCACCACCCTGACTTTTTTTTTTTTTTTTTTTTTGCGGTACACAGGCCTCTCACTGTTGTGGCCTCTCCCGTTGTGGAGCACAGGCTCCGGACGCACAGGCTCAGTGGCCATGGCTCACGGGCCCAGCCGCTCCGCGGCATGTGGGATCCTCCCAGACTGGGGCACGAACCCATGTCCCCTGCATCGGCAGGCGGACTCTCAACCACTGCGCCACCAGGGAAGCCCCACCCTGACTTTTGATATAATCATTCCCTTGTTTTTCCTTAGTGCCACCTTTATTTGCAACCCTATCCACTATTTATCAGGTTGCTTAGTTTCTACCTTTAAACAGAATCATATGAATGCATTCTTCTGTGTCTGGTTTCTTTCACTCACCACTGTTGGTGAGTCACCTATCAAATTGTTGCATCTCATTTAATCTTTACAACAAGGCCAGTCCTGGAGGTGTCATTTTATGGATGGGAAAACTGGGGTCTGGAGAGGTTTAATAACTTACCCAGGGTGACAAAGGTCCCCAGATGATGGCACTGGGACTTTAACTCTGCTCTGTCTGGTCTCAGAACATATTGCTCTTCAATCACAGGAAAACAGGAGGAGGAGGAAGTCATGATGGTCCAGGTGAGAGGTAATGAGGACCTGGACCAGGGGAGCTTCAGGGAGGATGAGAGGACAGCGGTCAATTAGAGAAATCCTGAAGCAGTAGTTAACAGGACACAGAGACTGATGCATGTGAGGTGAGCAGGGGAGGGGGATAGAGGGGTTGAAGGGACATCCAGGTGTCTGGCTTGGATCCGTGGGTGGATAGTGGGTCCAAGAGAAGTTGAGTTTTAGGGGAAAGAGGAAGTGGGGGAAATGGTTAAGTTCAGTTTGAGGTACACTGAGTGCCTGTGGGACATCCAAGGGCAAAATCCAGCTGCCAGTTGGATTAAATAGGTCTAGGTACCTGAGTCTAGAGATGGAGCTCTGGGTAACTGACAACAAGGGAGGGATGAGTGGGTAGAGGAAGAGAACAGGCTGGAGCCTCTGAAGGCCTGCTTGGCTTCCTGCTTCCTGTAGCACTCACTGCACTTGGTCCAGCCCTGGTCACTGTAGGTGCTCAATAAATGCACTTCCAGTGAATGAATCTCTACCCTATAGCATTTCACACTGTTCAGAAATTACATGTTTATGTGGTTTTCTCTTCTTTTGAGACTGTGAACTCCTTGAGGGTAGAGACCTGTTTTTTATTCATTTTATGAACTAGCACAGTGTACATTTAAAAATATGGATGTTATATGAAAGGAAGAAGGAAAGGAGCTTGGTTTCAGGGCCATTAGGTAAACATTGTCTGAAAGAAAGATCAGGGAGGAAAATTTAAATGGTTATGATTTATTTTGAGATGTTTTTGTGAGGGCAGTTTGGGATTTATCAAGGTTCTCTGTCTTCATATGTGGAACTATACAGTTTATATAGAAATAGACTTGGTCATCTCACCTGTAAGGAAACTATTCATTGAAAATTCCACAGGCAGGGACTTCCCTGGTGGTCCAGCTGCTAAGACTCTGTGCTCCCAATGCAGGGGGCCGGGTTCAATCCCTGGTCAGGGAACTAGATCCTGCATACTGCAACTAAAAGATCCCCCATGCCACAACTAAAGATCCCGCACACTGCAATGAAGATCCCACATGCAGCTATGAAGATCCCGCGTGCCGCAACTAAGACTCGGTGCAGTCAAATAAATAAATAAATATTTTTTAAAAATCCACAGGCAAATCAAAGTAAAAGAGGGTCTTCTCTCCCTCTTGTCTGAGAACAGAACTTAGGGGAAGTCTGATGTCCCAGAGCATTATTTGATGTAAATATCACTCCTCCAAAAGCTCCAGTCTTGGACTTCCCTGGTGGTACAGTGGTTAAGAAGCCACCTGCCAACGCAGGGGACACGAGTTCGAGCCCAGGTTGGGGAAGATCCCACATGCTGCAGAGCAACTAAGCCTGTGCACCACAACTACTGAGCCTGCACTCTAGAGCCCGTGAGCCACAACTACTGAGCCCGCGTGCCACAACTACTGAAGCCCATGCGCCTAGAGCTGGTGCTCTGCAACAAGAGAAGCCACCTCAATGAGAAGCCTGCACACGGCAGCGACGAGTAGCCCCCGCTCGCCGCAGTAAGTCTGTGTGCAGCAATGAAGACCCAATGCAGCCAAAAATAAATAAATTAATTAATTTAAAAATATAAATAAATAAAATTTAAAAAATAAAAGCTCCAGTCTTTGATTTCCTCCTATTCATTCCTGCCTCTTAGACACTTACTGCGCAGGGGCTGCTGAATAAGGTGCTGGGACACAGAGGTGACTGACACTCATCTCTGTCCTGGAGGAGTCATTCACTAAACAGATAAGAACCGGGATAAGATAGATGCACTGTCTCACTCAGTCCTCTCGACAGCTGTACATAAGTAGGCCATGCTCTTCCTCATTTCACAATGGAGAAAACTGAGGCCAGGAAGCAGGAGTGGTAAAGTTAGTGCACATACTTGGTCTCTTAAGACTCCAGGCTGCTCTTTCTCCCTGGATTTCTTGCTCTAGAGGGCGGAGGAGAGTGTCTTCATCTCCAATTCCCAGTGCCTGGCACTGGGCTGGCACACAACAGGGACCCAACTTGCCAAACTGCCACGGAATTTTATGGGCACCCTGGAGCTTCCCAAGGGCAGTAGCTTCATTCGTGCATAAAGTGCTAGAATCAAGGTGTGCGCCAAGTCTGTGCAAAAGCAGAGGAGCAAACCACCACACCTACTAGAAGACAGTGAAGTCCTGTTTCTTGGTTACCAATCACTTCCCAGGAGCCCTAACCTTTAAGATCTTTCCCACTTTTCCTGCTTTCCACACCCATTTACACTGGAGCTTCCCATGGGCCCAAACGATGTGCTTCCAGTCTCCCCCTACACCATCAATCAGCACACCTCCCACCAGCTCTGATCACAACAGTCCCCTGCTTAGCAAGCTTCAATAGCTCCCCACTGCCTACAAGATACAATCCAATCTCCTTGTGTGGTGCCCAATGTTCTTCTGATCAAAACTTGTCCAAATTCTCTTACCACTTACTATCATTGGTTTTAGAAGGGTAGTTCCTCTGTGTGCAATAAATCTTTCTCTCACAGAGGAAAGGCTGCTCTTTAGAGGAAAGAAAACCTGGTTCTACTGCTGGTTCTATGATTTCAGGAAGGTTTAGCAGGTTGAGAACCCCTTGAGGGCAAGCAGGTATCTTATTCTTTCTGTATTCTACCACCAAGCACAGGCCTGGCATATGGAAGGCTCAGGTGAGTGGTGAGAACTCAGTTTACATATAAGGTCTGGGAGCCAGGCACAGTGCTAGGTGCTGGGATACAGCAGAGGTTAATAAAACAGGGGCTCTACCTTCACAGAGCTTGCAGCCTAGCTTGGTGTCACATCAGGTCAACCCATTTTTCTTGCATGTTATGTACCAGGTTTGTATTAAGAGTGAATGAGATCTGATTCCCTCTGTATGCTGACTTCTTACTCCCAAAAGGTATTTCAGAGATAAAGTGAGGTAAGTGAAGGAGCCCTATTAACTGTAAACTGCTGTACAGTGTGAGGGTTATTTAGCCTTCTTTGCCGTAAATTTACTTTCTCCATGTTTTACTAATCCCACTCTCCCTAGTATTTTGGAAATTAATAGAGAAGCTGGCCACGTCAGTCATGAATTTTAAAGACCAGGTTCACATCTTCTCTCAGCCTCTACCTTTTCAGTCTAAGAAGCCAGGCCTTGACATGTTGTTGCCTCTGCCTGGATAACACTCCTCACCCTCAGGCCTTGCTTCAAGGTCACCTGCCCTCAGAGCCCTCCCTGAACCACCCCCTTCTCATTCTCTAGAAGGTACCCTATTTGCTTATTCATCACATTATTATGTATTCATTCATTAAACATATATTTACTATGTGCCAGGCACTGGTCTAGGAGCAGGTTTCACAGCAGTGAAGAAACAAAATCCCTTGCACTCATGGATCTTATATTCCAGTGAGAGCGTGATTAAATAAGATCAAAATAGAAAACATGTTATGTTAGTGTTAAATACTGAAAAGAAAAATAACTGGGGGAAAAGGCATATGAAGTGTGTGTGTGTGTTGAAACTGCTATTTATTTACTTTACTTGCTTTCTGTCTGCATCTCCCACTAAACTGTACGCTCTACATCGCACATCTGTTTTATTCACCGGTGTAAACCCGATGCTCAGCAGTGCCTGACACTCAGTGGGCATTTGATAAATACGTGCTGCGCAAGGAGCAAGGTACACCTCCGCCGCTCTGGCCCTGCTTCCAGGAGGCGAAACGCGACATTCCGAGGAAAGGAACTCACTTTGGGCGCTTGGGAGGAGGCGTGCAGTGCAGCGCGGTCGGTGCGGCGCCGGCGTGGTGCAAGGGCCACGCTCAGGCTCCGCGTGAGAATGGCTGGAGAGGCAAGGAAATTTACGGCGCACCCACCGCGCGCCGGGTGCTGAGCTAGTTTAGGCGCTAGTTTAGGCGTTTCTATCGCTATTTTTACAGCGAGTGACTTTAACGCTCAGAAGGAAGTGCCCTGCCCAAGCTAGTTTAGGCGCTAGTTTAGGCGTTTCTATCGCTATTTTTACAGCGAGTGACTTTAAGGCTCAGAAGGAAGTGCCCTGCCCAAGCTCCAATTGCTCGTTAAGCGATCAAGGCTGTCCCGAGTTCAGGCTCGAAGTCCTGAATCTCTTCTCCTAGTCCCCCTGCCCATCACAACCACTCACCTACCCTCCTGCGCTTCCCCGGGGAGGCAGGCAGGGTTCCACCTGTGGGAAATTGCCGACGGCCTGCAGGGTGGGGCAAGACGAGGATGCCCTGACGATGATTGGTTAAAGTGGCTGCCACTCATAAAACGAGTCTCGGCGTTCGGCTCCTTTCGTTCCCAGCAGGCCTTGAGCGCGGGAAGATGGCGGCGTCCAGGTGGAGGTCTTGAAGAGATCGGATCGGTATGGCGTTGGCGTCGAGGTCAGCAAGGCTGGCGCTTGCTCGCCCCGGGCGGCTCGGTCTTGGGAGCTGCGGGGCCCCAAGACGCGGGGCGTACGAGTGGGGCGTGCGCTCCACGCGGAAGCCCGAGCCTCCTCCCCCGGACAGGGTGTACGAGATTCCTGGACTGGAGCCCATCACCTACGCGGGGAAGATGCACTTTATGCCCGGTCTGGCGCGGCCAGTCTTCCCGCCCTGGGAACCTGGCTGGACGCCCCCGAAGTTCCGCCGCTTGCCCCCGCTTCACGAGCACCCGCTGTACAAAGACCAGGCCTGCTACGTCTTCCACCAGCGTTGCCGCCTCCTCGAGGGTGAGGCCCCAGGACGGGCGGGAGGGGACCTTGGTCCTCTACCCAGCACTGACCCCGACCTTCTGTGGCCTTGGGCAAGACGTTGAAACTCAGTGGGTCTCGGTTTCTCTGTCTGCGAAGTGGCCCGATATTGATTCTCATCTTCTGTGAATTGTTAGGATTAAGTGAGATGTAAAGAGGAGTATGTGTGAGGAAGTATTAGAGTTTTAGTGGCTAAGTGAAAAGATCTGGTTTCTAGGCCTAGCCCTGCCCCTCAGCCTCTGTGTGATTTTGGGCAAGTGACTGAAGCTTCCTGAGCCTCCATTTCCTGTGAAATGAGTGGTTTTGACTAGGTGGTTCACATTGACCCAGCTCTTGCACCCTGGAGATGTAACTATGTTTGAGAACTAGTTGGAGGGGAATTATAGTGCAAAGAGACAACAGAAATGGTACTTAATCTGCAGGTCTATCGCCTCATTTCAGGTTAGTCAATCAAGTTAATTGGTAATTAGAATTGGTAATTGTGACAGAGAGGAAGTGATTTGCCAGTGATCTGCTCACAGGTGCACTGTGCGTTACTAGTGAAGCCAGGGCTACACCTCTGGTTTCCCAGGTCGATGTCCTTTGTCAACGGTCAGAGCTGAGATGTTTTCAGGGAAAGGATCTGGGCCTAAAATCCATCTAGTCCACTTCTGCTCTCTTTCACTCTCACTAAGAACAGGTCAAAATGACTTTAGCCAAAACCATCTGTATGTATGTCTGGGGCAGTACGGGAAATTATGTTCCAGAGTCCCTGGAGGGGGTTTATTGAGAGTCCTCTTACCCATTTTTTCCTCCTCATTCTTCCTTAGTCCCTAAATCAGAGTGGGGTTAGGACAGGTCCTGAAAACACAAAATGGTCCAGGTAAGTGGGAAAGAATTTTCCAGTAAGTAATTAGGAAAGAAAGAGACCTGGCAGGATTTGGGGACTAAGCCAGATAATAAATCCTAGGTTTGAAAAAAACTTATGTCAACTGGCCAGCCTCTTAAGCTGCTCAAACCCATTCCTGAAAGCTGTATTTTTGGCCTTTAAACACTTCCAGTATCCTCACAGGGTGCTGTGAAGGACCTCACAAGACTTGGCACCCTTGAGTGACCCTGGTAACGTTACCATGTGGATGAAATGCATTAGCTGTGTCTTAGAAGTTAAGGTTAACTTGTTTGACTAGGCTGAAAACATACACTATGCTTTCACCATATGCAGAGGGGTTCTGTAAAGTCTGTAATAAAACTGCAAGATACAGGGCTAGAGAAGCAGATTGGGGTAATGGAGAGATCATGGGCTTTAACATAGACTCAGGTTCTCCTCCCAGCCCCATCGCTTACAAGGTTTGGGACTTGTAACAAATTCCTTAGTCTCTTGAGTTTCATCCTCCATTCCATAAAATCCCATCCAACTTGTAGTTAAAGCTCCTGGCACAGAGTAGATGGTAATGTTCAGTAAATGGCAGCTCTTACATATTATTCATATACTAGTGAACCATAAATTCTTAGTATTTTATCCATTTTCAAGTTTAAGGAACGGTGGCAGTGTTGGGACTAAAAGTCAGGTTACCCGACCCCCAGTCCAGGGTTCTTTCTGCTGCACCACAAAATCCAGAAGTTAACGTTTCTAAATATTTGTGTTTCTGATGTCTTATGAGCCTTAAAGTGAAAAGTCTCATTACCTTTCATTTATCACCACAGAAGAAATTGTCTGAGGGTGTTTCCCTCAAAGTGTGCTAAGTTTGCTTTAATCCCAGACATAGTTTTTCAAATGAAGATATATCTCTGAGTCGAGTGATGTTTTTTCAACTGGGATGAGTAGCCTGCACCACAGCCCATCCCGCTGAGAGTAAGGGGGTTAAATTAGTTTTTGGAGACTAAGCACTCTGAATCAGATCTTTTAGTTTATTTATACTCCTTTTCCTGAAAAGTATTTTGGGCATCTTACAGAAATTTTGTAGCACAGCCAGATTAAATTAAAAATAGGTGAGAGGATCAGCACAAAGGAAAAATGAAACAGTGAATACAAAAAATCCATTCTGTGAGGTTGTACGTGTCCAGGGGAGCCCCAAAGTTGACTCTCAGCTTGCTAGCAGTCAACAAATGGTACAGAGATGGAGTCTGCTGACTAGGCCAGTTGCCTGTTTCTATAAATAGCTTTATTATAGTGAAACCATGCACACCTGTTTACTGATTACCTATGGCTGCTTTCGTGCTACAGTGGCAGAGCTGAGTAGTTGTGATAGAGACTGTGGCCCAGAAGCTGAAAATATTTACTGTCTGGCCCTTTAAGAAAAAGTTTGACCCCTGGTATAGAGAAACTTTGTGAGTTATGCAATTCACCATGTCCAAAAGACAAAACAGTGCTCTACCCAGGAAAAGCCCAACCTTCCTGTACAGAGGCCAGGGAGAAGTTCAGAAGGTCTCAGGGAGGACCCTGCATAATAAATGGAGCAACATCCTCAGAATGATTCTTTTGACAAATACAGCAGTACATTTCATAGGGCTTCATACAAAAATCTGCTTATAAAATAGCTTGTTACAGAATCTCTCAGAGTCAGATGCGAAAGATAATCTAGTGCTCCCAAACTCAGGGCTCCTCAAGTTATTCATGATCCAGAAGTTATTTCCATTATTTCCAAAAGCTCTTTCCCTTGATAGAGCAGTATGCACTTAATCCTGGGCCCATATCTATTAAATGACATATATTTGGCAGACATGAGCTTTTCCAGCCAGGGACTAGGGTGTCGGTTAATAGAAAGGATCTAGGTTTTGAGAGGTTGGCATCTAATGATGTAGTCCTGTAATCTGGGGTCTGAATTCTGCAGGTAACAAACAAATCCTTGCCTGCAAGATTCAGCCTCATGATCTCAGCCATCTTAGTGGCTGTTTGAATTCCTCCTGAGGCAAGTACTCACTGCCTCAATCAACTGTTAACTGTCTTTAGATGGTCATTCCTGAAGCTGAGTTGAAATCTGGCTCTCATAGCTTCTGCTTTTTATTTTAGTTCTGACCCCTCAGATGTCGGAACAAATCCCATCTCTCTCTCAAGGCTGCTTTTTCCCCAAAATGCTACCCGGCAGGGATAAGCATCTCTTCCTGAATGACTTTCTCTTTTTTGGTTTTGGTTTTTTGTGACTGATGACTCTAAAGGTGTAAAGCAGGCTCTCTGGCTTACCAAGACCAAGTTAATAGAAGGCCTTCCTGAGAAAGTGCTTAGCCTTGCTGACGATCCAAGGAACCACATAGAGAATCAAGATGAATGTGTTCTGAATGTGATCTTTCACGCTCGTCTCTGGCACTCTACTGAAGACATCCCCAAGAGAGAGACCTACTGGTAAGTCTCCCCCAAGTCAATAAGGTTTCCAATTGATGGATCTTGGAGTCAGCCTGTTGCTTTACATCTCCAAATGTCTCTTCTTTTCTCCAAGCCCAGTCATTGTGGACAGTCTGATACAGCTGTGTAAATCCCAGATTCTCAAGCATCCTTCTCTGGCCAGACGGATCTGTGCCCAAAACAACACGTTATCCACCACCTGGAATCGAGGTTGGTCCTCCTGTATAGCAGAAAGCCTTTGTCTGTTCATTGTCTTTCTGCTCTTAGCCCCATCACCAGCTTATATTCCCTTCCCTGCTGCCATACCTATTCTCACTCCCATCCTTCATGGTTCAGTTTTGTGGCTCAGACATTGAAATGACATCCTCAGTGTCATTTCATTAGCCATAACCCAGCCTTTTCCTTTTTTTTTTTTTTTTTTGCAGTACGCGGGCCTCTCACTGTTGTGGCCTCTCCCGTTGCGGAGCACAGGCTCCGGACGCGCAGGCTCAGCGGCCATGGCTCACGGGCCTAGCCGCTCCGCGGCATGTGGGATCTTCCCGGACCGGGGCACGAACCCATGTCCCCTGCATTGGCAGGCGGACTCTCAACCACTGTGCCACCAGGGAGGCCCCAGCCGTTTTCTTTTTTAATCATTTCTTTTCAAGACTTAATTCAAACCGTATCTGTTGAGTGCCTCTCAGTGCCTAAAAGTTGAAGATAAGGAAGTAATAAAACATATAGTCTGCACTCCAAAGCTCATATTCTACTGCAAGAGCCTTCTTACTCCATTCATGCTTTTCTCATTTTCCAAATCCATTTTCCACATAGCTGCTAGAATGATCTTTCTAAAGTGCAGGTTGTCTTATGTCCCTTCCCTGTTTCAAATCCTTCATTGTCTCGCAATAGCTTGACCATTTATCGTGGTTTCCAAGGCTTTCTGTGATTTGGCCACCACCTGGTCTTTCTAGTCTTATCTCCTGCTCTCCTGCTCTCACCTCCATTCCCAGTTTACACTTAGCCACATGCAGCTTTTTGGCATCAGGCTTTGCCTTTGCATGTGCTGTACGTTCTGTCTGGAATGCTCTTTTCTTCTTTCCTCATTTGACTAAATTCTATGTGTCTGCATGACTCAGCTCAAGCCCCCTTCCCATGTGAATCCACAGGTTAGTTCTGTGCTCCTTGTGTCCATATGCCTACTTTTATCATAACACACATTATTACTATATTGTGATTATTTAACATCTGTCTGCCCCACTAAACTGAACTTCTGATGATAGAGACTGTGTCATATTCATTTTTGTCCACAGTGTCTAACAGTTCATGCCACACAAAAGGTGCTGACTGAAGGGATGGGTGAATTAATACCAAACCTCAGATGTTTTAGACAGGGATGTTCTGAAATCACAAGTGCTGTCTTTGGTGAATCCTGGAGCAGAGTAACCAGCTGTGGAGTAATTTGGGGTTTTCAGGACATCTGCTTGGTCAGGTTTCTCCAACTTGCCCTTTGAGTATGGACTTCCTGGCAAGGAGTCAGCTTTGTAGAGGTAATGGCACCACTAAGGAAGTTAGTGAACCTCATTAATAGAGGAGTACTTGTTGGCCCATTATCAAGTATTACCTCTAATTAAACTGCCCCATTTGGAGCTGTTGCTGGAGGAGGGATGTGGAGGGAATTGAATTGGAAACCACAGTAGAGTGGTCTGTGGGGAGAACCTAAAACCCAAGGTTAGGAGAGGTCCAGGCACATTTATCTTCCTTTCACATTATGTGTGAGGAAACAGGAAATACTTGAGAAAACTGTTCTTGAGGTGTGGGTATGATGTTTGCATACCCAGTAAAGGAGGACACATGCTAATTAAATTACATTGTTGTTGGCCAAACCAGTTTTTTTTTCCCACATCTTTATTGGAGTATAAATGCTTTACAATGTTGTGTTAGTTTCTGCTATACAACAAAGTGAATCAGCTATATGTATACATACATCCCCATATCCCCTTCCTCTTGAGCCTCCCTCCCACCCTCCCTATCCCATCCCTCTAGGTCGTCACAAAGCATCAAGTTGATCTCCTTGTGCTATGCAGCAGCTTCCCACTAACCATCCATTTTACATTTGGTAGTGTATACTCTCTCACTTCATCCCAGCTTCCCCTTACCCCCCACCCGTGCCCTCAAGTCCGTTCTTTTATGTCTGTGTCTTTATTCCTGCCCTGCCACTAGGTTCATCAGTACTGCTTTTTTAAATTCCATATATATGCGTTAGCATGCTGTATTTATTTTTCTCTTTCTGACTTACTTCACTGTATGACAGATTCTAGGTCCATCCACCTCACTACAAATAACTCAATTTCATTCCTTTTTATGGCTGAGTAATATTCCATTGTATATATGTGCCACATCTTTATCCATTCACCTGTTGATGCACATTTAGGTTGCTTCCATGTCCTGGCTATTGTAAATAGTGCTGCAGTGAACATTGTGGTAACTGTATCTTTTTAAATTATGGTTTTCTCAGGGTATATGCCCAGTAGTGGGATTGCTGGGTCATGTGGTAGTTCTATCTTTAGTTTTCTAAGGAACCTCCGTACTGTTCTCCATAGTGGCTGTATCAATTTACATTCCCACCAACAGTGTGTGAGGGTTCCCTTTTCTCCACACCCTCTCTAGCATTTATTGTTTCTAGATTTTTTGATGATGGCTGTTCTGACCGGTGTGAGGTGATACCTCATTATGGTTTTGATTTGCATTTCTCTAATGATTAGTGATGTTGAGCATCTTTTCTTGTATTTGTTGGCCATCTGTATGTCTTCTCTGGAGAAATGTCTCTTTAGGTCTTCCCCCTATTTTTGGATTAGGTTGTTTGTTTCTGTGATATTGAGTTGCATGAGCTGCTTGTATATTTTGGAGATTAATCATTTGTCAGTTGCTTCATTTGCAAATATTTTCTCCCATTCTGAGGGCTGCCTTTTTGTCTTGTGTATGGCTTCCTTTGCTGTGCAAAAGCTTTTAAGTTTCATTAGGTCCCATTTGTTTATTTTTGTTTTTATTTCCCTTGCTCTAGGAGGTGGGTCAAAAAGGATTTTGCTGTGATTTATGTCATGGGGTGTTCTGCCTATGTTTTCTTCTAAGAGATTTATAGTGTTTGGCCTTACATGTAGGTTTTTAATCCATTTTGAGTTTATTTTTGTTTATGGTGTTAGGGTGTGTTCTAATTTCATTCTTTTACATGTATCCATCCATTTTTCCCAGCACCACTTATTGAAGAGGCTGTCTTTTCTCCGCTGTATATTCTTGCCTCCTTTGTCAAAGATAAGGTGACCATATGTGCGTGGGTTTATCTCGGCTTTCTATCCTGTTCCGTTGAGCTATATTTCTGTTTTTGTGCCAGTACCCTACTGTCTTGATTACTGTAGCTTTGTAGTATAGTCTGAAGCCAGGGGGCCTGATTCCTCCAGCTCTGTTTTTCTTTCTTAAGATTGCTTTGGCTATTTGGGGTCTTTTGTGTTTCCATACAGATTGTAAAATTTCTTGTTCTAGTTCTGTGGAAAATGCCATTGGTAATTTGATAGGGATTGCATTGAACCTGTAGATTGCTTTGGGTAGTACAGTCATTTTCACAATATTGATTCTTCCAATCCAGGAGCATGGTTTATCTCTCCATCTGTTTATGTTATCTTTGATTTCTTTCATCAGTGTTTTACAGTTTTCTGAGTACAGGTCTTTTGCCTCCTTAGGTAGGTTTTATTCCTAGGTATTTTATTCTTTTTGTTGTGATGGTAAATAGGATTGTTTCCTTAATTTCTCTTTCTGATCTTTCATTGTTACTGTATAGGAATGCAAGAGATTTCTGTGCATTAATTTTGTATCCTGCAACCTTACCAAATTCATTGATTAGTTCTAGTAGTTTTCTGGTGGCATCTTTAGGATTTTCTATGTATAGCATCATGTCATCAGCAAACAGTGACAGTTTTACTTCTTCTTTACCAATTTGTGTTCTCTTATTTCTTTTTCTTCTCTGATTGCTGTGGCTAGGACTTCCAATACTGTGTTGAATAATAGTGGCGAGAGTGGACATCCTTATCTTGTTCCTGATTTTAGAGGAAATGCTTTCAGTTTTTTACCACTGAGAATGATGTTTGCTGTGGGTTTGCCATATATGGCTCTTATTATGTTGAGGTAGGTTCCCTCTGTTCCCACTTTCTGGAGAGTTTTTATCATAAATGGGTGTTGAATTTTGTCAAAAGCTTTTTCTGCATCTACTGAGATGATCATATGGTTTTTATTCTTTAATTTGTTAATATGGTGTATCACATTGATTGATTTGCGTATATTGAAGAATCCTTGCGTCCCTGGGATAAACCCCACTTGATCATGGCGTATGATTCTTTTAATGTGTTGTTGGATTCTGTTTTCTAGTATTTTGTTGAGGGTTTTTGAGTCTATGTTCATTGATATTGGTCTATAATTTTCTTTTTTTGTGATATCTTTGTCTGGTTTTGGTATCAGGGTGATGGTGGCCTTGTAGAAAGAGTTTGGGAGTGTTCCTCTCTGCAATTTTTTGGAAGCGTTTGAGAAGGATAGATGTTAACTCTTCTCTAAATGTTTGATAGAATTCATCTGTGAAGCCATCTGGTCATAGACTTTTGTTTGTTGGAAGATTTTTAATTACAGTTCCAATTTCATTACCTGTGATTGGTCTGTTTATATTTTCTAATTCTTCCTGGTTCAATCTTGGAAGGTTGTACTTTTCCAAGAATTTGTCCATTTCTTCCAGGTTGTCCATTTTATTGGCATATAGTTGCTTGTAGCAGTCTCTTATGATCTTTTGTATCTCTGCAGTGTCAGTTGTAATCTGTCCTTTTTCATTTCTAATTTTATTGATTTTAGTCCTCTCCCTTTTTTTCTTGATGAGTCTGGCTAAAGGTTTATCAATTTTGTTTATCTTCTCAAAGAACCAACTTTTAGTTTTATTGATCTTTGCTATGGCCGAACCAGTTTTTAGACAGATAGGATCATCAGCCCTGGTCAGTTACCATCACATTGCGCTGTGTAGTATTTGATTTGTATTTCTCAAAGCCCAAGCACCACGAGGAAGGTTTGACCCCATGGAGAATCCCTAGGAGGCCATTCTCCAGGAGTCTTTCCAGATGGCATTTGGCCTCCTGTGGGACCTCTGTGAAGGGCATCTGGACACATTCACAGCGAGCAGTCTTGCTGCTCAGTCAGATGTCAGTTCATTTCCTCATATACCTATGTGTCCCTGTGGCAAATATGCTAATCTGACTTAAGTGAGGCTTTCTGACTGGCTCTATTTTTTTTTTTTTTTACTCTGACCTGTTGAGGGCAATCTGGCCCTCTTCATGGATTTGGTAGCCTTTCTCCTTAGCCTGTAGTTTCAGTACTTCTCTCTCTCCATCCCTCCTTCCTACCATATCATACTCCAGTTATCTGGACTTACTTCCCTAAGCTCTGCCATGGAGCAGCATGCTTTGTGCTTTGGAACATGTTACTCCTACTTCACTAGAACAGTTTCCTCACTTTTCTTTGCCTGGCAAACTCTGACACAGCAGTTTTCAACCAAGGGTGGTTTTACCCTCTAGGAGGGATTTGGTATTGTCTGGAGACATTTTCGTTTGTCATAACTTGAACCAGAGCTGGGGCTAGTAGTGGAAGTTCTATTGGCATCTAGTGAGTAGAGGCCAGGGATGCTGCCAAATATCTACAGTGCATAGGACAGCCTCCCTCACCAAAGAATTACCTCATCCAAAATGTGAAGAGTGCCAGTGTTGAGAAGCTCCGCTCTTATCCATCTTTCAGAAGCAAGTTTAAAGGCATTGCTTCCCTCAGGAAGCTTCTCAGGTATTCCAGAAGAGATCAGTTGTCCCCACCTCTGCTCTCTCTGAGTGTGGTTCATACTTTTGTTGTACTCCCTAGCCAGCTCCGTGAAAGCAGAGAGTTACTCTCACTCATTTCTGCGTCCCCAGCTTAACGCAGGTGCCTGGGAAGGTCTGAACCCACAGCCTCTGAGCCCACAGAGATCCCCAGGCCTCAAGGCTCACTGGAAAGAGAACACAGGAAGAAGAGCGCATTGGTCAGTCCCTCTCTCAAGAAACCCGGGATTAACACCTTAACAAATGTTTTTTTTCTTTTAGGATAAAAACTATTCTTAACTAATCCTTTTTCTTTAAATTTTTAATTTTATATTGCAGTATAGTTGACTTACAGTGTTGTGTTAGTTTCAGGTGTGTATCAAAGTGATTTAGTTATATCTATTCAGATTCTTTTCCCATATACCTTATTGCAGTAGGTCCTTGTTGATTATCTGTTTTTCTTTTTTTCTTTTATGGAAAGAATTGAGGGAGGCTTCCTAGAGGAGGTGATGATTGAGGTGAGGTCTTTTTTATTTATTTATTTATTTATTTATTTATCTTTGGCTGTGTTAGGTCTTCGTTTCTGTGCAAGGACTTTCTCTAGTTGCGGCGAGCGGGGACCACTCTTCACTGCGATGCGCAGACCTCTCACTGTCGCGGCCTCTCTTGTTGCGGAGCACAGGCTCCAGACGCACAGGCTCAGTAGTTGTGGCACACGAGCTTAGTTGCTCTGCGGCATGTGGGATCTTCCCGGACCAGGGCTCAAACCCGTGTCCCCTGCACTGGCAGGCAGATTCTCAACCACTGCACCACCAGGGAAGCCCCTGATTATCTGTTTTATATATAGTAGTGTGTATATGTTAATTCTAACCACCTAATTTATCCCTACCCCCCACCTTTCCCCTTTGGTAACCATTAGTTTGTTTCTAAGTCTGTGAGTCTGTTTCTGTTTTGTAAATAAGTTCATTTGTGTCATTTTTTTAGATTCCACATATAAGTGATATCATATGATACTTGTCTTTCTCTGACTTACTTCACTTAGTATGATAATCTCTAGGCCCATCCATCTTGCGCAAATGGCATTATTTCATTCTTTTTTATGGCTGAGTAATATTCCATTGTATATATGTACCATTATTCCATTGTATATATGTATCTTTTTTATCCATTCCTCTGTTGATGGACATTTAGGTTGCTTCCATGTCTTGGCTGTTGTAAATAGTGCTGCAGTGAACACTGGGGTGCGTGTATCTTTTCGAAGTATGATTTTCTCTGGATATATACCCAGGAGTGGGATTGCTGGATCATATGGTAGTAGCTCTATTTTTAGTTTTTTAAGGAACCTCCATACTCTTCTCCATAGTGGCTGTACCAAGTTACATTCCCATAAACAGTGTAGGAGGATTCCGTTTTCTCCACACCCTCTCCAGCATTTATTGTTTGTAGACTGTTTTTTTAATTTACTTATTGTATTTATTATTTATTTTTGGCTGCATTGGGCCCTCACTGCTGTGCGCGGGCTCCCTCTAGTTGTGGCAAGCGGGGGCTATTCTTCACTACGGTGCACGGGCCTCTCATTGTAGTGGCCTCTCCTGTTGCCGAGCACGGCCTCCAGGAGTGTGGGCCTGAGCATTTGTGGCACACGGGCTCAGTAGCTGTGGCTTGCGGGCTGCAGAGCGCAGGCTCAGTAGCTGTGGCGCATGGGTTCAGTTGCTCCATGGCATGTGGGGTCCTCCCAGACCAGGGTTCAAACCTGTGTCCCCTGCATTGGTGGGCAGACTCTCAACCACTGTGCCACCACTCTGCAACCACTGTGTGAAGTCCCTGTTTGTAGACTTTGATGATGGCCATTCTGACTGGCGTGAGGTGATACCTCTTAATAGTTTTGATTTGCATTTCTCTAATAATTAGTGATGTTGAGTATCTTTTCATGTGCTTTTTGGCCATCTGTATGTCTTCTTTGGAGAAATGTCTATTTAGATCTTCCCATTTTTGATTGGGTTTTTTTTCGATATTGAGCTGCATGAGCTGTTTGTATATTTTGGAGATTAATCCCTTGCCAGTCGCATCGTTTGCAAATACTTTTTCCCATTCTGTGTGTTGTCTTTTTGTTTTGTTTATGGTTTCCTTTACTGTGCAAAAGCTTTTAAGTTCGATTAGTTTCCAATTTGTTTTGTTTTTATTTTCATTACTCTAGAAGGTGGATCAAAAAAGATATTGCTGCAATTTATGTCAGAGTGTTCTACCTATGTTTTCCTCTAAGAGTTTTATAGTATCCATTCTTACATGTAGGCTTGTGCAGGCTTCCTCGTGGGAGGGACTGGTGCTCGCCCACTGGTGGGTGTCGCTGGGTCTTGTCCCTCTGGCGGGCAGGGCTGTGTCAAGGGTGTGTTTAGAGGGGGCTGTGGGCTGAGGAAGACTTTAAGCAGCCTGTGTGCTGATGGGCAGGGCTGTGTTCCCGCCCTGTTGGTTGTTTGACTGGAGCCATCCCTGCCCTGGAGCCTGTGGGCTCTTGGGTGGGGTCAGGTCTTGGCATCAAAATGGTAGCCTCCAGGACCGTTCACGCCAATGAGTACTCTCCAGTACCTCTGCCACCAGTGTCCTTGACCCCACTGTGAGCCACAGCTGCCCCCCGCCCCCCCCCCCACTTCCCCAGGAGACCCTCCAAGATCAGCAGGTAGGTCTGGCCCAGGCTCCTATGAGGTCAGTACTTTTTCCCCTGGGTCCTGGTGCACACAAGACCCTGTGTCCGCCTTCCAAGAGTGGCATTTCTTTATCTCCCAGTCCTGTCGAGTTCCTGCAATCAAGCCCCACTGCCCTTCAAAGCCAAATGCTCTGGGGATTCCTCCTCCTGATGCCAGACCCCCAGACTGAAGAGCCTTTTGTGGGGCTTAGAACTCTCACTCCTGTGGGAGAACCTCTGTGATGTAATTATTTTCCAGTCTGTGAGTTGCCCACTCAGTGGATGTGGGATTTAATTGTATTTCGAATGCACCCCTCCAACCATCTTGCTGTGGCTTCTTCTTTGTCTTTAGAAGTAGAATATCTTTTTTGGTAGGTTCCAGTCCTTTTTTGTCGATGGTTGTTCAGCAGTTAGTTGTTTCGTTTTTTTTGTGTGTGTGGTACGCGGGCCTCTCAGTGTTGCGGCCTCTCTCGTTGTGGAGCACAGGCTCCGGACGCGCAGGCTCAGCGGCCATGGCTCACGGGCCCAGCCGCTCCGCGGCATGTGGGATCCTCCCGGATCGGGGCACGAACTCGTGTCCCCTGCACCGGCAGGTGAACTCTCAACCACTGCGCCCCCAGGGAAGCCCAACAGTTAGTTGTTTTGGTGTTTTTGTGAGAGGAGGTGAGCTCAGGTCCTTCTCCTCCACCATCTTGTTCTCGTGTCCCCTTCTATTCTTTAGAATGAAGATCACTAGATTAGGAATGATGTAACCTTCATTTCAACTCCAGTCCTGTTACATGCTTGTTCTGTGACTTCAGCCAGGCCACTCAGTCCTTTGGATCTGATGTTTCCTTGTCTACTCCAAGGCCCGGCAGAGGCAGAGGCAGAGGCAGAGGATGGCACCCTTCAAGTGAAGGAGGCTCACCTGCTTACATGATAAGCGCAAGGATGAATTTCCAAAGTTCTGTTTTCTGTGATGAGGCAGATCAGATAGTAAAGCTGTAAAAGACTTGAGGAGCATGGCAGGATGAAAGCTTTAGACTTTGCCTCGCTAAGGCTTTAGACCAGGTTAGACTAATCGTTTTTCTCCCCCTTTAGAGTCTACTCTTATTCAGGTCCATGGTTCCAGTGGAGCCCAACTGAATGCCAAGGATCCTCTGCCCCCCATAGCCTCCCAAGAGGAAGTAGAAGCTACTAAGAATCATGTTCTTGAGACCTTCTATCCCATATCTCCCACTGTGGGTCTTCAGGAATGCAGTGTTTATGATGTGAACGATGATACAGGTAAGTATCAAAGCCTTTGACTTTAGGCAGTGTGCAGATGAGGGACAAGCTTTCTCCAAAGAGAAAGGAAACACTTGAGTACTTAGTATCTGCTAGGCACCTCATGTGCATTTTCTCCTAAGAGCCGTGTAGCAGCCCTGTGAGATAGGTACCAGTAAACCCCATTTTATAGGCAAGGAAACTGAGACTCAGGGAGGTTTGGATTGGCTCAAAGACTGACTTTACTTTTGACCCCTGAGAAGTATTCTGTTACATCAGTTGTAATGGGTAGCTTGAGGGGCTTTTGACCAGGCATCAGGTGTTTCCTTTATTCATAGTTCCCTTGAAAGGCACCCCCTCTCTGTGTACCCTGTAAACTCTGCCAACCTCCTGCTAGGATGGAGGAAGCCCCACAGTCCTTGAATGGGGCTCTTCATCCCACCTCCATCAAACAAAGCACCACCACCTCCCCAGTGAGCCAAGACAGAAACTAGGGAGTCAGGCTGCGCAGGCCTGCAGTTCCTGCCATCCACTCAGTCATTAAGGTAGCACCTTTCTCCTTAACCTCTCTCCATTTCCACAGCTACACCTCAGTCAGTCCCTACTGTCTCTCATCCAGCCTATTACCACAACCTCTCGACAGGTTAGTCTGACCCAGGCTGTTTTCCTCTCTGGTCCCTCTAGTTCACAGTTCCAGAGTAGTCTTTTGTTTGTTTGTTTGTTTTATAAATTTATTTATTTATTTATTTATTTTTGGCTGCATTGAGTCTTCGTTGCTGCACGCGGGCTTTCTCTAGTTGTGGAGAGTGGGGGCTACTCTTCGTTGCAGTGGCTTCTCTTGTTGCAGAGCACGGGCACTAGGGCATGTGGGCTTCAGTAGTTGTGGCACACAGGCTCAGTAGTTGTGGCACACAGGCTCAGTAGTTGTGGCTTGCAGGCTCTAGAGCGCAGGCTCAGTAGTTGTGGCTCACGGGCTTAGTTGCTCCGTGGCATGTGGGATCTTCCCGGACCAGGGATCGAACCCATGTCTCCCCTGCGTTGGCAGGCGGATTCTCAACCACTGTGCCACCAGGGAAGCCCCAGAGTAGTCTTTATAGAACACAGATTTAATCCCATTGCTCTCCATGCCCACCTCCCCATTGCCTGTTGGATAAAGTTTGAACTCCTTAGCTTATCACATGAAGGCCTTCACATCTGACCTCTGCCCCTCTCTCCAGCCTCATCTTTGTCTCCTCCCCGACAAGCCCCCTGTATTCCAACTGTGGCTTTTCTCACCACCATGCTTTGGCACTTCCTTTTCCCTCTGCCTGCACTTTTGACCATTCACCTCTTTTTGTCTTCGTTTAATGACTACTCATCTGTCACAATTCACCTTAGGACTCACTTCTTCCCAGAAATGCTCTGCAACCTCGCAGTCTGGTCTGGGGCCTTTCGTCTGTCCTCACACAGCCCCCTGGCTTCCCTCGTGTCTTGACATGTCCCTCTGTGTGGATGTGATCAGTTTTCCTGTCTGTCTCCCCTCTAGACTTGGTGAGCTCCTCAAAGGCAGTGGCAGGCGCCACGTGGGCTCTGTTCCTGGTTCCTGTGTTAGAGCTTGGCAGAGAGTGAGTGCTGAGTGTTGGGTACTCACACGTGCGGAGGAACTGAGGCAGACAGGAAAGTCATGTCTCTTTTTCTTAAGTAGTGCTCTCCTCTGGGATTTTCAGAGCCCACACTTTTCCCAGCCTCTTTCTGCCTCTGTTTCACCCACTTTCGCTAATCCAGGTCAGTCACTCTAGAAGCCCCCAGCCTCCAAGGGTTTGCTCATGGCCATGTAGGGGAAGCAGTGGTGACCTGGCAGGGTTGTGGCTGAGATGAACAAATGCTGAACTCTGATGCTCAGCATAGTGTTGTGAGGTATGAGGCAAGTCATTTGTTACTAATAATCAAGTATTCAATTTTGCAAGTGATGTGCTTTTTAAAAAAATAATTACCATAGATTTCAGGTTATCCTTCTAATATCACTATCCTCTGTGTGCTTGAATGAGCGAGAAAGGGGTGGAGTTAGAGCTAGCCTGCAAGAATCACCTGGAACCGGTTGGCAAACATTTTCTGTAAAGAGCCAGATGGTATTTTAGGTTTTGCAAGCCACGTATGGTCTCTGTCACAGCTACGTAATAGACATATGTAAATGAGTGGGTGTGGGTGTGCTCCAGTAAAAATTTTATTTTCAAAAACGGGCCAGATTAGGCCGGCAGGTTGACGTTTGCCAGCCCCTGAGCTATAGTGATAATATCTACCTCTACTGAGTCTCTGTCGTGCCTGGCACTAAGCTGAGGTTGGGTGACTTTCCTGAGGCTTTGGGGCAGGCTGATTAATCTTTTCTACCCCTCCACATGATGGCATGTCTTGCAGGATTCCGGGAGGGTTATCCTTACCCATATCCCCATACCCTGTATTTGCTGGAGTCAGCCAATTTACGACCACACCGCTTTCAACCAGATCAGCTGCGGGCCAAGATGATCCTGTTTGCCTTTGGCAATGCCCTGGCTCAGGCTCGGCTCCTCTATGGGGTACGTATGTGGAGAAGATCACCGAGCTGCCTTACATTGTGTTGGTTTCCTGCCTTACACTACTCAAAGGAAAGGGGGCATGGAGGGATTTATTTTTTTGCTTGACTGAGGAGTTTTAGGGAGAGGCACTTCCACTCACCCTACAGAGATGAGCTGCCATCTGCTGGGGGCCTACGATGTGCTTGTCTTTAACATAAGATGCCTCATTTTTTGTATCACAATAGCCCACAAGGTTTCATTGCGATCGCCATTTTTCAGATTATGCCTCTGAATCCTAGGGAGGCTTGTCCAGAATTACACAGCAGTAAGTGGTGGAGAAAGGATTGGGACTAGGTAGACCCAACTCCTAAGGCTTCAGTTGTCTGTGCTCCAGCACACTGCCTCTGTTCTGTACTGTTGGAGCCCAGAGCATAAGGCTCCATCGGGCAGGCAGGAGGAAGTGAAGCAGGAGATGGCCCAGGCCTGCCTGCCCACTCAGGACAGGTTCTGAGGACCCAAGATACCACTTGGATGGTAGCCCTTTGATTCTAAGAGGAGGTCTCAGGGACTATAGATGTTATAGAATGCAGGCTGAGTGGTTGTCACACAGTGCTGTCCCATGATTGGAGGAAAGCCTGGCGGGGGAGCAAAGGCCTCCAGGAAGGGGATGACAATATGGGAGTCCCCAAGCAGGCCTGGGACACCAGATCCCTGGCTTTTTGTGTGTGTGTTGTGGGGCGAGAGGGGAGGGATGATGTTGAGGGCTGCTGTCGGGCTCTCAGGTATTGGTTAGAGCCTAAGGCCCTCCTGGAGGAGTGATGAACTTCAGAATGCTCTGTTTCCCATCTTACTTGGTCTCAGTGGGGTTGGTACAGTGTGGTTAGCCTAATGAGATAGAGAGTAGTATGGACCTTGCCTGTATTGAGCATCTGCTACATGCCAAACATTTAATTAGGGCTCTTTATAGCAGTGGTTCTCAAAATATGGTCATGGATTAGCAGCATGGACATCATCTGGGGACTTGTTGGAAATGCAACTTCTCAGACCCACCCCAGACATCCTGCATCAGAAGCTCTGGGGGTGGGGCCTGGCAGTCTCTTTTAACAAGCCCTCCAGGTGATTTTGGTACAAGCTCAAATTTGAAAACCACTCCACTAAAATTTGAGAACCATTGCATTATTTAATCCTTGTAGCAACCCCCCCGTGGCAGATACTATTAGCTTCATTTTACAGATGAAGAAACTGAAGCTCAGGGAGGCTCAGTAACTTCCCCAAGGTCACACAGCTAAGAGATTAGCAGCTGTCACATCTTTATGTGACCTTCTTGTGTCTTTCCAGTCCTTGGGAGGTTATCTTAATTCCCATTCTCTGACATACTTTCTGAAGGCTCTGGAAGGTTTGGTAACTTGCCCAGGATCCCACAGCTAATGAGTAGGGAAGCAAGCATTGGAGCCCTGATCTCTCCAACTTCAGAGGACATGCTGCCTCCTGACTCTGGGCAAGGATAGGGAGGCAGAGATAGTCACATGCCAGGTCCCAGGCCTGCAGGCTCATTGTAGCTTCTGTGCCAGCAGAGCATGGGTAGCAGTGCTGTCACTAATTGCCACCCAGTTGGGTAGGAGAGGAGGTCTCCCCCAACCCCTCCAGGTACAAATTATTCCTGGGGATGTGAAGTTGAGCAATTACGGGAAGAGCCTCTGTGTAAAAGGTAAAATTGCTGAGAAATTTATGTACTACCTGCAGTTTTATTGATCTGTAGAGGGAGATAAGAGTCAATACAGAATTCTCAGCTAACACTTAGAGGTACTTTTCTTTTTTATTTCTCACACAGCTAAAAACAGGTATTTCTAAGGCCAACGGTCCCAGTGTGGCCTACACTGAGGTCTGACATTAGCTATTCCTAATGTCAGATTCAGCCCTGGAGCGATGAATGTAGGCAGCATCTTTGAATCAAGGATGCTTTGCTTCATGGGGCCTGCCTATTGAATCTTTGTCCAGTGGATAGCAGTCACCAAACTGGATTCCTGCAGGCTCAGTAGGGTGAACATATGATTTGTCATCCAGACTGGTATACTTTTGAGAATGGCAGAGGAGCTACTATCAGATACAATGGGACACTAGGTGTAGACCAGAACAGTAAGATTCCAAGTGATTTAATAGCCTGGGGTCTGATCCTGGGTAACCTTGAGCAAATTATACCACCTCTCTGAACCTCAGTTTCCTCATCTGTTAAGTGGGTATATACCACTGGATTTATGAGATTAGAGGTGACTTTATGTAAAACTGGTGTGATACCTGGCACATGAGAGGCCTTCAGTAAATGGTTGCTAGTAGTATTACTGTTAACAAGTGGCACTAATTGAAAGAGGTAATCAGCAAATGTGTTGACTGGTGGAATCCTGGGGCCGACACAGCTGGAGTGGACACTCAGGAATCTGACACATACTCAGAGTTGCACTGAGAAGCTGAAGCTCAGGTGAGATGCCTGCCAGTGGGCTTAGGGCATTCCAGATGCCCAGCCCTGAGGAGTAAAGTAAGGCAGATGGAAAGTGTGACTGGTCTAGCACTAGCCATTGTAGGTTCTGATGCCACACATCGTTGTGACTTCAGATGAGTCACTGCCTCACCCAGTCTGTTTCCTCAACTGTCAAATGGAGTGAGAACTGAATGAGATTATATATATTATATGAATTGACCCTCCAGGTTAACATTTGATAGACGTCACTGTTGTCACCATCAGGTTACAGCCGTGAGTTGGAGGGGTTCGCCGTCATTAACCTCCCAGCTCATCCTTCTGTACTGTGCAGCTTGCCTGGCAATCACCTCTCAGTGGCAGGCATTAGTACTTTAATGTGCTCAAGTTGAAGAGCAGGTACCCCAGGGCCACGAGGCATCTGAGGCCAGGCAGAGCCAGGCTGGGTGCGGGCGAGAAGGCCTGGCCCTGGACAGTGCCCTCAGCTCCGCATTCTCTTTTCAGTGTCCTGCGGGGGGAACCACTAAAGAGGGGTGGGGGTTTATTTCGAAGACCAGAACTAGAAATTGCCTGGTTTGTGCTGCTCCTTTCACCCCACCATTTCTGATTTGATTTACTTGTCCTCTTTTCCTCTCAGAACGACACTAAGGTTTTGGAGCAGCCAGTAGTCGTGCAAAGTGTGGGCACTGATGGACGTGTCTTCCAGTTCCTGGTGCTACAGCTGAACACCACAGATCTGGCCTCTGATGAGGGTGTCAAGAATCTAGTCTGGATAGACTCGGATCAGCTCCTCTATGAGCATTTTTGGTGTCTCCCGGTGGTCAGAAAGAAGGCAGTTGTGGTAAGTCCAGCCGCCTCTGGCCTGGTGATGGGCCCAGGGCCAGGACTCACCCTCCCCAGAGTGAGCCTGGCTTGGGGTTGACGGGATGCTTGTGAGTGGGGCCCCGGCTTTAGGGTCTTCACGCTCAGGACCTCTGCCTGGAGGGATACTTCAGCCCTGCCCATTACCTAAAACAGTGCCTTCCACCCTGGGCCCCAGCCCGCTCTTCACCTCACCTCCCGCACTCCCCGGTGCCCACCACGCCGAGCTCCTTGTAGCTGTCCAGTACGCGCCGCTGCCTGAGTAGCTCAGGATCCCAGTAGGTGCTGTTCCCTTTACAGAGGAGGCTGCTTCCTCCTTGCTCCCTCTTCCCTCTCCCCCCTTTCCCTGTCATCTGCTTGTCTTCTAATTGTCATTCCAGGTTTAGCATAAAGACCCACCATCCCAATCCCAGCCTTGCTTAAGTACCTTGGGTGGGTTCCCATAGCCCCTGGGTCCCCCCAGTCACAGCACAGTCACGCTGCTGTTCTATAGTTATCTGTTTATGTGTTCTTCTCCTCTGTTAAACCGAGCACTGAGATCCTCAAAGGCTGAGTCCATGAATGATGCGTTCATTTCATTCCTCCATGGCATTGTCGCTCACTGCTGCACCTTCAGTGCTCGGCTGACAGAGAGCAGGCCTGTGTTCTGTGTAGTGGGCAGTGGCAGTATCTAAATAGAATCATGATGTAATACCAGGCAGTGATAAGCGCTCTGAAGAGACAAAACAGGACTGGGGGATGAGACAGAACAGAGCGGGGTGCTGCTGGATCTGTGGCCGACGAGCCATGTCCCACACAGGGCCTCAGTAGATTTGTTGAAATGTAGTTGTTGAGCCTTTGAACATTATCTGTATGTTAGTGGAATGATGAGTTCTCCAGTGTCTGTCAGTATTGTCTACCCCTGAAATGCCTACTGGTCTGGTCCCTTCTCTTTGGCCCCAGACACCATTCATTGTCCCTCACCTGTGCGGCCACACCAGACTCCTCCACGTCCCTCTGCTCTTAGTTGTGCTCTCCCTCTCCCCTTCACGTCTTCAGGTCCTCTTCTTTCAGCCTCTTCCTTCCAAAATAGTGACTTAGTGCCAGGCCTCTGCTGGTGTGGTCACGTGACTCCTCCTTACCTGTCTCTTCCCACACCCACCCCACCTCCACCATCACGGACCCTGGGCTCCAGCCTCGCCCTAGCTCTTCCCACCTTCATTTGTGCCTCCAGACCAGTGCATATACTGGCCTCTCTGAAGTCTCCTTTCTTTTTTCTTTCTGGCCCATTCTGTTGTACTTGCCCTTTAAGACTCATTCATACATGCTCTCTTCCATGTATGGAAGTCAGTGTGTTAGTTATTTTCTCCCGTTTTCTTAGCGTCTTTTTCCTACTTCTATTATGAGGCCCATCACCTTGTATTATCACTATTGCAAACCTGGCTGGAAGCTCCTTAAGGGTGGGAGCCAGATTCAAGTCATTATTGGATTTCCAGCACTGGGCACAGCTCTGATACAGAGAAGGTGCCTCATGAATGTGTGTGGAGGGAGTGAGGGATATTGTCCCTGGGAATCAAAAGGGGCAACAGAACATTTGTTTGTGGTGGTTGAGGTGAGCAGGATTAGGGATCAGGGCAATGTCAACAGACGATTTGGCTGAAAGGTTCTGGGATGCTTCGTATCCTCCTCGCTAGTCCAGCGCCCCCGGCATCTCTTGGCACCAGCTCCCCAGCGCTCCTCCTTGGTCGTGAGAGAAAGAAACAGTTATTATCCAGGCACTTAGGATTTGCATGAAACCTACCTTTGTTTTAATTGCTGCCATTCAACCTAGTAGCAGGATCCTAATGGGCTGTGTTCTTTCCAGGAACCTGTTGGGCCGACTGGTTTCCAGCCAGAGACATTCAGGAAGTTTTTAGCTCTGTATTTGCACGGTGCTGTGTGAGCCAAGGACCATTCTGAGGCCTGGAGCTCCCTGTGCCCCTCTCCCCCTGAGGGTCCTGGGTCCTGGGTGGTGCCTGGGGCCTGCTCGGAGCCCAGTGCTCCTTTGGCTGGTGGTCTCACTGACAATAAAGAGCCCTTCTGGTGCACTGGAGCCTGTGCTTGTTGTGGGGGTGCCATCAGGAGGGGCACCCACAGATGCGTGCGGGCCCTTGCCATGAGCCTGCCTCCGCACAAGTGCTGGCCCTGGAGCCTGACCTGCCCCAGCTTTGTCCGTGACCCATCTTGTGACTTTAAATAAGAATCTTCATCTCTCTGAGTTTCAGTTTCTTCATCTGAAACTTGAGGCTAATATGACCTACACTGTTTGCTTCATATTAGGTGTCTGTGATGGTCGCTAGGCTCTATGGCATTACTTAAATTGTGGACACATTCCACAATGACGGCAGAAGATCTGAATAGAATATTCATTGTAAATTTCTCACTAGTACCTTGGTTAATGGACTGAGTACATCCCTGGTTCAGCTGGCCTCTGTTCAGATAGCATCAAGTCCTGCTCTGGGCCAGGCAGCGTATACACAGCATCTTGTTCAGTCCTCACAAAACCCTTGCAAGGTAAATGTTTCCATATTCAAGAGAAGTGTTGAATTCCTCCTGTGTGCCGGGCAGCATTCTGGGCCCTGTAGATGAGGGGGTGCAGATAGTGTAAGGAATTGCTGAAGGTCACGCAGCTGGTGTTGTAGGTCGACTCCCCTAGGAAACCCTGAGATAGAGATTTGCAGGTGAAAGCTCGGGGAGAGCCTTGAGGGTCAGCACGTGCGGGGAGTGACGATAGCAGCACCGGGTGGAAGAGGGACTGAGCTCAGTGAGTTTGCACCTGAGGCCTTTGGCTGGTTCCCGGCTCCGTGGGCCCCCTGGAACAGAGTTGTCCTCATGGACCCGAGGTGCTGAGCCTTTCTACAAACACCAGTGACTTGTCACCAGTCACTGGATAACACTGCTCCCAATTCGGGAGAGACCTCGGGTGAGGTGGCTTTGTTGGGCTGAGTGCGATTCCCGAGGGACTTTACTGAGAGCAGGCAGCCAGGACACTTCCTGCTGTGGGAGGATCACTCTGAAGAGGGGTCCAGGAGCCCATGTCACCTCCATCCATAACAGTGCTGTTTCCAGCCCCGTGTCCCTGACTCCCAGGTTGTACTCCTTCCACTTTACAAGGTACCTTTTAGGCTGGGCAGGGCAGGGTTTACCAGGAAAAGGACAGATTGGGCTGGTGGTGGTGTGTGTGAAGGGGTTACTGGGGAAGGCGGCGAGTGTGCAAAAGCAGGGGGTCGAAAAAGATCCTGGAGCACTGGGGAGTGGTTGGAAATGGGGAGCGCAGGGAGGGCGGGGGTGAGGCTGGAGGGGCCAGCTCTCAAGGGCCTTGAATGCTGGCACTTCAGGCTTCCCCAGGTAAAAGTTGTCCTCCCGCACAAGGCAACTCTGGTCCTTTTCCCTAAGGGTAACCACAACTTAGAGTTTCTCATGTAGCGCCATTAAAACGTATATGTATAATAAGGATGTATATATGGACACTGCTTAGTGTCATCCTATTTGTAGACCATTCTGCACCTTCCTTTTTTCACCTAATACCTTGGGATCGCAGATCTTGCCCCATCAGCACATATGAGCTATATTGTTCTTTTGAGCAGCTGCATTAATACCTGTCGACGGACATTCGAGTTATTTCTGGTGGTTAGCTATTACAAGTAATGCTGCAGCGAGCATCCTTGTTCACGTATCTTAGAGTACTTCTGCCAGCGCAGCCATTGGATAAATTCCTAAGCAGAATCGCTGAGTCAAAGGGATTTTTTAAAGAACACTCTGTGGGCGTGTGGAGGGCGAGTTGGCAGGGCGACTGTACCGAGTAGAGCTGGAGGCCATTGCGGTCATTCTTGGATGAGTGATGGTGGTGGCTTGAAGCCAGGCTGAGGGGGCGGAAGCCCCCTTGCTACTGGTGGGAGAGTGGGGAGTGAGAGGGCGAAGCCAGCCTGGGTCTTGAGCGTGTGGGTCAGAGGCTGCAAGTGGGCCGTCAGCAGGTGACCTTGCAGCTTGAGGACTGCCCTGGAAGGGTGCCAGTGTTACAGGGCAGGCCTGGGTGCTCATCCCAGCCCCTGGAGTGAGGACAGCCCTAGTGGTTGGCCTTCGTCTGTCCCCTTGGACCTTGCAGCTAAGCTGTGGAGCCTGGCACCCACTGCTCTCTCCCTTCAGGCACCTTGCAGCTGGTCTGCAAAGTGAGGCAGGCAGGACTGGCGTTTCTATCCTCCGCATGCAGGTGAGGAGACTGAGGCTCAGACACCACGTGCTGTATTGTGAAGAACTGGGAAGTTCATATGTGATGACAGCTGCTTCCTCCATAGAGTTGTGCCTACCTCCCCAAATCCCAAATGCCCACCTACCTCATCCTCCCCACCCTCTTACCTTCCTCGTTAAACACAGGGAGGGAGGAAATACAGGATGATTTTCAGGCCCTATTTGGCCTTAGACTTGAGAACAGAGTACTCACCTAGTCAGAGCAAGTCTGGGAGAAGGAAGCAGGAGGGTGGACGGGGATGTCCCACTATTAGTATAAAAGTCGTCCTATAGGGACTTGGACTTTTAAGCAACAGGCATTTGGAAGCAAAATTTTGACAATGGCATTGTGAGCACATGTGAACGTGCTCTCATTTGGTCATGTATTTAAGTGTCATGTCGATCCATTAGAAAGCTCAATTCATTTCTGGCAGGCATCAGTGGACTGGGGAACGCCATTTCCAAGAGTCTCCTATTCTACCTTCCACTCAGATCCTGAGTTTCCTCATCTGCAGAGTGGGAATAAAGCACCTCCCTTTCAGGTTTTCCCTACTTTGGGATTAACAGGCTGCATTTGACCAGGAGGTTTCAAGTATATGGCTCTAGAGGTTTTCAGAAGCTCCGTGAAAAGGTGGGATTACTTCGGGGGGCCCTTTAGGCCGTCTCTGTCCTCTCCCAAGGCTGACTCAGGCTGGATGTAGGGCAGGTGCTCGCCAGAGGCTCTGTGACTTGCTGGGCTCTGTCCTTCAGCAGCAGGCCCGAGACTGGCGTAGGAGCAGGCCAGGGTCACCTCAGGCTTTAGACAGCATCTCCCTGCTTCATCTTTTGTGGCGGGACAAAGTCCCTTAAAGTGTGTATGTGACCTGGGTGTCTCATACCGTCTTCCCTTTAACATGAATACACAAATCACTGTGACTCATGGGGCCTACCTGCTTGGCTGCTGGAAGACCACCCTGTTATAGGGACCCTCTCCCCAGAGATGTCTGGGAACCTGCAGAGAATCCCAGTGTCCACTCCTCAGCTCAGGATGATAAGCTCTCAGCTACTTGGTTCGTTCCACGGGTGTCTGTGAGCATCTGGTATGTGTTAGGCATGAGGCAAGGCCCCAGGTAGAGAGCATTGAGCAAAACAAGGTCCCTACTGTCAATGGAGTTTACATTCCAACGTGGGGAGACAGTGCAGAAAGAAAGGTATGTCAGAGGATCCAAAGGCAAGACTCTGAGACGGAGAGTTGTGGCAGCAGGCTTACTGGGGCGCACTCCCCAGAGACCCATGAGCAAGGGAGGAGGGCATGACTGGGCAGGGGGAGCTGAGACCCCCGCGGGTCCTCTAGAGAGCTCGGTATCGGGTGGCCCTTCAGAGCCATCCCAAATCGAGGCCAAGTGGTCCCACGTCAGCCATTGGCCACTGGCCACCGCCTGGGAGGAGGTGAAACCTTGGGTGAGGCAGTCCCCTGGGGACCAGGGCAGCACCCAGGAAGGGACACCGAGCCACCAGCAGCTGGGGACGGGGTGTGTTAGCCCTTACCTCACAGGGTGAGGCCTCTGTGAGAAGGTAGTGTTTGAGTAGAGGCTGAACGAAGCGTGGGACAGGCTGGGAAGGCGCTGGGAAAAAGGCGACCGCTCTGAGATGGGCGTGCGGTTGGTGTGTTTGTGGAGTAGTGAGGAGGCAGGGAGGCCCTGCTGGAGCAATGGCTCTGCCACCAGAACCCCACCCCGAACCCAGCCTGCAACCGCCAGCCCGCCCTTCTCTGCAGAGCTCGCAGAACCGGGCCTGGGGTGGTCTTTGGCAGAAGGAATACGAGTCACATCAGCAGAGTCTATGGAGATCTCTCGTGGAGGTCATGGAACAGCTGAAAAGCTGGGAGGGACTTAGAAGTCAGAGTGAGCTGGTTCCGACCCCATTTCTGCTCCTGAGAAGGGGTTTGTTTATCTTTCCCTCTGCCCTCCACCTGAGAGCCCGGAAACCAACGCCCCCTTGTCCAACACAGGTAGCCCCCTCTTCTTCGCCTCCGCACTGGCTCACACACTTCCAGCGATGCGGAACTTTTTACCTCTCGAAGCAGCCTCTTTCACTGTGGCTGCTAAGCATTCTCGCACTCAGGAGGAATGTCTTCCTTTAGCTTCGGTTCCGGGGTCCCAGCTCTGACTGCTGGGGCCTCACACCCCATCTGCTTTCTGAGCCAGGGGAGATTTGAAGCTGGGAATAATAGGCCTCAAAGCCAAATAGCCCAGTGTCTACCTCCCACTGAGCCTCTAAGCCATTTCTCAATCCACAGCGTACCTCAGCCACCTGCTCCAGGCTGTATCACAGAGCAGGGACCCAATGCTTCAGCTGGGCTGAGGATGGCAGGGTGGAGTGAGGCCAGCCTCTCCCCTGTTCTGGACACTGATTTGGCTGTTGCCACCTGAGATCCTCAGTCTATCCCATGCCAGACAACCTGGCCATGTCTCCTCATACCCAAAGCCTGTATCCAGGGGGCGGGCTTGTTGCCCCGGGCAAGAGTCTAGCCTCTCAGGAGCAGCGTAGCCACGCCCAGCTTTCTGTCACCCACCCCACAAAACACATCTGTCTCCTCATCCTCAGCTGGGCTGATGGAATCCAAGAATAGGCTAGAATTGGGGACTGAGCCCTGAGGTTCCCCACTACAGACCTCTAGGGGGTCCAGCAATTCAGCTCCTTTTATAAGTCCCTAGTGTGTGCCAGGCCTTGTGCTGGGAGCCAGAGATACAGAATGAGACATGGTCCTCCAGGAGTTCCCAGCTGGCAGGTGGGCAGTGACAGAGTAGTCAGTCTCCTTTGGATCTGCTGAAGCCATAAAGGCCACCTCTTTCCCCACACCTGAGCACCTGCCCACAGGTGACAGCATGCAGTGGGGAGGAGTGCAGGAGTGACCGTACTCAGCAAGCATCCACTCACTCTGTGAGCACTCCCTGAACACCTGCTGGGTGCCAGGCCTCGTGCTGGGTCACTCACTCTGGGGACAAACACTCAGGCATGGTCCCAGGCTTCGAGGAACTCCCAGTCTGATGGGGGAGGCAGACGTTGAACCATTACAGCATAGGGGTCGTGGGGGCTCAAAGAAAGCCTTCACCTCGGCCTACAAGGCTTCCAGAAAGGCGGCCCACGTGAGCTGGATTCCAAAGTGCAAGTAGGACAGGCGTGCCGAGAGGGAAGAGCAGGAACAAAGGCCCCAGTGGGCAGCGATCCCTGAGGAGTCCTGCATCACTGGAGCGTGCAGTGCTGAGGGTTGAGAACAAGCAGGAGAGGCCCGCAGGGCCTGAATGAGGCGAGGAGCGCGCCCTGGATCCCAGGCCGTGTGCGGCACTCTCCTCTCTGCAGCTTTCTTCCCTTGGTATCCGAGCACCTCACTCTCCTCACTGCCTCCTTTGCTAGCTCCTCCTGTTTCCCGGGGCCCAGTCCCTGGGCCCTTCTCTGTTCACTCTGCAGATGAGCTGTCTCAGTGGCTTTCAAGAGCATCTGAAGGCCAACAACTCCCCATGTCTCTAGGTGGGACCTGCCTGTTTGACTTCTTTACCTGGATGTTGAACAAGCGTCACCTCAACCTGCTCTTCCCGCAGCCCCCCTCACCTCGGTGACGGGCATCGCCAGCCTCCCACAGCCGTTTTGTTCCCCTCTGTATCGCTAGTGTTAGGACAGTCCTGGCATGTAACAGGTGCCCCATAAATATGTGAACGGATGGATGGAAGAGCTTAAGGATGCTCAGAAGTGAGTGAGTGAGTTGGATCTTTGTGGTATTGGAAGGGCTGAGATGGAGGCAGGAAACCAAGGTGGTAGCTGTATGTCCCAGGTAACAGATGCCAAAGACTGGGGCTCCACAGACACCTGGGAATGGATAGGAGAGTACCAGCACAGGGCAGGATGGACCCTCTTTCAGCACCCCGTCGCTTGGTCTGGTCTTCTGTTTCCAGCGCTCCCGCCCAGTGAGCCCAGGGAAGCTCCGGCTCCACTCAGTTCAGGGCAGAGCCCTCACAGAAGCCTGGGATGTACTCTGGGCTCAGGCCCCTGGAGTCTGGAATCCTCAAGGGACAGCAGAGGCTGGGAGTCAGAGATTACCCAGGGTCACCCAGGGCATCAGGCTGAATGGCCCCAGCTGAGCCCAAACTGGAGTCCTGCTCTGGCTCTGTGCCTTGGTAGTTGCTGACCCTCCCCTTCCAAGCCCCCTCCACACACACCTGTCCCCTGCCCCAGGCAGGCCCTGCCGGCATCAGCTAGTTTGCCTCAAGGCTCTCCTTTTCTGGATCCAGGGAGGAGTGCCCAGCCAGGAAGGACAGGGCCCTCACTTTGACCCCCAGGCTGGCTGGCACTTGTGGGTAGTGATGAGTAGTAGGAAAGCAGCTGCTGAGCTGGGGCCTTTGGCCTGGCTTGTCCACTCCTGCCCAAGTGTCAGTGATGAGCTAAAGCCCTCCTCTGTGAAAGTATAGGAATGACACCCACCTTCTGCCTCTCACTCCGAGACCCTCATCCTGGCTGCAGAACCTGGATCTGGCCCGGCCCTGCTCTCAGTCAGGCCTGGACAGGGCAGGGTGGTGAAAACACTGGGGGGAACAGGAGCCTGTCCTCTCCTCAAAGACCTCTTGCTGAGAAGGCCTACCTCAAACCAGCCCTCATCAGGGCCATGAGTGTGGCAAAGGCAACTCTGGGGGTGCTGGGGGAAATCACAGGCTGAGGGGTGTGTTAGGGTGCCTGGTGTTCGAACCCCGCCCCCCACAGAGGTGGGCAGTGAGGCACACAGCAGGCTCTCATTACAGGCTGGGGGCCCTTTCCTTCCTCTCTGCCGGGGCCCCTGTGACCTGGGCTCCCTTCTCCAGGCCACTGCTCCCACCTGCGCCTGAGGCCTGCTCTGGGGAGCATAAGGGCAGCGAGGGTATGGAGTGGGTGCTTGCCCGTCATCTCCACCTTCTTTGCTCAGCACTGGAGCTGGCACGTGGCAGATGCTCAGTGCTGGTGAACAAACACCTCTTCAGGACTGTCAGTGCAAGTCAGTAACAGCTTGCGTCTCCTCGTCTGTCCAACAGTGATGTTTTCCCAGTAATTCAAAGACATTGTGCTGAGGAAGAGCCTAGGAAGCCTTATTCCCCGATGAGGACGGAAGGACAGATGGAATTTTCTAGGCCCTCCCAGCTACTCCTCATACCCATTTAGATGCTCCCCAAAAGAGTAGTACCACCAACAGCTAACACTGCTGCTCTTACTACGTAAAAGGCACTGTTCTAAACACTTTACAAATGTCAACTTATCCTCACAACCACATGATAGGTAAACCATTATCCCCATTTTATAGATGAGGAAACTGAGGACAGAGGTTGTGAACTAACTTGCTCAGGGCCACACAGATCCTGCAGGATCTGAAACTGGTCCCTTCAGACCTTGTAAAGGCGGGCTAAAGCCATACTTTGCTCAGACATCGTGTGTTTCCCTCCCCTCCTGCTGCGGGCCTGGCCCCAGAGCTCCAGGGAGGCAGAAAGTTCTACTTTCTAAATGTTGTTCAAATCAGCATCCACAGCTGCTGACTTGGTGGGCTTGCAGTAGTTCTTGCCTAGACAGCAGCTGGGACTGGGTCTCCCCGAATCTGTCCAGCCCCACCCAACCATCTTCCAGGATGTGGCCTGCACCGTTTTCAAACATTCAAGTCAAACTGTGCCACTCTCCAAATCTTTCAAGGGCTCCCTGTTGCCTTGGAGGTGAAAAAATAAAACTCAATGCCCCTGTGGCCCGGCACCCTAGGACCTGTGAACAAATTCCACCTGAAGGGAGAAAGCAGGGCATGGGTGCAGCCCATGGGGCCAGCCTAGCCGATGCTGACTCTCCACTGAAAGCACACCGGGAACCTTATCCAGAAAAATATACTCTGGCAAACCAAAATGCATTTGTGAGATGAGAAACCCCAACTGCCTTTTAGAATGTCCCCGAATGTTTGAAGTGAGACAGTGTCCTCCCAACCATCTTCCCCAACTCTCCACAGAAGATTAACATGCCCAGGAAAAGAAGGCCGACTCCTGAAACAGCACAAACCAAAATCTTGCCCTGCAACAGGAACAAAAATTCTGCCCAACCAGTTGCCTGGCATTTTGTAATCAGTATAACGAACTCCAACCCATGTTCCCCCCAAACATGTCAGGAAGGGCTGCGGAAAAAAGATGTCCCTTTAATAAAACGTTATCAACATATATCGTACACAAACTACAATGTATCATAATTACTTTTTTTTCCTCTCTTAATTCAGAACCAGACTACAAGGTAAGAAAAAACACAGAAACAGCTACAATGTTCCCAATAATCCGCACAAGGTCTTTTTTCAGGCAGATGATATCTCACATAATATGATATACATGGATCAGAAAGGGAGGGACGAAAACAAAGACCAGCTACAGGGGGGGAAGAGGAGGAGGAGGGGTGTAAATGTACAAAGAATTCTGGTGTCTTCAGGGCAAGACACAGAGGTTTCGATGGGGGAGTGGTGAGGTGAGGGAGGCCACAAGTCACCCCTCCTGGGAGGGGACAGGCTCCACTGTCGCATTTGTTGGTTTTTGAAAATAAAAACAGGACCGGAAACAGCACATCTGTTTGGTTGCTGGCGTCCCCCCTGCCCCCCACAGCTATTCCAAAGTCTCTCTGTCCAGTTCCAAGCGCACACAGAGCAATTCTGGTCAATATCCCATTTTTGAAAAAGAAGAATCAAGAGGGGAAAAAAAAAAGAAAACCCAAACTCCAGCCCTCTACTGCCCGCACACAGGAGGACGACGATTCGAGGAATGAGAACGCGGAGGTCACAGTTTCCATGTCCCAGGTCATAGCCATCCTGTCGGGGCGGCCTCCCCCACTCCGCTCCAGGCCACCACCCCGCTGGCAGGATTCTCACTGGGAAGACTGGGGTGGGGGCTGAGGAGGGGGCTGGAGGGCGGGACGCTGGGCGGGGAGAGGTCCAGAAGAGAGAGGAAGCAGTCCTGGGAACACAGTGCATGCCACTGGGTCGCAGCACAGCTCCACTGGGGCGGGATCCTGAAAGCGGTCGGTGGTCTGGCCCCTCCGGCCACGTAACGGGGGAGGGGGTCTGGGGTCGAAGCTGTGCAGTTGCTGTCGCCACCTCGCCAGGAGATCAAGCAGAAACAAGACAGGTTCCTGCCCTTCCCTTGCCCGTCAGCACAAACCAAAAACCCCAAGTGGAAAAGGGTGACTCATTTTTTCTTTCCCAAAAAGGCCGTTTGAAAGAAACCACCGATTGTAAACTGCCCAGTTTATTATAATTATTATTATTATTTTTAGATGGCTACAAAGACAGGTGAGATCTCACACCTAGACTAGCTTTCCTGGTGGAAGGGCTTGGGTACAGACAGACAACAGGGCTTGGGTTTTTGTTTTTTGTTTTTCGTTTTTTGCTTTTTTTTGTCCTTTTTTTTTTTTTAAAGAAGAAAGCAAAGAGGTTGATTGGGGTGGGGGGGGGGCTTGCTAGAAGCTTCCATTTTTAAAAATTTTTCCCCCAAAAAACCCCCCTGAAAACAAATTAAAAAAATCCCAACAACGGTAAAACCCCCAACAAAAAACAACAAAAATGTGTCATGTACATAAAAGGTCCTTTTGGGAAAGGGCAAGGGGTGGGATTTTTCTGGTCATTGACTTGAAATGTATTTTTGAGTTTTGTCCTTCATGTTTTATGGAATAAAAAGTTCGGCCTTTTTATTGCATGAAACTAAAATTGAGAAAGGTTGGGGGAGGGGAGGGGGAGGGTTGAGGGGGAGCAGGAGATGCCCCTCCCCCAGCTCCTGGGTAATGACACCTCACTTCTTCTTGCATAATTTCTGGCACCTTCCCACCTGCAATGCCGGCTCTCTCAGCGTCTCCGAGAAGAGGAGGGGGGATCACACACTCATCGTCATGCTTGGAGAATACTGGAAGGGGAGAAGCAGAGAAGGGGGGTCATGAGGGCCAGGGTGTGGGAGAGCCCTGTGGAGATCTGACTGCAGAGCTGGACTGGGACTGTCTGGGGGTGGCTGGGCTGAGACACCCATGATGGCACTGGGTGGGCAGGGGGCCAGCAGGCGGGACTTAGGAGCCACCTCTTGGCACCAGCCTGTGTCCCTGACTCCTCTCCCCGGCCCCTTTCCCTCTCCAAATCACCCCTTCTTTCCAAGCAAAGCAGCAGCGGCCCCTGCCGTCCCCTCATGGGGCCACAGACTGCAGAGAACCGGGGTCTGACGAGCCGGAGCACAGACGGTGCCCTGGGGTGGGAGCCGGCCTGTGGTTCTCAAAAGCTGCTTACCCATGACATCGTTTCTTCAGACGACACTGTAAATAGAGGCCCAGTGTGAAAAAGGAGACGGCCAGCTCCTCTGCACCGAGACCCCCAGAAGTCACTGGGTGCGTGAAGCTCCTTCCCCAGGACGGGAGGAAATAAGACTGGGACAGAGACCCAGTGGGCCAGAGCCCAGGGCTCGTCCAGCCACGTCAGCTTCTTCACTGCTGGAGGCGCTGCGCCTCCGTGTGGATGCTTCGGGAAGGTCAGACTCAGGTAGCAGGGGTCAGCGCCAAGCGGTGGGGGAGGGGGGTGGGGGAGGTGAGGGCTCTGCACTTTGTGTGGAAAAGTAACCGAGGTGAAAGGCCCACGACACAGCTGCCAGGACACTGGCCCAGCAGGCAGGTCTTGGTCAGGAGACTGAAACTTAAATCAACAGTCCCCAGCCCCAGGGGATACGGTGAGGACACAGGGGTGAAATGAGGGTGGTGGCAGGCACACTTACATTGTCGTTCTGGAAGGAGTGGAGGAAGTTCCCTCCTAGCTCACCGTCGTCTCGAGGGGTGCCTGGAGGATTGCTAATGCCACTTATGTTGTTAGGAGAATTCTGCAGAGAGAGCAGAGGAGGTAAGCCCCCGTGCCCCCAGCAACCTGCCCCTCCCAGATGCGGGAAAGGCTTTCTGGGTGGTGCTGTTAGGGAGGAGACATGGAATACACACTCACTTTTGGAAGTCCATCTATGTCACCTGACCCTGAAAGGAAAAATGAATCCAGTTCAGTTTCTTGCCCACCCTTCTGTGCAGGGGCCTCCAAACCCTTCCACCCAAGCCCAAACACCTCTGCAAAGAGGATCTTCTACTTAGGCAACATCTTCCTCTTGGGATCTTCCTGTGGGGACCCGGCCTAGGGGAGCCAGGAGCCAAGGCAGAGAAGGCTTCCCGGGAGGGTCGGGCAGGGGGCAACATGATGAGGTCAGGGCGCTGACTCACCTAACGAGCCGTTCATGTGGTGTGGCTCCATGCCGCCCATGCCCCCCATCGGGCCGTCCGAGCCTGGACCCATCGGGAACTGTGGGAGAAGCACAGAGCGTGGCAGCTGAGTGGGCCCTCGGCTCGGCTGCAACCCTCGCAGGGCTCCCATGCCCAGCTGCATCCCCGGGGAGCTTCCATTCTGGCGGGGCCACTCTCACACACTCAGGCATTTAACACCAGGAGGCCGGAGCTGGTGCCTCCCCTCGGCCCTAGGAATTGTGCAAGGCAGAGGCGCTCATTCCTATGCACCACGGGAGGAAACCCACCCAGAGAGAGAGAGGGACTGGTCCAAGGCCACCCAGAGACAGCTCTCAAACCAGGCCTGCTGGATCCCATCCCGGGCTCTCTCCATCCCGGGGCAGCGTGCGGGGCTCGCCAGTGAGAACCTCACCCAGACGGAGTGACCAACTGCCAGGCCAGGAAACAAAAACATTTGTGCTTTTCCTCCCCATTTTACAGATGAGGAGACTGAAGCACAGAGTGGACCATGCTTTGCGCACGATCTCCCAGGTAGGAGAGATGGAGAAGCTGCGGCTGGACCGTGGGCAGCCTGGCCCTGGAACCATCACACTAGCCTCCTCCAGGCTCTTCCTCAGAAATGTGTGGGGAGCTGGGGCGTGGGTGGCAGGACTTCTCTCGCTGGGACTGTGTGGGGGAGCTCACTAATGAGCAGAACTGACGGCGCAGACAGACCAGACACCAGACGTGTAATCTGCTCTACCCGCCTTCTCAAATCTGTCTGGAACTAACCCCCCCATCTCAGCAAAGCAGCAACCAAAGGCCAGAGGTCACATCGCATGGCCACCAAGGGATGGCTGAGCCCAGTCTGGAGAGCCAAAGCCCAGGGATACAGACTGGATGCCAGGGTGGACAGGGGACGAAGTGGCAGAATGGAGGCCTGTGCCGGGCACTAAGGACACAGAGCTGGGTCACACCTGGGCCTCAGTCTGAAGGAGGAGCACAGCCACGGACACCCAACTTCCCCACAGGATGCTGAGATCCAAAGAGAGCTGCAGACAAAGCACGGCTGCAACTTCAGAAAGAGGCACTGAGGAAAGGGCAGAGAAATCAGAACAGGCTGCATGGAGGAGGAGGCAGAGCGTCAAAATAATTGAAGGATAGAATCTGGGCAGGCAGAGATGGACCATGGCCTTGTTCTCAGCAGGGGTCCTGCCTGAGCAGAAGTAAGAGGCCTCCTAGCAGGTGCCAGCACGGAGTGGCTGGAGCAGGAACTGATGTGACGAGACTGCAGGGGAGGGGCTGCGGCACCAGCCGCTTCCTCACCCCGCCTCCCACTCACACACCCCGTGGGTGCAGGATCCTGGCCTCCCCAGTGGCCTCCCAGGGCCACTCGCAGGCATTGGGGCACATTTTGCCATCTGGCAACCAATTTCATGCTTATGAACCCAAGTGATAGGAGGATGAGGGTGACCAACTTTTTAAGGAGCCAAACCCAGACACAGTCACACCAGAGCAAAAGAATCCCGAAATGTGACAATAAACAGTTATGCACATGTGTCATTACGGAAACATACATATATTTAAAAACAGGTATCTTAAATAACATATTATGTGTATTTCTGTTATTCTTTTTAACAGCTTGAGATATAATTCACATACCATACAAGTGACCCATTTAACGTATGCGATTCAGTGGCTGTTAGTGTATTTATGGAGTTGTGCAACCACCACCACCATCAATTTTAGGACGTTTTCATCACCTGCATCCATTAGCAGTCACTCCCCATCCCCGCCCCCCTTGAATCCCCAGGCCCACTCAACCATTAATTTATTCTGTCTCTACAGATTTAGCTATTCTAGACACTTCATACAAACAGAATTATATGTGACCATTGTGGCTGGCTTCTTTCACTTAGCAAAATGTCTTCAAGGTTCATCCATGTTGTTGCATGTATCATGTACTTCATTACTTCTTACGGCCAAGTAACGTTCCACTGTATGTATATACCACCTTTAATTACCCATTCATCAGTCAATGGGCAGTTAGGTTGTTTCCACTTTTTGGCTATGATGACTAGTGTTCCTGTGAACATCTGTGTACAATTATTGTGTGGACATGCTTTCATTTCTCTGGGGTAGATACCTATGAGTGGAATTGCAGGGTCACAGGGTAACTGTTTAACCTTTCGAAGAACTGCCAGACTGTTTTCCACAGCATCTGCACCACTCCACATTCCACGTTCCCTCCAGCTATGTGTGAGGGTTCCAATTTCTTCCCATCCTCGCCAACACCGCTCATTATGTCTTTCTGATTCTAGCCATCCTAGTGGGTGTGAAGTGACAGCTCACTGTAGTTTTCATTTGCTTTTCCCTAATAACTGACGCTGAGCATCTTTTCATGTGCTTATTGGCTATTTGTACATCTTTGGAGAAATGTCCATTCAGATCCTTGGCCCATTTGCTTTTAAGTTTATTTTTTGGCTGCGTCGGGTCTTAGTTCCGGCATGTGGATCTTTCGTTGTGGCCCGTGGGCTTCTCTCTAGTTGTGGTACGCAGGCTTTTCTCTAGTTGTGGCACACAGGCTTTTCTCTAGTTGTGGCACGTGGGTTTCTCTCTAGTTGTGGCACGTGGGTTTCTCTCTAGTTGTGGGGCGCAGGGTCCAGGGCGCGTGGGCTCTGTAGTCGCGGCATGCGGGCTCTGTAGTTGTGGTGTGTGGGCTTAGTTGCCTCGTGGCATGTGGGACCTTAGTCCCCCAACCAGGGATCAAACTGGCATCCCCTGCATTGCAAGTTGGATTCTTAACCACTGGACCACCAGGGAAGTCCCCTTGGGCCATTTTTAAGTTGGTTTGTTTTTTTATTATTGAGTTTTAAGAGTTCTTTACATATTCTGGATTCAAGCCCCTTACCAGACATATGACTTGCAAATATTTTCTATGGGCTGTCTTTTTACCTTCTTGACAGTGTCCTTTGAAGCACGAGTTTTAAATTTTTTTTTTTTGCGGTACGCGGGCCTCTCACTGTTGTGGCCTCTCCCGTTGCGGAGCACAGGCTCCGGACGCGCAGGCTCAGCGGCCATGGCTCACGGGCCCAGCCGCTCCGCGGCATGTGGGATCTTCCCGGACCGGGGCATGAACCCGTGTCCCCTGCATCGGCAGGCGGACTCTCAACCACTGCGCCACCAGGGAAGCCCCTCGAGTTTTAAATTTTAATGAAGTCTAGTGCAGCTACTTCTTTTCTTTTGTCACTTGTGTTTCTGGTGTTGTAGGTAAGAAGGCTTTGCTAACCCAGGTCACAAAGATTTATTCCTACATTTTCTTCTAAGTGTTTGATAGTTTTAGCTCTGACGTTTAGGCCTAGGGTCTACACTGAGTTAATTTTTGTGTATGTTGTAAGGATGCAGTCTAACTTCATTTGTCTGCACGTGGATATCCAGTTGTCCCAGCGCCACTTCTTTATTCTGTATTACTTTTCCGTTACTTAAATGCTATTAATTAAAGAACAGCTGAACTAGTTAACAGTGGCAACAGGACCAGTTAAACAAATGACGTGTGGAAAAAACACAACACTTTTATAATATTTCTGTGTTCTGACACAGCAAATTATTTTAACTCTTTACTGGATATTTAAATGTTGTAGGCTGTATTACTGTGTATTTATTGAACACACACGTTAAGATTTTTTCAAAAGAGAACCTAAATACAATAGGACTGATTAAACAGATACTACCTATATTTAGTTTCTAAAAACTGACACTTTTTTCTGTCCTGTATCACAATAGGATATTTTTGCTCTGCTTTTTTAAAATTTTTTTTAAAGATTTAAAAAAAAGTTTTACGTACAAAAAGCTAGCATTGTTTCTTTCATTGGGTAGATGTCCTGGATAATCCATTCAAGGAAGTTCATTCAGTCCTATATCCTCTGTGTACTGATGGGAACACTGGTGGCACCTCCTGAGGCCACGTTTCAGGACCAGACCACGCTAGTGTGAGAAGACATGGCCAAAGCAAGAGCCTGGCCGATTTTTTTTTTTGTGGCGGGGGTGGTGTCCATTAGAGCTGCTGGGGACCTGTCTTGCTTTCAGGGGTCCAACAGGGCAAATGGCGCTTGCTTTTCCACTAATACTTCCCTGAACTGCCTGCAGGTTCTTGGGCATCCTTCTTTCCTTTCATGTAGTGGCAAATCTGAATACAGAGTCAAATGGAAAATGTACCGACGTGCCGCTCTGCTCTTATCAAGCCCTGGTGTCAGTCCAACGTGGTAACACCAGACTATCCTCTCCACAGACACGTCTGCATGGACTTCCCTGGTGGCACAGTGGTTACGAATCCGCCTGCCAATGCAGGGGACACGGGTTCAATCCCTCGCCCAGGAAGATCCCACATGCCGCGAAGCAACTAAGCCCGTGCGCCACAACTACCAAGCCTGCGCTCTAGAGCCCGTGCGCCTAGAGCCCATGCTGCACAACAAGAGGAGCCACCGCAAGGAGAAGCCCGCGCACCACAACGAAGAGTAGCCCCCGCTTGCTCCAACTAGAGAAAGCCCGTGCGCAGCAACAAAGACCCAAAGCAGCCAAGAAAAAACAAAAACAAAAAGAACACGTCTGCACATGGAGTGCTTAGGATTTTGCTTACGTGCTCAGGTTTCTGGATCTGTAGGAATCGCTCCCAGCTCTCCAAAGATGTCCAACCACTTTGTATCTACAAGCGGGTTTTGGAAGATCAGCTGCTTGTCAGTCAGGCCCTTCTCATCTAGGAGCTCATCAGATGGGCTATGCCTGCCTACGATGGCCATCATTTCTAAACATTCCGAGCACACTGTATATCATTATCGATTAAACCTCTCTTAGGGAAACTGGTTTTAAAGCACAAAGGTAATCTGAACTTGTGAGATCTAAGTTGGATTTTAAATAAGTTACAGTTTTAATAAAGAAACTGGGAAAGTTCTAACTTGGCTGCCCTTACCGGTGACACTTTGAGTCCTCAAGCAGCCTCACTGCCAAAGGTAAGCCATTACTTTGGCTGTATGAGGCTTTATCACAACCCCCCACGAATCTGAACAGCTCAAGTGCCGTCCACTCAGCCTCATCTTGGCTCCTCATGGCCTCTTTAAAGACCATCAAACGGTTCTGGAGAAGCAGCAACTACATTTCTATTTTACTGTCATTCCTTTCTGCATTCTCATCTCATCGTATTTCCAAATCAGAGAAGAGCATCACAGCAGGCTGACATTTTAACATCTTCTCTGTGGCCAGCAACAGCCATCTGTGGGCGTGTGTCCAAGGCTCTCTCCATTTCTATAAACTCAAAAATCTCACTGAGTGCTTCTGCACGTTTTGAGCAAACTGACAAGTGACCAAAACGTTTCATTATGAAAGCTGGATTATCAAAGGTAAGCACATCTCCCCCCTTGACAGCGGTGTCGGGGACAAAGTGTGTGGGGCATTTAGCAGGTAAGAAGTTTATAGACTAAATGAAACTTGCCAAATTAACTGCAGTGTCTGCCAAATATGCAGATAAACGAGCGAAGTCTGGTTTGCATTTGGACAAGGAGAATAACAATCTTTTATTTGTTTTCTGCAGTTTCATTAACATCTTCTTTGTAGAAGTCAAGATTATGATTTGAAGCTCCAGTTTTCAAGTCAAAGTACCTAAAAGCTGGGGAGACTTTTGTTGCCACGGTGTGATGAACCATGTGATATGACGAAAGAAGCTCCCTGATTTTCTCGAAGATGCAATAGAATCAGCTGTACACTGTAAAGGACCAACACACTTGGCATCAAAATTCCCCCTTCTGTTCACCCACAGGACTTCGTTGCAGCCTCTGAGTCAGGAAATGCAACCTTCTCCGTTCATGGAGCCATCTCAGTTCATGGACCAACATGGCGATGGTGTTCATTCAAGGGCCAACGGTGTTCATGCCCCGGCCAACGTGGCAGCCGCTGTTTTGCACTGAGCACTGGTCTCTTTGGAGGATGCACGGAACTTCTGATTGATTCAGAAGGACGTGCCTATCTCGTCCTAGACTGTGCAGTTCTGTCTACAATGCGCTCTCCCACCCTTTTTCCACCCACATCCCTTCTCATCTTTTCGGCACACTTGCCGGTATGTTCTGGTTTGGTTATTTGCCTCCCTGACCCAGTTGTATGTGTCCTCACACCTGTCATTAAAATTCATTCAGCGCCCCCCCTTTTTTTTTGGAGGTGTCGGGGTCACGCTGGTGCTGGTGGTCTCATCGTTCTCATTTTCATTATCTGAGCTCTTAGAAAACATGATCGTGATACTCACAACGTGAAAAATAAAAACACTATCTTGACACAAACAGTTAAGCCGCAAGCAGAGTCAAAGGTGGACTCCGCCAGGGCCCGGATGCAGCGCACTTGAGTCGTACCCCTCGGAATGATGCAACACGGATGATCCATCATTGAGAGCCACAGACCACGACTGCTGGCATCCGTGCTCAGGAAAATATGGTGACGGCAACCATGGGAAGTGGGGAGTCTATGCCACTTTCATGTGCTCAGTCCTGTCTTTGGGACCACTATATGGGTCTTACACTTTTCTGCCCAACCTGCATCCATTAGCAAAACCCAGGATTTTTGTGTCCTGGGAAGTCATCTCCCAGGACACAGGGCTTTCCATGCTAAAATCCAAATTGGCTGGCCACCCTAGGGAGAGGCAGGGGCTATGGGAGATGCTGGCTGCCCAGGAGAGGGGGAGAGATGGTGGTGGAGCAGCAGTTGAGGAGCGAGGTTCCCACACTTCTCAGTCCCAGGACCCCGGGTAAGGTCCCTCTCGGCACCCCCAGGAGGCAGGGCAATGACCCTCACCCAGAGGCTGCTGGAGGATGAAACACGCGCAGTGGCCAGCACAGGGCAGCCCATAATCAGGATTTAACACATGGGGTGATTCAGGAGGCACATCAGGAACCGAACTGGCAAAACCAAACTGTGCATCCCTAAGGGCCCGAGCCAACCCTGGGGTCACAAGCCTACCCTCTGGCTCTGCAGCCCACAAACTACTGATTTGGTCACGTGACAGCCTCCTTTCCAGACCCTGAGCTCCCGGAGGGCAAGGCCAGTGGGACTCACCTCCCCCGCCTGGCAAGGAAGGGTTGTCTGTGGGTCAGACCAGCCCTGTCCTTAGGGAGCTCCCAGCCGGGAGAGGGAGACAGGCCGCCACTGCACAGTCCAGTCCTGACATGGGCGCGGGAACACGAGAGGGAGTAGGTGAGCAGGAATCAGAACAAGTGGAATTTGAGCGACAACATCATTACAGGTTGGGACTTCGAGAGGCCAAGAAGGGAGGAAGTGGCTTCTAGATGAGGGAAGGGCCCTAGCAGAGGCAGACAGGTTACAAGATGGGGGGGTCTGAGGGCTCCCAGAGGCACACAGCAGGCAGGCCCCCGGGGGCCTCCCCCCAAAGCTCCACAGCCAAGGATATGGACCTGAGACACCGCCCAGGTGCACAGACAGTCAGCCGAGCAGGGACCGGCCCAGGCCCACCTGCAGCCTGCGGCTCTTCCCCGTCAACAGCCGGCTCGGGCCAGCAGGGGTCCCCACCGTGAGGCTGGGCGCCCCACTCTGACCAGAGGTGTGCGAATCAGCCCACCCACTTCTCTCCCACCCGCTGCCAGCTATGAAATGGCAACCAAGCTGCCCAAGAGTCAATCACTTTTCTGATGGTTTATTTTATCCATCTTTGGTAACAAATGGCTGTCATCAGCTAAGCTTGCTTTCCGCTCAGCCGACGACGTCAGTCGGATCTGTCGCAGTACCTGATGTGTAAATTATTAGAAGCTGACTTACGTTGGACCGGCTGCCTCCAGGCGGCACCGGGTTAATCATTGTGTAGATGTTGTCACTGGAATTTGTTGAATCTGTAGAACAGTGGAAACCCGCAAGTCGGGGTGATTAATTCACTTCTTAATTAAAACAAACTCATGGCACTTGAACTCATTCTTTTGTATTTTATCACCTAAAATTTCCTCTAAGTACCATCATTTTCTGGCTAATTTGTATTTAATGAAGATTCACAAAGTTTTTAATCGCAGAAAATTCAACTGTGAAAACCACTCAACCCTGAAAGGAAGGATTTCAGGGCGCCTAGATAGCAATGTGGACATGGCAAAGCCGTCTCCCCCATCTCAAACCAAATCTGGTCCCCAGACACTGCCTGGCAATGCAGGGGCGGCCAGACCACCACCTGTGCTCTCCCCTCAACCCCGCCCGGCAGTGTTAGTCAAACTGGGAAAGAGAAACACCACAAGCTGATGGGGCCACCCTGCCAAGCCGATGGGGCAGGAGAGAGAGGCAGGGATGGTGCTGGAGACGCAGTAACATGTGGAGTGGTTTAATGTGACCCAGTCTGAATGTAGGTCATGCCGCTCATAAAAATGCAGCAGCAGAAAGAGGGAACAGGAGCGGGAATATCACGGTCGCCGCCAGAGCCACCCCTGCCACTGAGCAGCTGCCCTGCTACAGGGAGCTGAGGGGATGGGAGAGAGGGACTCCTCCGTGTCCCCAATTAGCCAGCAAAGTCTCCTTAGGAAATCAGCTAACATGTTTATATCAGGAGCAGGCACCAGTATTTCTCGGGCAGAGATCCAACTACCTCTCACTTTTTATTTTGGGGGTGGGTAAAGATAGTACGTTGAATTCCTTCTAGTTGACGGTACGCTACTCTTAGCTGGGAAAAAACACAGTTGTGATGCTGTGTGTGTGTGTGTGTGTGTGTGTGGTGTGGGTGTGTACACATGCCCTCTTCTGATTAAAGAAAAGGGGAAAAGGGATCTTCGATACAGAGGACCAGAAGCCAATAGCTCTAGACACTCAAGAGGCATCCCGCTGTAGAGTCCTGGTCCCAGGATGCCAGGACCCAAAAGCCCCTTCTCAGTCATCTAGAGAAATGACAACCAGGACAGGATTCTCTCTGACCAGCAGGAGCCGAAAGCTGTGAGACCCCTTGTTTCCAGATCTCCTTGCTCTGCCCTGTCCTTTCACTGGAGATGAGGAGTGACCCGGCTGAGGCCACATGGCAGGTTGGTGGCACCGGGGCCTCCTGCCCACTAAATCCCTGGTGCCAAGATGCCGGGTGGGGGGCGCACTGCTCAGGAAGAGCGGCTTGCAAGCCCTGGCTCTGCACCCAGGCCCCTCCAGGACTCCCTACTCCCTCAGCGGCACCCCTCCCCCAGCCTTCTTACCTGCAGGACTAGGCATGATGGGTGTTCCTGGAGGACCGCCACCACCAGGGGGTCCCTGGAGATGAGATAAAAACTGACATCAGAAACCCATGGTAAAAAACCCATGGTGATGACACACGTGGGGCCACACACGTGAGGCCACTGAGCTCCAGCCAAGCCAGCAGCCAGTGCTCACCCGGGGCCCGGGTGTTTAAGGCTTGGGGGAACTGGATTCCCCCTTTCCTTTCTTTAAACCAAGAGGTAGCTGTGGGGGTGCGTGTGTGCTCATACCCATGGGGACCGGTGAAACCAGAGGCCTGTAGTGGAAGCTGACTGGCCTACTGGTCAGTCCCCCGAATGGGGGTCCCAACTCTGGGTCTTGTTTGGGGACTTCTGGGCCACCAGAAAGTACAGATACCTGAATATTGACAGCAAGTTCTAGCACAGTTTGGAATCTGTGCTCAGAATATGCTGTGAAAGGAAAGAGGCAGGGCCCCCCCACCCCACGTACTCTTGTACACACACAGTCACATGAGGTTAGACATGCAATGCCCCAAACCTGCACACACTTACCACGTAGGTGCCGGGTGATGAGGAGGAATATGGAATCTAGAAACAAGAGGGGGACGACACCTCAGAGACACCCCCTCTGACAGGCAATGAGTGCTCTACCTTCCAAATCCTTTGGGGGACACAACCCCACTCTTGATGGGAAACACACTGAGCCACCGGGTTAGTGTCTCTAGGGGGGCCAGGGATGTGAGCCAAGTCCAGTTCCTATGCTGAACCGATCCTTAGAGCCTCGGCAGGGAGCCTTGGGGGGCCAAAGGCGCGGGAGACCCTCCAGTTCTAGGACAGGAAAGTGAGAGCTTCCCCCACCCCCGGCCTCCTGCCCGGGACCGTCTGTGCTAAGCCCCTTCCCGGCTCCTTCCTCTGAGTGCTGGAAGCCAGCTCTGCCAAGAAAGAGGAGGTTGGCAGAAGCCTCCGCATGGACAGGGCTCTGAGCCCAGCTCTCAGCTCACACCTCAGCTTCTGCAGAGCAGCGGGGAGAGCCCGATGGCCCCAGCACGATACTCCCAAGCTTCACCTTACAGGTGGGCTTCTCCTTGAAGGCATCAGGTGGAAGCCTGCTGCATCCCACTCCCCACGACACCTCCAACCTGGGGACAGGAACCACCCTGCTCCCTAGAACCCAGTCCCTAGCAGATAGCGCCTCCCCCCGCCAACCTGGGTACTCACTGAGTTAGCACTGTTAGGATTGGGCCAGGGTCTGCCAGCTCCCGGGCCCCTGAGAGAGGGAGAGAGAGGTGGAGACAATGAAAAATGATGCTATAAGCACCAAGGGGGTGGTGCCAGCAGGGTCAGAACAAGAGGGCTGAAATCACTAACAGGAAGACTTCATACACTCCTAGAGTTCTTCTGGGGTAATAATGTGTAGTTCCGTGGGTAGAAATCTACAGATTCCTATAAATTATGTGTAAAATTTGTGAAAATAATATTTCCTCTGCACATGCATTTTCCTAGAAAGGGAATACAGAGATTCTCATAGGGATCAACTACCACAAAAGGGCTACACCACTGAAGTCCCTGAAAGAGTGATCAACCGTACAGGGCTTCAAATCTTGACCCTGCCACTTAGAGCTGTGTGAGCCTGGGCAAGTTACTTCACCTCTCTGTGCCCTCAGTCACCCCATCTGTCAACAGGGGATAATAATAAGCACCTCACAGGGTTATCATGAAGATTAGGTGAACGAATCCATGTAGCAAGCTTGGAAGACTACCTGGCACAGACAAGCGCTATATGGGGGTGCATGAGGTCTCATCACCGGCATGCTCGACATCCTCACTTTACTGATGAGAGACTGAGGTCCAGAGAGGTGCCAGTAACTACTCCCATCACACGTCTCTCAGGGGGAGCAAAGGGCGGGGAAAGCCATGGGCTCTGAGCCGCCAGCAGGGTGGTTGGCCTTACATGTTAATCCCGGGCATGGCGGGGCCAAGGGAGTTGGGTGGTGGTCTCATGCCGCTGCCGTAATTCTGCAACGATAACCAAGCGTCAGTCTATGAGAAGGAGAAGGGGAACCGGAGAGAGAAGGAGGGGGAAAAACAAACAGAACATAAGCGAGAGGGTTAGTCTGTGAAAAGGATCTGATGAGAAAGTAATACATTCATTAAAAAAATGCTGGGTGGGGGCTTCCCTGGTGGCGCAGTGGTTGAGGGTCCGCCTGCCGATGCAGGGGACACGGGTTCGTGCCCCAGTCCAGGAGGATCCCTCATGCCGTGGAGTGGCTGGGCCTGTGAGGCATGGCCACTGAGCCTGCACGTCTGGAGCCTGTGCTCCGTAACGGGAGAGGCCACAGCAGTGAGAGGCCCACGTACCGCAAAAAAAAAAAAAAAATGCTGGGTGGGAACCAACTGACAGGACCACAAAGACAAGCCAGCACAAAGGGACAGTCCCAGCTTTAGATGCAACTTCAGGGGCTTCAGGAAGGGTCTCCCAAAAGCACGCAGGCACCCAGGAAGGAGCTCATGATGCTGGCTGGCACCTGCCCTCAGGACTCAGGCAGGAGAGGGGACGAGACTCGGTAATAGGACCAGCTGGTGACCACCACCCACCTTAGAAATCTGGGGAGAAGAAACAGCCAGCAGGCTGGGGGCAGGGCTGAGTCTGCATGTGGGAGGGGAGGCACACTCCCAAAAGGCCTGTCCCGCGGCCGGGCGTCTGCAGACCCCACCCCGCCCCGGGCCTGAGCTGTCCCTCCATATCGTCACCCGATGCAGGTGTCAGCACGTGCGGCCCTCAACAGGCACAGCACTGGAGGAGCAGGAGGGAAAACTCTGTCTCCCTGCTCAAGGGAATCACTGTCCCATTTAAGAGAAGAGTCTACACAAAACCTGGTAACTTGCAGGAGTCCCAACTCAGCTCGGCACAACCCACCATGGCAGTGGGATGGGTCAGAGCCACTGAACCAGGCACCCAGGCCTTTCACCTGGCTCATCTCCTTCACCACTGCTCCCCGACTCGCCTCTTCCAGAGCTATTTTCTTCGCAGGAATAAATATCTTGCCTCCCTTCTCCACCTGGCAGGCTCCTACACATCCTCCAATACCCAGCTCAAACAGCACCTCCTCTGTGAGGCCTTCCCTGCTCCATCCCATGGGGTTAACTGCTCCATCCTAGTCACTCCCAGAGTGCCTTGTAATGTCCTCCCCCAATGGCCTACAGCATTCTGGCTTATGATCGTGGCCACGTGTCCATCTCTCCCACTGGACTCTGAACCCCTTTGGAAGGCGGGGACTCTATCCTACTGATCTTCATATCCCCCGTCACTGCACACGTCAGCTGGCACAGACTGGGCGCTGGATTGTCAACGGAGTGAAGAAGTGAATGAATGGAAAGTAACATGAGGCTGGTTGTAGCCTGAGCTCTGCCTTTGTAGGAAAAAGCAGCAGGCTGGTGGAATTTTGATGGCAAAGAACAGCCAGCATTGGCCAATTTTAATGAGCACATAACACATAGAGTCTCTGGTTTGGACCTTGTAACGATGCCACGAAGCTGGTATTATTCCCATTTTATAGAAGAGGAGACTGAGGGTCTGGGGGGAGAAAGACGTGCCCAAGTTCACAGTCAGCTAATGTCTCTGCTGGGGGTTAATCCTGGATCTGCAAGCCTCAGGGTCTGCTCTCTACACCACACATCTGGGAGGTGGGGAGGAGGGTGGGAGTGGGGACACAACAGGAGGCTCAAGGGCCAGAGCTGACAAACAGAGCCACCATCAGGCTGGTGGCAGGTTCTCCAGCCAGGGACCATCTTGGGACCACCTCCTTGGCTTGGTAACCCAGAGAGGGGTTTGGAGTGACAGTGTCCAGACAGGGTATGCACAATGACTGCAGCAGCGCCAGGCTGGCTGGCAGACAGCAAGGCCTGCAGTCGGGGGAGGGAGGGGAGGGCGGCCGCGGAGGGCTCCTCTGGCCGCCGGCATGCCCCCGTGCCTGCTCAGGGCTGAGTCCCTGGGCCGGAAGACACTCACCTGCCCTGGAGCAAATATGCCGCAAGATGAGTGAACAAAGGGGCCAGTCCCTCCCTACGGACGACGCCACGCGTGGTGAGCAGAGCCACAGATTTGAGGTCAGAACACAGAGAGCCTGCCCCAGCAGAGCCTGACTCTGGGCAAACCACAAAAATAACAATGCTTCCTCCGTGCCAGGCTGTGCTATGGGCTTAGTATCACCTACATTTAACCACCACAACCTCACTACTATCCCCACTTTAAAGATTAAGACACTGAGGTGCAGAAGCAGAGTGATGGCCCCTCGTGCAGCTATGATCATGGCTTCATAACTGCAACCCCTCCATTGTGCTGCCTCGTCCATAAGATGGGGACAAAGAGCCCCCACCCTAACAGGGCCGTGTGAGGATCAAATGAAATGATGGCTCTGAAGTGCTCCCTCAGCCCTCAGAGGTGTGTACTGATTTGGGATGTTGGCAGAGCAAACGCCAAAGCCTTTAATGCTGCCTTAAGCATGAGGTCTTAAAGGGCCCTTTCTAAGCCCACGTGCAGTTACTAAATCCCCTGTACAAATCTCAGCCTCGCTTCCGCTGCTCCAGAACAGGAAGCTCACCACCTCCCCAGGCAGCCCACTCTTCCACTGTGTGCAGCCTGGCCAATCAGAAAGGTCTTCCAGATAGAGAGTGAGATCTCCTCCAGGGGCTGCAGCTGCGTCCTGCTCTCTCTCACGCCCGGGAGAGCAGCCGGCACTGTGGGGATGGAGTGGAAGGCTGGCGCGGGGGCCGGCGGGGGCCCAGGACGTGACAGCGGAGTGTGGCGAGGAGGAGATCAAGCAGGGTGCTCACTCCTGAAGGACATCTGGACATGCAGCCCCTCAGGGGAGGCTTCGGGTGCACCACCTGCTGCCCTGACCCGACCCCCTCAGGAGCCTCCTGAAAGCCAGCACGGCCGCTGCCCAGGAGGCAGCAGGCCTGCCAGGTCCTCCCTCCTGCAGAGGCCCAGACCCTGATGGCCACTTACATGCCCCCACTTCATAGATGACAAGCTGGAGGCCCAGAGAAGCCAAAGACTCACCCAAGGCCATACAGTAAATCAGGGGTGAAAGTAAGGCTGAAAGTCAGGTTTTGGAGGCAAGTTTTCAAATCAGAGACCCTGGCCTTTTCACAGAGGATGGGAGGGCTTAGAAGCACAGCCTCACGGACTCAGTAGAAACGGTTCTCTCTTCTCCCAGTGCCCACCTGCTCGCAGCACTGGGTTCTGAGGTGTGGCCATAGCCAGACACCCCCTCTTCCTCTGTCCTCAGCACTACTCTGCAGGGATGGGGCAGCTGGAGACCTGGGAGGAGTCGGTGCAGCCACAGAGCCGGCCACATCCACGGGAGTGTGTGCATGAGTGTGTCTGTCTACCTCCCCACACCCACACCTTATCCCGACGAGGGCGCCCCGGACCCTGGGCAGGGGGGCTGATCCGTGGTCAGGAACTATAAAGGGTCAGGCCCCACCCTCTTGGTCTCAGTTCTGCGCTCTTGGGCAAGGTCCACGGTGATGCAGAAAGGCACCCTGCAGCTGGCAGGGGCTGGGGCCTGCTTCTGCTTCCTGCAACTCATCGGCACAGGGGCTCTTTTTTGATGTTGCCTGGGGCCCCAAAGAATAGTCTTTTAGGACAGACCTGTCAAAGGGGTCTCCAGGTTGCTGGGCAGTTTCCTGGGCTTTGGGCCGGCCCTCCACCACCTCTAATCATGTAGCAGCCTGGCCAGCCCCACTGGGAGGTCTCCGAGGAGCCACCGGGGAAAGTGCCTTGAGTGGCTCTACTCTCTCCTCACCAGCCCAGGGTGCCCTGGCCTGGTTTACGATCCTTCCGTCTCCTTCTGGGGCCTCTGCTCAGAGGCACTGAGCTTGGACTGTCCTGGCTCAGTGGGGAGGTGCAGCTTCTCCTGGTGGCACAGGACTGTCTCTAGGGGTGGTGGATTATCCTTCGCCTGAACGTTCTCAAACGCAGACAAGCCAGGTTGGCGATCTGATTCTAGGCTGTGCTGACCCCACCCCAACCGGAGCCCCAGACGCGCTGCAAGGGGCACCCGCGGGAGCTCTCAGAGCCCTGCCAGCTTCAGCCTCACCCCAACGGGATTCGCTTTTGAAAAACTGAGCCAGAAGTTCTCACCTGACACAGGCACAGGCATAATTCGTTAAAGAGAGAATACGATTAAGTGGAAATACTACCTCCTTTTCGCCACTGGCTGCTTCACAAAACCAGAATAAAATCTGCCTGAGGAACTGAGGGCAAAGGGCAGGGTGATGCCTAGTCTGCTGGCTCCTTTGTGACATTTAGGCCAAAATGATACACAACCTCAGAAAGTATGTTACTCCATTCGGTTTTGAAACCTATAAAGTAGCCCCAAGACCGCACTGTACCTATTCTTTGTTCAGAAAGTTCTAGAGTGGTCCCACTAGTAGCAATGTTATTCTCCACTTGGAATAACAGGCTGAAGGTTTCCCACCTCTGTGTCCAGTCTCAGCACGGCCCTGTGCATGCAGTGGTGCTTACTAAAGACTGCCTGAAGGGGCTTGGTCACCTTTCTTAACAGTCCAGGCATGGCAGAGACAGGGCTCCCTCCCCGGGCCCAGTTCTAAGGAGGGAACGGGATCCGTGCAATGCTTTGCCGAGCCTTGTGCTGCGGTCTCACAGCTGTTGTTTCACGCAGCCCCACGGTGAGCCCTGTGAGGTCATCACCCGGACACCCATTTTGCAGATGAGGGACTGGAGGCCCAAAGAGGCTGAGCTGAGGCCGGGACGGTGTTCCTAGCACTAAGCTCATCCCTCTCCTGTCCACTCTGAGTGATCAGGGCAGCACCCTCAGGGGACAGAGAGAAAGGGCTTGGGGGGTAGGTCCTGTCCTCTCCCTACCCTCAGCTTGGGGGTCTAAAACTTCCAGGCTCTATGATGCCCACTCCTTGGCCGACCCCAGAACCTGCAATCCATCTCATACCCCAATCTTGCCCAGGCCCAGGCTCACTCAAGGCCAGGTCTTTCTGCCCCCAGTGAGGGGCTGGTGAGGACATCCAGATTGCTCTAAGGGAGGTTTGGCTCTGGAACTTAATACTGCACCCTACCCAGAGGGGCACACGTGATATGGGAAAGGAAGGAAACAGAAACACTAATTAGAAAAGATACATGCACCCCTATGTTCATTGCATCATTTTTTACAATAGCCAAGATACGGAAGCAACCTATCCATTCATCTTGGATAAAGGAAATGTGGTACACACACACACACACACACACACACACACACACACACACACACACACAGGAATATCATTCAGCCATAAAAAAGACTGAAATCTTGCCATCTGTGACAACATGGATGGACCCTGAGGGCATCATGCTAAGTGAAATAAGTCTGATAAGGAAAGACAAATACTGTATGACTTCATTCATATGTGGAATCTAAAAACCAAAGCAAATGAACAAACGTAACAAAACAGAAGTAGTAGTTACAGATACAGAGAACAAATGGGTGGTTGCCAGAGGGGAGGAGGGCGGGGGGAGGAAACAAATAAGTGAAGGAGATTAAGAGGTAGAAACATCCAGTTGCAAAATAAAATGAGTCATGGGTGTGAAATGTATGGTGTGAGAAACAGAGTCAGTAACTATATAATATCGTTGTATGGTGACACCATCAGAGTAACTAGACTTATTGTGACAATCATTTTGAAATGTCCAGAAATACTGAATCACTATGTTGTGTAACAGGAACTAACACAGTGTTGCAGGTCAATTGTACTTCAAAAACAAATGAACTCATAGAAAAAGAGATCAGATTTGTGGTTACCATTGGCAGCACGTGGGGCTGAGGAGGTCGGGGGGAGGATTGGATGGAGACAGTCAAAAGGCACGAACTTCCAATTACAAGATAATTAAGTACTAGGGATGCAACATACATCACGATAAACAGAATGAGCACTGCTCTACGTTATACGTGAAAATTGTTACGAGTAAGTTCTAAGAGCTCTCATCACAAGGAAAAAACATTTTTTTCTATTTCCTAATTCTGTATCAATATAAGATGATGGATGTTCACTAAACTTATCGTGGTAACCATTTCATGATGCATGTAAGTCAAATCATTATGCTGTACACCTGAAACTTACACAGTGCCGTATCTTAATTATATCTCAATAAAACCAGAAAAAAAGAAAAAAAAAAAAAAAGGAGAGATGTTTTCAGAGCCCCTGAGGTTGGCTGGGTGGAAAGGGTCAGCTGGCCTCACCGCAGGGCTAGCCTCTCCCTCCCCTCTGGGCACCAACCTCTGAGCCTATGAGAGCTCCACCCCTGTACCCTGCTTGGTGAGGCCAAGAGGGCCCTTTTCAGCAAGACCTCAGCCTTCAGGACCACCCTCTTTAAACGTGCCATGAGAGTGTGACAGACTGCTGCTCAAGGACATGGACATGACGAAACTCCCACTAAGCCAGGAGGAAGTCCTAGACTTCGGGACACTCTGCCCTCGGTCCGTCTGATAATTACCCATTCCCAGCTTCTGGAACCTCAGTATTACTACAGACTTAACAAGCTGTTAATGGCCTTTGCCAGAAAAAAAAAAAACAAAAAAAACACGAAGCAATCACCAAACCCAAGCAGCTCGAGTCCTGAACACTGGTTTTAAGGCCTCAAGTTGGAAAACATGAACTGCTTCCTAAGAGGCTACCCTGAGCCAAGCATCACACCAAGAACTTGAGCCTCCTCCTTTCAGCAACCATACAAGGAAGTACTGGTCTCCTGCCCATTTTACAGATGCACAGTCTCCCAAGAATCAAGAGGGGTGGGTGGTGGAGTACTCCATCCTCTTGTGTCCCCTAGACATCCCCCCCCAACCCCCCAGACATCCTGGAAGTCCAAGGTCACTGCTGATTTCCACACCAAGAGTATCTCTAGTGTGTGGCTGAGGAATCTGAGAGTTTCTGACTCACTTGGCTTTCAGACCCTGCCACCCCTCCCACGGGTTCCTGCGGAGGTCAGCTCAAGCCGGCCGCCTGGCAGGAAGGGGCCACTCTGGGAGCTTAAAAAGAGCTGGTGAAAACACAAGCTCTGGGGGATTTGAGGAAAGAAAAGAAAACTAGAGCTGCAATTGGTGTGGGCTTGCTTCCTTTTAGGATTAAGGGGCCAACGAAAGACAAGGACCTCCCTAAAAATCTTTCAACGCCACAGATGCTGCAGCCATCACCGAGAAGAATGCGGCAGCTGGGTGTGCTGTAAATACAATTCCAGACAGAGTGGAGGGCTGTGGGGTGTGGCAGACGCCTCTTCCTCCAAAAGGGAGGCATGTGTGCGTGAGTGGGGCCATGACCTCACGCCCAGGGAACCGGAAACCTGTGCAGGGGCCCAGAGCATCCCAACACTGACAAGCAGGAGTGGAAAAGACACGCAGGCCTCCAGGCAGGGCAGCAAAGAAGGGAAGGAACACCCTAGAGCAAAATCCTCCTGCTCTCACTGTGAAATGCCCCTCTCCTTACTGACTTCTGGCTTTAGATAGTCAGATACCGGAGAATTCCCAAGGAGGGCAGAGCACAAACTCTCTGCCACGGCGCCGGCAGGACCCAGAGCCACGTTCAAACACTCAGAAGAGCGGGAGCCAACTGTGAGAAGGTGCTGGAACAGGGATGGCCTGCCAGACCCCTGCCTGATGGTGCTGTGGGACCCGGGACCTGTGGGTATGGAGCTGCATCCCAAGGAGCGACCACTGTGTTGCTGCTATAAAGGGGTGGGCAGGGCACTTGAGATCATTTCCTCTAGAGGTTTCTAAACTGTCCTTTTTGGCAGTGGAGCCCCTCTGGGCAAAAGAAAGCTTAGGCAGGAGCTTGGTATATGAAAATGGCAAAAGCTCTGAGTGGAAGGGAGCACCGGGGCCCTGGCCGGCCTGGCTCCTCGCAGCTGGGTGGTACCACCAAGAACCACGGCTACAGATTCACCCCCCCACTGGACTGGGGGGGGACGCTGAGGCCTGCTGGGGCCACCGAGGTGAAAGTGATTCGTCCAGAGTCAGACAACTGGTGAGCTGCAGGCAGAATAATGCCATAACCTGCCTTGGGTCCCAACAAACTGTGACGGTTGAGCCAGCTCAGGCTCACCCTACCTCCCAAAGGTGGGAGGAAGCTTTGGGGACCCACACCGCTGCTCGGGGACATAGACCCCTGCCTTCCAAATTCCTCAAATTCCTCCCATGGAAGGCTCCCAAATGCTCCTCTTCCCCAGCTCGCTGGGGGTCCCCTCAACTCTGCCAGGTGGGCTGCCCAGCTGTGGGCAGAACGGGCTGCTGGGGCCCTGGTCACGCCCTCTCCCCTCACCCCTCCAAGCTGCGAGACGTGGAAAGACTAACAGGCTTGGAAAGAGGAGAGAAGGCGGGTGCACACAGATGGCCGGGAGACGGACAGACAGACAGGCGGTCAGTTACCTGTGGGCCGGGCCCCATAGGCCCCATGCCTCGGGGAGGGTTCATTCTCTGCATTGATCCTCCCATGTTGGGGTGCCCTGTGTGACAGAGCGGGTAAGCCGTGAGTGGCAGGAGGTGGAGGCAGACAGTGGGGGGGGGGAGCCCTTCCTGGTGCCCCCCCACCTGTGGCCCACCCTGCCTTGTCTACCTTGTTGCCGCGTGGGATCCATGGAATTGGGCAGCAGTGGCTGTGTCCCAGGAACTCCTCCCGGAGGCTGAAAGAGACGTAAGACCCGAGGTGAGTGGCTGCTCCCCGGAGCTGGGGACAGAGGGGAATGCACCTGCCTGCCCAGGCTTCCCACCTGACCATTTAGGGCCACTCATGGCCTCCTCGAGACCGCTCCTGCTGCCCGCCGGCTGGGGCGTCCCCGGGCAGCAGCAGTCAGCTCCAGCTGGTGTTATGGAAAACTGCAGCACGGGTGGGTCAGCATGGGTGCTTCATCTTTGGGAGAGGAACCACGGCCCAGGCGCTGCCGTCTTGGCAGGTCTGTGTACCTGCCAGAGCCCAGGCACACTCTGGCCGGGCCACCAGCCACACCCCCCTCAGAGGCAGCCCTGCTCCCTCCCTCCCTTTTACCACCCAAACTCCAGCTGATGCAGTTTAGGCCGAACCCTGTCTCTCCTTTGCCTCGTGGAGAGTGGAGATGTAACTCGTTTTATCCCCAACTCCCAACTGTGGGGACCCGCGAGACCCACTAGCTAAAATCCTGCCACCGTGGGAGGTCCTTCTTCAAGGGGGCAGGGGAGGAGGTGGCTTTTGAGATTTATATGAGGGAGCTGAGGTCCAGAGGCCTGAGGGCCCCCAGTCAGCCCCCAGTCACCTGCCAGCAGAGCCAGGAAGAACACCCAGGACTCTGGACCCCAGGGGCGGAGGAGAAGGCCTCTAGGAGAGGGTGAGCGGGAGGCTGAGTGACAACCTGCCACCCAAAGCCTGGTGCCTGTGGCGCGTGCTGGTGTGACTACTACAGAGAAGATGAGGACGGGGCCAGCGGTCTCCTGAGTGAACGCCTGGCACACCGGCTACGAAAACCCCTTCAAAGCGATTTGAGACTGAAGTTATTTCAGCTGCAATATGAAAAAAGAGGAAAGCAGAGCTGGGGGACGGGGAGGGAAAGGGAACTTCGCTTTTAGAACCCCACGCCTTAGGACTAAGCACAGGCCCTTGGCTTGGAGAGGAAAGCCTCTGTGAAAGCTGGGCACCTGTGCCGGGGACCTCCACCCCCGCCCCCTGCTTTGCCCGGGTCCCCCAGCCCCGACTGTGCTGTAGGGATGATGGCCGAGTGGGGAGCGGATGGCCCAACAGGAAACTCCAAACCAGTTCTGGAATGAGGTGGTGGGAAACAAAGGGACAGCTTCTCACTGTTTAGCTTCAGAACGGGGTGTGTGCGTGTGTCTGGGGAGGGGGAGGCTTCTGGGAGGGCCATGCAAGCCTGCGGGTACTTGCTGCTTGAGAAGTGGCATCCGGCACCTGCTGCTTCCATCTGCCTGGGGCTGCGGAGAGTCTCTCTCTGTGGCCCTGGGTTTCAACTGTTCCGACCTCCTGCTTTCTCCCAGCTCTGCTTCCTCCCCCGAGTTCCCAAGCTCTCAATCACCTGGCTGGTTTGTGTCTGCCTACTTGGGGGTTTGGGATATTTCTCAAGCCTGGTTTCAGGACTCCGAGAGGACACAGGAAGACCTGCCACTGAGGCTGTTTGGTCTGGGGGCTCTTGGGATGTTGAGGTGCCGGGAGACCCCCCACCCTGGGCCTTGGTAAGTCCCCATCTAACTCTGATGGAGCGGCCGTAGGGGGTTGGACAACCACTTCCTCTCCAGGTAGCCCAGTGTTGACCACCAGTTCTGGCCGGAGGCTCTTCCTTGGGTTCCCCTAACCCTGCTGTGTGTCAGAACTCAGGAGCAGAGCAGGGCTTCCCGGAGGCCCAGAAGGGACCCAGGAGTCACTTCCTTCACTGGAGTGACCCTGAAATGAGGCAGTCTGGGCCTCCTCTACCAGGGAAGGAAGGAGTGCAACAACCAAGGTAAAAGGGGCCGCACTGCAAGGGCTGAAGCCCTCAGGCGTGAGAAAGGAGAAAAATAACGGCTCATATATGGGACTGCAAGCACAAGCCGTGCACACACCCTTGGGGCCTGCTGGGGAGGGAGAGAGATGCTCTGGGGCTGTCCCACAGGCTCCTGAAACTAGGCCAGCGCCTCGCTTACAGCACCATGGGGCAGGCGCAGGAAGTGTCTGCCCAGTGAACGGACAAATCCCACCAGAATCTGCTGGGTCATTCAGCTGCGTGCCTGAGTCCATGGGTTGGGTGCGGTAGGGGCTCCGCTGGGATGTGATGTCAGGGCTGCCTGACAACCCCAGACTCTTGCCTTCCTCTCCTTAACCCTGCTGAACCCCACTGCTCACCGCCCATCCATCTACCCTGGGTTGAAACACCACAATGCTCTCTGTACAAGGCGCCAAACCCCTAGCCAGGGAGGCAGATGGAGGACGGCCTTGCAAGGCTTTAGGGCCAGGTCAACGACCCTGAGCTCCCGGTCTCCCTAAGTACCCTTCTCATTGCCCTAACCCAGGAGGTCACGTGGGCCTGAGCTGCTTCTGCTTCCTCCTCCTGCCCTGGGGAAGGCTGAGCTAATGGGTGGCATAGAGGCTTCTGTGGAACAGCAGCCCCAACTGAGGCACTCTCCAAGAGATGCCCAGGGGCAGTTCCTGGGACAGGGACACATCCCCCCTTGGAGGAAAGAAATGTCTTGAGTCCACAGGAAGCTGGAAATCGGTATAGATTTCCAACGGGGGAGTGGTGGGGAGGTTGGCCCGATTGACTTGTAATGCGAGGTACAGATGATGGATTTATTCTCCACGTGCCCTCTTGGGCACTTGCTCACGCTTAATTGATAAATAGAAACAAACGTCTCCTCTCGTGTCCCTTAACTGCTGGAGGAAGGGCCACAATTATGATAAGGAAGCATCTGCTCCGCCCCTGGGGCAGAGGCCAGTCTGGGCTAAGGAGAGCCCTGGGTGGGCAGGAGGGAAAGTTGCTGCTGGGGTCCGTGCATGTGATGGCAGAGAAGGCCCACTCGATGGCCTGTTAAAATCAAAGGCAAGGGGCAGCACTTTTACACCTATGAAAGCTAACTGAACCTGGCGAGGTGGAGAGGAAACAGCACTGGGCCGGGAGCTGCAGACTGACATGAGCCCAGCTCACTGAGACGCTTAAGGAAGTCACTGCTCCACCCTGACCCTCTGTTTCCTCATCTATGATATATCCTAGGGTCCCTCTTTGCTCAAAAAGCTGGGTCTCTTAATTATTGTCCGAATTTTTCCCCTTTATGTCAGAGAAAACAGGAAAGAAAAGATTTTTGGAGAAAAAAAATTAGTGGAAACTGGTAGGCTATTTAACTTTAAAATTGGAGTCCCCTGGTTATGAGCATCTCTCCAAAGTCCCTGTATTGTCTCACTCAGGAGTTTTCTTGCAGAGTCTTGAGAATGAAAGGGATCACATTCAGGTAATGCCAATCTAGCTGGTGACCTAACTCCCAGCTCCAAAGGAAACAAGGGCTGGATGTACTGGCACTGCTGGTCAGACTTTCTGAAGGGTTTCTGCAAGGTCACTCTAAGAATTATGTATACAAAGATGTATGGGCATGGAAATAAATTTCCCTGATTTTTTGTTTAAAGTTTAAGTCTGTCTACCCTAAAAAGAAGATAATTCATCTTTACCTCTGCAGCTCTCTTCCTGCCCCTGGATGGGCTGAATCAGGTAGGGCAGCTGGGGACCGATTTCTCCAGAACACCTCGAATTGCCAACCCTAATGGGCCAGGATAAGGCCCACAACTCCAGGCTGAAAACCCCTCCCCGTAAGCAGACCACTTTTCTAATTACATGAACAAATCCTTTCTTATTCTGAGTTGGGTCTGGGAAGCAGGCAGACATTGCTTAAAAACTTACAAATGTCCTCCTTGCTGCATCCAGGCTCCAGATCTAAGCATTCCTACTGGCCATTTCTCCTCTTAATAGCAGGATTATATTTACCAGCCTTGGCAATTCTCAAAAGCTTCCAGGAAAAAATGCACGTTGTCAATTAACTTCATTAAGAAGGAAGACCCTTTTCCAAGAAGGAGCTGGAAGGGAGGGGCTGGGGCGTTACCACCTTCTCTAGGATAGTGGAAACCCTGCATTCCCCGCCTGCTGCTCCAGAACTGGCTGCCCAAAGCCCACCGGTAGAGGCAGGTGACATGTTGAGAGGGGCTGCATGGGGACCTGTTTATAAGCCTCCCACATTAAAACTGTCCCTCCACCTCCCAGCCCTTCTCTCAGATTGTGATCTGAGTCCAAGTCCAGCCGGGTTCACGGGTGGCCGAGTGAAGGGAGAGAACATGAAAAGGTACAGTACCTGGTTTCCCATTCTGATCGGAGGCCGGGGGCCGCCTGCGTATCGCGGTGACATAAAAGGCTGCAATTACAGGGCATTAGTTCAATGACAGCCTGCACTCAGCGGTGACAGACAGAAATGTGCTCCTCTCCACAAAGTCCAGTTTTGTTACAACTAGTCATCTTTTAAACTCTCTTCCTCCCGGTGGCCTCTTCCCTCCGGGCAAAACTTCCTTTGGGTGGAGGGAGTGATAGGTGCATATACCCTGCACCTGTTGGCGGAGATCTACTCTGGATGCCTGCCGGGGCAGCAACTGGGACCCGGCACAGGACACGGAGGAACGGTTACAGCAATGCAGGACAAAGGAGGAGACCTCTGCTCTTGGTAAGGGCAAGTGAAAGAATCGGAAAGGGACTTGTACAGAAAATTTTCAAGCGTGCAGACAAAGCTGGACGCGCGGTCACACGCACTCACAACACCGACAAAGGGGGTGGGGAAGGGGAGCGCCGGGGAGGAGGTACACAATGAAAACAGTAAGGGTACAGCGGACGCCCTAACTCAATGCGGGGGGGTGGGGGTGGGGCGCGGGGGAATGGGCAAGAAAGCTTTCTCAGCAGCGAGAGTGCACAAAGAAAAGGCCAGGGATGCAGCTTTGGTTACAAACAATGGTTAACCAAACTCAAAAACCAAACCAAAAGTGAGAGGAAAAGACAAAAACGCAAAGGCCGCTGACAAGGTCACAGAAATAGTTTTCCTTTTCTTTTGGTTTCATATCCAAGCGGGATGTGATGTCCAAGGAATGAAGACTATCTTTAGGAAAAAAAGATATATTTTGGGGGGGGAAAAAATCTCCTTGGTCAAATCTCCTCAAAGGCAATGGCTAGAGCACATTTTGATTTTTGTTTTTCCTCTGCTGGCTCTGTCCTCCTGGTGCCCCGCGCCCCCCGGCGGGCGGGCGAGCCACAGTGCGTTTACCTGACTGTGGGGTCCCATCATGCTGCTGGGATTGTGAGGTGGAGGCTGTGCGTGCGGCGAGGGCTGTGACCCCGGAGGACCCTGTGAGGCCAGACAGTAGAGGCAGGTTATAGATCACAGCACATGGAGAAGCGCAGGAGAAGCTTAAAAGAACAAAAATTAAACCAAAACGAAGGGCGGGCGGGCGTGCAGGCGGAGGGCTCTGGTTGGCGGGGAGGTGCAAGCTGCTGCTTGGGTCGCCGGCTCAACGGTGTGAACGGCGGGCAGGAGGGAGAGAAGCTGATAAAACACATTCACGGGGGACTTACAGGCACGACAAATAAAATCAAGCTCCTTTGTGGAAGCACACGGGGGGCGGGCCGTTGCAGCGGAGTTTGCCATGTTAAATACGTTGATTGAGATGGGGGCGGAGCGCAGGGACGCACAGAAACTGACCCACCCTGCAGGGCACCCACGAGCCGCCCCCGGGGAGGGGGGCTGCGGCTGCGGAAGGACCGGGAGGCCCTGCCCTCTGGGAGCTCCCGGGCTGGGTAGATGGAGACGGGTCGTGGGCCAGGACCGGGTGACCAGTCTACCGAGGGGAGGGGCCCTGATGGATGAATGGGAACAGACAGGAGGAGCGAGGTGGTGCCAGAGACTGAACACATGGGGGACAAGAGGAGGAGACGGTCACCGGGCGCCCACTCAGCGCACTCATTAACACGCCTTCACTTGCAATTGGTCCCGTGACATGGGTTTCACATTCCTATTTCCACCAATGACGAAACTGAGTCTCAAGGGATGAGGAGATTTGGCCATGGCCACATAACCGGTAGATGGTAGAGAGAGGAGGAGAAGCCCAATGGGTCCAAGGCTGACCCTGACCCCTGCAGCCAGACCTGAGCGGGTGTGTGCGGGAGCAGTGGGACGGGGCTCTCCATTCCAGCCACCCCCATCCCAAGCTGACCCCTGAAGCCCTGGGCTATGCTGGCCTCGACTCCCCACAGAAGAGATGAGCAGATGAATTCCCTTAAACCACGGAGTTGGTCAAACCGTGGGCTGCAGCTCATTAGTGGATGGTGAAATCAATTCAGTGGCTTGCAGTCATTGCTTTTAAAAACACGGAACACGATAAAAAGCAGAATAGAGGGCTTCCCTGGTGGCGCAGTGGTTAAGAATCCGCCTGCCGATGCAGGGGACACAGGTTCGAGCCCTGGTCCACAAAGATCCCACATGCCGCGGAGCAACTAAGCCTGTGTGCTGCAACTACTGAGCCTGCGCTCTAGAGCCCGCGAGCCACAACTACTGAGCCCGCGGGCCACAACTACTGAAGCCCACGCACCTAGAGCCCGTGCTCCGCAACAAGAGAAGCCACTGCAACGAGAAGCACCCCGCGCACCGCCACAAAGAGTAGCCTCCGCTCGCCGCAACTAGACAAAGCCCGTGTGCAGCGACGAAGACCCAACACAGCCAAAAATAAATCAATAAATAAATTTTTAAAAAAGAATAGAAAATATTGGACAGCCTTGTGTGTTTTAAAGCAGATACTTTTCATTAATCTCTGTTTATAAATATACGTGTGTGTGTGTGTGTGTGTGTGTGTGTGTGTGTACTGGGTCACTGTGTCAAATGTATTTTCTACTGCAGGTCACAGTCAAAAAGCATGAAAATCCAGTCAGGGAAGTGCCCTGCTACCCACTCGGGACGTTGGGAGTGGGGTGCCGGTCCTGCTGATGAGGGCACACCCTAATTCACTCTTTGCACTGGGGGCTGTGCTGCTACCCTTGGAAATTGAGAAAAATTCAAAACACGCGTGGGGGATGAGTGTGGTTTCATTAAGAAAGAGAGGGAGAAGGGCTCTTTGAGAGACCCAGGCAGGGCTTTCTTCCTCAGCCTCCTCCCTCGAAGCCAGGCTGCGCAGCCTGCTGCTGGCTCCGGAAGCAAAGCCCGGAGCTGGGAGAGGGCGGAGGGGTGGGCTCGGGCCGGCGGGCATGGAGACAGACAGAGGTGTGCAGAGAGAGGAGAGGGGGCCGTGCCCAGGACAGGCCTGGAGCTTCTCGGCCAAGTGAGGGGCTGCTCACTTCCCAAAAGCTCCGCGGAGCAGATGTTCCCCTACCTGCCACGCTACTAATTTCAACAAGTGTGTGTCTTTCTAGCGGCTGCCAGCAGCGGCATGGTTTGTTACCATGAGCAATTTTCTTAATTAACAGACATTAATTAGCCATTTAGCAATTTTGCAAGCATTTGTTTAGCGGCTTTCCTAAACATGAATACCACTGTGATAATGGCACTGATTAGAGGGTCCCCTAATTAACAGTACAGGGAAGGAAAATTGAAATCACATAAATTAAAAAGGGAGGGGAAGTTAATGAAGGCGGGACATATTTGCACCTGCAAATCTTTTGTACCATGAAACTTGGGTGCAATGTAAACAAAAGAAGATAATTTGAAGCCAACCCCCAAAAAAAGGAAAATGAAGAGAACGGAAGAGGAGGGTTCAAGGGTGAGGTCCAGTCTCCAAGAGGGGGCAAAGGCCTTCTGTCGGGTCCTCAGTTCTCGGCAGGAAGGAGTGCCTCCTCCCTCCCAATCCTTCGCCGCCCGCCCTGGTAACATGGTGATCCTCAGGGCCAGCGGTGTGGCTCGGGCAGGTCCCTCACACCTGTGCACCCCGGCAGCCAGGGGAGATCAGGAGCAGCTGACTCTCTGAGTGATCAGAGAAAAAGTAAGCAAAGCCCCTCGGGCACAAAGCGGTCCTTGCTGAGCGCCAGCACTCAAACCCGAGTCTTGTCGTTCCAAGCTGCCCCTTGGCCCTGCATTCCGGCTGCCTGGGCCCCCGGAGGTCCAGAGGGCAGTGCTGGCGTGTGTGCTTCACCTCTGCACCTCCCCCAGAAGCTCTCTCTGCAGGACCCTGCTGCCTGGGCCCTAATGAGTGGGCAGGGAACAACTTGGCCTCCCTGCCGCTGCTTCAGGACAAATGACAAGGAGTAGCAGTAAGGGAGTGTGGCTGGTCCCTTACTGCTACTCCTCTAGCTAAGGCTAGAGGCCCTAGCCCAGCAACTTCTCTGTCCCGGGGGGAGCTGTGGGGAGCAGGCTGGTAAGCCCTGAGAGGGGGCAGTGGTTCTGAAGTCTCTCCTCTGACTTGGAGCTGGGGTTTGGAGTGCCGAGGACACGGGAACCCTAGCCCAGGCCAGCCGGTCACCCAGAGAGAAAAGCCCACCACAGTCTGGACACAGGCGAAGATACAGCTCAGCGTTCACCTTCCCAGGGCATGAAGCTCCTCTCCCAGGCCCAGTCAGGGTGCCCAGGCTCTGCTTATGTACCTCCCAGCACGGCCCCCAGCACTACTGGGAACGTCACAGCCAGAAAGCTTTTATTACGTGGAGCCAGACGCCCACCTTTGCCAATGGGTCACCCACATCCTCCCAAATCTCCATCCTCTGTATCTCTGCTACCTCCACTCAGCCTGACAGCTCTCCGTCACTGTATCTGTGTCCGGGTTCTGTCCCTGAGACTGGATGCAATAGCGCAGGGAGGGCCCTGCACACTTGGCTTGTTCTCAGGAGCTGAGAACGGGGCTCCACAGTGGGAAAATGTTTGCTCGTGTAAAGATGATGACAGACGTGTTGCCCATCTCCATGAGGAGGTATGGCATCTGCTGCCCTGTGCTTTATTAAACCACAAAAACGTGTTCTTCTCTTTCTAGTCTGCATTCTCAACAAGAGACTGACAGGTAGGTTTAGAGAAAACAGACCTTTAGTCTCTTCAACTTGTTACCCACTCGAGCAAAAGGCTATGTAGGAGGCAGACAAAAAAAAGAACTTGTTTTAAGATTCTGACCTTTGTTGGGATGTTGGCTTTTCTCTTCCCCAGATGCTGCACAGATCTGGCAGGCAGGTGGAGAGGACAGAGGTGGAAGGTGAGAGAGGGCGGGAGTCTTAAAGCTGGTAATACCGAGTGTTCTCACACAGGACAACTCTCCCCCCTCCCACCCGCCCTCACACTGCCAGTGGGGCCTTCCTGGCTTCTACTTGCTGAAAGCTTTAGAAGAACCCAAAATAGGTGCATCTGGAAGCCTGCTTGGCCAGGATGACCCTCTGCATCCAGCTCCATTTAGACCATCTCCCTCACAGACCTCGGAGGCTTTTCATCCTAGGTGCTGCCCAATCAACCCTCCTGACGTGCCAGAGACATGGATACGGGCAGACATCTGAGGTGAGCAGAATATAGGGCTGGACCAGGCTGGGGGGTCCCACCAGAAGCTTGGGGAGAACCATACCTGCCCAGCAGTCACCTGTTTGTTGGCAGCCCTGAAAGATCATCACTGCTTCCAATGCTCTTCGTTCATGGGGAAGAAGAGAGGCGCAGGACAGGGGTATGATTTGTCCAAGGCCACACAGATGAAGCTGGCAGCTGAGCCACATCACCTAACTCCAGCCCAGGGCTCGCTCTCTTCATGGTATCACGTCCCCATCCATGCAGACAAAGAAACAGGGTTTGGAAAGAACTGGGTTCAAATCCTGACTCTGCCACTGACTGCGCTTCTCTCATGAGTGAAATGGGAACGATTACAGTAATAATAACGAAGCCACACCTGCCACACGGTACTTGCATCAGCTCATGTCATCTCAACTCCTCACTGGAAGGGCTCTTAATTGCTCCATTTTATATAGCCACAGAACTGAGGCTCAGCAAGGCGAAGCCACTTGACCTGGATTACAAAGCTATTAAGTGGTGGGTCCAGGCTGATTCTAGAGTCCTGGGCCGCCTAGCTGGTCCACCATTCTACAAGCCCGTGAGCAGTGCTCCTAGAGGCTGAAGGACTTGTGGGTGCATCCAGCCACTCACCCACATACATATCCTGGGTGCTGACCTTCCATGTGTCTGGCCAGCCCATGCTGGGGTGAGGGAGGGTCACATAAGTGCATTGGACTCGTCTTGGCCCTGAAAGCTCCCAGGCTAGCTGGGGAGAAGGATGAGGACACAGTGACAAACAGGCTGGAGTGTTGGTTTAAACTGCCATGGGTTCCAAGAGAAGGTGACAGGTAAACCAAAGCTCAGGGAGGCCACAGAACGGAGGCCAACAGGGAGCTGGGATGAGAACTGGGGGCCCCTGGCGGGTCAGAACTCTTTCCATCGTACAGTCCTGCCTCCATGGGGTGACGGCAAGGAGACCTGTGCCGAGGGGACACCCCAACTCGGGAAATCCCTGCCACTGAATCTGGGAAAAGGAAGGTGACTTGCCCACTTCCTGTCTGGGCCTTGCTCTGCCTCAGACCCTGTTAATGGACTTGCCATTCCCCTCAGACGTTACGGAAATATGTTAACTCCCGCACTTCCTTATTCTTTTTCCTGCCACTTCGGCACTGGGTGGCAGCCTCCGAGAGCCACTTAGGCAGGGCCCGGGGAGTCTCTGCTATGGACCATTCCACTAAAACCCTAGATGCTGACAGTTGAGTGAAAGTGCCTTTGCCATCATCGACGTGGTGGGGAGCAGAGTACAACAGATCCAAGGCCTCTGCAGAAAAGCACCTCAGAACCGTCTGCAGGACCCACCTATGCACTCCCCCCTCCGAAGCTATCCTTGAGAGACATGCTTGTGCACAATGGGGAAAGCTTCCTGGCATCCATCCCAGCTCCTCCAGGACATGCTGTGAGTATGGTTTCCTCATAAGGAAAATGGGATATTCTACAGGTATTGCAGGGAGGTGGTACAGCTGACGGTGCTAGGCATAGGTCCCCAAGCTTCCACAGTCCCCACGCCTGATGCTCCAGAGCCACTCACAGCCCATTTACAGGGAAAGCGAGAGCTAGACTTACTCTGTGGGATCGCCCTCCTCAGCCTGTTGAAAGCCCACACATTCTCCTTTGCGAAGCCTGGCCTATTCTACCCAGCCAGGTGTACTCCAAACGTGGTGCATCCTCTTTGGACATCCTGCCTTATTTGTGGATGCCACGCGGGCTCCTCCAGGGCAGTGACACAGTCCCCACGTGGACGTCCAGGGCAGGGCCTGAGCAGAGCAGTGAGGCGTGGCCAGCAGGCGGACCCCTCAGCCACAGTCTGCCAGCCCCTGGGTGGGCACATCTAACACTTTTGGGTTCCAAAAAGGAACCAGGAGGAAACGTTAGTAACAACAGGAATGACCACGCTGGTCCTCTGAGCTAAAGACTCTTGGGAGTGAGGGAGGACAGTGCCATAAAACTAAAAACCAAATAAAAAAGAAAATCTGTTTTTTTTTTTTTTTTTTTTTTTTTTTTTTTTTAAGGAGAAAGGTAATAAAAGCTATATGCTAAGTTTAGTATTTCCAAAACTCACGGCTCCTTCGCCAAATGCCATCCCATACTCCCCAAAGCTGCCTTCAACCTGCCTGGACATCATGGACTCCCAAGAGAAACAGAGATGAGACTGAGTCCCAGGTTTTCTGGGTGCAGAGGTGGGCCAGTGGGGAGAACTCGGCTGTTAGAGCCCATGGCACTGGGGCTGGAGTCCTGCCTGACAGCCCCAGGCACGGGGCTGCTCCTCCGTAAGGAGCGAAGAATCCAGGTGACACTCTCCTTGCAGAAAAGCTGTGAGAGTGCTCTGGGAACAGCTGAACACCCCGTCATTACCATCAAGGCCAAATCTGCCTTTAGTCAGAAGGCCTTTGGGGAAAGGGGACTTGAAGTTTTAGGTTGCTAAGAAACAAAACGCTCCACACATCCCTGTTCCCCCCAGCCCCCGACTCCTGGGGATACTGGCCAGTGGTCTGACAAGAATGCAGGGGTGGGTTTCATCAACTGGCAGCAGGAAACGATGACCCGCATTACTGGTGACCTGTGCAATCCGCCCGTTGGGCGTGTTACTGTAACTGAGTGAATATAAAATTACATTAATTATACACATGGCAACAGGCATGCAACAGACAATCCAATTTGCTCCTTGGACACGAATGCTGACAGGAAATGCCATAAGCCCATTCTGGGGAGAGGGCCAAGGTGTGCCCGTGTGCCACTGACATCCCAAATCTGTCAACACGATGTGCCTCCACCCATAGCCTCCCTGTGGCAGGAGGCTGACCACCTGGCGGGGTCAAGGAGCTGCTGACATGCAGCTCATCTCAGAAAAAGTTATTTCTGCATTTCGATCCATGGGAACGAACTTGTCAGTGACTCGGACAGTTGCCTTCCTATCCTGCTTCTATCTGTCCCCTCTGGGGAAGAGGCATCTTTACGTGTGTACGTGGGCAGTAGAGGCTGGAGACAGAGCTAAAGTTACCAACTCAAGGCTACAGGGGGCTGAGCTGGGCCACATCCAACCGTGGAGCTATGGCCAGGCTGCAGCACAGCCCTGAGAGCTCACAGTCAGGGGGCTGCCGGCCTCCGGGAGATGAGCCCACAGCAATCACGGCCCTCCGTGGGCACCAGGTAAGGTAGGTCTGACAAGTGGTGGTGGCCCATCTTCCTGGGATGGTGGGGAAGTTGCCAGTGAGAGGAGCAACAGTATACGACGTGTCTCCCTTGGAGTCACCTTGGCATAACCTCAGGAATCCTCAAAGCCACCGGGGACCACTATGTGCAAGGATCAGCGAAAGACTCATTGATTTCCGGCTGAGCAAAGGCCCCAGCTGACCTCCCCTCCTCCCCATGCCTCTCCGAGGAGCCAGGACAGTGCTGGGCAGGTGGCGAGGGCGAGAGGTCTGTGCGCTTGTGAATCTGGCTTCCCGGGACGGGCCGCCAGGACACCCCGCAGGAGGCACTCAGATCATGTTTTACTCAAGAGGTCCCATGGAGACAGAGACGCAGAATCAGCAGGCGACGGTTTTCAAAACAAAGGGAGGAAACATGGCAAATGAAAGTACAGGCGGCGTCCAAGACCTAACCAGAGGCCCCCCCAATGCTGCTCCCTGAGTCTGCCCCAGCCCCGCGCACAGATGGGAAAGCCAAGCCCCAGGGACGTGGGCTCACTGGTCCCAAGTCCTGGCTTGGTGCCCTGCACCACACCCAGAGTGGAGGCTGGGGTCAGCAGCCGCACAAGGACCCCAAGAGCACGGCCACCACTGTGGCTGAGCTACAGAAAAAGTCGGCAACCTATGGCTCAGGGCCAAATCTGGCCTGTCACCTGCTTTTGTAAATAAAGTTTTATTGGAACACAGCTACGCTCATTTGTGTACCGTCTGAGACTGCTTTCATGCTGTATCAGCACAGTTGAGCAGTTGTGACAGAGATCAGATGGCCCACAAAGCCTGAAATATTTACTATCCAGCCCTTCACAGAAAAAGTCTGCTGACCCTTGAGCTTAGTAATGGTTTTCAAGACTGAAGAGGGAAAAAACTGGAGTCTTTTTAAATTCTCAAGGAAAAGCAAAACAGTGCTAGATCTACTTTCTGATTTTAACCTCACAACTCTTTAATAAGATAAATGAAGCAAAAATTAACCCCATTTTACAAAGGAGAACACTGAAGTCCAGCGACACAGCATTATTTACCAGAGCCAGGATCTATCCCACTGACGACAAGCGAATGAGTGCCCGGATCCGGGGTCAGCAAACCTGAGTTCTGGTTCCCCCACCAACACGCCATGTGACCAATCTCTGAGCCCCGGTTTTCTGGGCCATTGGTCTTAAACAAGATGATCTTTCACTACTATAACACAATAACCAGCATTCATGACCAGTTGTTTGGTCCCAGAACATCTTCTTGCTAACCATCTTCCCTGCGTTCACTCTTGCCACAATGCTGGGGAACACACTCTTCCCTCGCTCGCCCGCACAAAACGTTCTGGGGACTTGATTCCAACCCTGAACTCTTTCAGCAGGTTCGTGCTGTTTGACCCTCGCCTATGCAGTGAATTCAGAAGAATTCTCTAGGGTTACCTCAGGAAAGGGTTCTATCTACCTTGAAAGGCTGTGCTTGGGGTGGGGGAGGGGCAAGGAGAGGCGACACTGCTTCCAGCCGCTGCTGCTAAACCCTTGAGGCCTCCCTGCTGAAGATTCTTTGTATGTGCCTCTGTCCACAGAACTCAGCACTCTTTCCAGGGACACAGGAAAAAGCATTAATACGCAGAACTTATGGGCAGAACCCACGTCCACCTGGCAGTGCACCCAGCCACTGGGTCCCAGCACCCTGGGCTGAGTGTGTGCTAAGCGCTGGAGACACAAAAAAAAGCAGTACTCTGGCCTTTCCTGAGAGAGTCCCAGGCAGTGTGGAGAGAGCAAGGTGTAACTGTGACCGCAGCAGCATTCCAACAGAGGCAGGTACCAGGTGTGCGATTACAGAACCATCACATTGCATAGGCAGGGCATGGAAGGATGAACAGGCGTCCTCTGGCAGAGCAGAAATGAAAGGGGCTTCTGGGCTGAGATCGGCATCTGTGTGGCAGAGGCAAGAGTGGGCGTGGTGCTGGGGGGGGGGGTGCCTCATGCACAAGATGGTGACCCTGGGGCTGGGACCTTCAGGCTGAGGAGTGGGGTCATTCACCTTTGGGAGCTCGTGCAAGGGAGTGGTGATCAGACCTATGTCTTGGGAAGCACACATCCATCCCATTCCTTTCCAAAGACGTTTCTGTGCCCTTCCTTGAGTTAGAAATAAAGACCTGTGGCCACTGGAAAAGTGAGTTCACAACTGGGGTGCTAATTCGCATCTCTTGCTAACTACACATGGAGTGTGTACCTGCTCCGCCACTAAGCCACACTACAGCCCTGAACAGCCAGCCCTCTTTAATGCTGGCGAGGGTTTCCAAGACCCAGTCCCAGCCATGTGGGTTTCTGGCCGACATCCGGATAGCACACTCTCTCCTCCCAGACGTCTACTGGTTGCAGTAGAGACCGGCTCCGTGGGTAAGTGGGAGAGGCAGAGACACACCCAGGATCCAGAGCCATGCCAATCCTGCAGAACACAGGGAGGACACGCCTACCTTGCCAAGAGAACCAAATCTCCCCGCCAGCCCCCAACAAAAGACTGCCTTTTGCGCTGAAAGTGGACAGGGCTGCAAAGACGCATCCCGCTCCTGCCTGCCAGCCTCCACGCCACCTCTTGCCAACACTCAGGCTCCACTGTTCATCACGGCAGCACGGTGAAGGCGAGGTGCATGTTAAAAAGGCACTGCCTCGTCCACCCAGATAATTCCTGCTCGACTTTAAGCTCTCCCGGCACACGCGTGCACACAGCCTTCCTGCCCTACCCCCTTATGCCTAGACAGACGATCCAAAAAGTACAGATTCGTCCTACCAACTAGGACAGGGAGACCAAGGCTGTGGAAGCTATAAATCCAGATGCCAGAATTCAACCCCAACTGTCCACTGGGCAGAAGAGGACTGAGAAGGAAAACAGGAAAGTTGGCCACGGTTTCCCCTCTAGTTTTATGGCTTCCAGGATGAATGGGTGGTTTCTCGTGCCTCTTCTCCCCTGAGAAGCTTGGGGAATGGCCCAAGATCTTGTCTTCCTTCCTTGGCTAAGGAGAAGCAACAGGATGGGGTGAGGGAAAGAACCAGGACACTGGGGAGAGATGGGCTGAGGAAGCCCGCCCACTGTCACCCAGGCAGTGGGCTTTGAAACCTGGAGCACCTCAGTGGCAACACGAGGGGCAGCCATGTGGAAGAGCTCTGGATTCATGGACCAGGGGCACGTCTGCAGTCCCCTCCCAAACTCCCTAACCTCGCCTGTAAAACAGGCCACCCCACCTCCCCACAGAGAGCCACAGATACCAAGCGTCCAGTACTTCGTCCAGTGCTGGGGACCAGCCCTCACCACAGGGCAGCTGCCGATACACAGAGCTGTGCTCAGATCCTCCCCGCCCCAAGGAACCCTTCAGGAAGCCCCTCTTTCCCTGACTAGACCTTCCTATTACCCCACTCTCAGGGAGCTGCCCCCTTGCCCACTAACATGTAACCCGTCCGAATCTGAGCTAGTCTCAGGCTGGACTCACGGCCCTCACCAACCCCACCTGATGTGGGGTGCTCTTCAGCCAACTCCACAAAAGCCATCTGGCCCCTGAAGTGCTCCATTACTTCTTCTGCCCCCCAAAGCCCTTGATGCCCCCAGAGGACAGGGCCTGGGCTTCTTCTGTTTACCACTGCACCTCCCATGTCTACTCCTTCTAACGTTACATTTTTCTGATGGGCAGACTGAGGCCCAGAAAGATAAAGGCACTGCCCCAGAACAGACTGCAAGTCTCCAAACTCTTAGACCCTTTCCATAACTCCAGAATAAGTCTCTCGGAGTTAGATATTATAATTGATCTGAGGAAGGGGCACTTAATCAGATTCACATTTTGGGTGTACATTTTTTAACCTTGAGGCATGGATGGGACAAGACTTTGTCAAAGTCTTCTTGAATAAAAATGACCCGATATTGAAGAGGCTTCAAGAAGGGGAGGGGAGAATTCTGCAATCTGCAGAAGAGGCCCTGCAGACGTGCTGGGCGGGGCAGGGCTGGGTCTGAGAGCAAAAGCTCTGGCCCTTGTCCCAGGAACCAAGAGCTGGTTCAACAACGGGGTGAGGGTAGCAGGGGCTAGATCACAAAGAGGTCTGGATGTCGTAAAAAGAGCCTTGGACTTTATTCTTTTAACGAAGGGATACCACTGACAAGAAGAAGACCACTTGACGGAGGGGATGAGCCACTCCACTGACCTGCAGGGAGCCCAGGCTGGAGTCTGCCACGCAGACCAGGAACACCTGGAGCCAGGGACTGCCTTGCCTCCCAGCCCTGGGAGCCCAGGAGGGCCAGGCGGAGAGCTGTCCCTCCTGGATGTACGTGGAACGGATGCCCAGAAACCAGCCCCTGGAAAGGAGCCCTTGTGCAGACACCTGATCTGCCTTTCATTCTGAACACATTCCCAAACTCAGAGCCGGTGAAGCAGGTAGAGCTGTTCCTGTTTCACAGGTGAGGAAACTGAAACTCCAGTGATACCCAAGTGAGTCACTAGTGACAGAACTCAGGAGTACAGTCAGCCCTCCATATCCACGGAGGCAGAACCCGACGACAGGGAGACAGACTGCACTTGGCCATTTGATATAAGGGACTTGAGCATCCACAGACTTTGGTATCGGTGAGGGGTACTGGAACCAATCTCCCCGTGGGTACCGAGGGACAACGGCAGAAGCAAAGACCCAGCCCCCTGGGGGAAGAGCTGACAGTAACTCACAATAGCAAGCTCACCCTGATGAGCTTGGCAGGAACAGAGCCAGAGGCTTTTGGACATACAACCTGCTTTCCTGCTTCCACCTCCCCTGTCAGCTCCTGTCGGTGGACCAGGGACAAGGAGTCAAGGTGGCAGGGCCCAAGGGGACCGCCACGTGGGCAGGGTTAAGGAAGGTGACACGTGAGAGGACCAAATAAGACCCGGTGCTTAGCAGGTGCCAAAAACGTCAGTCTAACCGAAGGGTTAAGCACTAAAAAGCCAATCAGTCTCGAGAATACCCCGAACCTCTCCCTCACTTCACTGCCACCAAGGCTGTACTGAGCCTGAGATTCCTTATGGAAAAAGAAAAAAGCTCGTGGCGACGCTTGCTCTTGGTTGAGCTGAAGACCTACCTCCATCCTGGCCTCTAGCTCGCAGAAAAGAACAGCCCAGGACACCCCTGCCTGTATCCACAACACAGGAGCCAGAGTGTTTACCCGCGCCAGGCAGGGCTTCACAGGCATCATTTCGTGGTGTCCTCATATCCGCCCCAAGAGGTAGGGGGTGTATCTTCACCCCAACCTGTCAGGTGAAGCAGCTGAGGTTCAGAGAGTTTAATGGACTTTCCCAAGGCCACCAACGTGCCAACCCAGGCTGCATGACCCCAGGGCTGTCAGGAAGCACGTTTAGAGAGGGTGAGGGAGGGATGGGACACACGGGGGCAGATGAACTAACAGGCACGTGGGAGCTCCAAGGGCCCAACCGCTGGGCTTCTGACCATTGGTCAACACTGGGTCACGTTTCCACGGCAGTAATAAACCATCACTGAACACGAGTATACTTGCATGTGTATAGTCAATCCTCACCAGCGCTCTGAAAAGGAAGCGCTGCAATGCGCCGAACGACTGCTTCCCAGCACAGCCGAGGAGATCAGTGCCTAGAGAGCTCAGATAACCCGCCCAGAACACGTCACCAGGAGTGGCAGTGGGCTGTCTTGCTCCAAAGCCCCTGCTCACAGCCACTGAGCATTGACAACCCTCTTTGACCAGGCCTCTCCTGCAGCTGGGTGCCCTCTGCTCCCCTCCACTGCAGACACAGCTGAAGTGGTGTCCCCAGGGTCAGGGAGCCCCTTAGAGAGCCCAGCACGGAACAGACACTTCATGAAAGCCATGGCCCCACCGGTGCTCTTAAAAAGTCTAATCCCACCCTCTTGGTCTTAGCAAGAGATGGGGCTTCCTGGAACCCAGGGGTGGGCCTAGGCCAGGGGCTTCACTGATTCCAAGGCCTTCGTTTAAGGGAAGGAGCTTGTCAGGGAAAGGTCAGCTGGGGAGTTAATCTAGGCAGAAACAGGACATGAACCCAAAATCCACACTACGGGTCTCCTGCTATATCCCCAGCTCTTAGAAGAGCACCTCAGCAAGGTGAGAGAAAGCCCTCTGACCACCCGGTCTGGGCCCAAGGCCCTGGGCCCAGCCCAGCCTCCCCAAAGGGCACTTTCCTTTCAGGGCAGCATGATCTTATTCAGGGGGGTCTCTCTCAATCCACGTAATGCCAAGGTGTGTTAATTCCAGGATTCCGCTGGAATTCCCTTCCTCAAACCTCTTCTGCTACAGGGCTGAGAAATTTGATTTTTTTTTTTTTAAAGGAAAAATAACCTCAGCATGATTTGTAGAGAAGGAAGCAAGAGCTGAGGAAGGTCTACCCCACCCCCTGCCCCCTACCCGTGAGAGGTGGGGAAATCTTCTGGGGGAACGGAGGCACCCATGGCAGAGCAGCTCTCCAGCACGGGGTTCTCGGAGAAATGCAATTCTAAGAGAAACCCAGGTCCAAAGGGGAGAAGGATAAACCAGCCCAAGCTCTTAACAAACCAGAGGTGAAGGCGCTGCTGACACCAATCCTTGGGCATCAGATCCATAAAAGTCAGAGATTCGGGCGTCGGTTTAGAGCTCAAGAGAAGAGGCCCAGAGCGGGGGGGTCGTGGCCCCAGGGTTCTCCCGGGGCAGGAGAAGCAGCAGCTGAGCACGGCCCCCGGGCCTCCCACGTCTGAGGGTCCCTCCGGAGCCTCTCCCTGGAGAGGGATTGGAGGCAGGACGGGTCTGGGGCAGCAGGGGCAGGCGGCAGGGCTGGCTGCAGCCCACGCGTTCCTGGGTGTGGGGCCGGCTCCACGACAGGGGGCGGTCGAGGCCTGAGGAGCCGCCGGGTGCTTTGTTACTGAGCAAACCTCCCAGGCACTGACTGCTGATGCATAGCTAACAGGGTGGCAGACACTGATTTATGTTCAACTTTCCATTTCATCAGCGAGAGTGGAGTTCACATTTTGGGGAGGGGGAGGCGGTCTGCGTGTGCAGACGCAAACATGCCCACGCGTGCACTCAGGCACAAGCACCGGTCACGGCGGCAACTTTTTCCCCCCTTTTTAGGAGGGAGGGCGAGGGGGCGAGGCAGCCTGGCACGTCAGGAGTAACCTTTTGTCCACGGTTGCTAGGAGCCCCGGCCGGTCATCTGCCGCTGGGCAGACGTTAGGCACCAGGCTGGTTGCCGGGCGGGGCGGGAGCACAGACTGACCTTTGTGGAGGTAGTGTTGGCAAGAAAGAAAGTCCTTTTTCCCCCTCTCTCCCGCCCTGGCCTTTCCGCACAGGCCGGGTGAACGTGGGGCAACGTCTGCGAGTGGGTCCATGGCAGGGAAGGGAGGAACAGCCCGGTGCACAACGCTTCAGAGCGGCAGGGGTTCATAAAGGCCTCTTGGGCACCCCTCGCTAGAGTGATGAGCAAACGAAGGTCCAGACAGGGGAGGGTGGCCCCCCAAGGACACACAGCAGTTTGGCAACAGCGGAGCTGGACTCAAAGCAGGTGTCCACCTCCCAGGGTAGGGGTCTTCAGGCTTAAAGGCTGCCCCTGGCTTCATCTCAGTAACGTGAGGAGCGGGGGGGGGGGGGGGGGGGGGTTCCGCTGTTGCAGGCAGCGAGTCAGTTTGGAAGAGGCGGGGGCTCGGGGTGGGAACAACAAGCCCTCCCACCTCCAGCCGTGGCCCAGGGCCCGGCGTTTGCGGCGCCCCGCCTCTGCTCTAATCCTTCTCAGCGGGGGTGACCCTGCCTTCTGTCAGTCTGGAGGCAGACAGCAGGGCGAGGGGCGGGGACGAGGGGGTGCTTCTGTCCCCCGGAGGACCCCGCGTGCTCACCCGGGACACAGCTCCTCTGTCCGCTCCCATGGACCAGTGCACCTATCAGATCCCCTCCGCCCACAGGGAAGCAGACAGGGCAAGGGGCTGGGGTCAGAGAGCCGGCCCAGAAAGGGGAGGAATCTGCTCCCCAGCAGACAGGGAGTTCATCAGGAAGCTCCGAACACCACCACCCCGCCCAGGCCTCTCTTCCCTGAGCAGCACTCTGGCCAAGCTGAGCCTCGCTTTCCTCACCCAGACAGTGGGAATGCTAGCAGCTCTCAGGCCTACCTGACAGGCAAATGAGATCACAGACGGGGCACCTTCGCTGATCTGGAGGGTGTCCCACCAGCAACTATGAGAGGGCTTCGGCCAGTTCCACTTTAGGACCCGGGAGCACGGCTGGGGAGGCCAGGAAGGGCTAGCCTGGGCAGCCACGGAACCACATACGGGGTCTCGTCCCCTGCAGAGGGAAGGCTCCAACAGGGTAGCAGGTACCGGACACTCGGCAAGAGGCTGACTCTCAGCCCCACACCCGCCTCCTGCTCTGCCCTACCCCGCACCTCAGTCCAAAGCAGGTCTCCTCCTGGCCCTGCTCTCCGCGCCCCCCGCCCCAGCTAAAACATCCAGCGAGGGGTCACCCGTCGAGGGCAGGGGGCACCAGCCACCGCACTCAGTCACCACTCCAGCTCAGGCCTGGCCACCTCCCATGGGGACCACAGCCTGGGCTTCACACCTCCATGCTGGCCATCCTGCCATGAGCCCAGCCCCTCTAGGCCACTGGTGCTCTTCCTGGGACCGTGTCACTCCCCTTCTTAGGGACCTTCCACGGCGCCCCTCTGTCTTTAAGTTCAAGTCCTTCATGTGTCTGTGTGGACCTCCTGCCATCCCAAACTTACCCTTTCACATCCACGCCCAGGCACACTGGCTCCTCTGTGTAATCACCCCTGCCTCCTTCACCAGACAGTCTGTGTGAGCCACTGAGGGCAGGTTCCCTGGCTGCCTCCTTAGTCTGCAGTGCTCAGCACGGCTGGGTGGCTAGGAGGCCGCTGAGCCCTTAAGAGACCATGTCTGGCCGATGAGCCAACAACAAGCCGGGGCCAGGCCTCACATGGTTCTAGCCTCAGATTCACCAGCTGTCCAGTGGGGATCTGGGCCCTCACCCGTCAAGTCCTCCCTGGTAGCAGGCTTTGAAAGCCACAAAAACAAGGTGGTTTAATTCTTCCCAAGTCTCCCCTAGTCCCAGACTTGCCCTCATCAGCACAGAGTAGTCCTTCCTGTTGCAGCAGCTTTCTGGCAGGAAGAATGTCAGCTCACTCTGCTGCTGCCTGCTTCCCGCTGGACAGGAAGGCAGGAAACGGGCCAGCTCTTGCGAACTGCCCGAGCTGCTGCTGCCAGCATGTTCTCATCTGCTGGGCTTTGATCTTCCCTGGAAACACATCACCCCACCCCAAGGCTCACAGTCCTCAAGGATCTCTGCTGGGCATCTAGTCTCTGCTTGGTTACCACCAGTGTCAAGGAGCTCATTACTTCATCATTAAATGAGCAGGTGGTAGAAATGTCTTCCCTACAAAGACTTCAAGTGGTCTCCCTCTCCTTTTCTCAGAAGGATCTGCGATCTACGGGGCTGACCTCACAGAGGCAGGGCTGAATATCTTCTATATGGCAGAACTTCAGATACTTCAAGTCAGTCATCAGAGACCTCCTGAGGCTGCTTCTCTCCCAGAGAAACCCCAGCTACTCCAGTGGGAGATAAGCAGAGAAGTGTATCCTATAATCTCAACAGCAAAGGACCAAGGTCATGTGTACCTCTCTCTCTCTTACTTCTGGATCATTTCTCTGCTTCCTGGGCTATACACATCATTTGTTTCTTCTCCTTTCTCCCCCTGTAACTGATGGGGAGGGGTTATCTGGGACAGACCTCAACCTACTTCAAAGGTGGGTGGGCTGGCCCAGCAGAGACGAGGACTCACTGGAACAGGGGACATGTCAAGCCCTACATGTCCCCCACCGTGGCGGAAAGTCTCTAGGCATGTTCAGAGCAGGAGGGGCTGGGCTTGGCAAAGGGAGCTGGGTCCCCCAGGGCTGTCTTTTCCAGAGAAGGCACAGTCTGTAGACCTACGACTTCTGCTGGCATTTGAATGGAAACATTGGCTCCTTCTGAGAGAAGATGGCTAGAGTTTCTCCTTCTCCTTCCATTATTTTTCCCCCCTTTTCTCTTGTTCTCTATTCTCTCTTCTTCTCTTAGACAATCAGACATGTATCTACATTAGGACCCTGACTGCTGTGGAAGAACACGAGGATCAGGAACCAGGAACCTGGGTTTAGGCTCTGATTCCAGCCCTCGGTTGATAACTTTGGGCAGGTCATTCACCTTTCTGAGTCTCACTTTCCCAATCAGCCATGCCTCCTCTGCAGAAACGCTGTGATCAGAATGAAAGCAGGCTGCATGTCCAAAAACACTTCATAACTGAAAACAATTATTGGAATTTAAAACAAAACAAGAACAAAAACAGCCTGTACCCAATGCTCCCTTCTCCGTGACCCCCTGCCCTCCTGCAGTTCTCCAGCTCTGGACCTAGAAATCCTCATTGGATGGCGCCTCCCTTCAAACCACCTTAGGGCCAAGGAGCTGGGGACCCACCCAGACCAGTAGGCCTGGCCAAAGCCAAGCTGAGTTTGCCAGATGTGCAGCCCGACTTCAGCTGCGTGAAAAAAAAATGCCACTGCTTGATTATGTAAAATCCATCTGGATCCAAAGCAGAAAATCCAAGTGGGAAGGGCCCTCAGAGACCATCTGGTCCACCCTGCTTTGTCTACTGCTGAAGAAACTGGGGCCCAGAGATGGGGAGCAACTTGCCCAAAGTCACTCAGCAAGCACATGGACAAGCAGGGGGCTAGAACACGTGTCCTTGGGCTCCAGAACTCCAAGTCCTTCCCTACTCTCCACACCACCACCCCTGGACCCGCCTAGCCTGGTCAGAATGCCGGACCTAGAGCCTGGGGGCCGGTTGGGCTCCACTCCTAGTAACACGAGCAACGCAAACTCAGTTCAAACATTTCCTGGGTCCCCAGTGCACACCAGGTGCTGGGGATGCCAAGATTGAGGCGGTCTTTTTGTAAGGAACACAAAGAATTAGAATGTCCTTACTACGGTCTCCCATGACCCGTAGAACCCCACAATATTCCCCAATAGTGAGGTGTGGCCAGGTCAGGTCCCAAGACATCTCCCCGTCAGCCCTCAGCTTGCTACCAAACACATTTCATGCCACAGGACCACGGGCACTGTCCGCCTCGGAAACCCCAACACCGAATAAGGAAGAGCAAACAGATGGGACCTAATGTGAAGATGGCCAAACCTTCTGACCCCAAGTGGAGCCTTGCAGCCTGGCAGTCAGAGGCCTGAAGCAGTAAGTCCTCTGTGTTGCTTTCTAAGGGGCCAGGAGTGGGGGTGAAAAGCTGGTCCCTCACACCCACCTTGGAGCCCTCAACTAAATTTAGCACCAACTAGGGTTGGAATCCTGACCAGAAAACCAGGCTGGCCACCTTGGGACAGGGTTTGGCCAAAGCTGGATCAGCCAAGCCAGGCTGGCTCCTTGGTGCAAAGCCCCTCCTGCAGCAGAGCTGCCTGCCAGGCCGTGACCAAGCAGGGGAAGAAGTGCAATTGTTGGCAGGAGATAAAACCCTCGATACCATCTCTATTTCCCTTCTAATATCAGAGTGGCTGCCTGCAAGGTGCGCGAGGGTCAGGGCCAGCAATCAATAGCTAATACTCCTGTTGGGAGCCGGCCTGCTCCGGAAATGGGCAGCCACTACCTCCTTCCAGAGAGATATCCTTTCCCCGCAACAGTGACCCAGAATGAGCAGTTCAGCACCCTGACCAGGAAGGACCTTGTCCACCTTCATCTGACTGATGGAGAAATGATGCCCCTTGGGGTGGGAGTAGGGGTAGGGGTCTAGCCAAAGTCACTCAGGAAGCAGAGAGGCTGGGACACAGCCCCCTGCTCAATGATCCAGGAAGCTCTTGATGGTTCACCCTGCCTGGGGATCAGAGAAGACCTTAAGTTAAGAGGGTGGGTCCAGGAACTCCCCTGGCGGTCCAACAGTTAAGAATCTGCCTTCTAATGCAGGGGATGCAGGTTTGATCCCTGGTCAGGGAACTAAGAACCCACATGCCGCAGGGCAACTAAGCCTGTGCGCCACAACTACTGAGCCTGTGCGCCACAACTAGAGAGCCGGTGAGTGCCGCAACCACTGAGCCCACATGCTCTGGAGCCCGCGCACCACAACTAGAGAAGCCCACGCCCCACAGCAATGAGCCCGCACGCCGCAACGGAAGATCCTGCATGCTGCAATGAAGATCCCACGTGCTGCAACTGAGACCCGACACAGCCAAATAAATATTTAAAAAAGAAAAAAAAAAAGGGGGTGGATCCGAAAGTTACCTCTGTTTGATGGTAGCTGGTAGTGGCTAAATAAGGACAGGAATCAGTCTGGGCTTTCTGACCACACACCCCTGAACGTCACGTGGGAGGGCCTAAGAAGTATGTCTGGAATTAGGCCTTAACCATGGACAATTGTACCAAAGCAGGAAGTTGGGAGCTGCCCACATATCAGGCAGGCCTCTCCTTGCCCCAGACTCAGGCCAAAGAAGACGACGACGGCCTATTTAAAAAAAATACAGCTGGCTGTTGTCCACCTCTCCTGCCACAGTGGCCTGCACTGGGCACCCAGATGCCAGCAAGCAGCCTCAAGAGGGATGCACACAGGTGGAGCCTGGTACCTGGGTGAGCTCTGCCCACTAGGCAGGAAAGCCACATCCGCACTGCATGAAGGGCAACCATGGCATCACTGGTGAGGATATGCGAGCCTGGGAAAGAAGCCCCAACCAGAGAGAGCACCATGGGAAAGACCACCAGCTGGGTGCAGAACACCAGTCCGCAGTGGCCAGGAAGATGGCTGCCCCTTGGCATGGATGACCCTCTCAGTCAGTAGCCCCTTGGGTTCCTCCTCTGAGGGAAAGGGAGAAGCCTGTCAGGCTCCTGTCTTTCTTGGGTTCATGGATTTCCAAGGCTTTGAGCGTCTCACTCTCTCTTGGAAGTCTGGCCCCTCTTCCCAATGTCTGTGGCCTTACCCCAAGCCTCACCCGAGGCAAGGCCTGGTCTGGTCCAACCTGAAGCCTATACACCCATTTCCATCCCTGGGACAAGGTCCCAGTGTGGACCATATGCTAGGAATGCATATAGACACATGCATGGCCATCCAATGTCTTGAGTTTCCATCCCTAAATCCCTCTCACTCCTCTCACTGCCATCTTGGTAGGCGACCTGCTGTTTCTGTTGGAGAACACCCATATTTCACTGATTCCCTTTTTGCCTGGTAAGTAGCATGTCCTAACCCTCCCCTCCTGGGAGTTAACATCAACCATGATGTGAGACCTTGCAAAGCAGAAGTGTCTTCCAGGTCACCTCCCATCCTGGGAGGAGGTCACGTTAAAATCCCCAAGAGGTGCCTGTCCCATTTTTGCTAAGATACCTCCAGTGCCAGGGAGCCCCTGCCTCCTGCGGCCCACGGCTCACGGCGAGATGCACACGGCGCGAAATTCTGGCTGTCACCAAGCCAAAGGCTCCTCAGACTCTGCCTCACTGGTCCCAGTTTTGAATTCATGAGCTACACAGGGAAATCTCTGCCTTCTCTTCTAGACAACAGCTCTTTCCATATTCTTATCTGGAGGAGCTAACCTTTCAAAAGGTGTGAGGAACTCAGGCAGATTCTCAAACCCGGCCGGAGACAGGTTGGAAAGAATGTCACACTCAAGAGCTTCATCATAAAAGTTCCTTCCAGCCCCAGACACCAATCTCTCTCTGACAGCCTTTCCCAGTCTCAGTCTGGTTTAAATCCAAGGAGTTCCCGGAGGGGACAGCGGAGATGGAGGAGGAGGCAGGGTGAGGGTGAGCCAGGTGCACCCACCCCAGCAAATCAGAAAGCCACCTCCCCACACCCCGCACCCAGACAGCCCAACAAGGTGTCTTTCAGAGAAGACCAGGCTCTCAACCCACATGAGAGCTGCTCCTGCCTTGGCGGGCAGAGCACGGGCACAGATGCTTGTGGGACGCCGTCTGTGATCACACTTGGAAAAAATCAAGTGGTTAACCAGAGAGAAAGGATTCCCAGACCTGCCAGGATGGTGGGTTTTTTGTTTTTTTTAGATTACGCCTAAGGTTTGTAGTTTGGACAGGCAAAGTAAACAATGACAACGACAGCAGCAACAAAACAGAAACAAAGAACAGTTTACTTGTTTAAAAAAGAAAAAAAAAGCCTTTTGTTAAAAGAGCTCTACACGGACTTGGAAGCAGCCCGCCGCAGCCCTGACCAGGGGCGGGCTGTGTCGTGAGTGCGAAGCTGGTGTGAAGAAAACAAACTCCGGCAGAAGTGACAGAGCACATGCAGGAGGGTGTCTGCTCTCCACCTTTCTTTTCTCCCCTCCTCGGTTTTTGGAAGGGGTGGAGAGAGGGACGGGATGGGAAGGGTCTGAACCAGCATAAAGCAACTGTATTTAGACCATGGCAAACTGAGCTACCACTTACTTCTCTCTCTCTCCCTCCCTCCCGCCTGCCCGGGGCCTGGCCTGGAGTGAAAGGAGCAAAGGATGGAGGCCCAGCACGTACCTGAAAGAAACCTGGCGGGATGGGGCCTCCCGGCATCCCATCGTTGGGGGGAATGTTGCCAAGCACCGGGCTCGGGGCGGCGGCTGCGCTCTGTGGGGAAGAGAAGGTGGAAAGTGAGAGGCTGCACCCACATCGAGAGACGGCGAGTTCCCACCCCCACCCCACCGCCATCTACCCACGTCCTCCACAGACTCCCCCCCCCTGCAAACACCACCTTCCCAGGTGTGTCACTCAGTGGGCGAGGGATGAACTCTCTGAGCCTCCATTTCCTCATCTCTAAAATGGAAGGACAATGCCTACCATGTGCACACACCCTGCCAAGCAACAGTAGCTGTTATTAACCAAGGATGCCCTGGCTTCCCCCTTGGCTGCTTTATGAAGCTCCTTCAGGGCAGGCGAGGTGCTTCATAAATGCCTGTGCCCTCTCCAAGAGACTGGCATGTTGTACAGAGGAGAAGATCAATAAATACCCACGACGTAATGAATAAACAGACAGCCCAGCTGGGAAACGTCCCCTGAGAGGGTGGGGGCAGACAGGCATGTTTTTGGCACCGTCTGGGTCCTGGGTGCTGTAGATGAGGTAGGCCGCACGATGGGGAGACTGTCGTTACTTTTCCTTTTAAATGCTGCTATTCTGGCATTTACCTGGTACATCTGCCTCAACAAATGCCTCCCGGGGTGAACAGACGTTGCTCTTCCCAGCCTGGCCTCCTTCCAGACAATCTGTGTCCCACCTGTTCACGTGGCCGGCATGTCTGTGCCTGGCCCTGTGCTCACATGGGAGGGTGAGGCTGATCAGGAAGCCCCAGGCCTGACTGGCCCACCTGGGCCCTGCTCCTCCCCACTGACTCTACACCTCCCAGGGGCTCCTCCTGCAGGAAGCCCACCTCCAGCCTTGAAGGTTCCCACACCCCACCAGGACTGAGCCTCTGAAACTGCATCACCAATCATCTCCCAGGGGTCTGACTGGTTCTCTGGGATGAGAGCGAGCCCCTCGGGGTCAGGAAACGAAGCGAATGCAGCCTGCCATCAACACCTTGAAGGAATCACTTCTCTTGTCCCCTCCTCAGCCAGAAAACAGGACCCAGAACTCCTAACTTTCAACTTGGGTGGAAGCAAATAAGGGAACATGTGAATCCCCCAAACACACTGCATGCAGCAAGAAAACGGACAGCCCTGGGAATCAATACATTGGGGTTCAAGCACTGTTGCCTGTACTAGCAAGGGACGATGATGGCAAGCCACTCTGCCCTTCTGCACTCGTTTCGTGTCACTGTGGTCCTGCCTGCTCATAAGGGTTGGGGAGGATTAAGCAATGGGATGGGCTGTGTTTTGTAAGCCAGGAAAGCTGGTAATGTGGAAGCAAAGAGGATTCAGCAGGCCCACAGTGGCTGTTTTAACAGACCCCAGGTAAAAAACAGGGTGGGATGGGGCTGGCTACTCCGGCCCAACCTTTCAAAATGATTCAGCGTACAGAAAAGCAACACTCCCTGTAAAGAGATTCTGCCAACTATCCTGTAATGTGTTACGAACACCCCAAAACACCAGGATCAGGTCTTCCCGTTCCCACCTCCTCAGCTTGGAGGAGAAGCCACACGTAGCCAGGCCGAGCCCCTGCCCCAGGACTATCCAGTATGAGGGTCGCCTGGGGGAATATGCCAGGTTATCCATTAGCTGCATTGTTCGTTTGTGGCTGGTGGTTCTGTGAAAATGCAACTTTTCATGATTTACAGCCAACGATTACTCCCCAGCAGCACAAGCAGAAAAGTTTTTTTTTTAGATAGGGTGAGGTAAACATCCTCCTATATTTTCTTCAAGTTCTTTCAGAGACCGGTTTTACGTTTAACTCTAATCCTTCAGGAACTTATTTTGGTAAAGAATATGGATTTTACTCCTCAGTCAGTTGGCTCAGTACAATTTTTCCCACTCATCTGAAATCAGAGACAAAAATTCTTACACAGGCATCGGTCTGTTTCTGAGCTTTAAAAATTCTGTCCTGGACTTCCCTGGTGGCGCAGTGGTTAAGAATCCGCCTGCCAATGCAGGGGTCACGAGTTCGAGCCCTGGTCCGGGAAGATCCCACATGCTGCGGAGCAACTAAGCCCGTGTGCCACAACTACTGAGCCCGCGTGCCACAACTACTGAAGCCCGCGTGCCGCAGATACTGAAGCCCGTGTCGCCTAGAGCCTGTGCTCAGCAATAAGAGAAGCCACCGCAATGAGTAGCCCGTGCACCACAATGAAGAGTGGCCCCCACCTGCCGCAACTAGAGAAAGCCCGTGTGCAGCAACGAAGACCCAATGCAGCCAAAAATTAAAAATATATAATATTTAAAATTCTGTCCTAATTCTGTCCATTCTAACGATCAGAGTTTTACAATGTATTTTATTATCTCCTTCAATTCTTTAGTGGAACTTTTCTTGTTTATTTTTACTTACTTACCCCCCCAAACTTCCTATTGTTTATAAAAGTCATCTTCCTACCAAAAGAGTTCTTATATATATAAAAATTTGGAGGAGAACTGACACCTTTCCCAAACAGAGGCACCCTCCCAGGATGTGATCTTTGTCCAGTTATTCACATCTTTGTTGAAGTCACCAGTCAAGCATGGTGACTGGACCAACGACAATGATCAGAAAGGCGGGTGAGTGTAGGTGATACGTCTGGGAAAACCAAAACCCTCTGTTGCACTGACTAAACGTTTTATTCGGCAAATGTGGCACTGACTTGTTCTCAGGGTGAGGATGAAGAAGATGGAGCTCCTGACAACAGTGTGAGAAGGATGGAGTGGATGGCCCAACCCTGGGCGGGGTGGATGGCGGGGGCCATCTGGCCTGATGCTCAGAAACGAGCAGGGTATTTTCACACCATCTCTCCCTGAACCCCCAGGCGGCCTTCTGAGGCAGACACAAGAACCCCTAATTTACAGACAAGAAAACAAACATCTACATGAAGAGCAGGCTGAAGGTGGCCTTTTTCTATCTGTCCTCCTTAGAGCCCACATCTACTCTTCCTCAGCCTTCAGCTCAGAAACTATGCTTTGTTTTTAAAGAAAGACCTGGAAAGCTTCAGCAACTCAGTTCTTTAAATTAGCATTTAACGTTTAATATAAAACATTTGCCTATAACACAGCAAAGTAAAAAGAAAATTAGTCACTGTATTTTGTTAAATAATGTCATAAGCACTTGTCCCCCTCTCATTAAATGGCCAAAGAAAACATGATTTTTCAATGAGCCTAATATCATTGTTCAACCAATTTAATTAACAGGGCATTGCATCCATGTTTGCTAACTTAGTAGATACAAAATCATATCTCTTTGATCTCCGGTATTTTGACTTAATCTTTTGGATCACTAACCTTTTGAAACGGTTTACACTGGCCATTTAGTAAAACAAATGGCAAATCATTCATGTCCTTTGCTATTTAGTTATTTGACTTTTTTCCTTAGTGATATACAAGAGCTCTTTATATGTTAAGGGTATGACATATAGATATCTTGCCAATTTTTAAAAAACCTCTTAAATGAAAACTTGAACCTGGGCTCATGACTTACTAGGCTCCCTCACGCCAAGATCTCATTTTCCTATGAAATCAGGAGTGAGCCCATGGTCCTTTGAATATCAGGGCTGGAATAACCATGGCTCTAGTAAATGGATAGTATAATTCATTGACATCTGGGTGGAGGATGGACTTTTGCTATCCTCCAATGAAAGGAAGCTCATGTTAATGGTGACTCAAACATCAGGAAGCTGAGGAGATAACTTATCCTTTAAAGGCTCTTCCAGCTGCAAAATTAAGCAGCTCTGCCGTGCTTAACTCTGTGTCCTAAAGTATGACAGTCACTGCTATTCTTTGATTTTGAAGCGAACATGTGCTCCTAATGGAAAACTTTCAAAAGAGCAGAAAAGGACAAAGAACAGAATGAAAGCAGCAACCAGTGTTATAGGGTGACAAAAGGGTTAAGAAATAATTCTTGCACATAAAACCCAATCCAAGGGACCCCCCACACACACATCCATCAACATGACACTGCCCTCACCCCACTTCTCAAGAGCAGGGGCTGTTTTACCCATCTCTAAGACCCAGCACAATGTGAGGCATACAGCAGGTGTTCAATAAATGATTACAACTTTTTATTAGTCAAAGACCGGCTCAAACCTGGCCATCTGAAGCCGAGGCCTTTCCGGATTGCTAGGAATTGGCCTCTCCCTGTGGTTTCCAACTTGGAGTTAGAACTCCATTAAAGCACTCAGCAAAGCGTCTCATGTGAGTTTTCTCTAAAAACACAAAACCCAAACCGAAACCCCATGACATTCACTGAGGCCTACACATCGGGGCTGCGGTAGGTGCCCAGGATGGAACTCCCCAGCTGGAGCAGGGGAGGAAGGAGTCAGAAGCCAGAGACCACCTGCGTGGGCTCGGGTCCTGGCTGGGAGCCCGTGGGCAAGTCCTTTCTCTCTCTGGGCCTCAGTCTTTCCACGTGTCAAATGGTGGAATTGGAGACGGTGATCTCTAGGGCTCTTCTTCCAAGGTGCTCTCCCCAGCCCAGTCCATACACCCAGGGCGGGGCAGGGACTGGAAACAGCAGTTCCTGCATGAACAGGAAGACCCTGAATTTTAACTCTTCTCCATTCATTATAGAACACTTAGAGGTCAAAATTTTAAAACCGCCTAGAAACCTATTGTTATCGAAGTTTGCAGATAACAGCTGATGACACTTGGGCTCTCCCCTGCACCAACTGCACCCCCTAGGAGCCCCCTCACCAATCTTTACCCGTATATGCATACGTGCATACATGGACTAAAATTAAAAAAGCAGAATCATATAGGGCACACAGTTTGGTAACTCAGGCATTTTTTTAAAACTAACTAAAATTCTTTTCTAAATAGAAAACAGGCCTTGCACCGAGCGGTGTGGACCACTCCAGCCAGCTGCCTCCTCCAAGCCTCCAGGATACTGTCCACTTGGAAAGCCCGAGGTGCCTTCAGACATCTGCCTGAAGCTGTGAAAACTCCCCTCCCTGTAAAGTATTTTATTTTTGTTCACAGCCAGGAAGACTTCCAAGGAGGGCTCATCCTACAACTTTCTCCCTAAAGAGTAGCGTTTCTTTATGATCCCAGGGCAGTTACACAGCCACCGGGGCTTAGGGGTTCCCTGCAGCCCCTCAGCTCTGTTTGTGTGCTCCAGACACACATCAGCTGGTTTCACACATGCCACTCCACCTACAGGCCTCCCTTGCCATCCAAATATGGTTGTCAATAGTGAGGGGAGATCCAGACACCTCCCCTGGAGGTGTGCCCCAGAATAAGCACGTTCTCCCCCCACCCACCCTTCCCCCCCGTAGAGATGCAGGGCTCAAACCTGGGGCCTCAGGATCTGAGCTACTGGAAGGAGGCTTGAAAGCTGTGCTAGGGAATCTGGACTTGCTACTCTAGGCAACGGGGCAGAGTTCCCAGCAGAAGAGGCCCAGGACTTCTGAGAATCCCACCTGACCCCACCTTACCCTGTGCCAGGCATCCCAATGCACCACTGACAACCCACCCACCACCACCAGAGTACCCAAGGCTCCACAAACGAATGGAGTTGGCAAGTCCTGGATGTGGTGCTGGGCCTTTTCCTCACTCCGTAGCAAGGAGTCCCCTGCGGCTCAAGGATCAACAGGGTCAGTCCAGAGGGACCAAGTGACAAGCTCCCAGGAGCCTCCCACCTTGGATCTTGTAGTACCTTGTGGTAGGTGACAAACATTCATGCTTCCTTCAAGAAGGGGAGACCTGGGGGATGTTCCCTACAAGATATTACCTTCCAGCCTTACCCCGAGACCCCCAGTTAGCCTCACTCACAAACTAGCATGTGAACCCCCCCACCCATTCTTATTCTCTTTTTAAAGTAGTTCTATGCATACGGAACTCCTGGAGAACTGAATAAAAACATGCTCAGAGTGAACGGCGGGACTCCTGCCAGGTTGGCCAACCCCTCCTGACTGGTTTACAAGGCTGCAAAATGGAACTTTGTTCTGCAAATCCCCTCCCTCCTCGCCCCACCCCAATACTCAGGCATGTAGCAGCACGGGGCCCACATGTGAAACCACCAAGTGTAGCCTTCCTTGACTGAAACTCAACACAGGCCACGTGGCCAGCACTCAGGACACCAGAGGCACGTGGTGTGTGGTGTGTGGCTGTGTGCTCGCAGCTGGGCAGTGGAGGACTCTCACGGGGGCGGGGGCACTCCTGCACTGAGAAATGAGGCCCTTTGAGGGATGCTTGTGTCCTGGGGAAGGAGGGATGCTTACACAGGTGTCATCAAGACAGAGGCTTCAGCATTCTGTGCAAAATATTGGAGTGACCTGGGGCCCTCTGGGCCAAGTTTCCTAGAGGGAATTTTAGCAGTATCAACTGACTGAAGATGTAGCTGAGGGAATGGAGGGAATCTCATCACCCAGACGGAAAGGCCAAGACGGACAGAAGCAAGGTCAAAAGGGGAAGGTAAGGAAGAGGCCTCTTGCTTTTGTGTGCAGACCACAGAAGGGAATGTGTTTGGAGAACAGAGGCTCTAATTCTGCAGCTTGGAGAAAACACAGAGCTGTTGCTACGTGAAGAGACAGAACCGGCCGGCATTAAAAATAGGTTCGGATGACACACGGGAGTGAGCGACACAGGGTCCCTGCCTCCAAATAGCCAGGGGGTCGTCACGTGCATGAAGGAATGGGCAGACATCTCTCCCGTCGCCGAGGGATGGCCCTGGGTCCAGAGGTAGATGCTCTGAGCCACAGAAAGCACAGGAAGCAGTGGGCCACGCCACCTCGGGGTGGCTCAGCGGGGACAGGGCACAAGCGCACTCCAGGTCAGAGTACCTGGGTTTCATCTCTACTTGGCCACAACAGAGCCATGGGGACTGCCTCAGCCTCCCCTCTGAAAAGGGGAGAGCCATGTTACCCAGCACTGCCTGGTGTTTTCTGGGGATTATTAGGAGAGGAAAGAGCCCTGGACAGAGGGTCCTGGGATCAGGGTTCCAGCTCAGGCTGCAAACCACCTGCTGTGTTACTAGGGCTAGCCTTCCTGCCCCCGGGCCTCTGCTCAGCTCCAAGCGAGGCGGCTGAGGTCCTGCTGCTACAGCGAACCAAGTGGGCATCACATTGAGCTCTCAGCCAAGCAACCCGAGAAAGGGTGACAAAAGCCCCAGCTCGCACAGCCAGGCCATCAGGCCCAAGTGAGGGCTGTCCTGACACCAGAGCTTCTTCCCCTAAGTCCCCATCTCACTTCTGCCTCCCCTGAGCAGAGAGGATGGATGCAGGAATGCAGAGAGGGCAGAGAGAAGCAAACACCTTTTTATCCTGATCCCAGAGACCAGGGGAGAGGGAGGGAGGTACGATTTACTCCTCAACACCCCTGGGAAGGTGTCACTGCTGTTTACCGGTAAGAAAACAGGCCCAGAGAAGTGCCTTATCCTAAGTGTTCTAACTTTAGTCTCTCTGTCCCTCCACCTCCAATTTCGGCCTGAGAAACCCAAATAATGCACCCCCCTCACTCTACCACCCACCCCTGCAGTTCTCAAGGAGAGTTCTGTGTGCTTTTTGATGCTTATGAAAAGAAACGACAGACATCATTACAAACATAAGGTAAGCACAAGGCATTCTCTACATCTGAGATCATCCACATGTTTTTCTCTTCCCAAAGCAGACTGGCCTTCTAACTCTGCTCCTTCTGGCAAATATTCCACTGAGCTGGCCTCCACTAAGGGTGTGTGTGTGTATGTGTGCACACGTGTGTGTAGGAATGCAAGATCTCGGTGAAGAGTCTGTTGGATCTAATAGGCAAATTACCCTGGGAAGAGAAGGAGAAACAAGGGAGGTGGGGAGTTTAAAAAGGTTACGAGGGCTTTATACACGTCCATGTGTTCAGCAGACACTGGCTCCTGGGCCGCCAGGGATGCACTGTGCCTGCCGCGGTGGGAGATGACAGAGGCTCAGCTCTGCCCTTAAGGTCTAAGGGATGAAATGAGTCTCCGGAGAGAACTGAGGGACGTGGGAAGGTGCTCCAGGGGCAGGCGCCGCGAGGCGGGGATTAGGGGGATCAGGGAGGCTTTACGGAAGAGGTGGCATTCAAGCCAGGGCCTTAAAGGACGGCAAGCCTCGGAGATGCAGGAGGTGATAGGGAGGTGAGAGATTACTGCTGTCATCTTAGCCCTCCCCTGGAACCAGGCCTTCTGACAGCTTCTCCTTCAGAGCATAAATCCCTCCAGGCCTCCGCCCTCCCAGAGCTCCACTCCATCTCGTTGACGGGGTGGGCGTGGGGCTTACCCACTTCCCCCCCCCCCCCCGCCCCAGAGGGAGGCTCTTCCAAGGAAGCGGGGCCAGCTGCCCACCCAGCTCGCCAGCTAACCTTGGTGCAGCTCATCGCCATTCTCCCAACAACCGGGCAGGGACTACAGATGAGAAAACAGAGGCTCAGGGACTTGTCCAAGGTCACTCAGCTCGGAACAGGCAGAACTGGAAGTCAAGCCCAGACCTTTTAGCCATGTTCCAGCTTCTCTGGTCTGTTTTGAAACTGACACTTAAAGATGCTGCCCAAAGGGGTGGGGGGAGAGGTCCAGGCTCTAGGCCCAGTCCCTCCATTCTCCAGCAGCCGGGGTACACAGGCACCTCACTTTACCTTTCTGAACCCTTCTTCATCGTCTATTAAGGGGGGGTCTCTACCCTGGGCAGGGGTGTGGGGAACCTAAATATGACTCCTCAGATAAGGGGCTCAAACTCCTGAGCCAGCGACACAGCACCAGATGGAAGACAGGCACACTTGTTTTTTATGATTCCATGAACATGGGGCAGGCCAGGGCACAGAAAGGGTCAGGGCCATCAGAGGACAACGTCCTCGGCTCGACAGAACCCGGTCTTCTGAGGAGCGACCTCTACTTTTTTAAAAAATGAAACAAAGGCACCCTAGTGGGAACATTTCCAAGAGGAAGAGGAGCTGGCTTCTCTGTGCTGAGAAGATCACGGCCACCAGCCCACCGGGCCCTCCCCATCCATCCCAGGAAGCACTCAGCTTCTTCTTGGAATTGGATCAGAGGGCATCGCTTGTATGAGAGGTGGAGCCCCATGTAATTAATACCTGGTTATGCTGTGGATGCCGGCCAGAGTGCCCTCCCCCGTGTGCAAACACCTCCCCAGCTGGGCCGCGTGGCAGAGGGCGCGGGTCCTAGACATGTACACGTGAGACAAGGGAGATTAAGGGCTATAGGTCCCCCCTGCAAATGAACAGTGAGGAGTGGATCAACAGCACGCTGTTTGTACAACGCTGATTTTCTTCTTAAAGAGAGATGAGCTTCAGGCCCTGGTTTACACCATTAGCAAAACACACACACACACACACACACACACACACCCCACTGTCTTAAAGGAGCCTCTTACAACTGCAAACATGTCACAGTGGCCAGTGACAGCTCCTTAACAAGAACACTGGCAGCTGCTTCTGCAAAGTGGAAAATTCCCTGGCATGGGCCTGCACACATGCTCAGTTCCAACGACAACTTAATCCTGCCAGGACTGAGGTGTGCAGAGAACAAAAAAACCACCCACTTTAGAAACTTTCTCTTTTTAAGTTTAAGAGAAATCGTTAAAGGTGTGGCCCCTGGAACACCTTTCAAGAATGGGGACCCACACTTTGCTCAGCTGGCACCAGATTCAGTAGGGACAGAGTCACCTTCCCTCGGCTCAGCCTCTGTTCTGACAGGACAAGGTGCACAGTCTGAAAAGTTCACCCGGGTCCCCTGACCTCAAAGTGGGGAAGTTTACACTTGGCTGGGGAGGGGTGTATAAACGAAGGAGCCGGGAATCCTTGGGCTCTCCTGATGGGCCAGGAAGGTCTGCAGGCGCATGGGCTCAGCGCCGAGCAGATGCCGCCTAAGCCTTTAAAGCAAGTACTAATTGCGCTAATTTAGCTAACAGTCTCTGTTTCATCCCCCATGCCAGTCAACCAGGGTCCTTTGGTACTGCTGGAGAGATGCAAGCTGTTGGCCTTACTGTTATTTTGTCAGCCACTGAACGACTCGTTGGAGTCATTAATTGATTTATTACTGCTGCCTGCTCAGAGGGTTTAGCAAATAAGGATGATGTAGGTCACAACACAAAGGAAACTGGACCGAACAAGGCCACGAGAAGCTGGGCGCTTAAGAGTCTGCCGCTGTCCACTTGGGCAGCCCTCCATGCCCAGCTGACACATGGGGGACAGAGCTGCTGGCTCTCCTGCCTGCAATCCGGGTGCCAGCCTGCCTCCAGCTCAGGTGTCAGTACTGCCCAAGAGGCAGAAGGTGGAGAAGCTCATCTGGAGGGCTCCTGGGCATCTGCCAGGCGAGGTCACCAGCAACTGGGTAGCAACAGCTGGGCCTGTGGATCGGCCCTCCAGGACACGGGGAAGTCAGGGAGAGGGCCCCAGCCGGGGTTCTACTCCTCCGGAGATGGCATGCTCTGGCCACACCTTCCCTCTCTCCCTGTACTGCTCACAGGAGTGACAGGACAGCAACAGCTGACAGTAACACGTAACTCCTAATGCCTGGCCCTCTTGTACTTATCTCTGATCCCCTCAAACTCCTGGGGGCGGGGGCAGGGGGCAGGTGGCATTATCATCCCTATGTTACAGAAAAGAAAACTGAAGCTCAGAGAGCTGATCTGCCCATGGCTCCACAGCAGGCCAGGAAGTTAGCAGTCCTGGGATCTGAACCCAGGTCTAGCTGACTTCAAAGCCCACACTGCTTCCCCTCTGTCAAATTCTTTAGCTGACACAAAACAGCACTACAGCTTGACAGCTCTGAGCCCCAAAAACTAGCTAGGTGAATGAGAACAGGGCAACCCCCGCCCCCTTCTCGGAGCCCCAGGTGCAGGGTTAAGGTGGGTGAGCCCTGAGGCTACACGAGGAATGAGATCACAGAACTCAGTCCCTTCTACTCCCCACCCGCTGCCCTGGCCCCCTGTGATGCTGACGGGTTGGCTGTGCCATCTACACATGCCTAGCGCTCCCTTCCTTCTGTGAAGGCTCCTGCCTTCCCTATGGTTTCCCCTGCTGCTCTACCTGCCCCTCAAACCTAAATGCAGCAGGTACAGGAAGTCTTCCCAGGACAAGGCCAGTCAGTCACCCAGTAGGTGCACAATGAAGGTTTGCTGCACTGCACGAGACTGGAGAAAAGTACCCGTGTCTTGCCCTGCTCCCAGTCCCCGGGGCTCTGAACAAACACAGGGAGTGGTGTTGAGACGAGGGAGCCAGGACGGGCATTTACAGAACTGTTAACACCCCCAACAAGAGGATTCACGAGGTCACAGATCCTGGACACGTCTGTGTGTGCACGCGTCTCTCTCTGTCTCTGAGGCAGGAACGGTGATAGCTCTGGAACTCAGTGTCCCTAAGGAGCCAAACACAGCCAGTCTGACTGACTCAAATTCTGTGATTACAGGTATCAGCCCCTCAAAGACAATTCATATCCCACGCTGCCTGGCGGCATTCTAGAACAGAGCCTACCCTGGCAAGCTTGCAGGAGGCCCTCTAAGGGTGGTGGACTGTTTGATTTGCTCCAAAAGTTATGCCGAGGGGCTAAAGGGGTAGGTCCTGCATGAACTAAGATGCACGCTACTTCAGTCCTCGACACAGCCCGGCTGGCAGAGCGGGTTTTTGCGGCCTGTTGAGGCCTGGCCAGAGTGCTGCAGGGCAAGGTGGGGCTGCCCTTCGGAGGTCGTCACAAAGAGGTCCACAGATATTTGTTGAGTGTCTACCAGGCACACAAGGCAGGGCTTTCTTGTTAGCATCCCCGCAAAATGGGGCCAGAGCGTGCAAGGGCACACTCAGCCTTTTGGATCCTAGTGAGAAAACTGATAAGGGGGTAGGGCCAGGAGCCCAGCCTGGAAGGACCAGAGATGACCTGACCAGTCAAAGGCTTCAGAGGGGCCAGGGGACTTTATCTACTGCGACTTCTGACCCAAACTTGGCTTCTGAAACATACACGAGATTTCCCACAGTGGTCCGCCCCCAACTCCCCCCATCAATCCATACGGTAACGAAAGCACAAAAGAAGGTCTTTATATAGAGAGACCTTCATCAGGGTCCAACAAATTAGATCCTTTAAGTCCCATTGGAAAAAAAATAACCTATCACTACTCACATATATTTAGTACTCTCTAGCTTACAAGGCCTTTCTTTCACCCAAAGTCACTTGATGGATACGCTCAACCACCGCACCGCACAGGCCAGCCCCTCTCTCTGGAACACTCGCCTCCACTCTCTCCCCCCGGGTGATTCCTCTTCCTCCTTTATGTGTTCCTCATCACTGCACTTGTCACATCTGACTGTTAATTCCTTACTAAATTAGCCAACTGTCTTTGCAGGGATGGGGGCCGGAATGGTGTGCACAGCATAGAGAAGGTGCTGGCTCAGTAAATATTTTTTGGATGAATCAAATTCTTGCAGAAATCCTGCTTATCAAGAATAGTCGCCACATCCACAAGGTCAAACTGCAAGACTAGCTAACTCAGTCAGCAACTAACTTACCATTTGGCTACATCCATACAATTACCTTCTCCCTTCCAAACGATGATCACACACACACACACACACACACACACACACGTACACACACGCACCCCGCCATCCCCACACACATTTTAGAACAGGCTGTTTCCTCTGTCTGCAGAACCCAAGCTTTGGGTGTTCAGAAAACCTGGACACAGGTGCTGCTTGGCCTTTCTGGCAAATGACTTGGGTGGCCACTTCTCCTAGAGTCATGTCAGTAAAATGAGATCATCATTATACCTCCCTTCCCAAGACAGCTGTGGAGACAGCTTAGGTTAACATCTGGGCAAAGCATCTGTAGTTCCAAGAAGGACAAAAGCAATGCGAGGGAGTGGGGTGGCCTCTAGGAGCTAAACTGTCATTGTCCATCCTTCCCGCTCTGGAAGGAAGCCAAGCCTGGGCCCAGTGGGCTGGGGGCAGTTGAGGGTACCGCGTTGGTCTTCAGGAGCTGCTGAGACCTAGCCACCTCTCCCAGCCCTCGGAGTTGAGCCTCCCTTCCATCTCCAAAGCAGAGCCTGCTGTTTATTCTCAGACAGGGTGGATGCCCTGGTTCTCAGCCTCCCTGAAGGCAGATGTCTGCTCCGCTGGCCCACGGAGAGCCACTTTTTCCACAGGCTTCTTAGAGGGGCCAGAGAACTGGCCCACTACCTCAGGGCTTGGGGACAGGTGGAGGTGGGAGGGGCCCCTCCTGGGCCTGGGCGGAAGGTGAGGAAGACATCAAGGCAGAGTTCTCACCCTGAGATGCCTTTCTCTGTGTCCTAGAAAATGCACCCCACAGACAGAGGAAGCCTCTGCCGATCCGAGGACTGCCCTTCGCAGTTGGACCCTCCAAGCCACAGGTTTAAAAAAGACGTGGTTCTTGGAATCAGAGACAAGCCACAGAGCAAGCCCTGAGCTCACTCAGTAGGAATGCGTCTTCCTCCTCCTCCTCCTCCCTGATTCAACCCCTCACTTGACAGGGCAGAGAAAAGAGGAGGGTAAGAGGCAGAGAGAAGGTGGGGAGGGTGGGCAAAGACCACCCCCCCCCCCGTGACACTGTATGTGCTACTTTTACTTTCTCTGCTCAACAAGCTCCTCCACCACCTTGCCTTTATCTGCCTACAGAACTCCTAGGCACCTACCCATGCCCAGCTCAAATGTCCCTCCTTCCCAGCCCAGAGCAAGCACAAAAGTCCCTGAGTAGGTTTGTGAGCTAGAACTCAATGTTAGAAGATACCTGCTTCCACCTGCAACTCTCTCAACAAGGCGTCCAATGGAACATTCAATACCAATGAACTCCTAACCAAGGGCTGCCATGGTAAAGTGAACAGAGCACTAGACCCAGGGGAGGAGCTTCAGCTCCCCAGCTCCCTGGCTAATTCAGAGGCAGACACTTCACTTCTGTCTTGAGATACTCTCCCCCGATACAAGACAATACCTCTACTGGGGTTGACATGAGTTAATGCAAACAAGGAGATAATGGAAGGGTTGTGATCTCATCTCAGCCTCTCTCTTCCTCCCATTCCAACCTCCCACTTTTCTCGTTCCCCAAGCTTCAACCATGAGAAGCAAATGTTGGTCCTCAGCCTTTGCACATGCCATCCCTCCAACCAGAGTGCCCACCTCCCTGCTGGTGTCTGCCATTCCAATCCATCCATCCACCCATCCATCCTTCATGCTGCCCTGGGCACCGGACAGGATGTTGTTTTCTTCTTCCAAGTCCACGTGAAATTCTGTGACTTCTCCAACACTATCTACTTGGCCTTATTACATGGACAAAGGCTATCTCCCTGCAGGACTACTGGTTCCAAAAAGTAGAATCCAAATATTTACTATGTCTAATAATCAATAACCACTGAATGACTCGGGGCTGTGAGAGAGTTTTTGGACAAGGCTAGGTCTGGCTCTTCTGGGAAATTTCTTCTTGCTTTTTTCCTTTATAAAGATGCAACTTTAAAGAACAGAACATACTCTCATAAACCCAAATGTCAAAAGGGACAAAGGGGTCTTATCTTCCAAAAGTTTCCATGTTTCTCTTCTCAAGCAATCACTGGAGAAGAGAAACATGGAAACCTTGGAAAAGGGTTGAATATGAATCTTAGTTCTGTTCCTAGCTTGAAAGGTGCAAGTCACACAGACATGGCAGGACCATCCTTAAAGGATGATGACCAAGCTTCTCACTCTGCTGCAAATCTGGTCTAAAAGAGTCTGATTTTCTTCTGTCTGGTCTTCTCCACTGAAGACAGGAGTTTTCAATCAGATTTGGGTAATCCACAGGCCTCCAGAAAATCTGAATCTAGAACCTTATAACAGGAAGGAATCCCCCAGCCCCTCTGCTAATAGACACAGCCTCGGGCCCACGGACCTGGGTGGAGGGCAGGAGAGGTCTAAGACCTGGGTGTCCCAAGACGTCATGCCTTGGCAGTCTTACCTAGAAAATGGGAATAATACGCCCTGCTTCACAGAGTTTGTGAAAGTAAAGTTTCTGCTTCCCCCAGAACAGTGCCAGGCCTACATCCATCAGGTGCTCAATAATTACTCTGTTGAATGCACACTCCTTCTAAACTCTCCTCTCCACTTTTTCTCCACCGAGGAAGGCCCATGCCCTGTAGGGACCAGGTGGGAACCAGAAGGAAGACTTCAGTCATGGAAAGGAAAGACTTTAACCCTACAATCAGGCCCTCCAGTGCTGGAACCAGTGTGAGGCAGGTCTCTTCAACCTTAACGTGCCCATCTGTGAAATGGGAAGTCACCATTCCCCGCCTGGCCTACCTGACAAAGCAGTGTGAAGAAACAAACAGGAAACTGGGTGTGAATGGAAGGGCAACTGCATCCCCTGCCCCCAGACAATCCAAGGGGCTGGAAAGGAAGGAGGACACTATGGTGACAAAGGTTTGTGGCTAGGAGTCACTGGCTGGTTGCCCCCATGAGTCCCTTCCCCTCACCTATAAAACAACGGGGGTGGATTCAACTCCTGGTTCCCAAACCTGGTTGCATATCAGAATCACCTTGTGGGGAGACTTCCCTGGCAGTCCAGTGGTTAAGACCCCCACGCTTCCACTGCAAGGGGTGCGGGTTTGATTCCTGGTCAGGGAACTAAGATCCCATATGCCACGTGGCGCAGCCCAAAAAAAAATCACCTGGGGACTCTCAACCACGCAGCCGCTGCTCTCCCCAGGTTGTAGGGATCCAGCTTTGGGGAGCTCCTGGATCAGATGTCCCAGAAGATCCCTCCTGGGTCCGGCCTCCGCCCTGACCAGCCGCCTGTCTGGGGGTGGCTAGCCAGATGGGCAGCCTCTTCTGCCCCTCACCCTCCCCAGCCAGGCTCCCAGGAGGCCTGCAGGAAGCCTCGGGATGCAGGTCGGGGCTTAGACAGCCGCCCAAACAGGTATGGGCCCAGATTTAATTGGCCTCTTGGTTAAGCTTTCTAATCTCATTAAAGCTGCCTCCATCATGCAGACCATGGCTCTGAATTTAATAACAGAAGAGCACTGCCCTGCCCCACTGTAAGCTGATCAGGTCTGGGGAGGTCCGAGAGGACCGCTCTGGACCCAAGGCCCCCAGCTGCAGTCGGACCCCTCTGGGCCCTACCATGCCATGCTGCCATGTGGATGGCGCACACTCAGACTGAAAGAAGAAGGGCACACTGCAAAGGGGGCAGGAGGGAAGGAAGTGGGAGAAAGCGCTTAGAGCAGGGGTGCAGGGCCAGACCTGCCTACCCCACCCTGGAGAGCCGGCGCTGTCTCCACGACTTGCAATAAATACAAACCACCAAGTAATTGTCTTCATCTTATCAGGGCGCAATAATGGCGTCCACCCCACACCAGGAGACAGCAGCCCTTCTGGGCAGAGTGCAGGCCTCACAGCTGCCACCCCCCATTCGTTCTGCAGCTCTCAACCCCGACTTCATTCACAATGGGAGGGAGAGAGCAGAGGCCTGGGGTTTGGGGTCCACATGGCTTCTCTGGAAGAGAAGGCCTGTGCTGCCCCCCATCCTTACCCCACCCACCCCGTCCACCTGAAAGGAGGTACGCACAGCCCTTCCCCGACAAGTATGTGAGGAGGGCTGAGCAAGGAGCCAGCTCTTGGACATCGGCTCCGAAAACACCACGGTCAACGTGTGCAAACATCCCTGTGCAAATACACATCGCCCACTTCTCGCTCATCTCGCGCTATCTAAATATATCCCAAGGAAGTAGCTTGGCAGTGATGAGAAATTCTGCAGTGGCTCCAAAGTAGCAACAACAAACACACACACACACACACACACACACACACACACACACACACACACAGGCGTGCTCTGCTCTGTTCTGGGTGCCATGCTGGGTCAAGGACAGGCGTGGAGACACATACACACACAGGCGATAACCGCCCAGATTGTGTTGGGGGCTCAGTCTTAGTGGTCAGTTATTATTAATGTTTAACAGGGAAGACGAGATCTTAGAAGGGAAGGGACTCCGTGTAGGTTCCAAGCTGGATGAGCACAGATGCCCTGTCCAAGGGAGATGCTTGGGGGCACACCCAACCGAGTACACACACACCCATCCCTACCCCCTCTGGAACTCACGTTAAGACACTGGCATTTCCCATTCCACATGCCAAGAACGGAGCCACCCTGCCCTGCATGATCCTCCAACCCCTGGAAACAAAGACGGCAGTCATGGGGGCAGGCTAGCACACTGCAGGCACTGGTCCCATGCCTCCCCCACCCCTGCCATCTTCACCAAAGGGGAAATGGAGCCCCACAGTAAGAGACACACACTCCCAGGACCAGGCCAGGGTGCTCCTTATTCCATCACGCTTTTGCTCTTTGGATAATCTAGACAGAGGTGGCTTTTAACTATTTTTCAATGCCCTCAGCAAATCCAAGCTGTTTACAATCACCCCTGAGCCCACCATCTTGGGTACAAGGGCACCAAATTATTAGGAAAATGTGTGAGAGTCGGGGGGTAATCCTCCCAATTCTCCATAGGCCAGTTCTCAATAGGCCAGGCTGACTCCCAGCTTCCACACGATACCCCAGGCCATGTCTTCCCCACCCCTCAACTGGACTCGCTCCTCAAGGCCGGATCAGTGCACCAGCCTCCTCGCTGGTGGATCTGCCCCAGTCGTCCCCTTATCCCTCCTCCTTTCTCCAAGCAAACCTAACTGGGCCACTAACAGGCAGGCTCACAACCTCAGAGGAACCTGCTCCAAGCTTCGCGCTACCCAGCTGGGCCCTTCACAGCTCTGGCTCCGCCCCCGCCAAGCCTTCCTTCTTGAATGCAGCAAGTCTCTTCAAGCTTCCAAGCGTTTATACAGGCTATTCCCTTACCCTGGAATGTTCTCATCACACTCTTCCCTTTCAGTCATCATCTTCTGCTTCTTTTTTTCTCTTGGGGACCCACACAAAATGCCACCGCACCCAGGAAGCCCTCTGGGTCGAGCCAGGAGAGCCTTCTCTTGGGACATGTAGTGACGGGACCCTGTGCAGCAACATCAGCATCGGCTTACATCCGTCTTTCTCACTAGACCATCAGATTCCAGGAGGCAGACGGTCTCTTAGGCATCTCCAGACCCAGCTAAGGGTCCGGCACACCAAAGGCATATCCAGGCCAACACAACTTCCAAAAGAAACTTGAAGTCTCAGAACCAACACCAGAGACACGGTTTACTCCAACTCCAGCTTTTTAAAGTCAGGAGAACGAAGGCCCGAGGAGGATAAGGGAGCGTAGACATCACACCACTGGCTGGCAGCGCTGGACCGGTGGCTGGCCAGGGTCTTCATTGACTCCTCCAGGTTGGCCAAAAGCTCCTACAGCAAGACCCAACTCAGGAGATGGCTACCAGGATGAAACATCCAAGAAAGAGGGGCACCAGACAGGTCGAGAGGCAGCACGGGAAGAGCCGGCTCAGGGCTCTGGAGCCCAGCAGCAGGGAACGCACAGGGCAGCCTGGAGGCCCCAAGCAGAGACACTGGCTCAAGTGTCCTGAGCAGGTGCTTAACCAAAACAGGAGGAAGGACTGAGGCCAGGACCTGGCACGTGGAGCACTCAACAAACATGTGCTGCTGCACTATTAATGGCACGAACGACCAATTACACACCAGCACGACGCAGGATACCGCGCAGGCCTGCACCCAGTTCCGGGATCCCAGAGAAAGGAGGATTATCTCTGCTGGGGTGTGGGGCAGTCTGGGGCGGTGACATCTGATCAGATACCATCTGTTATTTTTCTCTAATTGTTCTACATGTGTAAAATTTTGATTCTAAGCTAGAATCATGGACTCCAAGAGGCCGAGACCACGGCTGTTTCCCCTGCCTTCCCCAACCCCTCTCTCCAAAACACCCATTCCACAGCAGGGCTCCTAGTAGAGACTGAGGGACCCCGACAAGATGGACGGCCCTTCTATTTCAAAGAGGTAAAACCAGCACTGGTTCCCCACAAGCCTGCTTTACCTGCAAAAGCTCCCTGAGCCCAACGAGAAACCCAGCAGCGTCCACGGGCACTACCAACACCCCCATGTGCCCTGTGTCCCTGGAGTGGCATGAAGGCATGGGCACTCCTAGGCTCTACTGAACACTTCTCTGGTCTGCCGGGTCTTACACACTTACCTACATCCCCCCTGAACAAGCCTGCACGATAGGAATCACCATTCCCACTTGACAGACTGGGAAGACAGGCTCAGACAGAGGTCCCTTGACGAGGTCAGTGGCAGGCCCACACGGAGTCTCTTACCACATCACACAGCCCATAGGACCCATTCTCTGCGAGCAGCTGCCTGCAACAAAAGCCTCACCAGGATCGCCTGGTATGAATTAGAGCCCACTCAGACACCCAACTTGCAAGAACACCAGATCAACTTTGCTTTCCCAGCACCAACTAACCTGAGGGGCACCCCGTACCAGGTGGGGTCATTCACACAGACCATACCGCACTCCAGTTTCTACGGCCGTTCCCACCTTCTCACTTTCCCGAGGCCTCACTCCCACCCGCCCCCAGCCACATCCCAGTTTCCAAAGAAGCCCAGAAGAACACAAACTCCAATTATTCCCTTTCTTGTTTGAATAATGGCCACTTCACAATTCTCCCTTCCGCGCCAGGACCCTCACAGCTCTGAGCGGGCGTTCAGGCCAGGGAGAGAGAACAAACGGGAGGGGGATGAAAAACACACACAACAGTAAGCTCCAACCCAAACAGAACTAATCCATTCAGAGCCAAAGGAGGCCAAGCAGATGGGAAGCTGGCATCCCCCGGCCGCCGTCACCCCGGGTTCCGGGGCCTTCACCGCAGTGCTGTAATTATAAAGGGTGACCCAGCCACATGTTCCCGGGGCCGTCCCCAGCTCCCAGGCACCCGTAGGCACCGCCTTCATCTGGTTTGGGTTTAGAGCCCTTCCCGAGCCTCCCCCAAATCATACATGCAAGGCAGCAGCAAAACACCCCAGCCTTAGGACACTTCCACGGGAAGCAAGGAGGCGCCAACTTTGTGCTTTTCACTCCGGATTCTGCGACACTTAGGACTCTGGGCAGGAGGCGCAAACCACCCCCCACCTCCATTCTTCTAGCCTGGTGCCCCCGACCCTTCCCACGTGCGTGACGACATCTTCCTGTGCATGTGTCCGTGTGTCTGTTTTCCCCTCCAGCCGGTACGCGTGAGGGCACCTCCAGTGCGTAGTACAGGGCAAGGCTCTGCAAAATGTATTCAGATCTTCTAAACAAATAAGATCAAAACTCTGATTAAACATAATACGGACATTTTTACTCCTTTAAATCTGTTCCCTTCTCTAAACCGTAAGCATCCTGAGGGGAGAAATCTGTCTCACTCATCATGATCTTCCCAACAGCTGGCACTTCGTGGATGCTCCATATTTACTTGTTAAGCAAAGGAGGACCGTGCACCACTTTGAGCACATTCAAGATCAACCAGTGAAGGGATACCCACTAAATCAGAGGATGTTAGGGATGAATGGGGCTTAAATATCCCTGTGTTACCCTGCTTGTTTGTAAAAGGAGGGAGAGTGACTTGTCTGCAGCCACAAACCAAATCAGCGTGGTAGATGCAGGACTCGAACCTGGGCCCTGATGCCCAGCCCTCTCTGGCTGGGGAGACAAAAGCCACGAAGACGGCGCAGGCTGCTCAGAAGGAGCAGGTAATCTGGCAGGGCAGACGAGACAGACACGTGAAACAGTGAACAAGATAACTGCCAGCCTCACAGTTTTATACCCTGATATAATAAAGTACATGCCGTACAAGAGAATTAGAGACAAGAGGGAGGCACACCGCACTAATTACACAGGACAAAGAGTTAGCAAACAGGAGCTGCAGGGGTGCCAGTGTCGTCACAGAGGGCTCTGGAGGCCAAGGGACAGAAGGTAAGCTTGGGGTGGGGGTGCCTCCACCAGGAAGCCTCTCCTGATTACCAACTCCCTCCTTGATGCTCCTGCTAGCTCCTGTCCTGAGCGGGCCCATCTCCCTGTCCCTCATGGCCCTTGTGTAGGCAGTTCGGTATCGACCACCTTGATAGTCAGCCCCGGGGCCAGGGGGTAGGTCCTGGGACCAAGCCAGCCCCTGGTAGTCACTCAAGGGGTCATTGTTTTAGCAAAAACCATCATCAATACTATGTGCTGGGCACTGTGCTGAGCCCGTGAATGCACCGCCTCATTCAGTTCTTCCGACAAGCCCATGAGGTGAGGGTGCGTGCTTTTGCAGATAACCAGCTCAGAGAGGGGACGCCACCCTCCAAGGCCATAATACTAATAAACAGCAGAGTCAAGAGACAACATAAAACAAGCCCACCACTCTACAAACCTCGTGCTCTTAACTCCCCACACATCCACAGGTCTAGCGTGGAAGCCCCAGCCCCAAGGGGCTACTGAGTACTTGAAACGTGGGCAGTTCTAACTGAGATGTGTAAAATATGGACCAGATCCCAAAGACTTGGTATGAGAAGAAAGTATGTAAAATAAATTCAATTATTTTTATACTGATCACTTCTTAAAATGACGATATTTTGGACATGCTTGCTTATGACTAAATATATTCTTAAAATTAATTTCACCTGTTTCTTTTCACCTTTTTCTATGTGCCTACCAGAACATTTAAGACGACATCTGTGGCTCCCATTCTATTTCTATTGGACAGCACTGCTTCCAAGATGTTTGCTGAATGAATGACGATGTAGACAAGAGAAAAGGAGAAAGAAGAAGACAGGGCAGGGGGAAGCTTGGAGTTGGGGTGGAGGGACTCTGAGCCTGTGCAGGATGCCTGGGCAGGGGTGAGATCTGAATATAACTGGGGGAGGGCATGCTGGGGTATGTGGGAGCCGAATGACAGAAGGCATGGGAAGTGGGCAGGGCTCTGACCTGGGCCTTCTACTAAGAACAGGCAGCCAAGCTGTTTACCGTGCGGAACTGGGAGCTGGGAACAATGACTCCATGTGACTCCAGGGGCCTAGAACCAGTCACCCACCTAGCTGTCTTCCAGAAAACAGCAGCAATGCTTCAATTTCCTGAGCTAAAGAGCTCTAGAGCGGGTCTCCCCTGAGGACCAGGAAACACACATTCTAACTGAGCACCAGACATGTAGGCCACAGGGGTGCTGAAGAGGCCTTTCAGAGGAAGCGGGCCCTGAATGAGGGTTTGGGAAGTAGGGGTGGGCAAACGGTGCAGCAGGTGGGGCTCCAGAAAACCAGATCATTCCAGGCAGAAGGTCCAGCATGTGCAAAGGCCACATGCACAGGGGGCAGGCAGCAAGAGGGCAGCCGGGCCAGAGCTGGAAAAGCAGAGTCCCGAGGGGTCGCTGGAGCCAGACCCCAGGATCTTCTGCTAATAGGGAATACTGCTGGTACAAGGCTGAAGGTTGAACTTGGGGATGCTCTCAGAGAACAGGCTGGTCCTCACTCATGGGAACAACCCCTGGGCCTGAGCTGTCCTCTGCTGAGATGGGCCTTGGTCCACTATAGCAGCTGCTGAGAAGGCGACACAGAAAAACCCATACCACCACCACTGTGAAGGGGCGAGGATGTGTGGGACCTGGTGCCGCTCTCAGTGGAGGACTCTTAGGCCAGCACGTACACAACAGGAGAAAGACAGGGCAGAGAACAGGGCTGAGTGCATCTAGGGGGAGGTGTGGCAACGGGAGCACAGCTAGAGGTAACATATCACAGCTTTGATTACGGTTGCATTACGGTTGCAAGCTGAGAGACTTCAGGCTGTTTACCGAGTAAGAAGGGAACTGCTACCTTACTCCACAGGGTCCTTATGAGGAACCAAGAGATTCAGTAAATGTAAATTACCCAGCACAGACCCAGGACCTTCCCTTCCCAGTGTCACTGGTCCCCCACATGCCTCCCTTCCCTAGTCAATGGGGTCACAGCAACTGCCTAGCACAGTGGGCAGCACACAACAGGCATTCAATAAAGAGTCAAATTTCTATTATCAGATGTCACGGCTGAGGAACAGCAAATTAGATCTAGTTAGGAGAGCAGAAAGTTACCTTAGTGAGAAAGCACAGGCCGATGGAAGGTTCCTAAAAATGGAAGAAAGCTTCAAGCCGGAGGCCACTGGCTTCCTTTGCAGGCTAGGCAATTGGGAGATACAGAGAAGCAGCAAGGAGTCTCAAGTTTGGATATGTTTATAAAAGATGCACACAGACAGAAGGAAACTCTCACTTGGTCTTAGGGCACAAAGAGGGTCATTACCATCTGGTTCTCCATCTAGCAGACCTTTTTTTTTCTCTCCCAGTTTTGTCCCAAGCCCAGTCACCCTTACCTGCTAGCTGTTTCCTCTCTTCCGTCTATCTTATCTTCTACCAAGATACCCTCCCATCCTCCGCATGTGTGCAAACTCCCTAACCTTCAAGGTCCTTAGAAACGCTACGTTCCTCAGCAGCCTCTCCCAGACTCCCCCCTACTTGAATGGATTCCCCGCTCCCACCCTGTCCTCAACTCCTGGCAGGCACCCTTCTGTCCAATCTGGCAGCTCCTGGGTTCCTTTCTTATTCCTCCTCCTGGAATGGGAAGCCCTCCCAGGACAAGACCAAGTCTTGCTTGCATAGAACCCAAGGAGCCTTCCCAAGGAGGCAGTGCAAAGGGAAAGAATGGGAGGAAGACGATAATGCACATCTTGGTGTGATAAGCCCCAGCCCGGTGTCGGCCATGTGTCACAGAGCGCATCCACTGGAGGACTGGGGGAAAGCTACAGGCCCAAACAGGCATAGAGTTTCAGGCCAGGACACCAGGCTCATTATCGGCAAACATCAGGTTATTCGAAACCAGGCTGTGTAACAGAAGGAGAGTGCCACGGCCACAGCAAGGCCTCACCCGACCATGTTCACCCCTGACCTGGGCTATCCCTAGGATGAATGGGAAAGATGCTGGATGGGCAGAGTGAGGCCAGCACCCTGACATTTCTTGAGAGCTGTTACTGGTAGTATCATTACATAGATGATAATCACAGTACATGTTTATTTGGTGCTTCCAGGTGCCAAGCACTTATGATCAGTTCTCTTTATCAACCTTCCCACCAACCACAAGATATATTGATAAATACTACAGAAGATCCATTTCACAGAGCAGGAAACTGAGGCTTAGCTTACCGAGGATCACACGGTGGTAGCTGGCAGAGCTGGGGTCTACCTGACACCCACAGGCTTTTCCACTGGGGCCCACCACTGTTACTGACCTTGACACTCAACCTCCGGTCTCTAATGCTGAAACAATGAAGACTCAGACAGGATTCCAGCCGTTCCCTGTCCCCACAGCCCCCAGGATGAACGAAGCCCAGGCTTTAAGAAGCCACACGGGCCCTGCTACCTCAGGGTACCCTACACTCCCATCACATTCTCCTCCTGCTCTTCCAGCTCCAGAATGGAGGGCACATTGCCTCCCCACCATCCTGGCTGCTCAGCAAACACCCACTCTCAACTCCTAAGTAATTACCTTCTCCACCAATCTTTATACCCACCCCACCTCTCCCCCGACCCTGCAGAACCAATCATCCCCATCCTCCCTGCCCGACGTAGCCTGGCCCGGACCCTGCATGGAACCTACACCACTGTACTGTGTTCAGTGCTCTGTCTGCCTTTACTTGATGGTGGGCTCCTGGAGGGCAGAGATCCTGTCTTCATTTATCTTTGAATCCCTGGTTTATAGAATAAACTAAGCAGGGACTTCCCCGGTGGCGCAGTGGTTAAGAATCCGCCTACCAATGCAGGGGACACGGGTTCGAGCCCTGGCCCGGGAAGATCCCACATGCTGCGGAGCAACTAAGCCCGTGCACCACAACTACTGAGCCTGCGCTCTAGAGCCCGCAAGCCACAACTACGGAGCCCGCGTGCCACAACTACTGAAGCCCGCGTGCCTAGAGCCCACGCTCTGCAACAAGAGAAGCCACCGCAATGCAAAGCCCACACACCACAACAAGAGTAACCCCTGCTTGCCACAACTAGAGAAAGCCCGCGCACAGCAACGAAGACCCAACGCAGCCAAAAATAAAATTAATTGATTTTTAAAAAAGAGTAAACTAAGCAATATTTGAAAGCACATCTCCTCCCTCCCCAAACAAACAACTCCCAAGCCCCTCACCAGAGTTGCTCATCAACAATTAACAGAAGAGTAGGATAGGCCACTGATCAGGAGGGCAGGGATTCACTGCTAGGTCCATTCTGAAAATTAAGAATACATAAGAAAGGGAATTTCCTGGCAGTCCAGTGGTTAGGACTCTGCACTCTCACTGCCAGGGGCCTGGGTCTGATCCCTGGTCAGGGAACTAAGATCCCGCAAGCTGCGCAGTGCGGCCAAAAAATTAATAATAATAAGAGAATATCTGAGAAAAAGGCAATCTCTGCCAGTGGCTTGTATAAGAAAAATTCCACTGATCTGGAATAATTAGGGATAGGAGATGAATGGCTGGTCTGATTACCACCGTAACACAGTTATACCGCACTTTTGATAGACTGTATGAGGCACACACAGTGCATGTAAGCACACAGAACACACCGATTTTGAGCAGCGGAAGATCATCAAGCAGATTTCCTCATCTTATCAACACCACTAGTTTGCTTGGCAAACCTGCCTTCCACTATCGGCCTGAAGGAGTGAGGCGTGAGCTCTGTCTTGAGGAAGGTTATAAAATTTCTACGCGACCCCATCAAACTGAGCGGCCCCCAAACAATACACATTTTTGCAAGTAGCCTAATGAGAGTGGTTGCTGCTGCCGGGATAGGCCAGACGGAGTCAACGCCAGCCTGCGCAGACTTAACCACGACGTCGGAACCAGGTAACCAAGGAAACACCAGCATCCTTTCTCTGCACAGAGAAGGGAAACGAAGGTGGTTCTCAAAACAGTCAGCCTTGAGTTCCACTGACATTTTGGGAAATGTTCCTACTAGGATTTGAGGCCGACCGCGCTGTGAGAAATTACTTGTCCCTTACACACGTACACAATGGGCTGAGAAAACGCCAGGTGGTCAGAAAGTTGTCTTCTCTGCCGCTCACTGTTCCTGACACCACACAGTAACTCAAAGACCCTGGAGTGGTCCCGAAAATCCCCAACTCCCCAAATGCCCTATGCTCAGAAATAACCAAAAGCCTTAGCTGCTGCCAAGAAAGGAAAAAGAAAGAAAACCCCAGGAACACACCAAATCCATGTCCAACTCCTTTGCCCCTTGGAACAAAACCCAATGCAGGCGCACACAAAGCGGGGGAGGCCGGACAAAGGAGAGGCCAGGTCACACTCGACAAGGCGCTTTCTTGTCGTTTCCAAAACAGAACTGTCCTCTATTAAAATGCTCTTGTTGCTCGGATGTTGACGTGGGAGGGAGGGGGGTACAAATCTCAAAACAAAAGGCAAGCCGTGCGGGTGGGGAGGCCCCGAGCAAGGGAGCCGCTCCCTCTCCCCGCACACTTCCCAGCCTTTGAATGCCCGCAGACCTCGGCCCAGAGCTGGCAGCTGTCTGTTATTATCCCGGCAACTCCAAGGGCCCCAGCACCAGGGAGCGCATCCCGAGCAGGTGAACGCCATCTGCCCGGCTCTGATGAGATGCCCGTCTCCGTGCCTGCTGCTGCCAGCAGGCCGCGGGGACTTCAGGGAGGCCCAGCCAGCCTCGCACCCTCTCTCCGCCAGTTCTTCAACACTCAGCCAGGCTTTCTTCTCTCTCCCCGGGGTGGGGGGATGGGGGCGGGCTCAGTCACTACCTGGCATTTATCGCAGAGGGGGAGCTCTTTTAAAAAACACTTGGTCACTTTGTCACAGAAATTTCTAAAGGCGTTGAGAGTATGGAGGTTTTGTGGGGGGCACGGGGGTTAGTTTGCACAGAGTTGGGTATACATAGGAAAACAGAGCGCACTGACACACCTTCCAGGGGTTAATTTTAAGAAGGGTCTTTAATTGATCTACAAAGAGAAAAAAGTTTTCTACCTGCCTTTTAAAAAGCACTCCTGCATTAGCTAAAACATCCCCAACACACCCCAGCCCATTTCCTCCTGCTCCCACTCTGGCTGTTTTAATTGGGGTAAGTGGTTCCCTGATGCGATCTGCAAAGTACTAGTCCAGACCTCAGGGAGAACGAGAGCTAAGTGGAAAAGCAGGGCTGGGGTGGGCAGTGTCCCGGGATGGGAGTCGGAAGGCCGGGGACTGGGCCCTGCCTCTCCTACTCCTGGGAAGAGGAGAGGTCCCCCCTTCCGGTATTTTCACTGTCTGGTCTGTCAGACAACTGAAATGCCTGCAACACGTGATGGGCAGGGGAACAACTGCGCTTTACAGGACGAGGCAAGCTGAGGGAGACGGTGAGCCTGCCTGCCTGTCTGGGTCTCTGCACTGAGGGCTGATGGCAGCTGGAAGGAGCCAGGTCCCCATCCTCATCTCTCCAGAGTCTAGAGCAGTTTGAGGTCTTCCAAGCCACACGTGCTGGGGTCTGTTTCACCGACACCCACCAGTGACAGATCTCTCCCCCTGCTCCCGCCACGCAAGGTGGAGACAGGCACGGGGAGAGAACGGGCCACCCCAGAAGGGGGCAGCAGAGTGACAGTCTGGCCCTGGGCAGCCTGAGCTCAAGGCAGAAACCCACCCACAGCTCTGAGTGAGGACCAAGGTCCTCTTAGGCTGGAAATACCCATGGGAAGGGCCGAGCCGGAAGCACACTCTGCTCCTCAACAAAAGCCAGAGGGCAGCGAGGTGGTGTGGAGAACCCGGAGAGCAAAGTCAGCTCCAACCCCCACTAGACTCCCAGGCCCTGGGGGATGCGGGGGCCGAGTGAAGGAAGACAAGCACCCTGCCTAATCTGTGGGACTGTTATGGGGCTCACCAAGGAGCAAAGGCCTTGGACAACTATAAAGGACGGTACCAACGAGAGCCTCAGTCGAGTCTACCCCGCCTACCTCATAGGGCCCTCATCAGGAGCACGTGAGCCAGACAGGCAGCCCACAAGGGAAGACGTGACGACAGCTGGCCGTGTCACCACCACCGTCACAGCGGTTTCTCAGGGAGGGGGCTACACGTCAGCGGGCTCAGGAAAGCAGCCCCACTGCACTGAGCCCTTCTGCCCCCAGCCCCACCGCCCTGTGCCGTCGACAGCTAGAGAATGAGCCAAATTATCATCGCTGTGAAAAAACAAGACGACGGCACAAAGAAACAGTCCTTGTTGTTACTCGACCAAAGCCCAGGGTTCTGTGGCCTCACATCTACAGCAGCCAGGCCTCCCCACAGCTGGTGGAGGCGCTGGTACACGTCTGTCTTAGCCTAAACCCAACTGCCTCTCTCCAGCACTCACTGGCCAATTGGTCTTTCTCATTCTTGTGCAACAAAGGAGCGGCCCACAGGAAAAAGGACTCCAGCACACAGCACCAGCTCTGAACTTTGTAGTATTTCAAAGGAAAGGGAGAGTGCTTGGGGCAAGTGGTCAGAGGGGGCTTCCGTTCACAAGGAGGGTGAAGCTCACGATAAGCCGTGAAGAATGGCGGGATTTCACAGAGGACCAGAGAACCCTTTCCATGCACTCCTTCACAGACCCCACCCCGAGCCCAAAGGCGAGAGACAACCCTCCCTGGGCCCTTAAGGCTGTCCCATCTTATTGTCCTAGATCCTGAACCCAGTGTTCAGAGAGACCAACCCCCATGCCAGGGGCGTGCCAGGGCTCACGACCTGCTGGTCCCACCTGGGGACAGCACACAGCTGAAGTCCCTGGGTGTCCCCTCCCCTCCAAGCTGCCCCTCCGGTGGGGGGGGGGGGGGTGATAGTCCAGTTTCCTGGAAACTCCTGCCCGTTGAATCCACTTTGGAGAGGCAGTCCCAGGGCGGGCGGAGGCCTGGGAGGGGCTGGGATGGGAACATCCTGTCTGCATCAGAGTGGGGGGGGGGGGGGGGACACGGGGACTTGAGGGCTGCCCACGTGTGCTTCAGGCTTTTTTTTTTTTTTTTTTTCCTACATTGAGCAGGAAGTGTTCATTCGACTGACAAACAAGCATCTGGGGGTCGTGGTAGGGTCAGGGCGGTGAAGCCAACCTCTGATTTGTGGAAGTGAACAATCCAAGACAATAGGTGTGTGACAGCAGAGAAATCGGCTCCAGATGCAGGCCAGAGCCAGCTGCCCAGGGACCAATCAGGTAATCAATCCTGTTGATATGTTTATTCTCAAAAGGACTGGGGGGGGGGGGGGGGGGCGGCGCTACGGTCACTGCCACATCAGACAATGGAAGGCAGCTGGGAGCGGGGCCCTGTGACCCTCCGTTCTCCCGGCGCAGTCTGCAGGTTGTGCGGTTCTCTCCTGCCTCAGGTTCCCTGCTCCACAGCCAGGAACTTGGGGAAGGTGGGGGGAGCGGGGAGATGACCACACCAAAGCCTGCTGTGTGCTGCTTCCTAACATCCACAGTCAAGTCCCCTGGGGACCTATACGAACATGCTGAGGCCTAGAGGGCCCCCTCTCCCCCACGGCTGCAAACTGCCCATCACCTCTGTGCAGAGGTCTTAAGTCGATGCTACTTAAGAGTCAAGGTAGCTAAGCTTTCCCAAAACCAGCTTTCCCAAACCTCAGGCAGCTGGTAAGCACAAACTCTGGGATTTTCACTTTTCAGGCCTGGAAGGTACCAGAAGGGCCAAGATGGAAAATGGGGGCTGGGAGGGGCCTTGCCATCCAGTTAATAAGTAGCAGGGTTAGGACCAGCACCCAGGTTTCCCCTCCTATCCTAGGGCTCTTCCCAGGAACCCAAAGAGCACCCACCCCCAACATGTAACCCTAGACCCAGTCCGCAAGGAGAGATAGGATCACTTGGTTCTCTGCCGGGGGCAGGGGAGGGTGACCACACAATGACAAACCACGCCAACCCAACGTGTGAGCTCTTCTGAGGACCTACCGTGCAGGACAAACTCTGTGCAGAAGCAGAAAGAATAAAGGACTTCCCACTTCGCAGACCCACGAGGAAAAAGGGCATAAGCACAGTTCTATGCATGACAGTGTGACCAAGAGATGTGGCCTTTGGGCCTGAAACCTCTAACCCTGCTTCCCAGGACAAACATTCTATGACCTTACATTTTTCTTGAGATCCTTCCTAAAAAGGACCTCCAAGGGCTCTGGAGAAAAAGTCTGCAGAGTGAGCCTAGTTAGGTAGCAAGCACCCCAGCAGGGACTGGGGTTCTGGCTTCCAACGTCCCTTCCCAGCATGGAAATTCCAGGTGGTCGAAAGCCAGCTGGGTAGAAGCACTGGACGAGCAGGGAATACTTGTTGATTTGCCCAACCTTCCTTGCTGGTAAGTAAGGGAAGCCCCCAGTGCTCAGGAAAGGGAGAAGGGAGTCAAAACTCTGAAGAACAAAAGAACGGCAGTGCTTGTCACTCCGGCCCTGATCATCCATGGCACCCTCTCCAGCCATCTGTCACATCATATAGAAACTCCCTGTGTGATTCTGTCTGCCTGGAGAGACTGCTGGCTCTTATCCATCTCCCTATCCCCACTGAGCCTGGTGCCCAGGAGGCCCCATACACAGTTGAACAAAATGATGAACCAGGGCACTCCCAGAGCCTTCTCGTACAGAGCAAGCACCGGCTGTGCCCATTCCTCAGGGCCACGGCTCTCCTGGTCTTCCTCAACCTCTGAGAGCACAGGCAGCAGCATGAGATCACGCCTTGCTCTACCTTTGTTCCCACCAGCCGCCTGTCTCTCCTCTCTTGGGCAGCTGTGAGTCCCTGGCAGTCAGGGAACAGAAAGGACCCACTCACCATGCTCCCCTTGGCACTACGAGAAGCACACCGCAGTTGGACTTGGTGGTTGGTACAAAAAGTAGGAAAGTCCGGGTTATAACATTTTTCATCTAGGGCAAAAAAAGACCTTCCTTTAAAAACTTCTTTTATAATCCCCAATACAAGTAAAAATGCAGTTAGAATACCCATTTATCTGTTTGAGCATCAGTATACATGAAGATGATCCTTTTGAAAATAATCTGGCAAAGTGACACAAGGATCTTGAAAGGAGCAGTCCATACTTTCTGACCTAGTAATTTCCCTTCTGGGAATTTATTCCAAGGAAATCATTCAAAATGAAATGCAAAGATGTTCACTGCAGTGTTATATACAATGGTGGGGTGGGGAGGGGGAGGACAGGAAGGAATATCCAGTAATAGAGGAATGGTTAAATAAAGCCTATGCAGCCATCAGAGGATAATTAGGAATAACTGGAAACACGCTTATCGAAAGAAAAAGCAGCAGGCCACAAACACATGTGCAGGCCGGGAGAGCGTTTTGTCCAAGTCTAGAAGTTGTGATAAGATAATGGTAGAGTGAATGTTTTCCTTTCACTTTCCAAACTTCCGCTGAAGTTGTCTTTAAAAGACAAGGGGCATCAGACCTAAGGTAGGAGGAGAGCAAAACCTGGGTCTCCATCCTGCTCCGAGCCATCTACCTCATCTCCAGGCTGGCTGGGGACTTCAGCAAGGGGAGAAGAGGTGGGGGAGACTGTGAACCATGACAAACGAACCTGGTTTCAAGCCCTGTTAACATGACACGTCCAAGAATGACATTTAACCAACAGGATCCTTCTGGGAATATTGAAATACCCTCCAAAAACCAAACCAGGCAGGCAGTCTTTATAAATAGTGTGCAAGCGTGTACAGAGAGCCATCATTTTCAATATAGAGAGACAGAGACACCATTCCGTTCCCCAACAGCAGCAGTGGCCAACTTTCTACACCAATCAGCCATCTGGGGCTCAAAGGGAAGGTGTCAGATTGATCACCAGGGTTGGATTAATTTTTTTTTTTCTTCTTAAATCCCCTTAACTGAGAAAGCAGCTTGAGCCAATTCTGCTTTTCTCACAGACACCAAAACACCAAGCTACAGTTACACCAGCTCATCTTCACACCCCCAGAGTTTGGGGGAGGGGGAAGATGAAGCTTTCCAAGCAGCTCTCTGCAGAGTCTCACCTCCTGGTGGAGAAGCTAGAAGCCCGGGCTTAAAGGAACAGGATGCTGGGAAAGGACCATGTCCCTAGCCTTCCCCCGCCCCCCAGGTCTCCTTCTGATGAAGAAGGTGGCAAGACCTCCCAGAAGCCTCTCCAGATCCCCTACCCCCAGTCAGGAATCTTTTCCCCCTCCTCTGCTCTCCTACTGCAAAAATTTTCTAGACTATTATACTATTTGCACCAACCTGACCTACACACCAGTTAATATATCCTTAAAACTTATTGAGGGAGTGATGGGAAGAGAGAGAGAGAGAGAGAGAGAGAGAGAGAGAGAGAGAGAGAGAGAGAGAGAGAGAGAATGTGTGTGTGTATACACATATATATATGTATCTCCTGTCCCAGGATATACCTAGCACCTTCCTCCCATGATTTCATTTTCTCCCCTCAGCAACCTGATGAGTATTTCCATTTTATAGATGAGCCAACTGAGGCTTGCAAACGCTGCAATTCTGTGGCCGAATCCTTAGTGTTCTAGGTTTTCATCACCACGCTGGCTGCTGCAGACCATGCTCAATGGAGAAGAGCAGGGGACCAACCGGTTTTAGCACCGAGTCTGTGTCAAGTCCTTCTACCTGCATTTTTTCTAATCCTTGTAACAAGCAGGAGAAGCAGGGACTACATCCTCATCCCCCAACCTCTAGATGGGAAAACTGAAGCTCAGAGATGAGCCGACTTCCATCTCCCAGAGCTTCCAAGTAATGAGCTGGACTTGAGTCCAGGTCACGGAACTAGATCAGAGATAAAGCCCACGTCCCCCCACATGGCGACTGCTTAATCGTGAAAAGCTCCTCCAGGAACAGGACTGTAAACTCCTGTGTAGCTCCCAGCCAGGTCTACACCAGCCACCATGTAGGTATGCAGATGTGCTTTTGTTGGGGAGGAAGGGAGGTAAAAACCAGGGCAGGGGAACCCTCGAGGTCTTCCCCCTAACAGGGGTTCTCCTGGAAGGAGGGCACTGCCTCATGGCTCAGCTTCCTGCTGAACCTTATAACCGCTTGGAACCCACTCTTAGCCCAGCTGTTGGAAAGGTCCTTAACATTCCCCCTCCCAGGGCAAGTCCACTCTCTGTGTTACTGCCTTTACCACCCAGACCCCGCCTGAGTTTGTTAATGATCAACCCTCCAGGCAGGCGCCAGCTTTCCAAAGGGACAATGACCACCTCCAGGAAAAATGGCCAAAAGCAGGTTCTGCATCAATTTATTAGGTTGTAAAACAGGGTACTGAAGAACACTGGCGGGGGCGGGGGCACATGGGCGTGGTGGCAGGCAGCTAAGACATGCTGCTTCCGGTGTTTTTATTGTTCTTTTGTTGGCCCTTCTCTTTGAAGGAGGCAGGTGGTCTGGGAGGTCCAAAGAATGAGCCAACCACAAAGACTAATGCTGGGGAAACTGGTCTCAAACTCAAGAGTCTGGAGAGACCTCCCAATTTTTCAGGCTCTGACAGGAGAAGGGGGGCTCCCTCGGTTCCCAGACTCCTCTGCAATGCAACAACCCCTGCCTCCTGCCATCCACCCATGCACTGGGTACCTGCTTCACCCCAGGCAGGTGGGAGGGAGCAGAACTCCAAGGTGACTCAGACATGTCCCTGGCCTCCAGGGGCTTCCAGTCCAGGGGAGGAGAGATTCAACACAAATACCAGTGACTTATGGGGGGTGGGGAAGGACCAAGTAAAAGTTATGTGGAAGAAGAGCCAATTTCTGAGGCAAGAAATGCTGGCACTGCCAAAAAAAAAAAAAAAAAAAGACCAAGGAGGGGAGAGGTCCGACTTCAAAGAAGCCAAAGACAACACCAAACAGGTTTTAAAGTTAATACCCGAGTTGCTGTGTAGTCAGTCAGCGTCATGAGCATCATTCAGATGCTAAGAATCTGGGGCAGAGACACAGAGATGGGCCCCAACTTCAAGGAAACTGGGCGGGGGAGACAAACATAAATACCTTCGATCCACAGAGGTAAGCTCCAGAGGCTGTCTCGGTAACTCTAGCAACTAGCACCACACCTGGCATACAGGAGGCATTCATTCAACCAGTGAATTTGTGGAATGAATGAAGTACAAAAAAAGGAGCAGCTTATTCTACCTTGAGGAGGCAGAAAAGATTTGCTGGGAAAAGAACCTAGAGCCCAGCTGTCAAGGGATACTTGCCCTCCAAGCAAGCAAAAGGAGCATCGGGCATCCTGGGCAGAGGGGACTGCATGTGCAAAGGTACTGTGGTGCGAGGGAATATGGAATGTCCAGGGAACTCCAAGGAGTCCTTCTGTTCATGCCTGAGAGATGAGGGATGCCGTGATTAAAGGAGAGACTTCTGCTTCCTCCTGAAGCAGAGGAGACAGAGATTCCTTGAGATATACAGACACAGGTGTAGCAGAGCCAGATGGGCATTTCGGAGAGAACTCTGGTGGCACTTGGCAGTCCCTATTCATCCCAGTGCCTCCAGTTTCCAGATGAGGAAACTGAGAACTCGGGTAGGACCTCACCTGCCTGAGGTCAAGTGGCTGGATGGTGTCCATCTCTGGCTTCCGTCCAAGGGGTTCCATCCTGAAAGCTCTCACTGCATTACCCAAGTGTACCACAGATACTGTAGTGTAGCCCTTGGGCCAGGGGCTTGCAAGGGTCTTCACCTGCCTGAGCCCCAGCTTCTTCCTCCTGTGCAAAACGGGAATCGACGCCAAGCCTTGAGAGCTGCTGAGCACATCAAATGAGGACGTGTGCCACTCCAGCACGATGACTTGCACACAATGAGCCCTTCGAGGAGAGCAGACTAGACTCCTTCATTCATTCAAACATCCTGGAGTGTCTACTCTGTGCTGTTCTGATCATTCAGGGCAGGATAAGTTAAAGGCAACTGAAGTCCACCAGGGTACAAATAGATAGAACGGCCCTCACAGTGGAGGACTGGGGGGGGACAGGGGATCTGAGCCCTTTTGTCTATAAAGTGAGGGAGTTAGGTAAGCAAGGAAGAGAGTAAAACCATAAAGTTTTATGCATTGCCTGATAGCTTGGACATAAAACCAGAAAGCTGGTTGGGAAAGGGGCTGGAAAAATGGAATGCCAACTGCTCTACTGTGCCCCTTCCAAAGCTCCAGGACCAAAAACTCAGTAGGTCCACCTGACATCCAAGGCTGCAGGTGGGGAAGGGAGAGGGCACAGCTGCACAGGTGTGGCCCTCATTGTAGCCTTCCCAAGGAGCAGTTTTTAAGATCACTGCACAAGAAGGCTCTGGTCTGGTCACGTGTCTCTGCTCTACCCCCATATCCCTGGCTGCCGGGACAGGTGGACTGGGCAAGAAAGAGTAATACACAGTTCCGGCAATAGGGGGTGGTAAACAGTGTTGACGAGGACTAAAGAATCTCGTGGACTTGAGATCTTAAGCGGCACAAGGCAAGGAGAATGCATCAGTGGGTTGAGGTGTACGTGCGTGAGCAGCCATGGCCAGCAGCCACCAGCGTGGACAGGGGCCAGCCTTCTCTGATCCAGGTCCACACTAAGCCACTGCCCCGGGTCCAGGAGGCAAGCCCCTCAAGGGCCCACAGTGTAGCTCGTTCTTATCACCACCACTAATAATGCATCTGGCACACAAATGTAAGATGGCACCTACCGAATACCGAAGGATAATGGCCAGGCCAAGTCAAGCTGGGTGTCCACTAAACAGATGCAGAAGACAAGGCCCTTCCTCCCAGGATGAAAAGAAAAAGCAGCTATGAGCTCCAAGCAACAAGTCAGCTGTCCATACCCCACCCCCAACCTCAGTACCCCAATCAACTCAGACAGGTTCAGGTAAAACCAACAACCCACTTATGCCTCCAGGTCAACTGGCATTATCAGGTGGCTTTGAAAGTCCAACGCAGCACCTGTCACAGGGCAGACACTCCACACAATCACTGGTTTCCTCCAAAACTGCACCAGATACCTTACTGGGGCACTGGGAATAAAAACACACAAGATCCCTGCCTTCCGGAACAATACTGATAAATAATGACTTACACTCCACACAGTCTGTTCACTGAACTCTAGCCTAAGAATTTCAAGGAACTCAGGAGGCGACTCCAGGCTCCCGGGAAAAAGAGATGGCAAAGATATTTGAATTATTAGGACACTCAGGAGTCAGGAGGGTGGCTGTCAGAGGGGAGAGGTTCTGGGTCCTTTACCCTCCCCCATCCCAGGCCCCAGATCCAATGATCAGCCCTTGAGCAAGTCAATTAAGCTCCCAGAGCACCTAAAACAACTCTTTAGTTGGGAAAGAAAAAAATCTAGGCCCCAAAACTCTGCCTCTAGGGCTTAATTAGCTTTGCAAAAGGCCAGGAGACGCACAGATAATAGGTACTTTCGCCGAAGGGGGAGGAAAAAGTAAACTACTCCAAGAAACACAGACCAAATCCGTGGCCCCAGCCCCCAGGACCCCTACAGCAGGTGGGGCTGGGAGTCAGGCCCTGGAAACCAGTTCCTCCAGCAGGGCGGGATGCCAAGGTGTCCTGCTGGAATGAGGCTCCCCCTCTTCCCTGGAGAAGGGGGTGTTCCAGCCTCCTGTCCTGGCCTGCTCTCCAGACCCTGTCCCAACAGGCAGGAGAGGACTGGTCCTGGCCTCACAGCCATGCTATCTGCCTTCAGGCAAGCAGAGGGCAGGGAGAAAGCCTGCAGAGGCCGTAGGCGCTTGGGGGAAAAGCTCCGTCTTGGATACCAGTGACAGCAGAGACATACATTGAATTCACAGAATTCTCACCTGTTCTCGAGGTGAAAAGGACTGACTCTGGAAGGAGCCAGGGAAGGCCCTGACCTACGGAGACATTCCAACTCTGCTTCTTCTACCTGTACAGTGAGACTGCAAAGACTGGGGGGAGGGCGGTGGGGACTTACCGAAAAAGAGGACTTCCTCCTTCAGGCTGCCATGGGCCCATCTCAGCAGGATGAGCAAGTGGGGTGTGGGAGGTATGCTGTGTGCCCCCCATCAGATTTACAGAGTATCATTTACAGAAAGCCAGCATTGCGCCAGATATTATCTTAAACATTTTACAAGACTTGACTCATTTAATCCTCAAGCATGCTTGCAGAATGAGCTTCATCCCCATTTTACAGATGCAGGATGGAGGAGGGGGAGACGGGGGACCTGGAGACCATCGCTGTTCCTTGTCTTCCTTTTGCTCAGCCCAGGCCCCCTCTCTTCCAAGTCACATATCTTTTCTTTTTCAAGTGCCCCTGAATTCCTGAGGTTACTGACCAAGAAAGCTGGCATTCAAACCCAGGTCAGTGGGCTCCAAAGTCCCAGCTCATGGATATCATCTTCTTCCAAAAGGAGGAAACCTCTAGTTATAGGAACCAGAAGTGTGGATGGACCAACAAGGACCTACTGTATAGCACAGGGAACTCTGCTCGATATTCTGCAATAACCTAAATGGGAAAAGAATTTGGAAAAAAAAAAAAAAAGATACATATGTATGTTAAAAAAAAAAAAAGTGTGGATGGAATCTCATTAGCCTTTAGGGCCCTCTTCAGCAATCAGGGATGAATCAGTGAAGGGGTCTGCCCCCCGCAGACAGTCCTTGACAGGGTCCCATCCCCTCAGCAAGACTGAGCTCAGCTAAGCCTCTGTGCTCCCACTAGGGACCCACTGCAAGTTTCTGTAACCGATCCTGATGGCAGCCCCAAGCCTCAGTCAGAGAACACTTCACTCAGGGATCCCACAGGTCAGGGTGGCCTAAAGAGCAGCAACCCCTGAAGAGTGCTGTCCATCCCCAGGACACTCCCCGGAAACCCCTGGAGGCTGCAGCTTCACCCGCCCACGTGGCATCCCATCACCAAGACGATCGATCGAGGCAGGCCTGCTGGGGAGTGAGGAGAGGAGAAAAACAGCCTGATTTACAGAATTTACCAAATGGGTCCGTTTTTCACCACGTTCCAGTCCTTTTGAGAAAACTTCAGGTTTTTAGGAGGAGTAGATTAATGGCAGGGAGTTAATGAGGCAGTGATATATCCTGCCTGAAATTTTTTTGAAAAGTTCTGCGTTGAGGCGTTCAAGTCCAGTGGACCTGCTGTGATTCAGGATGGCGGCCCTTGAGAACAGGCAGGCCCAATACGTCAGTAAATCTGCTAAACGAGGTCGTTTCTGGAGGGTGATTTTCAAGATATATGGCCTGACGTGTTGCCAAACTTCCCAGCTAGCTGAGCCCCAAATATGAAGACAAAAGGAGAGTGCCCCCTCTTCCAGGATGCAGCAAAGTACGTCAGAGCAGACGGCAGACACTGTGGAACCAAGGAGTGCTGGACTGAAGTTCTCTGGCTTTCTGCTTTGGTGGGAGAAGGGGGTTCAAGAATGAAGGAGGTTCAGAGCGTACAGCCAAAAGGGAACTGAGTGATCACCTACTGCAGCTCTACTGTATCAGCGGGAAAACAACGCCCTGGACACCAGCACACACGGCAGCCACTCTTTCAGGCCAGGACCTAACTTTACATAGGCAACGGCACCCCACCCTCCCCTCCAAATCCCAGCCAGACCCCACAGCCCAGGTGAGCCTCTGATCTCACGGAGAGAAGGCAGGATGGAAACATGTTTTTCTAGCTCAAGTATCACCAGGATCTCCAGCCCCTCTCGGATCTACAGACACTGCCTGAACACGGGAGCTGAGGGCGGGGGCGCTCCCCTCTGACAAGCCCTGTGGGGTAAGGTCACACATACCTTACCAAATCTTCCCATGGGTCATTCACTGTCACTCATGATGCTCCCTTACTTTGCAGCTCCCACTGATGTAAGAGTCCGTATCAGATCAATTACGATGCCATCATTCCCCATTACCTTTGCTGGAGGATTCAATGATTGGATTAATTTATAATCTGCCTTCCTGGTTGTGTTTTGCCTATTGCTCTCTTTATACCAAAATCACATGTAAGTAGAACTTAATCGAACGGTCCAAAAAGGCATCTGAATTTGTCTTGACTGCTGATGTCAATTCATTAGAGGCATTACTGCTGCTTCTCTGGTTTTCTCCACACTCCTCAACCTTGCTTTGAAATCCCCAGAACCAAACCTCTCATCTGTGGACCTAACACAGTGGCAAAGATAATCCAAGGGAAAGTCCTGCTTGACATCAGAGGTTGCGCTTTCGGGTGGATTTCCCGGGCCCATCCCCGGGCACCTGTGACCCCTTCATGCGATGGCTTTGCAGGCACAGACTGGGAAGCGGCACAGTGGGCCAGGTGCTACCGCTGGGTCCCTTTCAGTGGAGATGGTGCTGCTGGTGGCTGCCACAGCAGCTCAAACTCAAATCTCCCTCCTGGAGCTCAGGGTAATCTGATGATCGCAGTGGATAATTAGAGTCTCTTATCAAAACAATTAGCGGATGAATGAACAGCCAGTCCTGTCTCTGACACAACTGCACAGGGGCAGCAATGAGAGGGGAAGGCGGAGGCAGGGGAAATGACGAACTCCAGCCTCCCGTCATCCTGCCGGGGCCTCTAGAGCAGAGACACAGTGCTCTAGGCCCACCTCCAACTCCCCCAGCACCTCCCCCGCATCAGCATCTGCCTGGAATGCCCTCCCCTCCCCAGTGCCTTCCCTTTTTTAGCCAGGTCAGGCTCCTTTCCCTCCTCCTCGTGAGGTGTCAGCAGCACCCTCCTCCCTGCAGAAAGTCCCCAGCAGCCTGAGCTGTGCCTCTGCTCCCGCAGTCCCCATCACAGAGGCTGTGTTCTCTATCTGACGGAGCTGGGACACCCCAGGGCAGGACTCCGAGAGCTCTTACTTCACGCAGCTCTTGGCACAGGGAAGGGGCTCCATAAATGTTTGTGGAGCACATGAGCAAGCCCGGCCGGCCTCTCCCTCACAGCTGACGGAGAAACGTTCCATGGGAATACCCAGACCGTTCCACCCAGTGCCCCCGTCTGCAATTTCATTAGCTAATGTTTAAAATTCAAAGCTCCTCCATCATTCCCGTGTCTCCCCATCTGTAAACAGGCCTGGGAGTCTGATACCATTTGTTTCTACCGGTGAAAACACACAAGGATTAGCCGGGAAGCCCTCTGGAAACATAATCCGCAGTAGCCCAGATCGTATGGTGGGAACGATTTGCCCCAGGAGTGGGTCCTCCCTGTTTGGTTTTCAGATTCAGAAGATGGGGCCGAGGAGAAAGTGGGGGATGCTTACGGGGCTTTTAACAACAGGCAACGTGATGGAAAAGCCTGGTGGTTTTTAAGCAGACGCCTGCTTCGAATGGGGGCGCCCTCTTGGGTCCGGCCTCTCTAGGATCCTACCCAGCGTCACACCCAAAAGCGATACTCCTGGAGTGTGCTGATGGAGTGAGGTGCCCACCCCCCCCCCCACTTCCTAACGTTCAACAGAAAAGGGAAGAAAAAGGAAAGAGAGAATAAAGAAAAAGGCAGGGGCCAAAGCAGAGTTCTCCATCTGCTCTGTTTTCCACCGAGTTCCTTTCAAGGCCTGGGTTCTGCTAAGCCCTCGAAAGCCAGGGCATCATCTGTCCACTTCCCCTTTGCAATCTGCCGCCCTGCCCGCTCCTGACAGCCATCAATCACCCCGTAATGTGCTGACCTCAAGGCTCAGGGGACGGAATTTTCAAGTCAAATGTAGCCGTTAACATAAACAAAGCATCGCCCTGGGTTTCTTTCTTTCTTCCCTTCTCTCTCTCCCTCTCTCCCCTGTCTCTCTATGATTCTGCAGCTGCTGCTGGGGACTCGGTAGGCAACAAAAGTGAGGGCAGACAGGCAGAGTGGATTGGCAATTCTACTTTTCTGAGTCATAACAATTATGACGTCGTGATAAGAACATTTTCTATGAATTTTTAAGTACCGGTTATCCTGTTTGGCAATTGTCCCCGGGGAAAGGACGGCAGATTCAACAGGACTGAAGGCTACAACCCAAATGTCCTGAGCAAGGCAGACCTCGGTCGGGGTCCCTTCGGCACCCACCCCCCACGTGCCCCGCTAACTGGGGCTCACTCTGCTTCTTCAATAAAGCAGTTGTCCTTTAAGCACATTTATATGCAAAAGACTTCCATATACCAAATATAGTTCTGTATGCCAGCGTTTATTTTTAAACATGAGGAAGAGTCGCCCATAATAAAGCTCATGATGAATGTTATGCTCCTCAAAATGGTTTTCAGGGGAAGAGGAAGAGCAACTAGAGGGACTAGAGAGGGAGAACGGGGGCTTTTACCCCAGGGTCTCCCCCTTCTGTTCCACAGCCACCTCGACCTCATATCCAGGCAGATCCCACGCAGGAAGATGCCTCCCACCCTCCCATCCTCTCTCCCTGCACCCTGACAGCAACACACAGGGGACCCAGCAGGGGAACAATGAGCACAGGCAAGGTCCTCAATGCCAAAGGGACGGTCCTCAGAAATCTAACCCACTGACCCAGAACAGGGCAGGCAGCCCTGCGTGAGCCCGGTGTCTGGCCAAGCTCTGTTCACGTGCTGCAGTCAGGACCTCTGAGTCACCAGTGAGGCCCACTTGAGATAGTAAACCAAGGTGATGAAAAGCATCAGACTGGGCTCAGGATACCTGGGCTGGGCTGGGCTGGGCTGGGCTCTGGTTCTGGCTCGGGCGGCTGATCTTCTGTGTGACCTTGGCCAAGTCACTGGGCCTCCATTTCCTCATCTACATAATGGCGGGAGCTAGGGTAGAGAGACCCCTCCAGGTTCCTTCCAGGCCTAACCTTTCATGACTACCTGTCAAACCACAAGCTCCCCTGGCAGCTCTCCCCCAGGCACAAGGCTGCACTGGCCACTGAGGTTTCTAAGTCCCTCAACCAGCCTAACAGTGTCATGACATCCACACTCACATCTTGAAAAACCCTGGGGTTCCCCTCTAATTCTTTCTGGGACAAAAATCACCAGCGAGGCTGCCAGGGTATCCTGCTAAAAGCCACACACAATGACAACAGGATATAAACCTCACGACCGATTCACCTTCCAGCAGCATCTCCCTCACCTGTGGCCCAAAGCCCTTCCAAATCTGAACTGAGCTTAGAAGGCACCATTACCCCAACCATGGAAGTGAAGTGCTGGCCAAAGGCACCACCACAAGAATGGGGCTCCCCTCACACCAGGCCCACCTTCCTCAGTTCTACTGCCACAGGAGCCGGTGCACGCCCGTCTCAGAGGGCAGGGGCTGGAGCATGCATTTTCCCTCTTTGGCTCCTCTGGCTGGTGGGTTGGGAAGTGAAAAGGGTCCCCTGATAGATTAAGTAGCTAGAAGCCAGTGCCTGTTCCACAGGTCCAACAGAAAGTTCCAAAAAATATTTTGGAAACTCTCTGTACACCTTTAAACTGGGGAAACAAACTATCTCCTGGGAAGAAAGGGACTTTGAAGCCCAAACAAAATTCTGCTCGTGGAAGAGAGATGGACACACCACACCATCAAAGGCGGGGTAGGGGTGGGGGTGGATCTGAACACACCTGTGACCCTGAGGATGAATGACAGACTTTTTTTGTTAAAGGCTGTTCAAGGCAGACACATAAGGAAACCTGCATATTTATCTCTCTGACATTTTAAAATATGCTGCAAAAAGCTGAATCTTAAATCAAGATGCATTTTTCAAGGCATGTTGTACCAGGGACAAATCCACTTCCTTTCTCCCTTCAAGGAGCGAGGATTACTGTATATGACTGAGTCTGGGCTTCCTGCACAATCAATATTGAGTTATGTTTTGGAGGTGGCAGACCTGCCGGCCAGGCTGGGGCTTGCAATCACACGTGGTCCATTATCAAGGGCCTCTGCCTCCCCCAGGGCCCTGAGGCTCAGCCCAGGCCCCATGCTACAGGGGAGCTGAACAAAGCCTCAAGGAAACCATAGGCTCTGTGAGGGTTCACCGGAAATGGACATTTTCCAGACCCAATTCAGGGATCCAGCTCCCCATCAATTGTTCCAAGGCACCATCCCAAGCAGGGAGCCCCCAGCTTCTTAGAATCTGGATGCCACAGCAGCAAATGCTCTACACAAAACAGCTGCACCTCCCTGAGACCTGGGGGAAGGCCCTCCTCACCTCACAGTTCCCGTCAGGCTGCTAGGGCTGGGGTGGGCAGGGGAGAGGAACCCTGGATTGCTTTTCAGGTGGATTTTGGTCAAATGCTCCATAAGCTACGGCGAGAGCCTTCAACATTCACTAAAGGGCTGTACATCGCAAACAATCGGGTTTACACCTGCTGCCCTGACACAATGATGCATGGCATGGCCTGTTATGAAAGTATCCTGGCTTAGGTATCATTTGGTCCCTAACGCACACCCCCACCCAGAGCCTTGAGCAGAAGGAGGAAAGATACCTGCATTATTCTCCCCTTAGGCAGTCCCCAGAGCAGAGAGGACAGGACTGAAAATGCGTAAGCAAGTGCTCTCAAGGGCTCTCATCAGACCTGAGCCAGAGGGAGACCTGGGCCAAGCTCCACTGTCAACAGAAAAAAAAACCAACATCGATAAATATAACTGCTGCCACCATGGAGGGAGGCTACCCCAGGGGGCACTAGTGCCAGGGGAAAGAGGATTAGGGGTGACCATGAGGGACTGTTACCAGCCCCCTCTTACCTTACACCCCCCATCTTAACCTGCAGTTCAGAGACGAGTTAATAACACACCCCAGGCATCATCCACCGGCCTCGCTCACCTCCCCCTGCCTACTCCAAGGCCCATTCCTGTTTTATTCACCCTTGTGGTTACCACAGTCTTCCTGGCATTGAGTATAAGAAGTTACTATAAATCAGCCTCCCAGCAGTCCCTTGGGGCAAAGGGGAGCAAGGACAAACCCTAGTCCATGGGGGAGTGAGGGGGGGGAGTCCTCTCCCTCCACTTTCATCTCACTCGCCTCCCCTGGCCATCCTCCACCAGATTGGACAGAGGTTTTCAGAGCTCCCTGTCTATCACCCTCGAGGTGAGGACACCAGCAGGCTCCTACCTGCTGACGCAGCCCAATCTCAATACAACCCACAGCTCCAACCTTGTGCCGTCCAAACATTCCTTCCCTGAGCCCAAATCTGAGGGACACAACGGGCCCAGAAATCCCCAGGACAGGCTCCCAGCCACGCCAACGCCAGGCAGCGAAGAGATACCATTAAGAGATGGTCAACAAGGGGCACCTTGAACCATGCCATCTCTCTAGAGCACCCAACTCTGGGTGGGGGCCGCCACACTATGGTGGGGACAGGGTCTTGGGAGGCCTGTTACGGCAGAGCCTAGGAATAATGCGGAAACAGCTCATTACAGTCATGAAGGCAGTGCTAAATGGTTTATTAAACCTTTCAAAGAAAAATACATCCATCAGTGCAAGTGCCCTTGCACTGCACAACAAACATCAAGCCCTTGAAAATTTCCTCATTCTAAGTAGAAATAAAGGTTTATACATGTATACACACATAAGCATATGTCCCGATATAATGACCTCCATATGTAAAGTCATCTGCATAGAAAGAAACACAGGTACATGGAGAGACAAAGGCATGCTATGTGGGTAAGGGCATGTTATATTCTAGAAGTGTGTGCATGCACGCACACATACTTAAACCAGATGCCAAATCATTTCCAGATGCTGCAGTCTAGGATATCCTTTGTTAAGGAAGAGGAGAAAAAAGCTTGCCCTTCATGGCCAGATACTTGGGTTCAGGTTACATGAAACAGGATTAGTTCAGAAAAGAGTACAACTTCACAGCCAAGGCAAAAACCAAAGAATGAAAACCATGTAAACAGCCAACACAATTGCAAGACTGAACACAGTGACGAAAGGCCAAAGGCTTCTGGTTTTACGCTGACACCCCTCCCTGCACCTCACACCTGTGGTGTCATGTGGAGTAGAGATCTCTCAGGCCTAATAACAGGGCTTGAGTTCCTCTCACGACAAAATCCAGCGGCATTCAATCCAGGTGAAAGGCTGCACAATTTGATACCTGCCTGTGCCCAGTTGACCCAGGCCATGCCCATCAGCTGGCCAACCCTCCTCTGGCAACCTCTCTACTCTGAGTGGTCACCACCAAGGACAAACAGTGTCCATGCCCACAGCATGCATGCAGAGAAAGAAGTAGCAAAGAAGGGACAAAGAATGGCGGGGTCCCTTGCCCCGATCACCCACCAGCACCCAAGGCCAAGGCAACAGTCCTCCGGTGAAGCCAGAATTCTAAACGCACGCATGCCCTGTGCCTCCCAACACAGGCCTTATCCCACTAGTCTATGTCACCTGCCCTTCCCAAAAGCCTCCAAACGCAGGTCCATGTGGGTCACACTCACTTTCATGAAAATCACTAGTCAAAGACCTGCAGGACTGGAAGGCCACTGGAGGTTATCTAGTCCAAACCATCTTAACTCCCAGATGAGAAACCAGGGTTCAGAAAGGTTAAGCAACTTGCCTAAGGTCACACAGCTCACAAGTAGAAGAGCTGGGATTGGATCCCAAAGCTGCCTGGCTAAGGCTACGCTCCCTCCACTTGGCTAAATTCCTATAAGCCAGCCGCCACTACCAGTCCTAGGAGGCAAAGGAAGTGACAACTGGGATAATCGGACACTGGCAGTCAAGGAAGGCAGTGGAAGCAGTGGGGGAAAGGAAACCCGTGTGGCAGTCACAGTCACTGCACCAGCCCTGCAGAAGCACCAGCAGAAATGAGATGCCAGGAAACCAGAAGTGGAGGAGGGGGCTGCAGGGGGTAGGAGACCTGGGTCCTAGTTCTGGTTCTGCCACTGATGACCTGAGAATGCCTTGGCCAGGTCAAGCTGCAAATCTGGGCCTTGTTTCCTCATCAGTAAAATCAGAGGTCTGGACCAAATGGTCCCTGTTTCAAGTCACCAGGACCTGATTATAGCGTCAGCCATACTCACTGGTTATGTGGCTTCCAATAAGTCACTCCGCTTCTCCATGCCTCCATTCCCTGACCTGACAAGGAGGTGCCAGGCTCCCAGGGCTCCTTGGGAAGTGCTCTGAGGAGACCATGTAAGCCGAAGGGGTGCTCCCAACTTCCCTGGAATCAGGACAAACCAGAGCCAGTGTTCCCAACTCCCCTGGCATCAGGAGGGACTACAGCCAGCTGACTGGCTTCCCTGGCTGCAGCCAAAGCTGCAGCTGGACCAGGAGCCCAAGTGGGAGTCAAAAGCATCAGAGAGCCCGGCTGAGTGCCCACAGGGGACCAGAGGGAACAAAGTGTGTCACTGCTGGCACACAGGTCAGGAGGCGAGCAAACGCAGGCACACACCTCCTCCCACGCAGCATTGTTCCCGGTGCCTCCGTCAGCAATTCTGCTGGGCTTGACAGCCGGGGCTTCCTAATAGGGCAGGCTGGACCTGGCAGACACCCGGTCACTTCCCCTCCAGCGGTCCACAGGGACGCACCACTGCCTGGGGTGGGGGACGTGCCAGGAAAGCTGGGCCTGTCCTCAACAAAAGGCTGGGAGCCAGCCAGCTACATGGGTGGGCCCTGGTGGGGTGTCTCTCGTCTCCCACACAGGTGGTCTCCTCCACCCTCTCGCCTCTGCAGGAGCCCAAACGGGTGAGGAGTCACCCAGCAGCAGGGAGCTCACTGCCTCCGCTCAAAGGGCCTACTCCACAGGCACCTGGTATCCAGATTTAGGAGAGCTGACCCTCTCGCATTTACACACTCACCCGCAGGCCCTGGTCTGCCCTGGATCCAAACACAGCAGCCAGTATCCTGCAGATAGTCTGCCGCAAAGAACAAAGAGCACAGTCGGCTCTCTCCCCACCCCAACCAGTCTCCCCAAGCCTGCAGGGTCTAAAAACTAAGAACACTTATCCATGCTAGTTGGGTCTGATTCCCAGCTCAGCCACTTAGAAGCTATATCATCTGGGGCAACTCACTTAACTTTGTGTTTCAGTTTCCTCCTCTGTAAAACAGAGATAATAATGGAGTTGAGGTACACACACACACACACACACACACACACACACACACACCTGTTTAGAATTGTGCGTGGCACAGAGCAAGGACCATACAAAAGTCAGACGTTATTAAAACTGCTTTCAAGCTAAATGCCATCATTTCCTTCAGCGTTTCTTCATTCAGAGTCTCCAGCTGACTGACCATCTACTGACCCTCTACTTCACTCAAAATAGCACAGGCTCTGGGTTCCAGCTGATTCTGCCACTTTTTTGCAGTGTAACACTGGGCACAGTGTAACTTCTTTTTTCCTCTTCCGAAAAAAGAAGATCCTCTGACTTACCTCAAAGGATGAATTTAAAGATGGAATGATATGTGTGTAAAACACCTAGCTATTATTATGAATTATTAACAATAACATCATCCTTCTCCTTATGGACACAGTCCTCATTCAGCGAGCCTGAGTCACTTTCTTTCAGTGATGGCCAACTGCGGGCACACAGAACCGACTGTCTGGTACATTCGAGGGTCACTTTCTTGCTCACCATTCAAATGAAGCTTCCTCATCCTGCGCCTGTGAAGTTGGGTTTTTTTTTTTTTTTAACCCACCTACAGGACTTTACATTTATGCCTATTAAATTCCATCCTGTTGTTTCCAACCTGGAATGGGAGCGGGAGGATTCACTAATCAGCTCTGACTCAACCAGCACAGAGGCGCTGTCCCTGGAAGAGCTGAAAACACCGAGAAATGACAGGGCCCAAAGAAGCCAGACTCTCAGAACTGAGAAGGTGACAGCCACAGCTGGGAAGGTCTTGGCCAGCTCTGCCCTCTGTTTGTCCAACACCCGGATACAAGAGACAGCTCTTATTACCAGGGTTCTATCAAGGAAGTGGGGGGAGGAGGGGTACCATGCTTTCAAAAATAAAGCCACATGTGCAAACTGTTGTCATAAACACGGCCCCCTTGCAAGGCATCTCCTGCATTCCTCCCCACACAGTAATGTGTTTCATTTCTTCAACATAAACACAATCAGATTTATTGCATTCCAGCAATATTTCCAGGATGGGGACTGAGAAAGCTGCGTATCTTAGGAATAAAAGGCACTCACGCATACGTGGGCAAAGAAAAAGCAGAGAAAGGGCAAAAACCACCGTCCAGACTCTGGGGCCAGGCGACTGTGCACCATGCAAGAACATTTATGCAATCAGCCCGCAAAAGCTGCAGGAAACAGAGGCCAATTCAAGGTTGGGGTTCAAGGTCATGTGTCGGGCCAGCCTTAACACTTGCCCACCACAGGCTACAGAGCTTCACACCGTTTAAAGTCTATCTCCCCGATCCCAGACGCATCAATTCACAAACCCTTCCTGGGACCCTGAGAGGGCCGACAAAGCGTGAGCCTCATCTCTGCCTGTCCCCAGGAGCCAAGTATGCACGTAAGATCCAGGAAGACAAACACTCTGTCCCCTGGAATGTGGCGGAAAAGCAGTTGGGGGCGGGGTTCTCTCTCAAACTTTCATCTCTTACTACTTCTCCCAGGCTGGATGAGGCAGCACCCACAGAGGGATTCCTGGAGAATGCAGGCAGGAAAAGGAAGCAGTTGGGGGAAGGGCAGGAGAAATGAGTCTCACGAGAAGGGAGGAGCCAATGTGATGTCATGGGACAAGCATGGGCATTGGAGCCAGAGAGACTACTCAAATTCCAGCTTTACCACTTCCTGTGTGGCTTCGCACAGATTACTTAACCTCTCTGAGCTTCAGCTACCACATCTTTCTGCACATCTGTAGAAAGAAGGCAATGACACTCCAGGTCCCAGCCAGGTACTTCTGCACCTTTGGTGAGCACTAGCTTTTTAAACCTCTCACCATCCATTCAGAGGGACTATAATACGGTAGGCCATCTACTTCCCTTTTTACCTACCAGTCTTAGCATCAGGCACCGCAAACACGAGTTTAAACAGATACTGACTGACATGTCCCCCCCCACCTACTTTGGGGGACCCACTCAACCCCCTTCTGAAACCTCAGAGACTCTAGCTCCTCCCCTCTGCTCTCACTAAGGAGAAGGGACTGGACTCAATTGCTGTGCAAGCTCAGTGGGCACCGCCCAGCTTCCAAGTACCTGAAAGAGACAGCAGCACTGGCCAGGCCCTCCCAGGCCCAGGAAGACAGTGGGTACCTGACAGATGCCCCCGCCTCTGCAGAGCAGCCCGGTTCAGCAGCTTTTCAAAGTCAACAAAGTAAGGTTTTCAAATCCTAAAAGGCTTCTCAAGCCCCTTCTAATCTGCCTGCCATTTTGTTTCGTCTGCTCAGCTCAAGTCAAGGGGAACTTGACATTTGGAATACTAACTGCAAATAATCCCATGCCAAAGACAGGGCCTGGCATGCTGCAGTGTCAGCATGTGGCTCACAAGGATGGTGGGAACACTCCAGACATTCCAGCTATTTGCAGAGGGTCCCAGAAGGCACATGTCGGGTCCGGTCCCTGTGGCCACCTGGGCGGGGACCACCCAGAACTGTCAGCTACCCCAGGGGCAGGGCTGCCCCTAATTCACTGGCTTCCTCAACACCCTGCCCTGGGCGTGGCAGAGGAGAGATGCTATGCAGGATGCTACGTTGGCAGAACCTATGTTGGATGAATGAATGCATACACACAGAGTGGAAGTGGAGAGGGCACTGAACCAGGACATATTCTGCAAACTCCAGGTGTGAGCCCTGTTCTGAAGCAGCCTCAGGTGAGCACTCTGCTTCATGGTACTTCCACTTTGCAACAGACCCCACAGCTGGTCTAAACAGTGAGATCCACCAACCACCCTCCTCCCCCAGGGCCACAAACCCCAATCAGCAGGATATGCAGGTAGGACCCCATGCCTGTCCCTGGCATGCACACTCAAGGCCCTGTGCGCCAGCCAGGCCAGGGCTCAGGGTTTGTGGACCTGGGTGTCTTGACCCCTGCTGTGCGATAACCCACTCAGGCCCGCCCTTTTAAGAGGAAGAGGGGCAGGAAGTGCCAAGAGGCCAGAGGAGGCAGAGACTTCAAGGGCAGGCTTTGCGGGGCTGAGGCTGACCTCCCATCTCCGACCTCTGAAGCAACAAGGGCTCAGCTGACATACAGTGCTTTTCAAAGGCAGCGAGCCCTTTGGGCATAAAAATAAAATTCCAGGACCTCAACTGAATAAGATACAATGACTATAACCATAATGTCACATATGTATACCCTCGGCCCTCCACAGGCACAGGCTCCTCATCCACGCGATACGCAGGTTGTCTGAATCTGCGGAAATGGAACCTGCGGATACGGAGGGCCAATTGTAGTAGGCCCTTTTATATAAGGAACTTGAGCATCCATGGATTTTGGCATCCACCAAATCCACGGGATCCTGGAACCAACCCCCGCAGATACTGAGGAACTGACTGTACAAATAAAGCTCAACAGCAAATAAACCCATGTACACACGTGAAACCTCCTGTCCAACAACGCATTAGGTCAACTCCTGCAACTCATCACCTCCTCCAGGAAGCTGTCTCTGACCATGCGTGTGATCTGGGCGCCCCTCTTCTGTGTTCCCACCGGCCCTGTTCCCCCTACTACGATAGCACTGGATCCCCAGAACCTCCAACAGAACCTGGCACATATGCTCAGCTTGCATAAGCTAAAGCAAACGTTTATTTATTGTCCATTTCCCCAACCAGACTATAAAACCCTTGAGGGGGACTTCCCTGGTGGCGCAGTGGTTGGGAATCCGCCTGCCAACGCAGGGGACACGGGTTCGAGCCCTGGCCCAGGAAGATCCCACATGCCGCGGAGCAACTAAGCCCGTGTGCCACAAATAGTGAGCCTGCACTCTAGAGCCCATGAGCCACAACTACTGAACCCGCATGCTGCAGCTACTGAAGCCTGTGCGCCTAGAGCCCGTGCTCCGCAACGAGAAGCCTGCTCCGCAACAGGAGAAGACACAGCAATAAGAAGCCCACGCACCACAACGAAGAGTAGCCCCCGCTCACCACAACTAGAGAAAGCCCGCACGCAGCAAAAGACCCAACGCAGCCCAAAAAAAAAAAAAAAAAAAAAAAAAATCAATCAATAAAAATAAATAAAATTAAAAAAAAAATAAAATAAAACCCTTGAGGGATAATACTTTATTTGACTTCACTTTGCAAGTACCTGAAAAAGATCTAGCATGTATCTCAAACTGGAAAACCATCTGTTGAATCAATAAGGGAGGGGATGAGCCTATGGCCTCTTACCTATGCTGCCCCCTCCACTCCAGGAAGGAGTCTGAAGAGCCCTGGAAAATCTAAACCTAAGAAGACAACTCCAAACTACCCAGGGTGACGGCACAGCCAAATGGGTCCCTCCGCCTTTAGCGAAATCTATGTACCCAAGGGGCATGAGCTTGAGTTTCCATACAGACCCAGGCAGCCAAGGGAATTCTCGCTTCCCGGCTGAGGCTAAACAGGGACCCAACCACAAACATCCAGTAATACTGAACATGACGTGAATGGTGTAAAAATAGCTCCTGTATCTTGTGCCCCCACCCTTCTACCCAGCAACACAAAGGGCAGAACAAAATGACACCCCTAACAAGCCTCAGCTTGTTCCAGCACAGACAGCCCCAGCCTCCTACATCTGGACCAGCTGCTGGGAGCCAACTGGGGATTCCAAATTACATTTTAATTACCATAATTTTTCACAGGTACCTGAAACCAGGCCGTGACAACCGTGCTAGAAATCCCCAAGTATGACGCGTGAGGTTGGTGTTACAAGTCAGTGTTCTACGCACACACCTTTTCTCCCGTGCCCTTCATTTCATGGGGCACTTTACAGTTTGCAGAATGATTTCAGGGCCCTTCTCTCACCCAGAGGCTCTGGATTAAGACAACATGGTTTAATTCCAACCTCTGAAGTACAGTGCCCTCTACAGAGACCTTGGATTAAAGGGGGGTGTGCAGATTGGGGTTGGGGAGTGCTTTCTCATCCCACAGGGTTACTAGGAATATTAAAGACCAAACAGAAACCATAATGAAGATTTTTAAAGAGAAAGCATCTATTTAGAGTACTTCACGCTGGGCAGATAGTGGATGCTTAACCGACAGACGTTCTCAGTGAGGACGTGTCTATACAGCTAGCGGTTAGGAGAGTGAGCTCTGGAATTAATCTGCTTACATTTGAATCCAGGCTCTGCAACATTTTAGCTGTGGGATCTTAAGCAAGTTAATTAACCTTTCTGGGCCTTAGTTTCACCAACTGGAAAATAAGGACAATAGCAGTAATTACACAGGCACGTTGAGTCCAGTGAAATAAAAACAAGTGAAGTTCTAGCAGGGTGCCCAGCCCCAGCACATAGTAAACACTCAAAAAAAAAAAAAAAGTATTTACCAGGGGAGAGGGGAATTGCAAGTGTCTTAAAAAAAAGCGAAAGGCACAACATACGGTTCAGCTTTTAGCTCCCCACTCAGGCACACATCATAAGTGAATTCTAGAAGAAAGGGTGGTGAGGGGAGCAGGACTCTGTGGCTCCCCTGCTCTAGTTCTGTCTGAAAGCTCACATCTTTCTCCCCTGACCCTGAGGATAAGTGCCTTCAAGGAAGGGACTGTGTCATGTTGCTTGTTGGTAAGCCCTCGGGTCCCTGACATGTGACTGGCATAAAACTTCGGCTCGGTCAATATTTACAAAATTAACTGAACAAATTAATTTATCTCTCTTGCCTCTGTGCATTCCTGATATCAAAAAGAAGCAGGCTACACAAAGAAAATCCTCGAAAGGTGGCTTGTCTCTTCGGCCGCGGTAATATACGCCAAGGGAGTAGACCTCCCCGGGCGGCCCGTGTGCCAGAGCGCCCGCCCGACCATGCAGCTGTTTGCTGCCACAGAGAAGCAGAGCGCTTCCTCAGAAAGGCCCCAGGGGCGCTGCTCTCAGAGGTGATGAGTGGCATCAAGCCCACCCATGTCCCCACATTGTGGGAAGCCCCACACCCACTGAAAGTCAACGGGGAAAGGGGACAAACGGAAAAGTGGCTCCCACTGAAACCCCAAAAGAAAGCCTACAGGCAGTGAGGAGCAAGGACACGTTTTATTTTTAGCCACGAATGATGGAAAGTTACTCCCGGAATGGTGCAAATTCTGCTTCATCACCCTCAGAACCTTCCCAGGATCCCCAGTGGCTTCCCAGGGAAATGGCGACTGGTAGGAGGAGAGAGGAATTCCTGAGGCTCCCTCAGCAGAGGAGAGGGAAGACACAGAAGAAGGAGGTGAGCCAGGTGGAGGAGGAGAGGGGGGTCTCCGGGAACCACTGTTCCCCTGAGCCCAGATGGCTGGAAGCAACGGAGGCTCCTACAAGTGGTCACAACTCCCCTGGCTAGTAGGAGGCAGGGGGTCCCCACCAGAGCCAATCCAAAACCCAAGGCTGGCACCAACCCCCGCTCACTGGGAGGCACCGGGTTATGGAATCGGAAAGACTTGAGTTCCAATGCTGCCTCTGCTGTGTTCTGAAGCAGGTACCAAAGTTCACCAAGCCTCCACTTCCTCTTCCACGAACTGGTGTCACCACGTGCGGCAGTAAAACGATGCCTGCCCAGTAGGTAGCTGGTGCTTGATTAATCACCTTTTAACAATGAAACCGGGGCCCAAGTAAAAGCCTTCACAGGCTCTGCTGTGTGACCCTAGCCAAGTGGTTTCTGTTCTCTGACCCCACATCTTCCCACCCACCAAGAGAACAGGCAACCTTTGAGGGGCACCAGCTCGGGGACCCCGCACCCTAACTACTGCTCTGTTGGCAGAAGTCTCCTCCTTTCAAGGGTTGGGGGCTCCACTCTGAAACCATATCCTGACCTCAAAGTGGGCCCACACCTCTGGAAACATTAGAAAATCACAGCGAATTCTGATTACGACGTTTATTCCTTCTACCCTCACCCAAACCGTATCTATGGGCCAAATGGAATAGACCCTGACCCGCCATCCACCCATTCCGTGAGGATTTACTGCTCCTTTTCAGTGCCAAGCTGGACAGTGAATACTTAGCAAACAGGACAGACTAGTCCCTGCTTTCCTCAAGCTTCATTACTAAATGCTGTAAGATGTAAGTTAATTCTTTTATTATGCTTGTGGTAAGAGCTACAGAGGGGAAAGTACTGGGAGACTCGGGGGTCTGTAACAGGAGGCCTGACCCACCAGGGTCAAGAGGTGCCCTTTAGGCTGAGATCTGAAAGATGAGCGCAGGTGCTAACCTGCAGCCCAGGGAGAAAGGCAAGAGATGGACACCCCTTCCAGGCAGCAGGCAGAGAGAACAGCATGTGCAAAGGCACTTCTGAGAAACCAAGAGGCGGCCAGTGTGGCTCGAGGGCCAAAACAGAGACCAAACTGCCCAGGCTGGGGGCTGGCAAGGCAGGCTTTCAAATATGGATTGCCTCCACGCTCCAGCCTGCCCCACCCCCAAAGGGTTTCCTGGAACCTCTGGATTTGGGGAAATTTCCTCTGCACAGACGTCAGGAGAGATGCAGATGGTCCAGGGCACAGCAAGCAGGGCAGTCCCGAGCTCCAGAATCCAGGCATGGCATCCCAGCCTGGAACTGGCATGGACTTGGAGAAGGACCCTCTTCAAACACCCTTTTCCTGTCCCCATTCCCACTTGTTTTGCTTCTTCTCTTACTTTTATTTATTTTTAAACTGGGGCCTGCTTACCGTCAGGTTAATGCATTTTTAAAAAGAAAGCTTGAATGTGCTGTGGCCCTCCCTCAGAGGAGAGGGTGGATCAATAGCCCTCTTAGTGTTTTTTTCCTCTACCACCAGCAGGCCGGAGGGGTGGGGCGGGAGTGCAGGCCTGGAGCACGCCCTGCCAGGTGGGCCTGAGAGCAAGGCTTACCCCCTCCCTCTCCTCACTGCCTCCCTCTCCCAGGGAGCATCTCCCACCCGGCCCTGCACCACCCAGAGCGGAGAACCCAGGAAACAGGAGGAGAGCCTCGGCTAAGAGAGAGCACTGGACAGAGCCTGAAGACTTCAGTTCAATCTCAGCTTGGCCTCTTAGCAGCTTCAAAATTTTGGACAAGAGCCTTAACCCCCCTGTACCTCAATTTGCTTAAGGAACAAGTGGGGATCTGTCTAAAAAAGGAGTGAAGTAATGGGAAAAGGGATCTGTGAGGCTGCTGGCCAAGGCACCCAAGGACGCCCCACCCCTTCTCTCGGGCTCCCGGCCCCCCAGCCAGGTAGACGGCACCCTCCCTGGAGGAACAGATCCACTGGTTGTCACAGATCCTTCTTGCCCACCTCTCCCCACCCCCCCCCCGCCCCGGGTGAGCTGGCAGGCTTTGAGCTCCGTCAAGTGAAAGCCCTCCCCAATGCTGACAGATGGGGAGTCCTAAAATACAGCGTATGGATCATGTTTCGTGACTGGCAAAACATGCCAGCCAGGACACTCTGAGAACCCGGCCGGTTTTCAGGAACAGGATTTTACACATTTCCCAGGATTGGCGGATCTGCGCTCGCCTCCGCCCGCCCCACAAACCCCAGAGCCCGGATCCTGCACTGGGAGAATACTTAGGACAGGTGGAGGCCGTGGGGGAGGGGGAGCCCCACTACCAACAGGTTGGCTGTGCCCTAACCCTCTGCCGCTTTTAATGTCGTTGATACCCTTTACTGAGCACCTACTATGTACCTTGATGCGAATCAGGCGTTCGGCACTCGTTCTAAAGCCACACAGCCGGGGTTCCAACCCTGACTCTCACTTTATGGCCCTGGGCACATGGCTTCGCCTAACTGAACCTCCGTTTTCTCATCTCTGAAATAGGGTTCGTAAGACTTCCCTCACTGGGTCACGGTGAGCACTGGGGAAAGAACCGAATGTGAGCAGCTACAACCACCACAGTCCTTGTCACAACCGCAAAACTGTCGGGTAACTATTGTTGCCACTGTCCTACAGATGGCAAAATGGACACCGAGAGGCCATGTCAGCCAGCGGCGGGCGGGGTGGGGGGCGGCATGTCTGCTTCTGAAGGGCCTCAGAGATGGGTTTCAAAGGGTCTGCAAACCCCTGGGCTTATTATGCACAGTTGCTTTTACATGTGAACGTGCAGTACCGGAGGGCACCAGAGTTTATCAGTCTCACAGGGCTCGTGGGCCCGTAAAGGTTACAAACCATAGCTCCATACAAGCTTGTCTGCTCGACACATGAGGTCCGCCTGGCAGTCCTAGACTCCAGGATTTGGAGCAAGGATTACACCCCATTTCCCTCTCCCCAAGGGAAAGAAAGTAGTTCTTGGCAACATCAGTTACAAGAGCTCCCAACCAGAGAAAAGAGTCAGGAGAACCACAGGTAGTTAGGTGTGTGGGCAAGACCCCTGGAAGGGAAGCCACATGCTACACAGGTTCTAGAGTCTCAAGATCCATCATCTAGAGTCTCAAGAGGTACCTCTGGTTAGGTGTTAGGCTGAATCAGCCAAGTGGACAGATACTACCTCCTGAGGGCAGGGACATGTTTAGGAAATAAGCCATATCAACAAGACATAAATCAGGGCTTTAACAACATTAATCTTGGAGAGTATAAGTGCCAGAATTTTATGTTTGCTATCTAATTCTCTTCACAATGAACATATATCCGTGAACTTTTCTGGAAATAAGACATGAAACTAATCTACTTACAAAGCTACCTAGGTAAAGCGCACCATCAGGCTTGGCCTAATAAATACTTATGCTTCTGCCCGAAGCAGGTTCTTGAAGGCCCCCTCTGGGAATGGGAAAGCTATCATTCCGGGGGGCGAGTGGGGAGACTAAAGCACATTCCAGATACTTCTGTGGATCCTCTGTGGTGTGGTCATTCAGGGACACACAAAGAGTTCTGCCTCTCTGTAATGATGGCTAGAAGGGATGGCGGATCTAGCTGACCTCACATATTCTGATGGTCTGGTAAAGAGGTGACAGAATTGGGGGAAATGCCTAATTAACTTTTCTCTCTTTTTTTTTGGTTGGGAGGGGCAGGTCAAGGAGGGGAGGGATGGAGAACAGAACACGTACCCCTACCGCCTAAGCCCTCCACAGCAGACAGCGCTCTGAACCGTGCACAACCGTGAATTTCTTTTGGTGCATGTGGTTTTCAGTCCCAGTGTCTTGAGGATACATATAATCCAGACTTCCTATTTACATTACATTGGTTTTCACCAACACAATAGCTACAAATGCTTTCTGCTCCACTCCTGTAGCCTGTGTGGAAATCCTTGGCAGACCAGGGAGATTGTAGAGTCATGGGAAGACTCTTCCGACTCAGTGTCAGGTCCTTCTGCCTGAATGGGAAACTTCTGTGAGGGAAGACAAGGCACTGGCCTGAGCCATCAGATGCTGACCCACACGGCAAAAACACAGGAGCCACTATAAAAAAACTTCCTTACTGACCCCGCCCAGTATCTGCCATTCCAATAAAACCGTTCCTAGCTCCCAAGGCTGCCTGAACAGGCAACACCAAGAAGCACACTTCAAAGACCTTCTAAGTCCCACCCTCACTGGCAGGGAAGAAACAGAAGCACCGAATGTGAGCAGCAGAAACAAAAGGTGGTGGTTCCTGGCTACCTTCCCCATCTCCTTCTGCCAGAGGGCGGGGAGAGTAAGTCCTGGCTTGATCGAGGTGGCCTCAAAATTAATAGGGCAGGAAGGAAAAGCTTGTCGGTGTTTCTGAGGTCATCCCCGAGGCACTTGCATGAACATTTCCTTTAAGCTTTCTTTTAAAAACCCTGTTTCCACAGAAGTAGCCTCTCACTGTAAGGGCCAGGAGGCATCTCATCTCTGTGCAGGGCCAAGCCCGGAACCTGGCACATAGTGGATTCCTTACATAAATTTACTGGACTGGCTGCAATTACAGATTCGCCTAGTATCTTTAAGACCCCTTAAAATAGGAATTTGAATACCTCCTCTGGATACAGGCGCTGTCGCCTTGTATTGTGGGTTGAATTGTGTCCATCTAAAAGATATGTTCAAGTCCTAACCCCCAGTACCTATGAACGTGACCTTATTTGGAAATACAGATCATCCTCGACTTTCAATGGGATTACGAGAATATCATTAAGTAGAAATGCACTTAATACGTCAAACCTACCGAACATCAGAGCTTAGCCTCGCCTACCTTAAACGTGCTCAGAACACCTACTTCAGCCTACAGTTGGGCAAGATCACCTCACACACAGCCTATGTTATAATGAAGTGTTGAAAAGCTAATTCATGTAACATACTGAATTCTGTACTGAGAGTGAAAAGAGAGTGGTGGTCCAGGAATGGAATGGTGGTCAGTGTTATCTTGCTCACCCTTGTGGTTGCTGGGCTGACTGGGAGCTGCGGCCACTGCCGCTGCCCCGGCATCACAAGAGAAGATCTACCGTCCATCACTAGCCTGGGAAAAGATCAAAATTCAAAATCTGAAGTATGGTTTTTTACTGAATTCGTATCGCTTTGCCACCGTTGTAAAGTCGAAAAATTGTAAGTCGAACCATTAACTACTATGTTGTAAGTCTGTAGATCCTTTGCAGATGTAATCAAGTTAGGACGAGGTTGTACTGGGTTAGGGTGGGCCCTAATCCAATGACTGGTGGTGTCTTTATAATATAAGGGAAATTCAGGCACACAGACACACAGGGAGAACGCCATGGGATGACAGAGGCAGAGATCGGAGAGATGCAAGCCAAGGAACATGGAGGAGTGCCAGCAACACCAGAAACTAAGAGAAAGGCAAAGAACAGACTCTCCCCCAGGGACTTGAGAGGGAACGTGGCGCTGCCGACACCTTGATTCTGGACTTCTAGCCTCCAGAACTGCAAGAGGATTTCTTCTGTTTAAAGCCACCCCATTTGTGACAGTCTCTTACTGCAGCCTAGGAAACTTATACACCCTGAATTATTTCCAACCCGCCAACCTCCAGCTACGACCGTACCCACCCCTCTCTTCCTCCTCTGCACTGCTCCCAGTTCAGGGTAATGTGAGCCACCTTGACAACCGTGCAACCACCCTTGACCTTCCACCAACACCATCTGGGAAAGGTCAGAGTCCCCATTCCCCGTCTGGGTCAAAGTGACACAAGGTGACCTTTACTCGGTGGTGGGCTCTGCCCCTTGCCCTGCCAACTGAGAAGAGCCAAGGAGTGTCTGAGGCAATGCACAAGGTGTTAGGAAATACAGAGAAGATGTGGGGAGGGGGTGGAAAGTAGGTGCAAATTAGGAGAGTCAGCAGAAAGGGAGAGAGAAAAGGAGAAAGTTCAGAACAGAGCCTGCAGGTCAAGGGCACAGACAAGAGGCAAAGGAAGTAGCCCATCTCCCCTGCTCCCCATGGCCAGCCACATGCCTCCCCCACTCGCCTGATGCCTGTTGGAACTTTCTACTCCAACAGCCTGCCAAGCAGGTTAACACCCGGAGAGCAGTCTACCCACACAGCTGTTGCACTTTGAGCTTCCCCAAAGAGAAAGCCAACCCGATTCCGTCCAGAAGCTGGGCTTTAATTTGTTTTGCATTTTCAATACCTGGAACTTGAAGGGGCCAAGTCAACATCAAGTGGCCAAACAGCTGTCTGGGCAGAAGAATGGGGCCCAAGGTTCCACACATCGCCTCACCTGTGCCCGCTTAAGGAGAAGAGTCACCTGGGGTCCCGGGGCATCGGGGCAGGCGCATCCCAGTCTCAATCCCCTACCACACTCACAGCTCACGTGGCAGTACCAATGTGCCTCAAGTGGAGAGAGCAGGAGACTGACGGCAGTCACCGGGGAAGCAAGTGGCCTCTAAATCTCACCTCCACTTCTATAAAACCACCAGCAACAAAGCATCCTCCAGCAGTGGCAGTGGCAGCGATGATCGATAATACAGATCTAGTTGGTTAGAGACCACACCAAGACCTTGTACCACAATCTTCCTGGGCTCTGGCACTCACACGCAAAGCCAGTCTACAAAATAAAGCCAGCTTCACGGGACAGGTGCAGCACTGGAAAGGCAGCCTGACATCTTGTTGAGAACCTGGGCTGGGCTAGAAACCCAGCTCCACTATCTGCAAACTACACACCACTCAGCTGGCCAACAAGGATTTATCGAGCACCTGCTATGTGCTCTCTGAGGCCTCATCTGCAAAAATGGGGTGACAATACCCACCTTAACAGAGCTCATCCGAGGATGGAACACGATGGCAAACTTAAGATGCCCCGCACAATGTGGGGTATAAAAAAAGAGCCACTATGAAGGAGAGATGAGAATTGTTACAGTCCTATCTTCCAAACCAGCTTGAGACCCAAGGTCCACAACAGATTTCTGTACCATCCACTAGAACGTCAGCCCCACGAGCACAGACAGGGGTGTCATCTGTGCTGTTCCCCACCGTGCTCACAGCACCTACAACGGTGCCTGCCACACGGTAGGCACTCAGATGTTTGTTATACGAATGAAAAAACTGCTGGTTATCCAAGGCAGAAGCATCAAAACTGCCATGACACACTGAACATCCTGGCGATGAAAGGACAGAATACGAGGTTGTAAACAAGCAGTCCTGCCCCCCCAGCCAGGAACAAAAGGCCCTGGCGCCCAGTGGTTCCCTCCCAGTGAAGCCAAATTAGAAAGGGAGCCCAGCACTGCACTGCCTCCGGAGAAGCATGCTGGCTCCTCTTGGAGAAACCAGGTAAAGATTAGTGCTGCCTTCACTGTATTCATAAAATGAGGGCCAGAAAAACGTATCAAAATCTAGAGATGGCTCCACTGCAGTCAGGGTTCACGGCAATGTCGTCTACTTTAACCTCCCTCTCCTCTACCCGTTTCCATTTCAGGTTCAAACATATCTGGCGAGTGTCCTGGAACACATAACACAAAATGGTGCCACCTGGAACCCCCTGGCACATCACCCACCCGGGGGCCCTTCCGCCGTGGCTGCTGGCTGTCACTCCAACTCTAGATCTGCCCCAGATTAAACCTTACCAAACCCCAACCCTGGGTACTTCACTGGAAAGGCCTTTGCCATATCCATCCCTGCTGGCTGTGCCCCACATGCCACTCCCAACCTGGGGCCATGAAGACCCACTCAGATGTATCCCATGTGAAAAAGGCTTTGTGACAGAGGGACAGTGTACAGGCTGATCCACTGCCTTCCTCGAGCGTGTGACTGGAGGACCAGATGCTTTAGCCTCTCTGAGCTCCAGTTCCGCCATTCCTAAAAATGGGCATATATATTATAGCAAAGTACCTCCCAAAGGGTTGGTGTAGGGGACTCCAGGTAAGAACACGAGAAGGGCCCCTAAACGATTCCTTTTTACAAGTGCAGTACAAACGCTGTTCCTAGGAACTCTAGTCTTCTCTTTCTCACCCGTGTAAGAATGGACAGAAGTACAAGCTAGAAAACCATGCCAAGCAAGAGGCAGCCCTGCAAAGCAGTAGTAGTCCCATTTTTCTCAAGTGATTAACAGGTCCAAGAAAGGCTGGAGTGCGATTTACAAGGGCCACAGCCAAGAGAGATTTATAGGCGTATGGCCTTCCATGGTTTTCGGAGACTGTGCACAACCCTCCTTTGGCTGAGGATCTCAGCAGCAAGTAATTTTCTAATTGATTCATTAGCACTCCAATCAACTACTGCTTTAGACACAAAGGGCCCTGCTTGGGTCTGAATGCCTGAGCCAGGGATGCTGAGCTGAAAGGAACACTCCGGCTCCCCGGTGAGCTCAGCCCAGGGGCACGGAGACAGCCCCACATAGAGACCCTCTAAAAAGCACACCAACACCGAAAATGACTCAGAGACTGGAAACAGAAACAGAGCCTACACAGCTTCTTAAATGTTACTTTTCGCAATGAGAATTTTCTGACTGGAACATGATTATGCAAAAATGCTAAGTGAAAGAGGAGGAAAAGAGCCTGAAAGGAAATACTCCCCCAAAAAGTTAGCACAAAGTTAGTCTTGGTGGTGGAAAGACAGGTAACTTTTTCTTCCTTCTCCTTTTCAAAATGAGCATGTACGGGACACATAATTTCTTCAGTTTTCTCAGGTGTAAAACCACAACAATTATGCCCGATTCCCAGGGTTACTGTCAGGATGAAATTAGATCATGTATGAAATAACCAGAACCCAAGAGCTGTGGGCACAGGACAGAGCACCAGACTTCCCCACCAGCTCTGCGACTCGTGAGCCCACCTGCCACTCTCGGGCCAAGAATCAAAGTTATGCTCAGGGAGGTTACAAATTACTCCTGTCACCTGTGAATTGTTGAAGCTACAAATGCTAAAGTTCACAGATCTCAAGAGCAATACTGTAATAATTTAAATATAAATTAAGCTTTAAAAACAGTCTTCCTTCATTGTTCCATACTCCTTTGGCATGTGGGATATTCATGTAAGACAGGGTTCCTCAACGGACCAGGGCATTAGGAAGGAATCTCCAGCAGATACCCTAAGGGAATGATCAGAAACTGTGCTGGACCCTCGTGAGATTTGGGACCTGCTTGCTGCCTGTACATCCAGCTGTAGAGGAGTCCTCAAACAAAACATGGCATTTTGGAAGGACTCCTGACTCAACCCAGCCTGGATGAGAGCACGCTCCTCTACCCAGCCAGCCACCCACTCACCCATCCACCCAATCTATCTATCCACCCACCCATCCACCCAAACATCAAGTTTATCCTCCATAAGGAACTCCGGGTGAGCCAAGCGCTGGGAACTCCCAGCAAACTAACAGTCTTCCTTATTATGAAAGACAAAACACATCAAGTAGCCTCAGTCTGCACAGCCTTGGGCTAGACAGGGCTCAAGGTACATAAAAGGACCAAAGGCCAAGAGACACGACTTTGCTCATCAAAGCCCAAAGCTTCAGAACTAGCAAAGGACGCCTTAGGAAGCCTGAAGGGAACTGATTCAAGCCCTAGTTCCCCTAGCAAGGAATTAACTTGTTACCCTATGAAGTGACATCCTCCAGAAAAGCCAAATGGGTCCAAATTCCTTGGCTGGTAAGCAAGGTGGCTTCTTCAAGTGACACAGTGAAAAGAAGTCAAACTTCCACAAAACATCCCTAGGGAACCTTTGTCAGAAACTGTCCCACCAGGTCTCCCCCACTTCCTATGAGGCTCCATTTCTTCTCCAAACCCTTTCCCCCCTTCCCCTCACCTCCCACTCTCTAGAGTAGAAAGTCACCCATGTCGTGTCTTACTATGGCAACGTTAACACAACAAGGCAAACATAAAATGTGGGTGGCTACCATCTGATGAGTCTCATCTCGCTAGGACCCGTAGCAGGAAGCAGCTGCATTTCACTCCTCTTTTTTACCATCCAAGCATCTACCATGATCAGCATTGTACTCACTACTATTATTACTGTTAACAGAAATGTGCGGACAGTATAACTGCTCTGAATTTCAATACAGAGGTAAATTCTTTGTCAATTTTTCCTACTCTGAAACGGAAGATGGGGACTTTCCTGGTGGTGCAGTGGTTAAGAATCCGCCTGGGACTTCCCTGGTGGTGCGGTGGTTAACAATCCTCCTGCCAATACAGGAGACACAGGTTCAATCCCTGGTCTGGGAAGATCCCACATGCCGCGGAGCAACTAAGCCCGTGTGCCACAACTACTGAGCCTGCGCTCTAGAGCCCACGAGCCACAACTACTGAGCTGGCACACCACAACTACTGAAGCTCGCACTCTTAGAGCCCGTGCTCTGCAGAAAGAGAAGCCACTGCAATGAGAAGCCCGCACACCGCAATGAAGAGGAGTCCCTGCTTGCCACAACTAGAGAAAGCCCACACACAGCAACGAGGACCCAACACAGCCAAAAATAAATTAATTATTTTTTAAAAATAAATAAATAAGGGCTTCCCTGGTGGCGAAGTGGTTGAGGGTCCGCCTGCCGATGCAGGGGACATGGGTTCGTGCCCTGGTCCGGGAAGATCCCACATGCCACGGAGCAGCTGAGCCCGTGAGCCATGGCCGCTGGGCCTGCACGTCCGGAGCCTGTGCTCCGCAACAGGAGAGGCCACAACAATGAGAGACCCGCGTACCACACTAAATAAATTAATTAATTAATTAATTAAATTAAAAAATGGAACAGAGGATGGCTAATGGTAGAAGAACCTCAACGAAACCCATGAGGCTCAACCAGGACCCCCCACAGCAGAGCAGAAAACTCATCCACCTGCACAAAACATAAGCAGACTCTGAGGGGCACTCTCTGAATGGCAAACCCTAGAACTGCGGGAGAAACTTGAGATCTGGGTGAGAGTGAGGAGTTGACCCTCAGAAGCCCCAGGTTGCTGGCGGCCCTGCAGGTAATGCATCCCCAGGTGGTCGACCATCCCATGTGGCCCACCATCCCATGTGGCCCTTGGTTTCTTCATCTGTAAGGAATCCACTAAGGTTCCCCCAACACGCCTGCAATGATGAAGGCAGTTCTCCGAGGGCTTCGACCAACTTTGGAGCGGAATACACAATTTGTTTTATCTATTTTGCATCTAATGAGACCTCGGCCCTCTAATTAGAACAGGGCAGATCCATTCCTTCCATAGAAATCAGACCCATTGTGAGAGGAAGAACTCTGGGCCAAAATCTAAGCCAAAGTGGGAAAGATGCAGGTCACCTTTACTTTTACATCCTAAAGGTCCCAGAAATCTTCAGCTCAAGCCACCCCCCCCCCACTTCACCCCATGACTTACACACACACACACAGAACTAGCCCAATCCCAGAGGCTTCAACCTTGAAGACCTCTCCATTTAGCTGTTCTGAGATGCTTCCACCTGTAAAGGCCCTGTGTACTTGCTACACTCGCCACCACCACCACCCCAAGCCAAGAAGATCTCTCCCCATAGGAAAACTAGAGTTTGGAGGATCCAAGTGAACTACACGCAGAGTCGGAACCCAATTCCAACCACCCTCTCCCAGGCTCCATGGATGTCAACAAAAATGGGCAAGGTCCTGATGCTGCCCCCAAGGTATGGGCTGACCCCCATTCTCCCCTACGCTGCAGCTCAAAGACAAAGGAGGTGGCACTCAACAAACCCTTATTGAAATGTATTGAATTAGATGAAATTACAGATAAAAACTAGACAAAACCCTAAAGCCACATTCTACACTGAGAAGCCAGTCTGAGGTACAGCAGAGCAGAGAGACTTGGCCAAGATGCTTTTTCCATCCACGGAAATGGACCGAGGGACCCAAGGGGCCGAGGATGCTGAGGTTAATTCCTGTGTTTTACAGACAGGAGACTGTGCTGCAGAGGGGACCAGAAGATGAGCTGGACCCTGTGCCTCGGCTGTAGGTGGCAGACCATGTCCCCTCCCAAGAACACTGGTGCGTCCCAACGCCAGGCCAGGCTGGCCAGCAAGGGATTGTGAATCTCCCATCCCACTGCCCCCAGCCCCATCCTCCGAACCCAGAAAGCTGAAGCCCGCAGCCAGTGCGTCCTGCTGTCCATGGATACCCCTGGTCTTACAAGGGGGCATGTCCCTTTGCCATCTGCAGTGTAGGTGTACCTCCTTATCCCCCAAACTCCCGCCCATCAAGAATCACATTCTGGCCCAACCTTTCCCATGCACCTGCCACACACATGGGTGGGCAGCCCATCAAGGGCACGGTACAGTGTGGGGCAAGTCCTTGCCTGAGATCCCAGAGCCCTGAAAATAGACACACTCTCGCCTCTCTGGTCCTCTGCTTCTGCATCTATGAAGTGGAAGCAGTGATCCTCCAAACTGTCCACTGGGCCTTTAACCCGCAGACCTCTCTTCAGAGAGCTCACGACTGCGATGGGAAGAGGGAGTAAGTCACATAAAATTCCCTCACAAATCCCAGGAACCCTCAACCTCTCCAGAAGGGAGAAAATTCGGAGAAGCGAGAAACCCAGGAAGCCACCAATTGGCAATACCTCAGAACCTGGGCATAGGCTAACATAGAACTCTGCATGTTCTGTGTTTAGGAAGGTCTGGACTTCTGAACACGCCATCTACACGTACCATTTATCGGGCCCATGGATTTCCGGGTAATTACAGGCAAGAGGAAAAGGGGACAAACAGAGCAGACCCCTCGGAGAAAGGCGGGCTGAGAAATGTGAATGCCTCATGCCTTTCCAAGCCAGAAAACCCCTCCCTGTCCTCAATATAAGGTTCCTCTAAAAGTAAGGGGCAAGGTAGGCAGAAGCCCCTCACACATCCGGAGCCCCTCACGCCAGGACAGTGATCTGAGCTGCCCCTTCTCCCAAATGCGGCAATCCAACCAACATTTGCCAAGTGAATGAATGAAACCAGGTATTCCATTCTGCACCTCTCTGCCCCAGGCACGGGGCCGAGTCCACAGCAAACACGCAGCTAATGTGCTGAACTGAACCAAATTTCTGGACAACATCCAGCTGAAGGTAAATAAAAGAGGAGGGCATCAAGTGTAGAAATTGCAATGGGAGTCTCCCCCTACTTTAAACAGCCCCCCCCCCCCCAATCTAAGGAGGATTCTTGGCAAACTGAAGTTCTCCTAAAATCCTCCTAAAAAGTCAGTCCCTCTCAGGGCACTGAACAACAGGCTTCAGTTTACACGGTGGTGTTTCAAGAAGGCAGCTATTGTGTGCAGAAAGCGAACCTGAGTGCACACCCTTTTACCCACACCCCCCTCTTTGTGTGAGGGACACAGTCCCATGTTAGGGCTCCTGGAACCCAGCTCCCTCTCCTCTGCCCACCCGGCCTGGCCAGACCCCCATTAATGCACTGCTCGTGCCATCAACACTGTTGTTTTGGAATGTGCCAGTAATTCTAGTGGCAGGAACAGCAAGCTTTAAGCTCAGCAGAGAAACCAGCTGGAGAGGCAGCCTCATGAAATAATGAAATGCCAAACCAACCCCTACATCTTCCCCAGTCTTTCAGGTCACCTACCAGATTAGAAGGCCTGTTGCCACGGCAACCATATCTTGCAAGTGCCGGCTGAACTTCCCCATAATTTTTAACCCTTTAACTAGCTTGGAGAGGGTGGTGTGCGGGTGAACCCAACTGGCGGGAGAGTTGGCCTGCTCTAGGCTGCGCTTTTACAAATTAAAGCAAGAAAAAAGAAAAACAGCAGAGGGAGTGCAAGGGGTGCGGGTGCGGGGCGAAGGTCCCCAGTTAAGCCAACAGACAAACCGTGGAAAGGAAGCGCAGCACACATCCACCTTTCCTGTCCACCTCCACGCCACAAAAGCGTCGCGATGCGGTCGCACAGCAAACTTTTCATGCACCTGGCAAATCATCCAAAGCGCAGGAGCCGAAAATTAGATGGGAATAAACAAAGGCAAGATGGGCCTCCGCCTGCCCCTCCCGGCCAGGCTTCGCGGCCTCGCCGGCAGACAACTGCGGGCCTTCTGGGGTAGGCAGAAGGCGGCCAGGAGCCAGGCGGATGGGGACAGATGGCCAGGCAAGCACTGGCACTTTCCAGTTGTCTGATAGGCGCCTGCTGCCAAACAAGACCTCCCCAGCCCCCAACCCCACACACAGCTTGGGGGTGCAGTGCGGGCTCTGAGGGACACGGACGCCAGGCCAGGCCAAGCGCCAGGGCTCAGGGGAGCAGGCTTCTCCCGCCCTGACACCCACATCTGCAAGCCCTGCGAGGTGCGCCCGGGGGCCCCCCGAACTGCCCCGTACTCCCTCTCCATTTCGCAGGAAGTCTTCCTCCCCGCCAACCACTCAGCCCTCTCTGTGCTCAGAGACCAAAGTTCCTGAGGTCTTTCAAGGATGTATCTTTAAAATGACTTTCCTTGGCCTATCGGATTTGACGGGGACACTGAATAACACCGCCCAGAGGCAGAAAAACGCTGGCCATGGCTTCACCACTGCAGGTGAAGCCCCCCAGCTCACACCTCACCTTCTTGGGGGTAGGGGGAAGTTGGGGGGAGCGAATGGGCCTCCTGGTGGGAGCAGAGGCTCCTGACTGACTGGCCTAGGGACGGACCAGTGGGAGGCCTGTGTGGCTCCCCAAAGGACCAAGAAAAGGCCTCTGGGAAGGAGGGGAGGCAGAGAGGAGAGGCAATTTAGAGGAAAGAGATGTCAAAGAGGACAGGAGGAAGGGAGGAAAGGAAGCAGGCAGCCAGGGAGCGAGGAAGGTTCAGGGGCAAACGGGGCTCCAGAGAAAGCCCTGGCAGTGGTGGCAGGGGGGCAGCCCACCAGCATCTCCCCAGAGAGCCCGGCACGGTGCCTCCCCCCACCCACCCCCCCCCCCCCCCGGCAGCAGGCCCCTGATAAACGAAGCCACTGGGCCGCACACAGCTCACAGCCCTGCTCCCAACAGAGGGCTCGGGATCCACTGAGAGTGGGGCAGGGGGACGTAGGGCAGGCTGGGCCATGCTTCGGTAAGGTTGTGGGGAGAGGGAGAGGGTGCTGACACTATTAGCAGAGAAAAAGGAGCAACTTCAACCCCGCACACCCCTCCACACCCTGTTGCCTGGCTGGCCTGGCCACCTCCACCTCTCACTCGTGCAGGGGGACACCTGGGAGCAAGGCCAGTCCAGCGAATTACAGTCCTAATGTTCTCTCTGCCAAGTAATTAACGAGACGTACCACAAACGGCCCGGCGCCCGGAGAGGAGTGATGACTTTTATTAGCATGTTCACGGGTCACCCAGCCCTTCTGCATGCCGAGAGGTCAGTCGGGTTAAAGAGGAGCCGAGGAGAGGCCATGGGGTGGGGGTGAGGGGGGGCCCTGCCCTTGGGGAGAGGGAGGGCGCAGCTTCAACTGGAGTATTAGCCTCAGGCTGCACGCTTAAGAGGCACCTATCTGGGCACCATATTACACATGCGACACTGATAAAAGCAGCGGGGGAGGGACCCTCAAGGAAGGACCCTCCGCAGCCAAGGCCGGTGGGCAACCAGCGCTTACAGGGGACCTCCTGTACCATCCAGGCATGGGACAGTCCTTATCTTAGGGTCTCCTTCCCTAACCTACTCGAGGGCAGGGCTGTGACCGTACCTTTATATCCCTCTGTAGCATCTAGGACAGGGCAGGAGCTCCAAGAACATTTGCAAAGTAAAAAAGAATCTGTTTTTTCCATTTTAACCCACCAGATGGGAAGGCTGCCACCAAGCTTATGCATTGTTTGGTCTCATTTATACAAATCCTTTGGTTCATTCAACAAATCCTTATTGGGCACTTACTATGTGCTGGGCACAGTGCATTCAAAAATGAAGAGTCACACACCTGTCTGCCCTCAAGGAGCACCTCTTATCTGACAGCTCACCGTCCTGCTCTGACAGCTCTCCACTCCCGTCTCCTGCTCTCCTGCACGGTAGGCTCTCGGTATACAATGGATACCCTGAACTCTTTGATTCTCATTATGTATGCCCCTAAGGCCTGGCCAGCACGCCAAGCTCGGGTGGAGAGGAAAACAAGGGCAGAGTCTCAGGGCTTCTGTGCACATCCCAGTCCCACTGCTAACCAACCAGAAGCTTCATAAGCAATTCTACAACTGCTAAACTAAAGCCCCAATCTTTTAGGGAGTGCAGCTGGGGGCTTACTGCAGGGCAGAGAGAGCACCAGCAAAAGAGACAAGCCTGGCTCCCAGCCACAAAGGCTAACCTGCTGTGTGACAGGAGAATATGGACAGGTGGACTTTGACCCTCTGGGCCTCGGTTTCCCCTGCCGGTAAACCGAGGAGGTTGTCCAGTCTGATCTCTAAAGACATCCTAATAAACAACAACAGTAGAACAGTACGATCCGGATGGACAGGGCTCCGGGAACAAAGGATGCAGGAGGAGGATTCCAAGCAGAGCCGGCATCCTACTGGTACGTCCCCACCCATGTGCTCAACGACACAGGGAAACTCTATCCACGGCTCTGAATAATAACAGAAGTAACATTTAGGTAAGGTTGGGCATTATACTAAACCTCACTTAAGAGGCAGAGCTGCTGGCATTTGGGAGTAGGAGACAGGCCTGGGAACGTACTTGATACCTACCACAGAGTAAAGCGGATCACAGCCAGCTCTTGACTCAAGAGCATCTTCGGCCCCTGCCACACTTTTCCCTCTTGCCAACTGCAGATACTTCGAGGGTGCCCAGCCAAAACGTAGGGGCTGGAGGTCAGTTCTGGAAGCTACGCTTTCAGAAGAACACTGGCAAGCCAGAAGCCAGGCGAGATGTCTTCCAAAACAGAACAGGAGCTATTTTAAATGGAAACCCATTGGTGGAGGCGGAGGAGTTTTATGGGAAGAACAGAGAACATGAATGAGTTGCTATAATTAACCCCTCGAAAGAGCTGTCATAAGGAAGAGGAAGTCTTTCCACTTGATGGTGGTAATACCAAGAATACAGACTTCTAACCATTCTAACCATCTAAAACTGAAATGTGCTGTCCTGTCAGGTAATGAGTTCCCCGTCACTGGAGGCGAAGCAGAGGCTGTAGAGGAAACCTGAGCCAAAGAGACTCTCATATTCAGAAGGGACTTTAAAGGTTATCAACTGATAAAATGCTGATGAGAGAAAAATACAAAGGGGATCATTCAAGTCCTTCATGTTTTAAAATAGCTTTTCCTTTAAAAAAAAAAAAGAGTATAGGACTCCTAAGGGGATATGGAAATGTTCTTCCTGCCTCTCACTAACCTGCAGGAGGGCTTTTGATAAACAGAAGGTTTCCCCAATATCCTCGGTCAAACTCCACCCACACTTCTTCCCGGCTGCAGAGGTCACTGTGTTTTTGTGGCAAAAGCTGCAGGTGGTGACGGAGATGCTGGATAAGTAAGAAAAGCTCCATTATGTAAAGACTCAAATGTTTACGCCGCTTCTGTGGAGCAGAGAATCAGATCAGCAAACAAGTTCGGACAGCAGACCCTATGTAAGAAATGTAGTGGGTCAGCATTCATCATCCTAGGAGGATGAGCTGGCCCCGGTCCTCCCACACCAGCAGCACCCAGCCTGGCCTGCTGATGTGGACGGCAGACCACAGCAAGCACTCACCACCTACCCTGGAGAAATGTTCAGATCACAAATCAGTGATCACCACGCAGGCAAAGGGGGACCTCCGACCACTACCAGGTTTCCAAGAGAATCAAGCGCCGTATCCTAAGTGGCAAATCCTGCAGAGCTTTGTTTACCTGCTGAATTCTCAGGACCTAGAACAGGGCCCAGCACACAACTTGCGCTCTGTAAACGAATAAGTAATCCAAGTATCTCTTTTTCTCTTGTTTTGGAAGCAATTACATAACTTCTTTTCTCCAGCTGATTCACCCATCTCTTTGCATTCAGCTCAAAATATTGCACTAAAATTATTTTGCCTTCCCCGAGTCCATGGCGGGATAAAGGAGCTAGCTATCTAGAAGCTTAGGGAGAAAAGTTGTGGTGTGGGAATATGGAACGCTCAGTTTGAGCTCCAAAAGGGTAGGAATTTTTGTCTGTTTTGTTCACTGCTTTATCCTCAACTTTGTGGTATAATACTGGCACTCGGTATGCACTCAAGTATCTAAAAAGAATCAGCAAGTATATCCACTGTATGATCCTGACAACTCACTTTTCTCTCTAGGCCGTCTTTTCTCAACCATAAAATGACAGCGCTAGCGGGGCTCAGGGGTCCCCAGCCAGTTCTAATGCGTTTGAAAGTCTCTGATCCAGGTAAGCTGGCCTAGGAATGGCTTTGATCAGAGAAAGTCTGCCTGGGTCCTCGCCCCCGCTTCCCCCCACACCCCGTGTTTCCACAAGGGAGGAAGCTAGGAGGCAGTGTGGTCCCACAGAAGAAGCACAGGCTTTAGAGCCCAAATATTTCAAGTCCCAGCTCAGCTTGGGATACGGAAACCTTAGGGATGTCACTGAATTTCCCTGATCCTCAACTTCCTCTTCTGCAAAACAGCGGCCATGCCTAGGTACCTCTGCAGGTTGCAGCCTGGATTACACGATGATAATGCATAGAAAAGCACCTTGCAAGGGTTAAGGTTAGCAGAGAGCGAGGCTCTACAAACCCTCCCATGAAGAGGCACCCATGTCACTTCCAGCTCTAAACCTTACAATTTACTTCTACCCTCAATGGGAGAAGCCAATTCAAGACAAAGGATGATCAAGACCAGTCCACAAAATATCATTATTCAAAGATTCATGATCTGTAACTTGACCTGTCCTAATGACAAAGACATAAATTTTTATATAATGGTTCATCTTGAGCTTTTTGCTCCCTTCTCAGAAGACTGAACAGACAGAAGTTTAAAGCAGAGAAGGAGAAATATTTGGAAAATTGAACATCCTGAAAAAGAAGACAAGAGCCCTTCTGAAGCTGCAATTCAACCCACACTGGTGGCCAGCAAGGGATAAGCAGAGACTGACTGCTCCCCCCAATAGAGCTAGGCCCTCCCAGGAGGCGTGGCATTTCGGAAGAGCCTCTAGGATAGCTTTGGTCCCAGTGTGGCCTCAGAGAGGAGGTATGGAGCCTGTTCTCACAGAGCAGGGGCCATCCTACCCTCCTCCCCACAGCCTGGCAGCCACGCAAACAAGAAAGGCCCTCATCAGTGGTATATATCAACACAGCATCTATGAGCAGCAGAAGTGACATCTATGAGCAGCAAGATAACTGACCCTTCTGGACATACCGGATGCATTCAGGACCACCACACCACAGTGATGCTGCCGGGCAATGTTTGTTATCATTAAAAAGTGAAACGCCTCATTTTTAACGCTCCCTGACTGGGAGGTGTTACCATCCCCCCCACCATGGGTTCAGTTCTCCCTTCCTCACTAAAAGAGGGTATCACCAGAAGTTCTCCTGTAAAGAGACTTGGGGTCGGGGGTGGGGGGAATAATTAAAAGAGCTCAGGAAAGAAAGGGGTTCAAGTTCTGACAAAGGTTTCTCGGGTGGCTTAAGGCAAAATTTAGAATTTACATCTTTTCATTCACAGGCCGGCATTTTATTTAATCATCTTCATCCAGGTCTTCATCTCCACGGTAAGGACAAGCAGAGTAGACCACAAATAAACACACCCACAAAAATATCCTAGCGAGGAAAAAACCCTCTCTCTTTTCTCACTACTCACTCATTTCCTCACTCTACACCGGGAGCTCCCAGGAGCACACGGGGAAGTTACTGCCAGCACTGCATCCCCTAGACACTCCGAGCACCAAGTAGGTGCTCAATTAAGAACAAACTTCCTAGGAACTTCCCTGGTGGCACAGTGGTTAAAAATCCACCTGCCAATGCAGGGACACGGGTTCGAGCCCTGGTCCGGGAAGATCCCACATGCCGCAGAGCAACTAAGCCCGTGCGCCACAACTACTGAGCCTGCGCTCTAGAGCCCGCGAGCCAAAACTACTGAGCCCGCATGTCACAACTACTGAAGCCCGCGCGCCTAGAGCCCATGCTCCGCAACAAGAGAAGCCACTGCAACGAGAAGCCTGCGCACCACAACGAAGAGTAGCCCCCGCTCACCGCAACTAGAAAAAGCCCGCGCGCAGCAACGAAGACCCAACACAGCCAAAAATAATTAAAAAAAAATTTTTAAACCAAAAAAAGAACAAACTTCCTCATGGCCAAGGAGTGCAGACTCTCTACACCGACAGTCCTCATGTCCCCAAAACAACCTGGCGAAGAGTGGGGGTCACCAGGGGTTGCTTTGTGGAAAGAGTGACTTAGCTAATGAATGGGGAGGGGCATCTGGGCTCAGACCCACCCCTCCCCCTCTTAAGGCCACAAACAGTGGCAGCCCACTTGGTGAGTGAGGACCCAACAGGTGGAAGCTCCACCCCACCCCTGCTCCTCTAGGTGGCCCCTGCACAGGCACAGGCTCCAGAGATCCAGGGAAGAGGTTATTCCATCGGGAATGGCAGGTTTCCTACCCCATAAGCTCCTGGCCTTGAAAGCTTCAGGAAATAGCAGGCCCCCAACTCTAATTTTTCATAGACCAGATAGGGGGTTTTATTTCTTTAAGTTCTAGTTTATCTTCTTAAGCTGTCCAAACATTCGTCAGAGCATCTCAGCCACATGCTAGGCTGCCCCAGAGGTTAGTAGTGCTTTTAGTGTGGTGAATTTTTTTTCCCCTCATTCTCTTCCCCAGATAACAGCAATACCTCATATTTACAAGAGCTGTACGCTTCCCAGGGGTCTTAATTTTATTGGATGGGGGTGGTGGAACAGAGTGAATTGTCTCAAAGTGGGTTTGCATAGCACACTGTTGTTTTACTTAGACTGCATATTTACACGGGGAGTCTGGAAAGAGGGGCGTGGCATAATCCTCCCAGCCACCATCTTCAGGATACACCACTCTCTGGAGGGCATTCCTGGGAAGGGAGGCACCAGGCCTTAGGAAGCCCCCGCCAGCACAGCACCCCTGAAGCCCAGAAACTGTTTGCTAAGACACGGTTCTGTTTCCACAGGGAAAATGATAAAGACACTTTGCTTATCACAGTGAGATTTTCAATCCAGAACTGCAAACTGTCTTTTCAATCTTAACTGCATGCTGCCTTGTTTTATCAATCTGGGAAAAGGGGATTAAGTGTTCCTTCTCCCCAACACAAAGGAGGACACACAGGGCCTTCAGCAATAATGTGAATAATGAGCATTTCTTCACCTGGAAGAAAAGTATTTAGCACAACTCAAGGAAATGAGAGACAATCTTACGACCAAATCAGCCATCTGATACCACATTGAACAGTTACAAAGAAGAGGGATAACCTTTACTTAGACTCCTTTCCCCCCACTAACCAATTTTCTCTTGCTCTCAAAGAAAGAGCCTCTTAAAAAACCAAGAAGTTATGTTGGTTATGTGGGGGAGAGCACAATACAACTGTCCCTGAAACCACCTTATGCACCACCAATTTTTTTTAATGTCAATAAAACCACAACATTGACAAGAGCAAAAAACAAGGTTTTTTTTTTTTCCTCCCACTGTACAGGTATATCACAGGGAAAGGTATATTATTTTGTAATAGTTTCCTTAATCGGACTTAACCTGGGATTTACCAAATCTTATAATCCTTCAGGAAACGGAGATTTGCGCAGAGGTAGGCACACCTCCTCTCTAGAGATGTCTGGATGGGCAACCTCTCCAGCTACCAGAAGAGGAAACACGGGTGAGAGACCAGGTTCCTGGCAAGGTCAGCCCTCAGGAAGGCTCAAGCGGTTGGTCCTTAATTCAAGTACTTCTTTCCTACAGACTAGCCTGGTGTATGAGAAGATGTTATGGCAACCGAAGAGAACACGTCAGAGCTGGGGTTGGCAAGCTAAGGTCCATGAGCCAAATCTGGCCCACCACCTATATCTGTAAATAAAGTTTTATTGGAACACAGCTACACCCATTCATTTCTGCACTGTCTGTGCCTGCTTTTGTGCTACAATGCAGAGCTGAGTGGTGGTGCCAGCGACCATACAATGTACAAAGCCTAAAATATTTACTATCCGGCCCTTTACAGAAACAGTTTGCTGAACCCTACGCTCCAGAGTCAAATGCACTCCGTTATAAAGGATATAGTAGTAGACGGGATTCAAAGAATGCAGACAGGTAGTCCAGCATCCCCACTTTACAGATGTAGAAATTGAGGCCTGGAGAGGAGGAGGTACCTGCCAGGGTCCAACTGCTGGAAAGACAGGTCCCACCTGCTCTTCAGCCCAGACTCCATTTAACACAAAGTGTGAGCCTTCTTAAAACAAAACACCAGAAGCAGGGAAAAACATAAATAGAAAACCAAATCCTACAAACAAATATTAATGCTTGACCCAAGCTTAACATCAGAAATGTGAAAAATGGGGAGGGGCGCACGACAACATGGGATGCACTAAGCAAATTAATATCCAATAGGACAGACTATTTTAAGCCCTTAAGAAATACCCCTTCCACATACCCGAAGCACATATGCTAATCCAGCTCAGGCACTCCGCCTCTCCGCAGATAGTGAACTTGGCAGTACCAAACCCAAATAGCCTTTTTTTTTTTTTTTTTTTTTACCAGTTGTCTACAATTTCAGTTTTTTCCTGGTTCTCACACAACTCAGCCCTCGAAGAGACCAAATTAGTGAGGTTTGTGCTCAATTTTAACACCCCCCAGTAATCAAGACCTCTCCCAAAAGGAGTGCCCAGCATTTCCCCCAAAACAACTGTGGAAAATCAGGCAGAGAGGGAAATGCAGATGGAAAGGACCCCCCTGGGTCCCCTCACAGAAGGGGCAGGAGGGAGGAGGGGCCCAGAGGGAGGGTCAGAATCCACATCCTCCATTTCCAGACCTTTCCTCGAATCTGCACCGGGAAAACACCAGACAACGTGAACGGTGCATGGAGATGGAGCAACATCACAAAGTTAAAATTAATTAGCTGGCATGTTGACAGAGGCTCCATTGTGCTGTGCGGTGAAGCAATCAAAGTGCAAGGGCATCACACACAATGCTGAAAGGGCCGTGACAGCCATGGGTACAAGAGGTGAGGACATACTCTGTCGTGTCACCAACATGGCACCCTAAAGGAAGGCGAGGCATACTTTCATACGTGTGCGTGCGTATGTGCAATGGCTAGTGGAAAGACAGGTCTGGAGTTAAGATTTTCTTAAATTACTTTCAAAAAAGCAATAACCAAAATGCCGATAATAGTTACTCTTCTATCGGAGAACTTGAAGTGAAAGACAACAGCTCAGGAACTGCGCAGCCCAAAGCTTGCCTGTAAGCTCCCGAGTGGCCTGTGGGAGGAAGCCAGGCGTTGGGAGTGGCCACTGCCATGGAGGATGCCAGGGAGGGCAGGTGCCCTCCACTCAAGTGACGGAGCCAGCGTGGGATGAGGCCCAACGATGACAGGAACTGGGGACTCTGGATGCCCCCTGATCTGCTTGCGATCACCCCATCCAACCACGTCATGAACCACCACTCCCATGCGCCTGCACACCCTGCTGTTTCCCAGATCTGCCAACAGCGGCCTTGCTCCCCAGCCTTGTTCACACTGTTCCTATACTGCTCTGGCCACAGTCTCCTTGAAATCCGGTGGGCTGTGCGAACCAGCTGTTAAGAGCATGGAATGCCTATGCTCGAATCCCAGCTCAGACATTTACTGCTGTGTAACCTTGGGCAGGTTACTTAACCTCTCTCTGCCTCAATGTCCTCATCTAGGAAACTAATTCTAGTTCTGACCTCATAGTTACTGGTGTGGGTTAAATGACTTAATTTACATGGAGCACTGAGAACACTGCATAGAACAAAGCGAGAGCTAAATAACATTACTAATGTCCCCACCCCTCCTTCTTGGAGGGCACTTCCTCCAGAATGCCTTCCCGAATTCCTTTTGTGGGTTAACTGCTCTTTTCTGGAGGCTGGAGCTCCAAGTGTCGCTAATACCTCTCTGATGGCACTTATAGCTTATTTATAGTTTATTTACAAATAAATAGAAGACCTTGAAACCATTCAGATTTAATTCTGATAAAACTTTAGTAGAAGTGTTCAATTTTCCTGGACAAAAAGCATGGTAAGAACTGGCTTTGGGGAATTTCCTGGCAGTCCAGTAGTGAGGACTCCGCGCTTTCACTGCCGTGGGCCCGGGTTCGACTCCTGGTCGGGGAATCGGGGAACTAGGATCCCCCAAGCCACGCGGCTCAGACCAAAAAAAAAACAACAAAACAGAAAAGAACCGGCTTTGGATTCAGACAAACGTGGCTTCCAGTCCCAATACCACCCCTCTCTTTACAGCAGAGGGAACCTGTTCAAGTTTCTAAACCTCTTGGAGTCTTGAATCCCTGTGCAGAAAGGGACAGGGACCCAATTTACCTTGGATTTCCATGAGGCTTCACTTGAAGTCCTGCTCCGGCACTCAGCCACAGGAGGCCAGAGTATGGCTGCCTCCCCCTGGTTGTGAAGGGTTAATCCTAGTCTATTCCTAATCTATATCCATGAGTCTGTCCCTCTCCAAAATGATCTACTTGGGCAAAAGAAAGGAAGAAAAAAAGAATGCCACCAACCACTCCTGCCCATAAATCCCCACCCCCAAGACTCCCCTTCTGAGAACACCACCCCTCACTTCGGAGTCAGGCAAGATTCAGGCAATAAAAGTGGCGACAGAAACCTTGCAAGTGAGGTCCCCGATGCCCCATTGTCTCTGCAGTCCAATCTGTGCCTCTCACGCAAGGTTTCAGGGATGTAAAAAGCATTCAGATAAATGGGTCTCCACTACCGAGCTCTTACACAGGGAAAAGCATCTAAATCTAAATCAATTAATATGTATGAAGTCCCCACAGAGCCATGCCCCGGAGACAACATCGTAAGGGTGAGAGCACAAAGAATGAGCCTGATCCCAGCCTTCCAGTGCCAGACGGGCCAGACAGGGCAGCACAGCCAACGACAGGAGGCCGGCTCTGACTTCCCAAGCACTGGATCCTGGGCTAGGCCACCTCTGCAGTCGGCCCCTTCCAAAGGCACTCATGAGTAACTTCACCAGGGACAAAGCCGGGAAGTGAAACTCAGCTTGTGAAGCAATGTGCTGGCAGTTCTGACAGGCTTTTGTGTTTTTTTGTTTGTTTTTTAAATACTTATTTATTTAGGCTGTGCCAGGTCTTAGTTGCGGCAGACGGGATACTTGTTGCAGCATATCGGCTTGTTAGTTGTGGCAGTTGCAGCATGCGAACTCTTACTTGCGGCATGCAGGCGGGATCTAGTTCCCCAACCAGGGATCGAACCTGGGCCCCCTGCATTGGGAGCACGGAGCCTTACCCACTGGACCACCAGGGAAGTCCCCAGGTTTTTGTTTCTAAAGTGTGCTGTATATACCATATGACCCAAACACTCCACGTCTAAGAACATCATCACATGTATGTGCACAAACACTTAGCCACAAGGGCGTTCACCACAATGCTGTTTACAATGTGAGAAAATTGGAAACAATCTTAATGTTCCACAGTGAGGGACTGATAAATTATGTCACATTCAAGAAGCAGAATACTCGGTGATCACTGAAAAAGATGGAAACTATCTAATGACATGGAAGTGCAAAGGCTTACAGGAGTCCTTCACCCAACAAAACAGGTGCTTAGTGAAGAAAGACAGACGGCTCTAAAGGATGGAGATACAACCCAGGAAAATGTGAGTGCCGACTGGACCCACAGTTGTCCATATCTCGAAAAAAATCGGGGACTAACTCACAACCCAGTCATCTCCCAGCCTGCACTATTTATGAAAGTTTTAGGATTCCTCAACGAGATGAGGTCCTGTGGTCAAATAACTATCAGACTCGTCGTATTTTACACTGTTTATCCACCCTCTATATCCTCTCCCACTTCTGAGATCTGCAATGCATCTTAATGCACTGCAAACTCTTGAGAAGCCCTACATTAGAGAAACTGCTGAACCCTGCATTTCCCACAAGATCCGGCTGCAGCAGGCCCTTTACTGAAACATGTCTGAACATCGCACTACAGAGCTGGGGAAGGCTGACAGCTTGACAGCACCTTGGATGTGGGTGGGAGGCCTGGGGACGCCCGTGCCTCTCACTTCCTGGGGAATCTTCAGCCAAGTCATCTCCTTATCCTGGGCACAACCTCTCCATCTGGGAGCTGACTAAATCAGAGGGCCACGGGGGCCACAGGGGGATGCATAAAGGTGGGAAGCTCAGCAGGCAGGACCCTTTGCACCCTCCTCCCCTTAAACTGTTAGATGGCTCTGTTTTTCTGTTTTATTATTTGGCCTTCCACCTAAGATTTCATTTAAAGAAAGGGCTCTCCAGTTAAAAAGAAAAAAAAGTAAGTTAAAAACTCCTGAAGCCTATGTCCTGTAAGGTTCCTCTAACTATTACAGTTGACTTTCTTTAAATCTGTATTTCAGGTGGGAAAAAGTCCTCTCAAAGGGAGCGGACGAGCCAAGCCAGGCTATCTGGAAAAGGCGAGGGTTTGAGCTGAACTTACTGCAAAAGAGGCTCTGCGGGTTTAGGGCTCGGATGAACCAAGGAGCCTGCCTATGGGCAGGAAGGCAGGGAGCAGTGGTGACACTGCTGGGGGAGATGAGAGGGACTGTGCAACTAAGTGGATGGATGAAAAGGCATCTTGAAAACCAAGGTCAAGAATATCCATGTGGAGGCTGACAGCAAGAAATCAGCTAACGTTTGAAGAGTTACACGATCAAAACAAGAGAGCCACTAGTTAGGTGACCGTGGCGCACAGTTTCTGTGACTCAGCGTGGAGGAAAGGCTGAGGAGGAGAAGCACCGCGGTCACCTGTGCTCACGGTCCAGCTATACGAGGGCAGCTGCAGAATCCAAGGTTCAACATGAATGAGGACTTCAAACTCAACCTAAAGCTCGAACCTGGTACGTGAAGATCACCAGAACAGGATTAGAACTCAGACTCGCCCACCTGTCTCAGAACTTGACCTTGTCATTCTGGCCGAGGTAGGATTCCCACGGATGGTACCTGCAACACCATGCCAGCCACACACACCCCGACTTTCTCATTCCTCCACTGCTCGGATCGCCACATCCTAGGAGGGTCTTGCGTGGTCTGAAAGGTCATCCTGGGAACATCCGAAGAGAAATCATAATGTGGAGTGGAACTCAGGGTGTCTGGAAGAGAAGGGCATCCGTGCTTCCTCCAACAAGGAGGGTTCAATCACATTTTGGCAATTGGCCCATCTCCCCCGTCCGTTCGCTTCTGGCTGGCCAGCGGGCACTCCAATGCAAGCAGCTCTTCTCCAGTCAGACACCACACGCCCTACGAGATCCTCCAAGGCCCTCCTGGAAGCTGGTGCTTGGCTCTGTCAGACAGGTACGGGGCTTCCGACTGGAATTCAGTGACGCTCTGCATCCAACTTTCACCTATCTGGAAACTCGAAGAGCCAGGAAACTCGCATGACATCACTGGCCAACTTCCAGCCTGGAGTGTGACACCGATGACAAGGAACTCATCTCGCATGCCGGTGTTGTTTGACTGATGATGACTGACTAAAATGCTGTATTGAAAAGGATTCTGAACACGGGTCGGAAGGAAGAGAGTTACTGTGATCCACTTGCAAAATCTGACGTGAGTGAGGAGCATCGGCCTGTGTGCCAAGCATCTGCCGTCCGTCCTGGATGCCAGGACTAGCCTTCAGGTTGGATTCTGACTCTTAGCTTCATTATATACTTGGACCTGTGACTCTGGAAAGTCACAAAAGCCACCTACCTGCCTTTTCATCAACGACACGGGATAACAAGCCTGGCCCATCGCCCCCGGAGGACTGCTGGAGGGAGGGTGCCAACGGGCTCACGCATAGGAGGCTGTTCTTAAACATGTCCAGCGCGGGGGATTATTATATTTAAGGGATTACAGCTCCTCTCCACAAGAGTGGCCCCGAGGCACTACACGATCCTGAAGAGCTTTCTAAATCAACAGAGAATTAGCACGAACGTGGTGGCTGCGAGCAGTGGCAGCCCTCAGGGAGGCGAGCCTCGAATCTCCCCTTGGGAATGGGCTCAGGGCCTGGTTCTCTGCTGTGTCACACAGGACCAAGGGATGCTGGGATCCCTGTGTCTTCACCGGTTCTTCCCACTGCTGCTTGGCACAGGGCTGTGGGCACACAGGGCCCGAGATGGGAACACGCATGGCCACAGGGCCCAGTTTGCACACTGATGGGACCAAACCACCTCCTCCCAGCAGGGTGGGGTGGGAGGAGAGCAATGATGTGGCTGCCAGAAGACCACCCACAACGGCACCAGAGGGCCGGAGGTGGGGGGGTGGGGTCTCCAGGCAACCCCTAAGCTATGGACACTTCTCCCACTGCTTTGTTTTCATAACCACATGGGTCGCCCTGCAGGTAAACACCGCACTATCTGGGCCGGAGCAGCCTGTTCTTGGAAGACTTAGTACCCAGGGTCCGGACTGGGTTTAGGGTGTGCTCACACACCAGCACACAGGACTCCTGTGCTGCTCATGGAGCAGAGACACTCTCACGAGCTCAAGCGCCCAAGTGAGAGAAAAAGCGTGTGTGCACACCACATGCCGTGAGCATGCTTCACGTTACACAACCAGCGTGCTTTGGAAGGCCGTCTCCGAGGAAGCCCTGTTTTGCTGGAGCCTTCCCGTGATGTACCACAGGACCACAGGACCACAGGACAGGGGTGCGAAACGCCCAATTGGGAGTCTCAGTGTGTCTGCCAATTACTGTGACTTTGGAGGCATTATTCACCCACGAAGCTGTTTCCTCTGCAATAAAGTTGTGGCACAGGACTGATGAGCGGACCATCAATAGTAATTACTAACATGAAGAGATAAGACAGAATCATGAAAATGACTACTGTTTCCAGGGGCTATGGCCTCCCAGTGCTGTGCTGGGCACTCTGCCCACGTTCCATCTAATCCTGCCCCAGTCCCACAGGCTCCCGAACAAGGACAGCCAGCAGGGGCTGGGGAGGGGGCTGCCGGAAGACTGAATATCGGCTACCTTGCAACCATGGCCTGCTCAAGCAGCTGGGGCTGACAGCGAATGTAGCCCATAGAGCACACTCCACCCAAGAACCTCATCTCATTTCACGGACATGGGCGATTCTCATTTTACAGATAAAGAAACTGAGGTGGGGGACTCCTCAACCTGCCCAACTAGCGGGTCATACCACTAGTTAACGAGCTTCTATCTCCCAACAACCAGTCCTGGGTCCTGTAGGGCAAGGCAGTGACTCAAGCAGCCTGTGTGTGGGCTCTGGAGCCTGAGTCTCGGGCGTTGAACACTAGGTCTTCCATGCTGTGTGAGCCTGGAAAACGTTTTTAACTTCCCTATGGCCCAGTTTTTGAACTACAAAATGGGATCACAGCTGCCTCACAATGTCCGTTATGGGAATTAAATTACTTCACACATGCAAACCACACAGACCAGGGCCCAGCACAGGCTAAGAGCTGAAGAAATGTCAGCTGCTATCAACGTCCACTGTCCACATCTTTCAAGACGAAGCTCTGCAGCTGCCTCGGAGGCCCTCCTCTCCACTTTCTCCTGTGTTCTTTGAGGCCCAGCTGTAACGTCCCCTCCAGGAAGCCCTCCCAGCCCCTGAAACAGCCAGCGACACCCCTTTCTGGGCTGCCTTCAGATTCTGCCTGTGTCCCCTTCCCAGCACTGACCATGACCTGGCTATTCAATCATCAATTGATCCGTCTGCCCTTCTGGACGACAACCAACCTGATCCTCACCCAGCTTTGAATCCCCTGGGTGTCAAGCCTCTGGCAGGACCTAGATGTCACTCAATAAACGGTAACCCACCCACCACAGGTTGCCAATTCTTCTTAGAGTAGCAACCCTTTACTGAGGGCTCAGGGGTGTCAGGCGGTGCTAAGCGCTGCTAATGGACACCTGTGCCTTGATCCCTGTTTTATGGATGAGTAAACGGAGGCTCAGCAGGGCCAAGCAATTAATGCAAGTCCACAAAGCTAGAGAACAGCTGGACTAGGACAAGAGCAAAGTCTGCCTGACCCAAGTAGACCTTACTTTAGCCTTTACTTTGTCTTTGCTTCTCTTCAAATTTCTTTTGTGTGTATAAGGGGTCGGGGTGGGGGGAAGGCATCTTTTTGCACAAAGCAAGGCGTCCCTGCATGTAATTTCCCCAGTACTGGGAACAATTAGTAGCAAGACCTCGCCTGTGCACTGGATGACTCTGGTATGCCCCGGCCCTCCGCACAGTGTCACCAGCCCTAACCCACTGACACAGACACTCAAATGTCACCTGACTGACTGACAGCCTGGCTTCCACCTTCTTCCCTCTTCCCCTCGAGGGCCCCCAGAAGCAACAGGGGAAGTTGGTTGCTAATGGTAACGGCCTTGGGAGCAAGGTGAGACCTACCAGCCCGCTGCTAAGGGCTGGAGGGAAATTTTCAACAGCCTCTGGGGCCCCTTTCTGTCACTCAAGGCAGCCTCTTCCCCGCCTGGGCCTCAGTTTCCACTTCTATAAAAAGCGGGTGCCGCTCTCCATGATTCTGGTTATAGAGCTGAGAAGGGTTAAGGGAATCCAGTCAATCAGGCCTCTGCGGGTGCCCGGGATGGATTTAGATGGCCCGGCAAGTGTTTTTAAAAAACAGGAATGCCTCTCAGCACCCTAGCTCAGCAGACCCCCTCCCCCACCGGCCTATTTATACCCAGGGGCTGTACACCAAGGTGCCCAGGCTGAGTACCCTGGGCTGAGCCAGTTCCAGGATGTGTGGGATTTGGGACCACTGGAGCTGAAGTGACCATTAATTGCTTTCATTCTGTCATCTCTACTAGACTGTAAGCCTACTCGACAGGAAAGACAGGCTAATACTGATGCCTGCCCTGAGAGCCGGCACCTGGGAAGTTCCCAAGAAAAGCTGCCTGAAGGGCTCAAAGGTCCAATAGGCATGGGGCTGGGAGCCCACCTTCGGAGAGTGCCAAGCCATCCAAGCAGCTTTCCAGGAGCAGCTAAGAGGCAGGGGAGTGGGAATGTGTGCAGGCATCGGGTGGTGGGCAGCAAACGGGGTGTCTGGAGCCAGTGGCCAGAGCAACCAGCTGGCTGGCAGGCCTGACCCCTCACTCCTACAGCTACTCACCAGGGGGCATAGGCTCCAGGAAGATGGCCCCTCTGAGCAAACACCCTGGGAAAGCTGTCTCATCCCAGTGACCTTTGTTATTAATCCCGTCGACAAACCACAAAGGGGCAGCGTCATCAATTCCTTCAAGCACCACTGGCCCTACCCCTCCCACCCATCAGTTCTTGACCTGTCCAAGCCTTTCCGGGATTATCAATGCCAATACCTACCGTTTTCCGGAGTGAAATTTGTTCACCAACCACCCTCAACCCACCCTGCAATGGATACTTACATTCTCCCCATCTCACAGGTAAAGAAGCTGTGGCTCAGAGAAACCAAGCAGTCAGTGAAGCTGTACCACGTGGAGCAAGCTTCCCCATCCCTCTCCTCCATCCTCCACCCGGCCTGGCATCAAGGATGCCAAGCAACCCCACACTCCCCGCAGGGGACCTGCCAGGAATACCAAGTACACAGCCCCAGCCCCGCAGGAACCCAGAGGGATTTGAAGCTGATGGCTCAAATACCATCCCCATCCAACCCAACTTGGGGTGTCAGGGAGCTAACTGGCTGCTAAGGCATGAACTTGCTTTAAAACGTTTTCAGTCCTCACTGTGTGAAAGGACCATAAACTGAGCATAAATACAAAGATCAATCTTGGGGTGGGTGAGGGGGCACCTCCTGGGAGATGTCAATGGCAATAGGTACCTACCTCCTCAGTACAACCTAGGAGTCTGACCTCACAACAGATAACCTTGTCCTGAGGCAAAACAAACAGGGAGGCAGCGGATGCTGACCCCGCCTGCCCCTTCAGGTCATCTTCCCGCACTGCCCAGCAGCTTTCTGCCACGTGGTTCTCTACTTGTTTGGGGCCTGCTTCTGTCCCTATGTCTCCAGATGATGGGGAGGACGCTCTGGTCAGAGCCTGGAGGGCTCAATGTGCTCAGCATTATGGCAGTAATCATCATGGGGCATCTAATGCTGAGTCTCATGACAGCCTGAGCAAGAAATGTCACCACCATCTTACTGATGGGAAAACTGAGGCCCAGGCAGGGAGACAGGCCTCCCAGAAGGCACCTGATACACAGATATGCTAAACAGAAAAGCCCAGAAGTGGATGACAAACTGCTAGGCAGTATTTATTTTTGTTTGGGGTCACATGACATGTGCCCATTCATTTACTGGTTTAGCAAACATGCGTGGTGGACCCACCACATATTACTGTTTAGGGTCTGCAGGGGTGAGTCTCGCATCCACGCTGGTACGCGGGTCTCTACCTCATCTCTGTGGGATTCCCTGAGGCTTGGTTGAAGCTGCTACGGGACAGCCCAGCTACCAGCCCCCTTCCTTTCCAGCAAGTACCATGCTGTGGGTCACAGGAAACAGCCCCGGAAAACCACTTTATGTGAGGGGACACCAGACATGGTCTCCCTCCAAAAGCCTCCAGCCTCCAGGCAGAAAAGATGATGGGGGCAAGAACTTGAGAGCTCACACAGAAACCGTTTTTATAAAGCACCACTCTTTAAAGAGAGACGCGCACAGCCAGAGGTCTTCCTTTTGGACTTTATCTTAACTTGACAGGCATCTGCGGTAGCCCTGCCGGCAACTGGAGACGGGGCAGTAAAACCCTGTCCACTGGGCAACAAAAGCAAGGCCAACCCTGTGCCATTAGCGGGGGTACAGGTGGTGCTGACCAGGCTCAGGGGCCTGGCATGGGAAGGGGCAGGGGAGGGGATGGAGGGGAAGAAAAGGGAAAGAAGCAGGGCAGGGAAAGGAGGGGTCAGGGAGGGGAGAGGGAGGAAAGCGCCTTTGTGCTAGCCTCCCATCCCCCATCACAATCCCGAAGAGCAACAGTTATGCAAATAGTGACCCCTCCCCGCAGCCTGAGCCATCCACCACTCCTAGCTCTGGGTCTCTAGGTTTGTCTCTGCTGTCTGTCAGTCTCTCTCCCTCTCCCTCCCTCTCTCCCTCTCCTCCCTCCCTCCCTCTCCCTCCCTCCCTCCCTCTCCCTCCCTCCCTCTCTCCCTCTCCCTCCCTCCCTCTCCTCCCTCCCTCTCCCTCCCTCCCTCTCTCTCTCCCTCTCTCTTTCACACACACACACACACACACACACACACACACACACACACACACTGAGGCCTTACCCATTCAAAAAAGAAACAGGCCCCTGCCCCCCACCCCCTCCTGTAAGACCTTTAGTCTTTTGAAATTAAGTTTACCCTGATTTTACCCTTGCCAGCCTCTTTCTCCATTTTACTTTCTCACTTTGGGGCCAGGAACAGCTAACCCAGGGACCGAGTTCACAAATGGAAGAAGGGATGCATCTCTCAAAGCTTCGCAAAGTAACTAAACACACGGCCCGTTTCCGTTTCGTTTCGCCAATTCTCCCAACGAAATACAATAATCTGAAGAGGGAAAACTGGCTTCAAGGTGGCACCCTCCACATGAGCTCAGTCTGGACCCCTGCCATCCACCGGGAAAGTCGCAGCCAGGTGACAACTTCCGGCCTGAGCTGTTAATAACCCCCCTGCTCTTTTTTTCATGAGATACACACTTCTGATTGTTTCAGTTTCAGATTACCGTCAGCGTCTAAATTGGGAATCCCAGCTCCTCCACCAGTGGCGCATCAGAGGTGGATATTCAAAGCAGGACTTATTGACAAACGGCGATGCAAATCTGCCCCGTAAACCTGGGCACGCATGACACACACACTGAGGCCACTGTCCATCCCAGGAGCTTCCATCCCGACCAATAACTGGGAGGTGTGAGTGTCATCTGTCACCCGCAGCCCCAAGATGGCAAACAATGACTACAACAATGATGACAGACATCTGTGGGCACACGCAGAACCCAGTGCCTGTTACACCTCCAGCTAAGCTTTTGCCAGCTTTGAAATAAAAATCATTAAAAGACAAAGCCTAAATGTTTTCTGAGTCCCAACTACAGACTGGTAAAGGCTTCTCTTACCTCCTGGGCACAGGGGCCCCAAACCAAGGACTTTTAAAACATTCCACTCTGGGAATGCCAGAGGACAGGACACAGGGACGATTAGAGGGGTCCACAGGCCTCACCTCACCCCACTGCTGGGTTCTCATCAGCTGAAATTGCAACCCCTTTCCTTTTCCCCTGGAAAGTTCCCATTCCCAAAACGCACAATGGTCCATCTGGCTTTCCCCACAAGGGCTGCCCCCAGGCCTCGCCTGATAAGCCCTCAAAGTCACTCTACAAACCAGAAGGGCCAGAGTGCTCCAACCAGTCCAACCTCCAACGATGCGTCTGCTGAGTGCTTGCTGTATACAGGGCACTCACTGTTCTGCGTTCCTCACGTACTTAACCCTGAGAAGCGAGCCTTAGGCACTGTTATCCTCTGTTTTTTACAGAGGAGGACGCTGAGGCTCAGAGAAATAGCAGGGTCACACAGGGATGCTCAGGAAGGGTGCCCCCCTCTCACCCTCCAGCATCAGAACTGGGGTCTCCTATCTGCTGAAGCATTTCTAGCAATAGAAACTTAGGAGAGAAATCTTACAAATTCAACTGTCTAAACTTTATCACGAGTCCCTATGGCTTTCGGATAAAATTCCTAGCGACAGAAATCATAAGTAAATTTGAAAACACATTATCTCAAACAACTTAGATGGAGTGTGGATGATACACATTAGAAAGGTGGGTCAGAAGATAAAAAGTGGCTGTGGTGACAACATTTAGGATACTGATGCCAAAAATGCATGTGAAAACTTAGAAAAATACTTTTTATGCAAGTTGAGGGCAGAATACAATATTTCTAAATTTACGCATTACCTGCTAGGACATATTTTAAACATGTGTAATTAAATTAGGAACTCCAACATTCTAAGTAGGGAGAACCACACCAGCAACAACGAAGCCACACCGACCAGCCACAGTTCTGCTCTGCATCACAGATGCACACAGACTGCAGCGACCCCCTCTGCAGGCCTCAGGCCCCTCTCTCTCTCCTGCGCTGGGCCACACCACCCAGGAAGCCATCAGGTTAGAAACCAAGCGCTGAAGTTCCCATTTTCATCATGAAAAATGAAATCAAGCCCATCCTTTCCCATATACTCAGCAAATTAAGTTAATGGATAGTTTTTCCCCAACGTTGTTCTTCTCCCCCAATCTTTGCTTAACCCCCCCCAGGTGATTGCTAACGCTTGCTTAAAGATGATTAACACAATCTTTTAACAAAGGTGGGTGTTTCCGTACCCAGAAGTGTAGGTTTGGCTCTTTTAAGAGTTCAGCATGTCCTTATTTCTAGGGGCTGCACACAGAACTCATGAGTGAAAAGGCCCAAGACCACTCAGAGCAGGAGAAAGAGGGGCTTCACCAGGGAGGAGGGTCCCCCAGCTACAGCTGCAGCCCCAGACCGCCCTAACTAGGGCAGCAGGTGCCCCCAGTAACACTGCTCCCTCCGAAGGGGCTGCCAACAGCCAGTGGCAACCTTCAAAACTAACCACCACCTTTGGGGGCCAAGGCCCCTGCCTGGCTCCTCTGAGTCCTCGTGATGACAGCCAGGCCAGGACCTACCAGCTACTTTTGTTTCATGGGGAGCAGAGGAGGCAGGGGCCTCAGGCGGGCTGGAGGCCCGAGTTAAGTTTCGCTGGTGAGTGGCGGGGGCACAAAGGAAGGAACCTGGTTGGGGGGGGAGGGGAGGCCTCAGAGCTGGAGGGCTGGGACAAAGGCGACAAGAGACAAAGGGACAGGAAAAGGGAGCCCGCTTTCTCCTCTGAGGAAGGAACTCTCCACTGAGCCTAGTATTTCACTCACACATCCCTAGGCAAGAAACGCATGATCACAGGTTTTAGGAGGTGGTGGCTTCAGGTGTCACTCCTCCTGCCTCTGCAGTGTGTTGGCTTTCCTCGTCATCGTCCCCCTCCCCGCCCTGTCCAGACCCCCTCCTCAGCCCACTTGTTCAAAGTCAGCAAGGCTGCCTTTGATCGGCTGCCTCTCTCCAGCCCTGATCTGCCACCCTGAAGAGAGACAAAGAATTATTTATTTGGAGAAAAGAAAAACCCTCAAAGTGTCAGCCAGTGACAGACGTGATACTCTCTACAGGAGCAAGATGGCAGGAGCAAGGTGCCGGCTTTTCTAGTCTGCGGAGGCTTTCACCAGCAACACACACCGGGGCCCCTCTGCACCCTCAGATGCTTTCTTAAATCCCACGTGCTCGGTCCTTTGGGGTTTTTCCCCTTTACACCACTGCCTACCTCACTGGGAGGTTGTAATGATTAATCTGTAGTGACGGTGAACGTGCCAAGCACCAAGGCGAGGTCTGCAATAAAGATGGCAAAATCTGAAACGCGGGCAAGGTCAGACCAGAAAGACCCTGATTGTCTGGCTCTCAGTGCCACAGTCAGGGAAACCTCGGGGCTGTCTTCCTTGCAGCTCCTGATTTGTTTTATTTCAATTTGGGTTTGATTTTGATTTTAGTAAGGGAGAGACAGGACGCCCCCGCATTTTACATTAACAAAGCAGATCTGACATCCACACTGAGGTCAAGCCAACCAGCCAACCAAGGGGCCGTTAAAAGGGTGAGGCCAGGAGGCTGTCTGGAGGGACAGGAGGAGAGAGCCAGGAGCCACTGGAGCAGCCCCCTCCAGAGACCACAGCCTTCCTATGCAAACAAGCTTGGCTCCTTCCCTCCATGCTGCTGCCCACGCCAGAGCCCTGCTTCTCTGGACACCACTCCATTCACCCAAAGAGTGGAGGACCTGCGATGCACCAGGCACGACACGTGGCAGTACGGTCCCCGCCCTCCCAAAAGACCATCACTCATAATGCATCAAGTCCTTCACGCACGCTGTTTTAAACCAAGACTTTTATGAGTACCGACTGTGCGCCAGGCACTGGGGGCTCACGCATTTGTTGGGGCCTGGGGAGGGACACTCCTAGGCTCACAGTGGGGACAATGGGGCTTGAGGAGTAGTAGAGCCTGTACCCAGAAGAGGAAGAAGACAGCCGGGCCAATCCACCAGAGAGAGGCTGGGAGAGCTGCTCCAGGTTCCTCCCTCCTGTGTGGTCTGGTCTGGGGCTGGGCTGGACGGCCAAGCTGGTGGTGGCCATGGCTCCCTGCGTCAGGGTCAGGGTCAGATCCTCACCCAGAGCAGCAGATGCTGCTGTTCTGGAGGGGAGTGGCGCTGTCTGTGGCCTGGACAGGCTAAATCACCCCTCCCCCGACCCTTCCCTTCACTGTCACAGCAGCTCCTCCCCACGGTTCCTCCTCACCTCTCCCCACCCACCGGCCCAATGCTGAGTCCCATTTACACCCTGGTCAAGCCCCAGCAACTGCCCCGCCAAGTAATCAGACCAAGGATCAGGCCACAGTCGGCTCTGGATCAGAACCAGCTTTTGTCCTCGTGAAAAGAACTCTGCGGTGACACAATGCTCCGAGTTAAAAAACATTTTCAGGAAGAAAAAAGGGAGTAGGAAAGAAGCCATGTGTATCTCAAGTCTGAGAGGCAGTTCTGGATGGGGCCAACACGGCTTCCTGAGAAACGGCGGCCCAGAGTGGCCCCAGCCCGTGACCCTGGCCCTCCCCAGAGCGGGATATTCTAGGATAAACTCACTGACTCACCCACCGGAAAGGGTGGCACTGTGGCAGGCACCTGTGCCTCAGAGGTGGCCTGGGCCTGGCTGCAATGCCCAGCCCCCAACCGCAAGGAGAGGGATTGTGTTTTTGGTAAAACCTAGGAAATTTAACTCAGGTTGGAGAGAATGTAGACCCCTGAAAGCTTCCTTAAAACCAGCGTACCCTTCATTCTTTTAGTTTATGTCCTTGTGGATCTGTGTTTCCAGCAACCAATTCTTAAAAAATTTTCACTAGAGTAACAGCCGTACATGAACATTTTTACTCCGACTCCTCTCCCGTCTCCAAGGTACAATCAAATCATCACTTTCTCCAATCTCTTAGCCACACCTTGACAAGGTCCTGGATGGCTTGGCTCCGTGGAGCCACACACTAGACACCAGGACCACAAAGGTATCCTTTACCATCACTTTACAGACAAAGAAGCAAACACTCAAGTTATCTTCAAGCGACCAGTCCAAAAATCAGAGCCGGCCGGCACGACACAGGGGGCTGGGGCAGGTGGAGACAAGGGCGACCCGGCTGTTTTCCGGTTGGGGGCAGCAGCGGCAGCCGAGGGGAGGCTAGAATGCATTCCGGTGCCTTCCTGGGGGAAAAGCCCATCTGAACCTGCAGGATATGTCTCCCATTTAAAGATGCTCGGTTAGCATCTTAAAACACATGAGCCCCAGATAAAAGGCAAGAATAGTCTGTAAGCTCTCTGAGGACAAAGAATTTGCCCATGTCCTTTTGTCTGGAGCCACATCTCAGGGGCACCAGATATTCAAAGGAAAGACTAGATTGACCGGATGAATACCTGGGAAAAACAAGTATGTGCACTGACCCCTCAGTGAATTCTGCATAAAGTGTTCTCCTGAACTGATATCATTACGATAGCCTTACTAGAAAGGGGTGATTTAAAGGGAGTGAGCATTTCATGTCCTAGGAAAAGCCTGAATGGCCAGCTCGGAACCAAAGAAGCACTCCCCCCACCCCGCCCCTGACAAGGTGTGGCCAAGAGCTTCTCCGAAGCACAGATAGGAGCCACTCGCAATTAGAAGCCACACTGCTGCTGCACAAAAAACCACAGCCCAAGTCTTGAGCCGCCCCCTGGAATCTTGTTTATCCTCCAAACACAAGTCTTCTCAGATAATGCAAAGGTCAACTGTAGACTTGTGTGGGCTGATAAAATCGCCACCAACCCTGAATTACAGGGGGTCAAATCAAAATATTCCTGCACAGATAAGCAGGGGGAGTTAGAGGAATCAGAACCAGGCTGTTTCCCATCATCTGAGGTTAACATCCCTCTAAGACTCCAGCTGAGTAACACCATTCAGGATTCCAGACCACACCCCTGCCCACCCACTCCTCAATCCTCTTCACAAAATGCAAAAACTGGGCAAGAGAAGAGTCACAGGGCTTTCAGTCTGAGAAGCCTCAGAAGTTGGCAAAAGTTGGGATAATTCAATACTGGTCATTTTTGCACACATCTCTGAGGACACTTCACGTCTAAGGCTCCATCAACGTCAAAAACCTATTTCAGAAAACACAGGCAGGGACTTCGCTGGCAGTCCAGTGGTTAAGACTCCACGTTCCCAATGCAGGAGGCACGGGTTTGATTCCTGGTCGGGGAACTAAGATGCCGCATGCCACACGGTGTGGCCAAAAAGAAAGAAAGGCAAATGCCAAGGCCAGGGCTCAAAGCAGGCAGCCACACTTGGACATGTTCTGAGGGCACTGAGGCTTCAGGGAGCCGTTCAAACACAGAGACAGGGCCCTGGGAGGTGGGGGTTCTTCCTGGTCACTCTTCCAGTCCACAAATATGAACTGGGTATCAAGCCAGCAGGTGTCAAGCCCCCAAGTTTATAGGTCCTAGCCCATGGGCTCAAAGATGATTGTGAGAATTTTCTTAAAGTTAGGTGATGTCAGGGACTTCCCTGCTGGCGCAGTGGATAAGACTCTACGCTCCCAAAAAACAAATACCATACGCTAACGCACATATATGGAATCTAAAAAAAATGGTTCTGATGAACCTAGTGGCAGGGTAAGAACAAAGACGCAGATGTAGAGAACAGACTTGAGGACATGGGGGGAAGAGGAAGCTGGGACGAAGTGAGAGAGTAGCACTGACATATATACACTACCAAATGTAAAATGGATGGCTAGTGGGAAGCAGCCGTGTAGCACAGGGAGATCAGCTCGACGCTTTGTGACAACCTAGAGGGGTGGGGTAGGGAGGATGGGAGGGAGGCTCAAGAGGGAGAGCATATGGGGATACATGTATACTTAGAGCTGATTCACTTGTTGTACGACAGAAAGTAACACAACATTGTAAAGCAGTAATACTCCAATAAAGACTTAAAAAAAAAAAAAAGACTCCACGCTCCCAATGCAGGGGGGCCCAGGTTCGATCCCTGGTCAGGGAACTAGATCCCACACGCATGCCGCAAATAAGAGTTTGCATGCCACAACTAAGGAGCCCATGTGCCGAAACTAAGGAGCCTACCTGCTGCAACTGACACCCAAGCTCAACCAAATAAATATTAAAAAAAAAAACAAAAAAAAAAAACAGGTGATGTCTAAACTGAGACATGAACAATGAATAGGTATCCCCCAGGGAGAGAGAGAATGGAGAGAGGTGCTCCAAGCAGGGAGAATGCCTGTGCAAAGGCCCTGAGGTAGGTAGCCTGGCCCTTCCTTTCCTTAACTATAGCCTGGCAACATTTTGTATCTAAGTCTTAGGGTTCACACTCCACCCTAATGACAGAAATACACAGTCAAAATTTTTATTTTCAAACACAGAAACATTCCAAACTACCCAAATTTTTTTTCCAACATACAAGGTCCACCAACTCCTCAGCTCTCCCTGCTGACCACCTTTCCATTTCTGCAGTGGCTTCTTGGGAGCAGGAGGTTCTCATTCCTGAACAGCTCACACAGACCTACAGTTCAGGACACACCCTAGCTCCTCACTGTCTAATGGTCACCCCAGCTGCCCGTCCATGTCTCCAGAGCAGGCCTGGGCAGGGAAGCGGGAGGGCATGCTTCCTAATCCAAAGAAAAGAGCGAATCCGATCTGTTCTGGACAGCGTAGGCCAGGAAGGAAGTAGGAAGTCATCGCAAGTGCAGGAAGTCCTCGCTCATCCCTAGATGAGACCAGAGCACAGCCCCGCAACCAGCACTCCGTTCCGCGAAGGGAAAGATGGTCTGGGGGCAGGGAGCAGGGGTGAGAACACGGCTCTTGGCCCTACACATGCTATGCACTGGAAACACACAAACACTTCTAACTTAAAAGCACTTGGAAGCTCCATCCTCACCCCCAGTCCCCACCAAAAACAGACCTTGGGAAGAAAATGAATCAAGTTTTACAAGCTTCCCTCTTTACCCAGAGCTACAAATCTATCAGTGGGGAAGCTTTTAAAATAAACTCTCTCCCAGCACTGTCACTTCCTTTCTTCTATTTGCTACAATCCACTCCCCCATACATACACACACACACACACACACACACACACACACACACACATACACACACACATACACACACACACACCCCACCTCTTTAACCTTGGCTGTGGATCCTGAGTCTGATAGAGAAATTCCAAATTCAGAACACACACCAATCCACCACTTGTAAATACTTCCTGCTTTTTATTCTGTTCCTCTCATTTACTCATGCGTCTAAACATACCCAGCACAGCTCCCTAAGAAGGAATACCTTCCCAAGAACCCTGGCTACCTTTCAGTCTCTCATTCAGGCATTCCAGAAATACTTACCGGGCATCTTCTAGGGCACTCTGCACCACTGCCACAAAACAGTACTCCAAGTTGAGTGCAATCTCCATTTTACAGATGAGGACACTGAGGCTCAGAAGTAAAGCAACTGGCACAGGTCACACTGTGGTAAAGGCCCAGGTAGGGATTTGAACCCAGGTGGCTTCACCCAGTTCTCTGCACCCTGGTTCCCAGCATCCCTGCCATATATCCATCAGACACAAAAAGCAAAATTGCTTCCTTTAAAAACAAAGAGAAAAAATGACTCATTCTAGATCACTAGCAGCTCTAATACTAAATCTTGAAAACTGGTGCTTGAAAAAGGCCATTTTAACTGGTGCTTCCAAAAAGGATCATGGAAAACCCAGCCAGCAGAAAGTCGAGCCTGTGCTTCAACACCGATGACACCACTCGTGTGGCTCCTGGACGCACAGGGTCTAGGGCGGCTTTCCCCAGGACGAGGAGGTTGACCAAAGGGCTGCAAGGAGCTGGCAGCCCAGTGGCCGAGGTTAACCTCTTGCTGACCCCAGAACTTGGGGAAGGAGAAGCAAGGGCTGGGTGGCCTTCCTGCAGTGATCCCTAGACCTCCTCTGAGACTTGAGGTTCTCCAATTTACACGACCCACGGGCCTAGCACCTTACAGAGCAGACCATGTCGTGAACTCCCAGGAGCTGGGGGGTAGCGGGGGAGAAGGGACGGCCCCTCTGCAAATGAGGGGATCCAGGCTGTACATTGGGGTCTGTGGCTGGAAGCGGCTCAGACCTCACTCCCAGTTCCGAGGCTGCTTACAACCCATATTCCAGCCTCACAGCGGAGGCAACAACACAGCATTCCCCCAGAACAACAAAACAGAAGAAGGGCTTGCTCCATTTTAAAACTGCCCTACCCAATTCGTCCTCAACTCTCTGGCTGGCTTTCTGTACCCTGAAATCCATAAACAGGCCCTACTTTCTGATTCCATCTTCCTCCCCGGCAAGAAGCCCCTCTCCTCTCTGGCCTCTGTCTGTCCCCAACCACTACCTAACAGAATTTCCTTCCTGCCTGTCTGCTGGCAACCCTCCTCCCCCACCAGCCCCCAGCCCATTCCCGCCTGGACCCTCCACACCTGGGCACCTCCTGCCCCAGCTCTCAACTTGCCTCAGTTGTAAAGGAGAGCAGTAAGAACTTTCATTCCTCCTGTCCCTCCCACTGGGTTGCTCAGCATATCAGAAAGTACTTTATAAAAAGTCTGATGATGTTATTCACATGTGCTGGTGGTGTCTCTGCGGTCCCACTGTGCTTCATACACACAGTAGTGTCCTCACTGGATTCTGTCTCCTATTGCCTCTCGCCTCCAGGACACTGGTCAGAAAACCCCCTTTAGGTGAGAGACTAGGAGAGACACTAAAAAGAACTCTAACTCAATGACTGAATTGCTTGAATGTGAAATCCAACTTCTCATTCAAAGCAAAAGCAAAGCTGCCAAACACTGGGCCATCCTTCCTTCAAGAAAGGAAGGATTTCCAACTAACCCTTTCAACCAAATCCAATGTGGCCTCTTAACTAAAATCCCTCTACTCTACAGAAGGGCCTTCTCGGATTATTTTCCTTCAAAAAAACATAATTTACACATCGAGTGTCTTTACTTTCCAAACCATTCAAAATTAGGAAAAGGGGGGAGAAACACGTCTGTTTCTCTTTGAAACTGTCAAAATTAGCATTCAGTAATTAAAAATCACACCCTTTCTCTTAATAACCTAACCAGCATGATACAATCAGGTTGTGCCAACTCTTTAATCCAATTGACTAATTACAGATTTTAATTTAGTCAGTTACTGAACAACTGTTGACAATTTGTTTTCATTAGGGACAGAACAGAATAAATATTTAGGCTTCTAGTCACAGAGACTCCTGCGATCAGCTCTCCACCGTGACCCCAACTTCGGAGTGAGCTCTGGCTCCAACAGCACCCTGAAACTCAGCTAAGCGCGTGGCTGGGAAGCCACTTCTCAGCTCCACCCTGCGCCCGCACAAATCCTCCCCCGAGTCGCCCCTCTTAAGGCAAAATCCTGAAGTGCGAGCAGCGGCCTCGATCCCCAAAGTACAGGCAATTCCCAGATTCACACACGTCACTCAAGAAGGGGCAAACACTTAAATGCTGTGAAGAAAAACAAATTCAACGCTACATGTCACTGGCTTTTAAGCAACAAAATAAGTTAACAGTCAAAATAGGTTTATCTGCATTCATCTCACTGGGAAGCAAACTGTCACTAACATCTTTTTTTTTTTTTTTTTAAAGACACATGTTTACGGGTTTCTACAGAAATGATTCAATTCTTTCTAAGAACATTTCTTTTTCCCCAAGGTTCCTCATCTCTCAAAGTCATCCTAAAGTTTATTAAAATAACGGTGTGGCTCAAAGACTAGGAATGGGACCCTGGGTTCAAATTGTGCTCCGTTATTTAATGACTTCATAACCAAGGCTAATGACTTCACTTCTTGGAGCCTCAAGTTTACTCATCCAAGGAGTGGGATAAAAACAGCCCCTGCCTTGTAGAGTTATAGGACTAGATGGCATGCCCATGCACGGCGCCTAGCCCAGGGTAAGTGTACAATAAAGGCTGGTCACTGCTACATCAGAAATCGCTTCTGTATCCCTCCCTGTCCCCATGCTACAAATGGGGAAACTGAGGCCCAGAAAGAAGACAATGGCCACTCAAAGGTTACAGCTAATAAGTGGGGGAGCTTGGTTGAGAAGAACGATTTCTGGACTCACAGTCCAGTCATCCATCTCCTCCACTGGATGCCAGCTCAGAACAGCAGGGAACATGGTACTTGAGTGTAGGGGTGGGGGCTCTGGAGCACCCTCCAGAAGTGGGAGCTCTCCACCCAGGAGCTTACACCTGTGGTGTCCATTTTCCAACCCACATGCTTCCTCACAGGGAAGCCTTGCCTAACTTTGGTAGATGGACCTAAGAGCAAACTCTGACCTCTGACCCTCCTGACTCTCAGGGGAGAACATGAGGGCCTTTCTTCCACCAGAGCCCAACTCTGGCCATTCTAGAACACAGCTAGAAGGAGCCACCTACACTGCTAGGTAGGTGGGGGAAGCACAGACGTTAAGTCAGAGGTTCCCAGCCTGAGGACTCCAGCCAGGTCTCTCAAAAGCTTCACGGACTCTGGAGTCGGGCTGATATATATTTTTTTTAATTCAACACCAAAATCGGGTCTACCTCAACTGAAATAAATCCCAAATTCCCAATTTTTTCTGAGCTGATGAAATGCTCTAATCAGCAACTATATAGCTCTTGTTTTTCCTATATCTTCAGTAAAATTAATGGTCACAATGTATATAATCTATTTGTAAATGAAATATTGTCAAGCATGGAGTCCACACAGGGTGGTAGGGGATTAATAAAAGGGAGCCTTAAAAGTGAAGAGATGGGGAAACTCTTCCTTAAGGTATATGATGAGCCTGAAGCAAAATATCTCCTTCCTGGGTGAGGTCACTGAAAACCCGCCCAGCCCCTCTGCCTCTGGGAAGCACAGCACTGATAAGGAACCACACGACCCACAGACAGGGCTTCAGGTCATCTGCCCCCTTGGGACCGCTCCCACCTAGTCCTGCCACCTATACCCACCAGGGCTGTGCAGTGGGTCACCAATTACTTAAGCAGCAAAGATGCCAAATCTGGTATTAACTCTTAGGGAAACAGCACAGTAGAGCAGTGCAGAGCACTTTAGTTTAAGTACACCTTCAACATTCCCAAATCCCTCTATTGCCTCAGTTCCCTTTTCTACAAAATAGGAAAAAAAAACAGAACTTAGGGACTTCCCTGGCGGTCCAGGGGTGAGGACCCCGTGCTTCCACTGCAGGGGACACAGGTTCGATCCCTGGTCGCGGAACTAAAATCCCTCATGCCACGCAACACGGCCAAAAACAATAATAATAATAATTAAAAGGAAAAAACCCCAAAAAACAGAACTTGACCCATGGGGCTGCTTTGAGGACAACATGAGATAAAACCCAAAGCACTTAGAAAGGTGCCTGACATACAGTTAGCACTCAATTATTGTTTGTTGTTATCAGTTCTTCCTTCATGAAATGGGAGGAATGTCCTGTCCCCTACCCAGTCTGAATAGGGTGAGAATAAGAACACTTAAAAAAAAATAAAAACTTGGCACATAGTAAGTGCTCACTAAACACGAGTTTTCTTCACTAGAGAGTCATCATTATTAAACCACGACGCTGTAGTTTAGTAACTCATCCCTCACCAGGAAACCACCACCCCGACTCCCAGCGGCTCACACCCCCTGGAAGATCTTCGCTCAAATCGGGTGAGGCCACAGGCAAACACGTGATCTGTACCTGCTCTCTTCCCTTCCAGTTCCCTTTGACAAAGATGCTGCTAGCAAGACAATGCTGAAGAAAGTATGTGTCGACAGCCCACTACGTTTAAGTTCATTTTCCGTAGCTTGGGGTCAGAATCGACTGAAGCGCTCCCGTGATCAGGTTTTCTGCGATGCCCTGTGCTGCGCGTCAGCCCGCTGACGGAAAGTCACTCTGGTATTTAAAGTGGCAGCCATCACGACTAACTCAAATTGTATTGGCTTCCCCGATGCTGAAATGCTCTGCTGAAACCATCAATTGGCCAATTCGGAGATAACACGGTGGCTGAAATTCCCTGTCATGCTGTAAAATCCCCTTTTGAAGTGGCTCCGCAGCCCGGAGACCCGCAGGGAAACCTGCGCCCAGAGCTGTGGCCAGAACCGCTCGTGTAACACCAGTGGGCACTGCCAAGAGGAAGGGCCTCCAGAGAGAGGATAACATTTTCTCCTGGAAGCCTTCTAAAAGACAGCAGAACAGAGCGGCCGCATGCACACACCCGGCACCAGGCCTGCCCACTGGGCCGTCTGCCCCCTCAGCACTGGCCGCACGGCCAAAGCCACGTGAAGCCCACGACATCTCCCAAAGAAAGCTGCAAACTCCTACCGAAGGGCACAGAGGCAGACCCAGGCGCCAACCTCCCAGGTGCAGGTTTTCTAAAGTCAGTGGCTGCCACAGGGATCAGGGGCCCATCCAGTCACAGATTTGCTACCACTCTACCCCAAGCTTCAGTTTCCCCCTCTGTAAATCGAGAGGCTCTTTCTTGATATACGTTCTATGATTTGATGATTTGTTCACATTTGAAATAAACCACAGTTTACAAACCATTCTTATATGCTCTCACCTGGCTTCAAAGAAAATCTTGAGAGGCAAAAAAAAAACAAAACCAAGCCTTGTTTCACATCATTTGTTATCACAGATAAACCAAGCCTCAGAGAAGCCAAATGACTTACCCAAGGCCACCTGGAAGAATCAGAACCTGAACCCCGGTTATCCAAGTCCAAATCCTCTGTGCTGTCCATGACACTGCCTTAGTCCCATCACCAACCAGCACAGGGCCATGCATGCAGCAGGCTCACAGGAATAACTGCCCACCAGCAGACTGCTATCCTGGGCCAGTGTGCAAAGCCACACTCTGTCCATCCCAAGAACTCGCAAAGCTGCAGCCAGCATCCCGGGCAGTGGGGAGGGCTGCCACCCTAGAGCCTGTTCTCTCAAACAGCCTTTTGTGACTGGGAGAGAAGGATCAGAGGAAAGCCTCAGACGGGGGCCCCAGGGAGCAGCTGTGCTTCTTAAGGTCAGAGGACTGTAAAACAGAAGTGAAATGTCAGGCGCTTCACCCAAACACACAAAGAGCGGGGGACACAAAGCCTGCCTCGGAGCTGTGCAAACAGCTGTCACCAGGAGGGGACAGGGAATTTTGAAAGCTGGGCCAACCTGGGTCAGACAGGATGCCCTGAGACCTGTTCTCAAGATTCTTGCTGCGACCAGAGTCTGAGCCCTGCAGATGTTCAGACAACCACCACCACAAGGGGCTGGAGACCACCACCACTACCCACGCCCCTGCCGCCACCTCAACTGCAGACAGGCAGAGGGAGCTGCCACCCAGCAGAAACAAGCGACAGACTTCAAGTGGGAGCCACTGCTTGTTCAGCACTCAGCAAGCATCTGCTGGGCACCTCTCACAGGCTCCATGAACTTAAAAATATGGCAGCAAAAACGAAAGGCAAAGGTCCCCAGGAACCACCAGGCACCACCTGGAAGCAAGGCAGGGAATCAATTCTCCCAAGAACCCTCAGAGGTGGGAATGACTCTCTCCTTATTACCCATCAGGAAACTGAGGTCAGCAATCGCTTGCCACTTGGACAAAGTCACACAGCCTATAACACCCAAGATTCAACTTCAGCCTTTTCTGGGTAAGCGGCTTTCAAAGTTTAGACTGAGGGCTTCCCTGGTGGCACAGTGGTTGGGAGTCCACCTGCTGATGCAGGGGGTGCGGGTTTGTGCCCCGGTCCGGGAGGATCCCACATGCCGCGGAGTGGCTGGGCCCGTGAGCTGTGGCCGCTGAACCTGCACGTCCGGAGCCTGTGCTCCGCAACGAGAGAGGCCACAACAGTGAGAGGTCCGCGTACCGCAAAAAAAAGAAAAAAAAAAAGTTTAGACTGAGACCCACAACAAGGCAAATTTTACATTGAAAACCCAGGATACATGTTTATTTATAGGCACCCATAAATTGCTGAAAACAGAAGTTTCCCGAAACAATGCTTATGTTTACTCTGCGATACAGAGTTTCTTTTTTTGTTTTGATTTGATTTTTTTGGTTGCGCTGCTCTGCTCGGCATGCAGGATCTTAATTCTCTGACCAGGGGTCGAACCTGTGCCCCCTGCAGTGGACGTGCGGAGTCTTAACCACTGGACCGCCAGGGAAGGCCCAGAGTTTCTTTTTTTTTTTTGTAATTGCCAGTTCGTGACCCACTAAGTTGATTTCACAAAGCACTAACGGGTCATGACTCACAGTTACCATTCACCACGTGTCCATCTCCATTAAAACGCATATTTAACATACTTGATCCCTGGGCAGGGATCAAACCCTTCTCACTTCTCAAGGCCCAGAGCCTAGCTCACCACCCTCAGGATTTACTCAAAACTCTGCAACAGGCCCCAGGAGCAGGGGCAGCATAAAGGGGGTGGAGATAAGAGCTTCTGCCCTCAGGAGCTTTCAGTCTAGAAGAGGGAGAGGAAGAGATACAACCTTGACCCCCATCACTCTACTTCCAGGCAGCAAATAGCAAATGAGTAAAAGTCACAAAGCTCCCAGGGGGAAGACAGAAGAAAAGGTGGGTGTTCCCCTAGGGGTGGTCCTGGAAGGCCTGGTAGAGGCAGCCACATTCCAGGTTGGCATGTGCTCTACAGCAGGGCTGGAGCAAAAAATCCATCTTAAGTACCAAGGAGAAACACCAGGGACAGGTCAGAGGGGCCTAGGGAAGTTCCAGTTCCCAGAGCAAGGGAAACGGCTACAAGAGTAGGAAACGGACACTGGCTGAACACCACAGGCCAGTGCTGGCCAGGAGCGTCCACGCGTCGGCACTTCATCCTCACGAGCAGCGGGGCTGGTTTGGAGGCTGCATTTATGAACCCCACCCCCAGTCACTCGCGGCTGCTTGAAGAAGGTGGATTCAAACCCAGGGGTCCAGAGTGCTAATCAACCAACAGATGGGTCACGTATCCCAGGAGCACACCTCTCACGCCAGCATCATTCCGCTGCTGCCCCCGCTTTCGGCCATCAGAAAGCCAGGACTCATACCAGGCCTGAAATGAGATAATAAGAATGAGAGCACAGGGGGTTCCCTGGTGGTCTACTGGTTAGGATTCGGTGCTCTCACTGCCGTGGCCCAGGTTCAGTCCCTCGTCAGGGAACTGAGATCCTGCAAGCGCGTGGCATGGCCAAAAAAAAAAAAAATAGCACACGTTTATGGCACTTATGCTGTACCAGACACAATATGTATTGTGTGTGTGCACATGTGTGTGTGTGTTTAATGTGTGTGTACGTACATAAACTCATTTAATCCTTGTAACAACCTCATGAGGCAGGTATACTTTATTAACCCCATTTTCCACCTGAGGAAACTGAAGCACAGAGAGGTTAATTAAGGTACCCAAGTTCACACAGCTTGTAAGTGCAGCAAGACAGCATAGGGCAAAGGAAAGAGTTATGGAATCTGATACGGTTTACAGGTTTGAGTCCTACTGATGACTTCGGGTGGGGCATCTTTCCCCTCTGGGCCTCAGGGTACCTCCTTGTAAGACGTGACCTCCAATTCTACCACCTGCCACCCTGCTACCTACACACACTACATTAAATACCTTTCCCGGCCACCACATGGGAATGGGGCTGTTTACCTACTCCCACGACCAGTCGTGATGTTCTGCATCCTGGGCTCTCCAAAGAGAAGGCCTTTTAAGCACACGAGCGCATCCTGGGCAGCATCTGTCTCCTCCACTGGACACGGAGCAGAGCGGGCACTCAGTAATTGGACTGAATCAACACCTCAAAACTTGGCAGTGTCTTCTGCTCCCGGTCTGGGGGCCAGCTGACCAAGGCCTCGGGCACCCAGAACCAGCTTCCCGTGGACCTGCAATGGCTGACACACCCCTTCCTCACCTTCTCCTTAAGGGCCCTTTTAGGGACTCCTCACTCAATCCAAAGGTCAAGTGAGGCCCGAGGCCAGCCAGGGCAACGTATGTACCAAAGAGGACAAAGAGGGCTTCCCTGTGGCACAGTGGTTGAGAGTCCACCTGCCGAAGCAAAGGACACAGGTTCGTTCCCTGGTCCGGGAGGATCCCACATGCCGCGGAGCAACTAAGCCTGTGAGCCATGGCCGCTGAGCCTGCGCGTCTGGAGCCTGTGCTCCGTAACGGGAGAGGCCACAACAGTGAGAGGCCCACGTACCGCGCAAAAAAAAGAGGACAAAGACAAGACCCTAACTGCGGGGCTTTCGAGGCTGGTCATCCCTGCAAACATTGACACAGCACTGCCCCACACAGGTAACCTTCCCTGGACAGTTTTCCATGCCTTTCTCACAGTTACCCCCCCAGTGGGCTGAGCAAGTATGACCCTTGTGCCCACCTTACAGCCAAGAGAACAGACCTTGAAAAGTGGCGGCCCCCCGCAGCTGACAAGGGGTGTGAAGCCGAAATCTGCATCTAGGTTTCTGCACGTGCCAAGCTGCATGCTCTTCCCATTCAGCAACGCGGCAGCCACACACGGGAGTGGGACAGGACCACTCTGTCCGACACAGATAAGGGGCACAGACGTCTCAGGGGAGCACTTATCAGTGCCAGCCTATGCCACGACCGCCTGCTCTGGCCCTGGCAGGGGTCTGAGGGGGTGGGGAGACAAGACACTGGTATTTGGGGGAGGACTCCATGACACATCAGAGGAGCCCAGGCACCAGAGGGCATCATCGGGAAATTAATGTATCCAGTTCCCTAGGGTCAACTTGCTCTTCCAGAAAAACATGCTGTTATCTCCATCATATTAAAAGGTTCTGGGGGAAACTTTGGGGATATAAAAAGAAAGGAGGGCTTTCCTGGTGGTGCAGTGCTTGAGAGTCCACCTGCCGATGCAGGGGACATGGGTTCGTGCCCCATTCCGGGAGGATCCCACATGCCACGGAGCGGCTGGGCCCATGAGCCATGGCCGCTGAGCCTACGCTCCACAACGGGAGAGGCCACGACAGTGAGAGGCCCGAGTACCGCAAAAAAAAAAAAAAAAAGGAAACAAACTCACCAAGCAGCACTGGCCACAGAGAGACAACCATTTTACATATATAATCCTACTTAACCCTCACAACAAACCCATGAAGGATTCACCATTTCCCCATTTTACAGATGGCGAAACCAAGGCTCCAAAAGTCCACCCAGCCAGGAAATGACAGAGCAGGAATTGGAACTCAGGTGTGCATCCCAGCCTCCAGTCAGAACCCAAACCCTTCAAAATCCACAGGATTCAGGGCCCAAGGGGGAGAAAAAAGCATAACATGAGAGAGAAACATTCCCAAAACTCATCTTGCCAAGGCTACAAAAAACCCCATTACCCTGGCGAATCAAAAACAAACAATCATTATTGTCTATTTGCTGTAAGCTCCCAGCAACATGTATTAAAGAAGTTTATGTGAATCGTCTAATGCACTTGTGCCGTGGTCAGAATTATTACCAAGCTAAAAAAGATTAATTTTTCTAAATACTCTAAACCCCAGACACTATTATAAAGGCTACAGCTAGTGTAACATTTCTGTTATCTTGGCTGACAGGCCCTCAAGCACACACACCTCCCCTCCACCGCTCCCTCTTAAGCTCACACACACACACTCACCCACAGAGGCGGGAAGGTCAAGAGAAGGGGCGAGGAGGCTCTGGCCCGAGGTCCCAACTACAGAAGCAGCTTGCCTTGGAAAATCGAGCTGGGTGTCTCCCGGCTCCCTCAGAGCAGTGAATGGCACACAGCTAACTCTTGGTCCAAGTCTGCAAAGGCTTAGCTAACAAAGATGGCATTATGCACAGACTGGAGCGCACGGCTGGTCTTAGAGTTCAAATGAAGTGACCACTGCCAAAAACTTTGTTTGGGTCCCCCCTGCTCCCCCCGCCCCACCTCCCGCCTTGAAATAAAGGGCAAGGATTTGCAATTTGGGGTCTTGCAGCCACTTGAAACCCATTAAGATGGCCACACTGCCCGGGTTCTGGCAAAAAGCAATTCCAGTTACTCATTTAGTGTTTAATTAGCTACCGATAGAGGAGGCTGGCAGCCTCGGGGGTTAAGAGGAGCTGCAGCAAACAGGGTGGGAGCCCGAAGAAAGGCCACAACACACAGTCTGAGCTCCAATGGGGGGCTGGGGGGAAACAACCGTGTGTATGTTTTGTTTTTATAATCTGCCACACAAGGGTGCCAAGGGTCAGAGCCAAAGGCAACGCCGTACACTTGCCAGGACCTCTGGGCAGATAGCTAGAGCAGCTTATCGCGGGGGAGAACACACCCCCAGCTCCTCAGAGCCCAGCTGCGGCCTTCTCCCGCTCCTGCCCACGCTGCCACCCTCTCACACCCCTGCCCCCAAAGGGTTCTGGCAGGCGGGGACGCTCCCCGCCTGGCAGGAACCTTAGCTCGGCACATCCAAGGAGAGCCCTCTCAAATATCACTTTGCTATTTCAAACCCACCAAGGACGCTGGACCCCTGCCACAGAGCCACAAATACCTCAGCTCCCATCCACGCCCAGGACTCTGGGGTGCTTTCTGACTTTAACCAACCCGCCTGGAGACACAGGCTCACAGCTGGGAGTGGAGGGGGGTCAGCTGAGTCCTGCTGGGGGGAGCACAGGGGTAAGAGAGCCAGCCCCACTGAGGCTGACCTGAAAGGGACCGCAGGTCTTCAGAGCAGGGAAACAGGCCCACGACTCGCCAAGGTCATGGGACTCCACATCCACTTGGCACCCCACATTCTTCACTGGGGATCACAGAGGGGACAGCAGCCATGAACCTCCTGAAATCATGTACAAAGTCTCCCCAGTGGGGACACACGCGTTTTCTGGAAGGTAAGGCCATAGCTTTTCTCACATTTTCCCTGCCAAAAGAGCCACCGCACCATAACAAACTCCCTTCTCAGAGGCCAGGTCCCACCTCTGCCAGTGACTCTGCAGTTCACCTCTCAGGGGGCTTCAGTTTAATTCTCTGCTAAATTTATTTCTTCAGTGACTATACCTGGGCACACTTTGGGTCAAATGATAATATCTTCCCTCTGTTTTGCAGGAATTCTGTATCAAATGAGGGTTGTCAAAAGCTCAGAGGTGGAATTTGGAAGAATGGGGTCTAGTCCCAGCTCTGCCACCTCCTGGCTACATGCCCTCAGACAAGCCATCGAAACTCTAGGCCTCAGTTTCTTCATCTGTAAAATGGGAGTGAGATTAAATAATAAAACCTGACCAACAGACAGCTGTGAAGCCAAACCACAACCATTACTGAAAAAGCGTTTTGAAAAGTACAGCAATGTGAGGGTCACTGCTCTCTAGCACCTTCAACTCAGAGGCACTGAGCTAGTAGGAGGGACTGTCCACTCCACATAAGGCCAGGACCAGACAGACATCAGCATCTAAGAGAACCCAAGGGCTTCACCAGAGAACCTCTGCCCTGGCCGGAGGGGAACAGCAAGGAAAACACAGGCAGGGTCCCTGCGAGCCTCTTCCCATGGCCTCTGGGCAACAGCAAGGAAACCACAGGCAGGGTCCCTGCGAGCCTCTTCCCATGGCCTCTGGGCTCTTCTGACTTCAGGTAAACCAATTTCTCAGAAAAGTACATCCTGGGTACCAAACCCTGCATCGCTCTTCATTACGTGTGGTCAACATCAGGGCGCTCCGGCTTATACACAATGAGCCAAGCAAACTGAAGTTTCCAGGTGTGTGGAGGAAAATAGACTGTGACTCAAATAAAAACTCACCAATTCAGAGAAAATTTAAACCCCCTCTCCCACCGCCGAGTCACCTGCTTCATTCCCGGCCCTGTAGCCTGGCTCGAACTGACCCACCACCAGGAAGGGGAGACCACTGGCCAGGGACACAAATTCATTTCTCTAGGAGAGCTGAGACCAGGATCTTCCCGGATGAGGACCCTCCCAGCCCCACAGGAGTCCCTCCTCACCCATGCCCCACACACGCTCACTACCCACTACCCACTGAGGCCCAGGCGGGTATATATGAGCTGCACAGACAAACCGTGAGAACCTCTGAATCTCCTTGATTGAAAACAGAAGGCCAGTTACCGCGTGCTCTTGTTTACACTCCACTTTATCTTCGAAAAAGGATTTAAGGTAACTAGTCAACCCACATTAAAATCACCTGGCTCAAGATGACCGAGCAAAAACGAGTCACTAAAAGAACATCTTCCAATATTCTACTCGCTATCCAAATTACCAAAATGCCCAAAAATGAGTATTTTTTCTTACCCATAGTTCCTTAATACCTTCATTCATTTAGCATGCGTGCCTACTATGTGCAAGGTATTGTGGGAGCTACAGGAATGAATAGCTCTTAGATGAATCGTCTCTGGCATGGAAAAAATGAATAAGCTGTGGTTAGAAAGACAAACCTGAATGAGAAGTTAGCAGGAGTAGGTGCAAACGGGTGACATTTGCCATGGACCTGTGCGGCCAAGTCTCGGCAGTGTTAGGAACACAGATTCTGGAGTCAGTTATGACCTGAGTTTGGATCCTAATTCTTACAACTATGACAACCTCTCTGTGTCTCAGTTTCTTCATCTGCGAAATGGAGTTAGCAACATGTCTTCTCTCCCAGGGCCCCGGCAGCTTGAAATGAGAGCCTGAACCTAGAGTGCCCAGCACAGGGGCCCAGCACATGGAAAGCCACCAACAAAGGTTTGTACAGGTGGTTTGTATAGCCACTGAGATGAAGGAGTGATCAGAGTGTACAGCAAACTATCACCAAAGTCCTCCACAAAGAAGCTGAAAAGTGGACAGGATGTGACGGATAAGAGAGGCATTCACCCCAGACAAAAGGAAGGGAATCCAAAGAGGCTTCAGCAATAACTCTAGCAAGAAAGATGAGGGTGAACAAGATAGTAGCCATGAGAATGGAGAGAACACATGAAAATTTGCGGAGAACAAAGAGAAAAAGAGGGTTCCTTTTCATTTTCTTAAATATTTTTTCATTTTCCCATTGCTTCTCCTTCACCCCTGCAACTCAATACTCACCCCGCTTAACTCCTTCACAATAGAGACGTTCCCTCCCCATCCCCATTCATCACTCCATCCCTCCTTTCACATGACCTGACTCTCAGGCCACGACACCAAGTGGATCCCAATCCAGGAGAAAGGGTTTTGATCCCAAGATCTGTGAATCCTGGGCCTCAGTCACTGTGATTTCAGCTCTTGGTAGCTTCTTCTAAATGTCTACACCAACCTCAGCAATCTCTACACAAGTCTGCTGCCCTTCCTCAGCAAATTACTGAAAGAAAACCCATGTAAACTTTCACTACCACCATACTGTTCCAAGATGGCAGACCAAACCACAAATTGCCAAAGAGAGTCTCACGTTATGTACTAGAGAGCCAAACTTAGTTAAAAATTATTAACTTCTCTGAAAGATAGCACAGACATCCTATATCAAGAGTGACTGGAAATAGGTACGTCCCCCGCCCCACTCTAAAATGAAACCATTTTGCATAGCTGTCAGATACAGGCCACACAGGAATTGGCCATCCACAGGTTAAAACACACACACACACACACACACGATTTTTACTAGGTAGAAAAGTCAAATTCACCAACTATTTTTATATGGCTAATGTAACTCTTAGCCTCTACGCCAGGAAACCCTGTGATCATCACCACCGATTTTCCCAGAAGAACCACATCACAAGTGAACCAGCCCTCTCACCTTGTACTACTAAAAGTTCACCAGGCTATAAGTACCGTTCAGCAGCTTCTCTTTTTCAACCCTGGAGAGGGCACAAGAACTGGTCAATTTCCTCAGCATTCCACTCCAAGGGTATTAACCTTACAGTCATAGCAAAATTTCATCGCACTGAATGTTCTCAAAACCAGGGAGCCCCCAGGGGAAGTCTCTTAAGTCCTCATATTACAAGGAGAAATTTTCACCAGAAAGATACTTGTGGCATGGGATCTGACCAGTTGTGAAACTCAACCAAAATGGGTTCTGATCTCCCAGGCCAGTTTCAAACTGCACGCAGGGGATGCAGATGGCCCAGCCAAGTGGGTGGGCTCTGATGACATTCGAAAAACCAACTTCCATGCCCTAGAGCTTTGGGACCATTTCTTCCCACCTCATGCAGAAGTGCAAAATCCAGTAAATGACCCCTTAAGTGCACATGTGTGTGCACACATACAGGCACACACACACACTTAACCTTCTACAAGACCAACAGGAAGCAAAGGAGGCTGGGAAGATCTTCGGACACTTCCCCTTCCATCCCCCCGCAGAAGATCCTAACCTGTTTCATCTGATCATAAGTCCGACTCCACCCCAACTGTAGTCCAATTTTTTTTTTTTTAAGGGGACCTTGGTGGGATATGGACATGTGACAGACACCTCTCTTACAATCTTAAGAAACTCATCCAGGGAGAATGAATGATAGAGTAGAAAGCACTACAACGTGATCAAACTATCCTCACAAGAACATTTTCAACACAGGTTTATGGACCAGCCAAGGACCTCAAAGTACACACTGTCTTAATGGACAACACAAGCCCCCCCCCATAAACAGACACATGCACCCCCCTCCAAAAAACATAATTTGGAAGATCCCTCCCTGGAAAGTAACCTAAGAATCTATTTCACCAAATTCTCACTCAAACACACCTTCTACTCCAAAACACAAGTTTCATAGTTACTTTTCATTTTTCTTGGTTGTGGTCAACTTCTTCATAAACCAGCACCAAAGAGGCTCAAGCCCCACCATCCTCCCAGGTGACTGCCCAATCAGAACATAAACCCCACATGGTTGAGCCCCGCATAACACCATTTAATTCTCCAGATAGGTATCTACACTCTCCTGCATAATTATAACATTATGAAATACCATTCACCAAGTTAGACCGCTGCTGGAGGAGAGTACGGGGCGAGGGCAGCAGGGAGGTGGGCAGGACAAAAAGAAAGGCAAGGAGAAAACAAAGACCACTGCCAGTTGGCTCTGTATTTGCTTTTGGTACTAACGAAGTTCAAGTTATCCAACCCTGCAATTATCGCCAGGATTAAAAATTTGTTACTCACGTAATCATGAAAGGCTTTTGCTTCACTCGAATGTTCACAAGTGTCTCGCCTTTCAGGAGCTGCACAGTAAAGGTCCCAAAATACGCTGCAAGTTGAAAAATAAAATAAGATCAGGTTACTAATTATTACTTGTGTGCCCAACAGCAAGTGTACAATGCACGGTGCTAACAGCACCACGTCTCCCCAAGGCTCAATCCCACCTTCCCAGTCTTCATTGGGCACACTCAGCCTAACAACAAAATGGACCCAACCTCTTCTGACAGCCTGGCATTTGTAATAAGAGTAACAACTCTCATCCATCAGACACCTACTATGTGCTGGATGCCTCACGCCCATGACACTGCTTGTAACTACCACAGCACTGTAAGGTAGGTGATTTTATCCCCTCGTTATACATGGGGCAACTGAAGCTCCAGCAGGTTAGGGTAACCCACCCACTGATGCCCAGATGGGAGACAGGAATCTGGATGAGAATCCATGCCTGTCTCTTCTGTGCTCCGGTAACCACCCCCCACCTCCACCCAAAATGGCTGCACTTCATAAAAAGGTTAAATTGTCAAAGTCAGGACTATGACTCATACGCACAGCAAACTGGGTGACTCTGGCAATAAAGGGAATCTACAGGTTCTTCAACCCAGAGCCCACACCCCCATCTCCTGCCAACCCACCCGACTCTCAACCAGGCCCTCCCCCAAGGTGTTCTCATACAGAAACCATTCCCCCCCTGCCCACCAAAGAACATATACCAATTAACCAAAGGTTATGTTATGGATAACCAAGTATCTCGTTCTTTCACGTTGAAAGAGAGCCCTCCTCAGACAACCACCTGTCCAGCAAAAGGAGGGGGGCAGATTTCCCTGCCTAACCCCCCTCCATGATTCTTGTATGGTCACCCCAACACTTTGCATTATGTGAAAACAGACATACAAATCCTCTGTCAACCAGTAAAACCCTATACAAACACAGGGTAGTCACTGCTATCAACAAGGGGCCTTAGAAACCCTCTCCAGGTCGGGAGCCCAAGGCCCAGGGATAGGAACCCGCTCGAAGGGTAAAACGTGCACCAGAGCGGAAGTCTGACTACCAGACCAGTGCTCCTGTCACCATCACAGCCAGCCCTGCCAGTCACCTGACAAGCACCTCACTCCAGGTGCGTGAAGAACACAGCCTGGCCCTCTTCAGATCAGCTCCACCACTTCCTGCCACCCCAAAAGCCACGGTCGGTGTCAAATCACAGAGCCACCACTGCCTGCGCCCAGCACGACGCACTCTTAGTTCCCGGAGCTGAGATAAGGCTGGAGAAGTTGCGGGGGATTAAGGATAGCACAGGATAATCGGGGACTTCTGCTGACTGCAGAGGGAGGCTCGAGAACATTTCTTTCTGTGCTCTGAGGCAGCACACATCTGACTAACTTCCTCCACACACTGAAGATTTCTAACACTACAAACTCCCCAGTCCCTTCTGAGTAACTTTTACTCAAAAGCCTGAATTTCTGCAAAATCCACGGTGGACAGACCCGCCAGCGCCAGCCCCACACTCCTCTCCAAAAGCCACCCCAGAAAACCTACCACCCACTCCTACAGACAGAATCCTTACACCACACCGAATGCCTCCAACTCCGCAGGTCCGAGGTTGGCAAAAGCAATTAAAACCTCATTTTCTCCGTGCAGTTAGAACAGACACTTCATCCCCATGCATTTCAAAGACACTTGAAACAGTTACCCCAGTGAGCTGGCGGTCAGGTAAACGCGCTAAGATCCCAAGACAGGGCACTCCGTTTTCCTGAACTTCACCAAAATATCAAAAGCCACTCCGCTCTCTTTTCCTTTTGAAAAGAATGTCAAAGACTCCACCAATCGGTCCCACAAAACACCCAAGTCTTACAGCAACTCCTTCCCGTTGACCCTAAGCCTCCCTCCTGCGGGCTGCAAACCGGGAGCAGACCGGCGGTGGTCCCACCCGAACAGGGCCCAGGGGCCTGGGAGAGGGTCACAGACAAGAGAGAGCCCCCATCTACCAACTACAGGCACTCTGCCAGATTCTCAGTAAAACGAAACTTGGTTTTAGGGATACTTAGAGTAGTGGGGGGAAAGGGGGAGGTCCAGTAGGTCTGAATCAGTATCTTTAAAGGAAGTGGCAGCCCCTTCTTGCTTTCTCAGGGTGCCTGGAAAAGGTCCCCATGGATTTCTCTCTCAAGGTTTTGAGCTCACAGAATAAAAAGGAAGGGGCAGGCCAGTTGTAAAACAGACCTGGTGCCCCTCCACCCACCCCACCCCCACTCTCTCTAATTAAAGCAACGTGCAGAATTGACAAAAACCCATGCAGGTTTTTTTTTCAAGCCCATGCCCAGCGCCTCAGAGTGAGATGTAAAAGTACAGAGTTTCCATGCAAACACCAGGCACGATTAGTAGGGTTCTCAACAGTGGGCAAAGAGGAGGCAGAAACTTAGGCACCGACCTCGTCTGCCCTTTTCCTCCTTTGCCAGTCCTGAGGGCCCCACGGCACCCTGCTCTATGCAACGCTGGGGACTAAGGCATGGAGGGACCCGCTCCAGATCTCCCATCTTTGTTCACTTGAAGCCGGGGGCTCAGAACAAAACAAACACACACACACACAACTATCACACAAACTTACCACCACCACGAGTGCAAAAACCCAGGCGGTTCTCCCAACGTGATGTTTTTTTCCCATCGAATCTAGAAAGGAGAGAGCAGAGACAGCTTAGAGGAGCAGAGAGAAGGGGTGGGCTAGGGGCTTCCCAGAGCCAAAAGGCTGTGAAGACCAACTAACAATAAATACCAAAAGGTGATAAAAATTCAAAATGGTGGCCACGGTGGCTGCTCCAGAAAACAAAGGCTTTAAGAATAGTGAGGAGGAGGGGTGTCAAGAAATTGGATGATGGGGGGAGTTCCACTCACCTCCGACAAGAAGGTCTGTGCAGATTTCTGTGCTCCTACGTGCAGTAAATATTCGTAGACGTATAAAGCTAACCTGGAAAGTGGGCAGCAGGCAGAGAGAGAGAGAGAGAGAAAGCGTCAGACCACACCGGGCGCTCGCTCCTGGACCTTGCCAATTGGCCTCCAAGCCTGTCCTCCAACCCTGTCCGTGCTGTCCCATTGTGGCCCCAACCAGAGGTGAGCAGCTAGCTCGGTCCTGCCTGGGGCCACGGGTACGAGCAGTTAGGGGGTAGGTATGAGGAAACACGTTTACTTCAAGCCGCGAGGACTGGAGAGCAGCCCCCGAACTTGAACTTCCAAGTAGCGTCGGGACCAAACCCACCTAGGTCTCTCAAACTCGCAAGCAACCCAACCCCCGAGCCTCGCTCCTTTTCCCGATCCACTCCTTGCCACCGACCCACCCTCTCCCCACGTTTGAGAGTCCGGGGAGACTCAGTCCTGGACTCTGGAGTGCTCCGCGAGCTCTGGAGAGGGCAGTAAAGCGCCGCCCTCACCACCTCCCCCCAAAACAACTGTCCCCCAAGCCTAGGGCCAAGCCGGCGCCGCCGTCCCTGCCCAACCCGGCGCCCCGGAGGGCGCGGGGCCGGCGGCGAGGCCAAGGGCAGGGAAGGGAGAGCGCTCCCGGCCGAACAAAGCCCCCGGCACGCACTCCTCACGCCGCGGGCGGACAAAAGGAGCCTTCGGGGCTGCAGAAGCCACGCGCCCCCTGCCCGCGCCCGGTGGGCAAAGTGCCGTCCGCGCGGCGAGCGCCCCGGCTGGAGCGAGCGCCCAGGCTCGCTCGCGGGACCTCGTCCATCCCTCACCGCGGGCCCCCGCGCCCGGCACGCCCCAAGGCCACCAAGTGCCCCCTCCCCCGGCGGCGCCCCTAGACCCCAACCTCCGCCGGCTCCCAACAATGGGCTCTCCCACGCCGCCCGCCGCGGCCTCGGGAAGGGGCCAAGCAGGCGGCGCCGGGGCCCGGGGCTCAGCAGCCCCCGCCCGCCCACCTGCCTCCCACCACCCGCCCGCAGCCCGGCAGCGGCGCGGCCGCCACTTGGAAAATAGGGCTTACTTTTCCCGAGCCTGCCCGTCCGAGGGCACCGCCGAGCCTTTGCCTTTGGCAAACATGGTTTGCAGAGAAGAGGGCGCCGAGCCTCGCCGCCGCCGCCGCTACCGCTCCGGCTGCTCCCGAGCTGCCCCCTCGCTCCCGGCCCCCTCCCCGGCGTTCGCTCGCTCGCTCGCTCGCTCGCGCTCTCCTCGCCGCGGTCCCCTCCCTCCCCCCCAGGCGCTGGCTCCGCGCTCTTTCCAGCTGTCAAAGCGTCAGCCCCGGCCGCGGCCCCATCGCCCTGGAACTCCTCCCGCGCCGGCTCGGCCTGGGGTGCCGGTGCCGCCGCCGCCGCCGCCGCCGCCGCTCTCCCGCCGGCCCGGCTGCCCACTGGCTCGCTCGCGCGCCCGCCCGACTCCGCCTGCGCCTCCCTCAGCGCCTCCGGCACCACCGCCGCCGCTGCCGCTGGTCTACTTGGAGCTCAACCGAACGTGGCTACCCGGGCGAGGGAGCAAGGCGGGCGTCAACGTCCCGTGATTGATATGCGCCTCGGCCAATAGGCGCGCGGGGGAGGGGCCGGGGCGGCCCGGGAGGGACGCCCTGTCAGCGCCCGACCGCGGCAGTCCCCGCTGCGGCCGCCACCGAGGAGCCGCTATTCCTGCTCCTGCGGGCCAACGGGGTGGGGGTGTTGGGGGGGGTGGGGGGTGGGGGCCGGGGGCGCGAGCCTCTGTTTTCTCTAGATGTGGGGAGGGGACACAAATCGGGACAGGGGAGATCTAGTCCCCCGGCCCCCGCGAGAAGAGGGTCCGACGGGCGCTCTCCGCGGCTTGGACCGCTGGGGGGGTGGGGAGCGCTGCGGCGTAGTCGGAGGGGAGGGGGCGCGGACCCCTGAGCGGAGCACCGTCGGCCCCCCCCCCCCGCCACGTCCCTTTCCCTTATCTGCCCCTCACCTCCCCCAGCCTCAGCCCTGCGCCGGCCCAGCCCTTATCTCCCCCTCCCCCTCGCCTGCCCTCCCCTTGGGCTCCGACCTCGGCCCCCTCCCCAGACTCCCACCCGTCCCCCCCTTGGCCGCCCCGCCCCCGGTCCTCCCTCTCGCCCAGTCTGGCTTCGGAGCGCCGGGCCCGGGGCTCCACGCTGAGAACTGGGCGGCTCGAGCCGGCGCCGAGGCGCGAGGCTGCTCCTTTACTAGATCATTAAAATACTTTGGAAAACCCCAAAGTGGAGTCGGCGCGAAAATGGCCCTTGGACTGCTTTGGGGAGCCTGGGGGAAGGGACTGAGGACTTTGGCCAAGAGAACGGAGAGTGATTGCTCCCAAATTTCCAAGGTCTGCCCGCCCTAGCAAGTTAGCCCCTCGGCTTCTCCACGAGAGATGGTGCCATTCCGGGGTAGGGGGGCGTCACTTGGGCGCCACAGAAATCTGCGAACTTCAAATAAATGGAGCTAAATTGGGGAGCGGGGGACGAGAGTCAGGCGTGGGGGGAGGGGAAGCTTCCATTGTCAGTGACCCAGGTGTACAATGGGAAATTGAGAGGGGGGCTGGCAGAGTGACCCAGCTATTTGCTGCTGACTCCTTTCTGCCCACGGCGAGAACCCGAGGACACACTGAGTGTACCTCACTAGAGACTCTTTAAGACGAGAAACCAACCAAACGGGAAGACTCCCCCATTTTCAGACTGTTTTTAGAGCGCGGTTCTCTTTAAATGTGATAAAACACTGTCGGCACTGTCTCTTTAAAAGAGTCAAGCAGAAAAAGCTGTGTAAGCGCTGATTGGCTGCCTGTTTGGATACATCTTTAGGGGAGCCTTGAAACTGTTAGCCTAGGTTGATTTTTTTTTTTTTTTTTTAACAGCGCTGTTCCAATAAACAAGTAACGCCCCTCCCCCTAACATGCCTCGCACCAAACAATTAAAGGATAGGTCAGTGTCCTGGGGAAACACGTTTCAAGTAGGAAAACTCAGAACTAGATTCAACAAAATCAAGTATAATTCACTACCATTAAAGTTTGCTTATTTTGATTTGTCGAAGAGAGAAAAAAGGGCTTTAAAAAGAAATGCCCCGCAGCAAACGGATCTGCATTGGTTCAGGAAGGAGACTCTGGGTGCATATTTGGAATAATGTTCTGCTCAGTGTAGCAGCCTCCCTAAATTAGAATATAGCCAGGCCCTACCACCGCTTCTGGACGCGCTGTGTTCTCTGTTGGGACCTAGCGCTGGAAGGGGAAGGGGTCAGAAAAAGGAAAACTGAACCCTAGTCTCTGGTTGTATGTGCTAGCTCCCAGTTTAAAGGTTGTTTTGTGAATGAGAGAAGCATGGAGGTTGGGAGGGAGTTGAAATACAACGATAGGGGAGAGAAGGAAATAATTACAGTTATTTTTCCCCCCAGGCGTTTTAATTTAATAGGGCTAACTTAAGGTACCTTAGAGCCCACACTAATTAAATTGGCCTGCTCATACCCTTCCCCTGGACTTCTAATTTTGATGGGCTAGGAATGGCCAGGAATGGCTCGTCAACAGCCTGACTCACAAGAAGCCTGACTCATCTTGGGTCTGCAAGGCCCACAAATTATGAGTGTCATGAGTGTGGGTTAGGTCCCAGCTCAAGGAAAACACTGCCCTTCTCTGGCCCTACTGCATCACAGCTCTACCAAGTTGGCCATGCTGTGTCAGAGTTAGGGCTGCAACACAGGTATATCTGTTTGTGCATCATTTTCCTCATCTGTCAAATGGGAAGGGGGATCTTTAATATCTCTTGAGAGTCTGATGTTCTATGATGCTAAGATTTCCTTTCTATAGTTTTCTTTCCCCACACCCCACCCTGAAAAAAGGACAAGCACCTCCTTTCCGAGCAGGTGTGGCATGCATTTGGGGAACCTGTGCCAGGCTCTCTGTCCTTATGGTCTTCCCTTTGCTGAGGCTTGACCCAGAATCTTGGTAGGTTCATGGTGGACCTAAAAGAGATAGTGGGAGGGCCCAGGCAGAGCGAGAAGGAAGGGTGCCATAACCTCCCAGCCTGCTGGAGGGAGGGGAGATGATGGGTTCCCAGGAAGTAGGACCACTGAGCAGCCCCAACTAGGTGTGCAGTTGCTAGCACAGTGATCCAAAATGCACTCAGATCAGAAGCAAACACCCTACCCCAGAATGGCACTTTCTCTGGAGAAGCCAAGGGACTAACATGATACGCGGGCAGACCTGGGAAATTTGGGTGCAATCACTCTCTCTTCACTTACCCCAAGTCCCCCACCCATTCCCCCAGGCTATCTTTCCCCACTGGATCCCCCAATCCCCACCTTCCCCACCCCACCCCCACATCTTCTGGCCCGGAGTGCCTCCCACCCCAGCCCCCTTCTTTGCTCATTCTTTAAGGCTTGCATCCCCTCCAATGCCTCCTCCATAAAATCCTCCCGGCTTTTCACTCCTGGAGTAAAACCCATCCCTCTAACCCTCTGCTTGGTCTCATTTTGCTTGAACCTCCAGAATAGCTCTCCATTCATTCTGCCCATTGTTGTGGCCATTTGTTTACTGTCTGTCTCCCCAGCCAGAGGTGGTTGGGGGGCTGGGAGGGCAGGAACTAACTCTGAGTCATCTGTGTGTCTCCAGCACCCAGCACAGGTTCAGTACCTGTGTGCAGTTAGCACTCCATGTACGCACCAGGGGCCACGGGGAACAAGAAAGGAAAAAGTGAGCTCATCCCCAAAGTAGCTCTGGGACGGGTAAGGAAATAAGAAATGCACATCAACAACAATAAGATTAGATAAGGCCACACCCCCAGCTCAGCCCCACAGCCTAAACTATAGCAGCTTGCAACTACTGTACTTTCAGTTCCCAGAATACACCAAGCTATTTTACACATCCACCCTATACTCATTCTTTCTTCCTCTCCCTCTCTCTCTCTATTCCTCCCTCCCTCCCTTCTTCCCTCTTTCCTTCCCTTCCTTTTTTTTTCTTTTAGGACATGTTTATTGAGCATCTACTATGTACCAAGCACTGTTCTAGGCACTGGGTAATAATCTAGGCAGAAATCCTTACGCCATGTTGCTTACACTGGTGTGAAATCCTCTGCCCTAAAGGCTCTTCCTGTGACAGACTTCTAATATTCTAAAATCCAGCCTGGGAAAGCCTTCCCAGGAAGCCATCTCTGGGCTCCTGGTCTGGGCTAGGAATCCCCTGGTGGCCCCTCTGCCTCTCCCTGACCATGACCTATTGCTGTTGGCCTCTGTGCATGGGTGTGGTCCTGTGTGCATTTCCCCCAAGGGAATGTGAGCGCCTCTCCTCCGGGTCAGGGAATGCTCATCATTCACCTGTGGACCTCCAGCGCACAGCAACAGTGGTGAAAGGAACAGAGCAAGTGAGTACCTGAGTGACCAGAAAGTGGAGGGACAGGCAGGTGGGGTGGAAGAGGGGAAGGAGAGGTGAATTACAAGCTTAGGCTAAGATGACCACTCCTTCACTCAGGTGCCAGAAACTGGGGGGCAGAAATCCTGGGCTCTGGGATCAGGTTGGTGGGGGCCAGGCCTCCAGAAGGTGGCACTTAAAGGAATGAGGCTTCAGGTCCATGGGCTCAACCCAGGAGGTTGTGCTTGCCAAGAATGCCAGAGGATCCCTTTTCCTCTCCCTGGTTTGCAGCTCTGTTTCTGTGTTCCCCACGGCCGCTGGGAGTCTGGGGGCTGCCCCATTGTCCTCCACACCACGCCCAGGGACGTTCGAATGGATGCTGAGCACGCAGCCCATCCCCTTCCTGCCCGCTGGGTCCTGGGATTTTGAGGAGGCATCTCGGGTCCATACCTTGGGTAACTCTGCCCAGGGAGGCTCAGGCCCAGGCTGGTCAGCCCCAGTTTTAGCAGAAGTTTTCTCAAGGGCGTTGGGGGCTTCCATGGGAGGAGTGCAAACTCCAGGGCCTGGAGGCTCGGCTTCAGCCTGGCTCAGGGCCTCGCTGGTGGACCTTGGGCAGATGATATTCTCTCTCTGAGTCTTTCTGTGAAATGAGGATGTTAAATAAGGGAACTGACGGGGAATCCTTTGCTGGGCTGTCCATAAGTGTTGGCAGAGCCCACGGTTCTGACGCCTCTGGACAATGGAGAGTCACTACTGTGAAGGTTGTGTGGAGGCTCTGAGGAGGTAGAAATTGGGGTAACATTTTGTAACTCGAAAAAGATTATTACTCCTGATGTTATAGCATAGCAGAGCCAGCAAACAGGTTCTCAGGAAGAAGGAAGAGGATTTAAGTTTAGAATCAAATGTGTTTTTACATCTTCTGATGATGCCTTCTGATGTCCTGAGCCACCTTGTAGCAATGGGTTTTAGGCAATTTCCTGGATTGGTTTAGTTCTGTCTAGAAAGTACCTACTATGTGCTGAGCCCTGAGCCAGGGACACTGACTGGGAAGTACAAAAATATACAAAGCAAGTTCGTGCCAGGGATAGCTAGGGCGAGGATGCTGACGCTCTGCCCCTTCCCCGGTTCCTGCTACACCTCCCTCACCTCCTGTCCAGAGTGCCCCAGCCTGGAGTTCATTCTCATGAGCTCAAGGAGAAGGCTCCATGGAGGGTCTAGGTCCGGGTAGCTGAAGAGTGTGGTAGGTAACGGTCATCAGGACAAGGGTCATTTTGTCACTGGGAAGGGGCAGCCCTCGCCCGCGGTGATGGTGGTTAGTAAGATGAACAAAGACGAGTAGATGAGAGCAGCGATTAACCAAAAGTGGATAGAAACTGGAGAAAGAGAACACCTCAAAGAATTGCTGAGAGCTAAATTAATTGAATGTGGCTGGAAGGATCAGTAGAAGGCACACTGTAAAGAGGTAATGAAAGAAAAAGGACTAGAACACGTTACTGTTGATGACTTGGTGGCTGAAATCACACCAAAAGGCAGAGCCCTGGTACCTGACAGTGTAAAGAAGGAGCTCCTACAAAGAATAAGAACATTCCTTGCTCAGCATGCCAGACTTTAAGATTGAATTAGAGGGCTTCCCTGGTGGCGCAGTGGTTGAGAATCTGCCTGCCAATGCAGGGGACACAGGTTCGAGCCCTGGTCTGGGAAGATCCCACATGCCGCAGAGCAACTAAGCCCGTGTGCCACAACTACTGAGCCTGAGCTCTAGAGCCCGTGAGCCACAACTACTGAGCCCATGAGCCACAACTACTGAAGCCCGCGCGCCTAGAGCCCATGCTCCTCAACGAGAGAGGCCACCGCAATGAGAAGCCCACGCACCGCAACGAAAAGTAGCCCCTGCTCTCTGCAACTAGAGAAAGCCCACGCACAGCAGCGAAGACCCAACGCAGCCAAAACTAAATAAATTAATTAAAAAAAAGATTGAATGAGATTGTGTTGTTTTGTGGTTTTATTTCTGAAAGTAAAACTCTGTCCAGTCCCGTGACAGGGTTCCTCCCTGCCTCCTCCACCCTGCCTTGGACCAGCATGCCTCTGTTTTCACTCACCTGCCATACCTTTGCCCCTGCTATTCCCTTTTCCTGGGACACTTTCCCCCAGATCAAGGCTTCCCTCATTCCTTTACTGCCTCTAGGTCCTTGATCAAACATCACTGGAACCCTCCCTAAAGCACCTCTGTGGAATGGCTCCTGTCCCCACTCCTTATCCTGTTCTATTTTTCTCCATAGCAACCATTACCACCTGACATATGTTTGTTTATTTTTTTCTTACTATTTCCCTCATTAGAATTTAAGCACTGTGCATGGGAGTTTTGTTTTTGTTTTTGTTTTGCATGCATGGGAGTTTTATCCTCACTTTTAGAACAGGTTCTCAATAAAAATGTCTTAAATGTTGAATAAAATAATTCACTTGGGCTTCCCTGGTGGCACAGTGGTTAAGAATCCGCCTGCAGTGACCTGGGTTCAATCCCTAGTCGGGGAAGATCCCACACGCTACGGAGCAGCAAAGCCCACACGCCACAACTACTGAGTCCACGCACTGCAGCTACTGAAGCCTGCGCACCTAGAGCCCGTGCTCGGCAACAAGAAGCCACTGCAATGAGAAGCCTGCACACCGCAACGAAGAGTAGTCCCCGCTCCCCATAACTAGAGAAAGACTGCGAGCAGCAGCGAAGACCCAGCTCAGGCAAAAAAAAAAAAAAAAAATGGTGGGAGGCATTTAAACTAGCCCAGTGTGTGTATGTGTGTGTGTTGCGGGGGGATGAAGTGGGAGGTGGTCAGAGAAAGCTGGAGGGGGCCAAGTTTGAGTGGGAGTTAGGCAGTGGGAGGCAGGTGTAGGATGTGTTTCAGACAGAAGGGACGACATTCATTAATTCATTCAGCTGACGCTGGACCATTCAGGGCCTTGGGTGTCATGCTAAGATGTTTGGTCTTTGTCCTGCCGGCAGGGGCTTTAACCAGGGGGTGACCTATTTCTGCTTCAGAAAGAGCCCTCAGGGGGCCATTGTGGAAGAGCCAAGCGCGGAATGCAGCGAGGGACCCAGCCGCAGCTTCGGTGAGGGGCGCTAGGCCAGCGAGGTGGAGAGAAGCTGATGGATGGGAATCTCCTGGGCTCGGTAGCTGACAGGATGTGAGGGAGCCGAAAATGACTCCTATGCTTCTGGCGTGGGTGACGGGGCTTCCAGTCAGGGAGTCCAGGTGGGGGAGCAGGTCTGTGGGTGGGGGAGTATGAAGAGCGCAGTCTGGGATGTGATGAGTTTGAAAAGCCCATTGGATGTCCAGATGGAGACATCCAGGAGACAGGTAGGTAATGAGCCTGGAGTCCCGGAGAGCAGCCTGCCCCGAAGATGTAGCTGGGAGAGTCATCAACATCTGGAATTTAGATTCAGGCCTGGAAGGGTGGCTAAGGTGATCCGAGCATAACCTGTCAGGAAGAAGACTGACGTGGTGCAAACAGGGCGGACCTCGGAGCATCCGCAGTCCCGATCTCCTGAAACCCGCTCCTACCACAGTTTCAGGAATGCAGCTCTCTCCTGATTTCCTTCCTTCCCCTCTGACTGTTGGTCCTGTTATCCTCTGAAGGATTCTTTTTTTCTCCAGCCTCCTCTCAAAATTTTATTAGTCAGGCTGTTGCTAATCCAATGTTACATAACAAAGGGCCCCCTTATCTCAGTGGCTTATAATAAAAGCCATTTATTTCTCATTCACAGGTCCGCAGTCAACTGGATAGCTCTGCTTCAGGGTGCAGTTCGAACCTGCTCCGTGCGTCTCCCCTGCCCGGACCCAGGCTGAGGGGCAGAGGCTGCATGGCATGTTTTTTTTAGAGTGGGTGAAAAGAGCACCAGGAGCCAAGCCAACCCATGCGAGCATCGCATCTCCTCCCAAGTCACATGGCCAGCCCCAGCCTCAGTAGGGAAGGGAAGAGTATGCCTCCCACAGAAAGGGGGTGGATGTTTGCTAAACAGAAACACAGTCTACCGCAAATGAGCATCTCTCAGGCTCCGTCCTTGACCTCTTTCTCGCTGGGCAAGTTCAGCCATGCACATGGCATGGACCACACCTAACCTCCATGACGATGACTCTTGAATCTGGCCCAGAGCTTTTTCTCAGCACCATGTCTGTGTAGTTACAAGGCATTCCCACCTGGATGTTCCTCAGGTGCGTCAAGGTCCAAGTATCCAGAACCGCACTCCTTCTTCCTCCCTATCTGATTCCTGTTCAGTGCCTATTTCTGTACACCACACCAGCACCTGGGCCAGAACCCTGAGTGGATCTCTGCTCCTTTTCTTCCTCACCCCCAGCCAATACCAGGGTTGGTCAGCTGTATCTAATAAGCACCCCACGTTCTGTCCGCTCCCCCCAGCCCCTCCCTGCACTGTCATCACTGCAGTCGAGCCCCGGATTACAGCCCCCAGTGGATCTCCCTGCCTTCAGACTCTCCCCCAACCATCCGCCCTCTCCTTGACAGCCAGAGGGATGCATTTAAGGCACAGATGTGGCCATGGCACGCTCCTGCTTAAAACTCCTCAGTGCTTAAAATTCTTCATCTCATGCAGGATGAAGCCCAAGGTCCTCAGTAAAAAGTTCAAGGTCCTAGGGCTTCCCTGGTGGCGCAGTGGTTGAGAGTCCGCCTGCCGATGCAGGGGACATGGGTTCGTGCCCCAGTCCAGTGGGCCCGTGAGCCATGGCCGCTGAGCCTGCGCGTCCAGAGCCTGTGCTCCGCAACGGGAGAGCCCACAACAGTGAGAGGCCCGCGTACCGCAAAAAAAAAAAAAAAAAAGTTCAAGGTCCTTCACGATCTGGCTTCTGTCTCCCTCTGCAGCCCGTCGCTTACCAGTGTCCTGGGCACCAGGGGTAGACGTGATGCCCGGGACTTTGCAGCCTATGGGGGCAGCAGACAACTCCACTGGTACTTATGATACAACATGGCAAGTGCCACAACGGAGGATACAGGCATTTTACATATTAACAGTGGTGCTCAGCTGGTCTGGGGGGTCAGGGACGGTGGCCCAGAGGAGGTGGCCTTCCTTGGACCCCAATGGGAGTGGACAAGAGCTCTCAGGGAGAAGCTGGAGGTGGGGCTCTGAGGAGCACCAGCAGGTCTGATGAAAGAGGAGCTGGTGAAGGAGGATGAGGAGGCCTGTCCAGAGGGGCCCGTGGGGAAGAAGCCTGGGGAGGGGCGCCAGGGAAGACAGTACTGCAGGGGGGATGTTGAATGCCCGACGGTGGTTGAGTAGCAGAGTGCATGAACGCGGCTTTCAGACAGCGCTCTGCAGAGGGCATGGTGGGCTGGTGAGAGCAGCTTTAGGGGAGCGATGGGGGCAGAAGCCAGATCATGGCGTTGGACACGTGGGAGCGGAGACAATCAGTGCAGACTACTCTTTCAAGAAGTTTGGTTGTGAGGGGTAAGAGACAGACTAGCACCTCTGGGTAAGGAGCTTTGCTGTGTTTGGGTTGACGACAGGAGAGACTAGACCTGTGTAAATGCTGATTGGAAGGATGGAGTAGAGTGGGAGAGGCCAGAGGTCCTGAGTGGAGGTCCAGGATGATGTTAGAGCAAAGTCCCTAAGAAGATGGTAAGGTAGCAGCCAACACAGATGGGAACCTCTCTGGGAATGAGATGAGGAGACTGGGCCTGGGCCCTCGAGGTACTCACCGTCTAGTGGAGGTGGCTTTGCAGAGGACCTAAGCTTTGAGCTGAGGCTTTGAAGTTTGAGTAGGAGTTTGCTAGGCAGCCCAGCAGTGGTAAAGGGATTCCAGGCAAGGGAGCAGCATGATGCCTAGGACAGCTAACAGGTCAGAGTGCCACAGTTGGTTCGGGAGTTTGAGGGGGTGGCATGGTGCAAGGACGGGACACCGGGGAGCTTCGGCACCTTCTGCATTGACTTTGTGAGAGCCTGGGAACTCGGGGCCCAGCGTAGGCACCCGTGGACCCTGAAGGAAGCCAAGGACTGTGTCCTGTTCACCTCTGTGCTGCGTAGGACCTAGCTTACATGTGCGTTGAGTGAACAAAGGATCTGTGCTCAGACAGGATACGTCCATGCTGAGGGTGAGTGTTGTGTAGACCACAGGCTTTCCTCATCTGAGTCATTCATGACTCTGGGCCGGGGCACCCAGTGAGCATTCAGTCAATGTCCCTGGGAGCCACCCCTCCCGTGGGGTCAGCCCCTGGGGCACTGAGGACTCCAGAGCCCACAGATGAAGGAGGGTGTGGTGGCTGCCCTCTTCCCCAGCTATCTGGGACACTCAGAGCAGAGCTCTCCAGCTCATTCTCCCATTCTGAGCTCCGTTTCCACGGAAACAGACATCAGCAACTGTCAAAGTCCCAGCTTTCAAACACGGGTCTCTTCCAAAACTTACTCTCACGTGATTCATAGACTCCACGGTGGTAGCAGCCCACCCTCCACCGCTCTGTGAGGAGGAGACCCAGGCATCACGGGCAGAGCCAGACTCAACAACGGGGCCCTGGCTCCCAGGTCAGCACTCTGTCCTTTGTCTAGCGCTGCCCCCAACGCAGGAAGCCCAGCAGCCCTCCTGCCTCATTAGCCTGGGCCTCAGTTCACCCATCCATTCGTATAATGAGAAGATAGTACCTGAAGTCCACACATGCTTGTTGGGCATCTCAGGGTCAGACTGGGATCCTGACCCTAGAGCAGCCCGCAGTCTCCACGGTTGATGTCACTGGAACCCGAGATCTGCTTCCTGCTCACTGAGGGCTGGGGACCTGCCCCCAAGCACACTGGGAGTGGGGAGGGGAGCACAGAGCAGGCTAGCACGAGAAAGGCTTCTTGGCACTGTCCACTGGGCTGTGCCCTCTCCACCCTTGGAATGCTGTCCGTCCACCTGCACTCCCAGCCTACACCTTCACGTCCCTCTGCTCTGTCTCTGTCTTGAGGTCCACTGCTCTCTCCATCTCTGCACTCCTATCCTCTGTGCCTCTTCTGTCTCTGGGTCTCTCCATACAGTTGCCTCTTGGTCTTTCTGTGGGCTTCTCTGGGTTTTTATCTGTCTCTCTGGGTTTCTCTATTTCTCCCACTAGAGAGACCCACGAGGACAGGGTTTTTTCTTTTGTCCATTGTTGCATCCACAATGCCTAAGGCAGCACCTGGCATGTAGTAGGTGCTCAGCAAACATTTGTCGAATGAATTATCTTTTTATATGTCTTTTTTTTCCTCTCTCTCTCCCTTGCTGCTTATCTTTTCCTCCTCTCTCTGTCCTCCCTTGGCCCAGCTACTGTTGTTGTGTTTCTTTTAACTTCTGCTTCTCTCTTTTTCTGTCTTTGTCTATCTCTTTTGCTCAGTCTCTCTCATTCTCTCTCTCCCTCTCTCCCTGTTCTGCCTCGCAGTTGCTGCCGGCCTCCCTCTCCCTCCCTCTCTCTTTCTCTCTCTCTCCTCTCTCTCTCTCTCTCTCTCTCTCACACACACACACACACACACACACACACACACCCATCTGTGGCATTCTTTCCTGTAAACGTTTCCTAGGTTGATGTGGGTTTAGGAAGTCTAACTTTAAGCCTTCAGCTTCAACCCTCAGATAGCTGCCTACACACATTCCCCCCACCCCCAATTACCATGATAAACAGGACCAGGCACTGGGGCAGCTGACAGCAAACTGGGGAGTCAGCGAATTGTTTCTATTGCCTTCAGCTGGCTCCTGAGTCACTGTCTTCCTCTGCCCAGTGCCCCTCCTGACCAGTGAGACCCTCCCAGGGCCGAAAGACTGCCCCTCCCAGTAATCCGCTGTAGGGAAGGGTTCTGAGGCAGCCACTCACTGCTCTGTGTGACCCTAGTCACCATCAGCCTTCTTCAGAGGCCTGTCTAAAAGTTTCTTCTTGGGGGCCTGGGGGAAGACAACAGTTTTGCCCCAGGAAGAGGTGTTTTAGGCCCCTAGAAGCATGAGGGAACAGTGTGTGGTGGGTTCAGAAAAAGAGGCTGTATACCCCTAGGTAACCAGCCTTGTAGACAGCCCCTACTTGAGAGATAGTGGGATGTGATGGAGGAACACCCCGTGGAGTCCCACAATAGATCTGGTTCAACCTCAGCTCTACCCCTTCTTCTCTGTGTAGCCTTGGGCAAACTACTTGACCTCTCTGAGTCTCTGTTTCCTCATTTGGAGAATGGGGGTCAGGATACCATCCTTTTGGGATGAGATTTAGAGTAAAGTATATAAAGCACTTCACATATAGTACATGCTCAGTGAATACCATTTCCACTTCTCTCTTAGGACACAGGATATGCCAAAAAAAAAAAAATGGAGTAAAGATATATGAAATATGTGCTATGCTGGGAGTAAAGGCCGGTCTTATGTGGTTAAGAGCTCTAACTTTGGGGTCAGAGAGGCCTAAGTGTGAGGCCTCCTTCTGCCCCTTACTGCTGTGTCATTGACCTGCTATAAGCCTGGGGTTCCTCGTCTGTAAAACAGACGTTGTCACACCAACTCTTTAGGTTTGTTGGATTAAATGAGTAATAGCTCTAAGTGCTTGGCCAAGTACCTGGCCTGCTGCGTGATCAGGAACTATTAGATGATACTAGTTTTCCAAATGTTAGCTCATTGACTGTCACAGCTGTTCTAAAAGTGGGTGTTATTTCACCCATTTCCAGGGAAGGAAGTTGGGTTTGGAGAGAAGGAGTGATTTACCAGGTGACCCAGCGGGCAGGAGGCAGCGTGAGGACTGGAACCTGGGTATCCTGACTACAGCCATTTTCTTGGCATCATCACCCAAAATTTAGAAGTTGAGCCCTAGCCCATAGGTCTTCCCTGAACAAGCTCAGGCGCTCACTCTTGCTAGGCAACGACGTGATTGCAAGAGGAAGCAAGTTATAGGAGCAAAACCCCTGCTCTGGGAGGCTAAATACCCAGGCTCATCCAGGACACCCCAAGCTCTTGAACTTGACATAGAACCACAAATAGTGGGAGAGCGGTGGGGAGAGCCAGGAGCCAGGAGCAATGGAACACGTGAAGTCCTTTAGCAAAAGGGTGTCTTCTGATGTGAGTTCCAGGGAAGTGTTATTCATGAATGTGGTTCATCTTGTATAGTGACATGGAAACAAGAATAGTAGGTGTGGCACCCCACTGGCACTCCGAGGCCTCCTACAGAGGGAGGGAAGAGACGGAGGCGTTTGCTTACAAGAATTATCCTGGGAGACAGTGAAAGGATGTCATGGCAGAAAACAAGGCCAGGCACACCTGGAGCCTACAGACTCCAGGACGGAGCCCCCAAATGCCTTGGGGCTGGGTTCAAACCCAACGGATAGCCTGGATGGGAGGACCCAGCTCAGGTCACAACATCTGGGCCACATATGCCCCATTCTATTCTCTACATAGGTCAATTCCGAGAGCAGCATGGAACTGCTAACTGAGCCATCTGCGGGTGAATGGAGGGTTCCTTCTGGAAAGAGAGTGGGAATAGAGATTACCAGCAGTGACTTTAGCTGATGAAAGTGCCTCATAACACTAATCCCCCCATTTAAAAAGTTTTTTTTCAACTTGTCAGAGCTGTGAGTCACCCTCTAAGTGAAGGGATTCCCACGCCTAGGTGCTAGTTGGCTGGCAGATGCCAAAACAAAGACCCAGCAGCAAAGTGCTTGGCTAGGTTTGAGCAAGGTCCTGGGGCGGTGTTGTAGGTGAGGCCCTGTCACTTCTTGGGAAAGAACTGTCTTCAGAGCAGCAAGTTTCTCTACTAGGCATTTATTTATCCTCTGCCACTTGGCAAACATGATTCCAGTTCAAAAAGCTTGCAACGAAGGGATTGCGTTTGAGGTTAATTAAAGAGAGAAAAGAAAGCAGGACCAGGGAAATAAAAAGAGAATAAAAATGAATGATACATCTGCTGGGACTGAGTACCAGATAAAGCCATAAGCTCCTCACTGGCCAAGGCAAAAAGGGAAACATCACTTATGGAGCTCTTGACACAGAGGGGATAGAAACTACATCTGTCGAGTACAATCTGGTATTTTTAACATATATAGTATTATTTCCTCACCAATACCCTTGTCAATAAGCCATTGTTATTCCCATTTTCTGGGAAGGAGAATGAATCTCAGATGTTGCAGTGGATACTGTGATGGTGCTTCACTGAGATGTCCTCTCCAGGACCAATGCACTCATCCCTCAGCTTCTGGGAATTGGCTGCCAACAGCTCACAACAGCATTCCTCCCTGGGAACTGACTTTGGCTGCAGGGAACTACTTCACCCAGAGTGACACCCTCCCCCCTTCCCCTTCAAGTAGAACTTCTTAGTCCTGCTCTTAGGGTCTAGAGGTCCCAAATGGGGTAACATTTCCATCGGGGACACAGGAAGTGTTACAATGAACTTCAAATATGGCTGCTGCCCGATTATTTTGAACTCCTTGACCTAAAGATCATCAGCAAGGAGAGGAATCCCCACCCTGGCAGAGGTGATTGACCCTGGTCATCAGGAGGAGGTATGGCTAAACAGTAGGAGCAGAGGAGAATCTGTGTCATGCTCAGGTGATCCACAGGGGCGTCCTGTGTGCTACATGCCTGGCTTTCATGGTACATGAACAAGACAGGCAGAGTGTGGTAAGGTGGGGTTCAGACCCTTTATGGTTGAGGGTCTGGGTCTCCACCAGGAAAGTTGCCTAGACCAGAAGAGATATTAGCAGGTGAGGAGAATCCAGATCAGGTGGTAGAACAGTGATTGCTAGTATCAGTTGTAGTCTTGAGATCAACTTCCACAGCTGGTGCTGTAGTTCACCCTACTAACCTTCTCTTTCAAGTTTCCCAGGAAACAAACCCAACTGGAATCTTGGAGAAGTGATTCCCAAATGGGTCAAACTTCACAGAAGCAAATGGAATAGGACAGTGCAAGGGGACACTCTGTAGTGGACACTCTGGTCCCCACCCAGATCTCTTCTTTAAGGCTGACCCACCCATCCTAAGCTGCTTGCAATATTGCTGCGGGGGTCCTCACCCAATGGTCTGCCCCCTCCCAGGGGTGGCTAACGTGGAGCTGCCGTGCCCAGCTACCTCGCTTCAAATTGGGACACCTCTGAAGGGCCATCCCAGCTCCAGAGCTTTCTGTAGGATCAGCTGAGGCCTCATTTACAGCCACATTGCAAGTCAGCTTATACCTGTGACCAATCCTGCCTTCCTACCTTCCTTACGGGCATATCTTCCAAGAGCGCTTTCCAATAAACCTTGAGCTACAACTGTCAAAGTCATGGTCAATCGGTTTGCAGAGAACACAATCAAAAGCATGTTGGTGTAGTCGCTCAAGATCTCAACCCAGATATACATATGCCCCCCTGTGTCATAGAGGCACTTTCTCAAAGGAAGCAAAAGTGTCCTTCCACAGAGTTGTAAAATTTTATTAAGTATTTAATAAAGAATCAAAAGTTTTAAAATGTGTATGCTCTTTAGAAGAGGAACTTCCAGTTTTCTGAGTACTATTGTTGTATAATCAACAACCTTAAACTTAGTAGTGTAAACAACAGCTGTTTTATCATATTCAGGGATTCTGTGGACCTTGGACAGGGCACGGTAAGGATGGCCATCCTCTGTTCCATGGTGTCTGGGGACTCAGTTAGCAAGACTCCAACAACTGGGGCTAGAATATTCCAGAGGCTTCTTCTCTCACACATCTGGTGCCTAGGCTAGGATGACTCAAAAGTTAGTTTTGGCTAGGATTGTTATGGCCTCTCTGTGTGACTTGGACATTTCACCATACGTCACCTGGGTTTCAAATGGGAGAGTCTTGAGAGGGTGCGTTCCAAAATTCCGAGGCGGGAGCTGCATGAATCTTTATTTCTTTTTGGCTGCCTTGGGTCTTCGTTGTTGCACGCGGGCTTGTGTTGCATGCGGGCTTTCTCTAGTTGCGGTGAGCGGGGGCTACTCTTCATTGCGGTGCGTGGGCTTCTCATTGCGGTGGCTTCTCTTGTTGCAGAGTACGGGCTCTAGGCACGTGGGCTCAGTAGTTGTGGTGCACGGGCTTAGTCGCTCTGCGGCATGTGGGATCTTCCTGGACCAGGGCTCTAACCCGTGTCCCCCGCGTTGGCCAGCGGATTCCTAACCACTGAGCCACCAGGGAAGCCCAGCTGCGTGAATCTTTATGACCTGGCCTCAGAAGTCAAATAGCATCACTTTTGCTGTATTCTAGTGGTTAAAGCTGCACAAGTTCTCCCAGATTTCAGGTGGGAGAACTTGATAGGAGGAGTATCAAAGAATTTGCAACCATTTGCTTTTTTAGACCACACACCACTTGTGGGGATTTATCATAGGGAACTATGGGATTTATCTTAGTGGCTAAGATTTATGTGAAATGAAGTTTACCGCAACATTGTTTCTAATGCAGAAAAACTGGAAGCAATCTAAATGACCAAAGACTCACAGGGGTTGGTTAAATAATTTGTGGTACAGTGTGTCAATACTATGAAATACTATGTAGCTATTTTAAAAGACAATATAATATGATGGAAAGATTTTTATAATGTATTGTTAAATGGAAAAATTTGGTTGTAGAGAGAATATATTGTAAAATACGTTTTCATTTAAAGAATAGAGTTTTGGGGAGTTCCTTGGTGATCCAGTGGTTAGGACTCTGTGCCGTCACTGCCATGGGCCTGGGTTCAATCCCTGGTCGGGGAACTAATATCCCGCAAGCCGAATGGTATGGCCAAAAAAGAATAGAGTTTTTTAAATTACAGAAATATTCAACAAATTAATTGTGGTTTTCCTATGCCAGCCCTGAGCTAGGCACTGGGGATGCAGAGTAAATAAGAACGTGATTCTTCTTGTGAAAGAGCTTACAGTCTGAGGGTGAGGATGGTAGCAGTGGTGGTGGTGATGGTGACAGACACATAAGAGGAAGAATGTTTCTATTTGGTGACTTTCCAGAGGAGATAACACTTGAGTTGAGTTTTGAAATAAATTGGCCATACACATTAAGTGGGGAAGTGTTGTAGTCATGGAGGTTGACCCCAACCCCTGTCTCTTCCACCAATTATAACTTCATTTCTGTTGCTGGTGATTGGTTTAGAAATGGTGTTTCCAATCCTGAACAACGTGAGGTGAGGGAGAGTCTGCTAGGGGGCTGCTAAGAAGAGTTTCCAACTGCCTAATAAAGAGACACTCGGCATGGTCTCTTTCTTCCTGTCGATGTTGTCATGTCTAGGAGTGAAGTATGAATCTACTGCCATCTTCTTCCAACCTGGAGAGGATTCTATTTTAGAATGAATCTACTCCCAAGGGTGGCAGAGAAATGAGGCCGAAAGAGCTGACTCCTCCACATTTTTGAGCTGCTAATTGTATAGTACCTAGGACCCATCTTGCCTCCATGGCAAGTGAGAGAGGCATTTCCTGATTGTTTAAGCCAGTTTGAGTCAAGGTGTTCTGTTACTCGCAGCTGAAAGAATCCTCACTATTGCAGAAGAGCATTCTAGGCACCAGGACTAGATGAGAGAGAATGGCTTGTAGTTCAGTGTGGCTGCAGGGGAAGCTGTATGGGAAGGAGGAACGGCAAGGGCTGACAACGGAGAGGCCAGTAGGGCCAGGTCATGACAAGATTGTGCCATGAGGTTTCCAAGACTTCATCCTGAGGGCAGTGGGGAGCTGGCCAAGAGTTTTTAACAGTGAAGTGATGTGTTCAAATCTGTATCATAGGAAAATCACTCTAATAGGTAAGAACAATTTGCAGGAGGGAGAGAGATAGATAGAGAGAGAGAGAGAGAGAGAGTGTTAGGGTAGGGAGATCAGTTGGAAGACTTATGCAGGTGGGAAGAGATGATTGGGCAATGGCAGTGAGATAGTTGGAGAGCAGGAGAAAGTCAAGACACAGTAAGGAGGCAGAGTTGGGTACCAGGCTGGGTGATGAACTGGCTGTGGTGGACAAGAGAGGGGATGAGGCAACCTCCCAGGGCTCAGGCTTGGGCATCTGGGAGGATGGTGATACCATGTACTGAGAAGGCAATGCCAGAAGAAGGTTTGTGTGGGTGTTTCCAAGCTTTGTTAAGAGCTCGGTTTAGACATAGTATGTACATGGTGCCTCAAGATACTAGTAGTGTAGGCAAGCTTACTAAAAAGGTCATCTCTCGCCTTCTTTTTTTTTTTTTTGCGGTACGTGGGCCTCTCACTGTTGTGGCCTCTCCCACTGCAGAGCACAGGCTCTGGACGTGCAGGCTCAGCGGCCATGGCTCACGGGCCCAGCCGCTCCGTGGCATGCGGGATCTTCCCGGACCGGGGCACGAACCCATGTCCCCTGCATCGGCAAGTGGACTCTCAACCACTGCGCCATCAGGGAAGCCCTCGCCTTTCTTCTGATAACCATCTTGATTGGCTTTGGGAAACTATCCCTCCACCACTGGATAGAGTCTTGGTGGGGGGCTGCCATCATTCTGACCAAAGGATGGACCATGATCTAAGCCTGGACAATTAAATGCTTTCTTTGGAATCTGAACCTTGACCTGTCTCAAGCAAAGTAATCAATCATCCATCCCCCAATATGAGGTTTTGTCATAGTCTGGGCTCCCCTGAGCTTAGGGCCTGAGCAGGGAGGGCTTTTGTGCAGGAAGTATATTTGGGAAGTGATTCCAAGGAGCGGGAGAGAGGTACTGGGGAGAGAAATCTGACCCAAAGGTTATCACGTTGGATGCTCCAGTCCACTGGAACCTTCTGAGGAGTGGAACGTGAGTCTCAGAACAGCCTGCAAGGGGGGTAAAGGGAGACACCCGTGTCCATTGACTCCTGACCCTACTGGGTAAAGATGTTCACCCCTGCATCCCTGGGTGGCCCCTGAGTGCATGCCCACCAGGTTCCCACAGGCACCACAAGTGGCAGCCTGAGAGAAGCTTGGGGCAGGAAGTGAGAGGCTTTGGCGCATCTCATTTTGAGATGAAGCATTGTCAGTGCAAATTGGGTCAAAACCCTTGCAGAGAAGACCACAGTGGCAATAGAAGGGAGCCTGAGAGGATGTGAGCCAGGCAGAGAGATGTCTGATACACACCTCGGAGGGCTGTCTGCTGGCTCCTGCTGCCGGGATCTCCAGAACTACACCCACGGTGTCCTCTCCAAGGCCTGATGGTCCACCTGCATGCCACATCATAGCCTACCAGTGGACTCCTTTCAGGCTCACGTTTGTCTATTTCTGTTGCTTAAGATTAAAAAAATGCTAATGGTTGCAACATGTGACATCACAGAGAGCAAACTCAAATACTGTCACAGAGCAAATAACAAGACATTTTCCTGTGGTGTTTCTTGAAATGTCCCTTGGTAAAGTTGGAGGGCTGAGGCATGCCTTCTGAGGGTGCTCCCCCCCACCCACTGTCCTCCCTGAATCCAAGAGAGCACTTGGACTCCTAAAGGGAGGGGTTCACACACTCTTGCCCTTCTCAACCATACTCCTGTCTGAGAACAGCAAAGACATACCTATGACTCATCAACAGCCCTGGCTGGGTGTGCTCCCAGGCTAAAAGAGGGTCCTTAGGGCTTCCCTGGTGGCGCAGTGGTTGAGAGTCCACCTGCCGATGCAGGGGACACGGGTTCGTGCCCCGGTCCGGGAGAATCTCACATGCCGCGGAGCGGCTGGGCCCGTGAGCCATGGCCGCTGAGCCTGCGCGTCCGGAGCCTGTGCTCCGCAACGGGAGAGGCCACAGCAGTGAGAGGCCCGCGTACTGCAAAAAAAAAAAAAAAAAAAAAGAGGGTCCTTAATGTACCACAAGTGAGAGAGGGCCTGCTTAGACCAAGGTGTCCGCCCTGGGTTGGGGGGGCTTCATGAGTTTTATGGGCACAGGATGGAATCACACTGTAATTAAAACATATGAATTTCTGTGTGTGTGTGTGTGTGTGTGTGTGTGTGTGTGTTTTGCATATACATTAGGCCAGCTTTCTTCAGCAGAGATAGTACTGATGGTCACTGACCAGGTATCCCTTTTAGGGAACCATGACGAAAAGGCAGGGAGAGAACAGCAAGTAAAGACTTAAGAGTCTTGGAATAGAGACACTCCAAGTGGTGTGTTCATTTTTCCAGTCTATAAACATGAACTAAGCTTAGATATTAGGTACCCATGTCTAATAAAGCTGACAGACACAAATATAAAGTTTAATAGGAAATTATAAGAGCTAAAATAAAGGGATGTGTAATGTATCACAAGAAAGTGAGTATTTTATTATGGGAAATCTGGAAAGACTGCCCAGAGAAGGAAGTGCTTGGGTGGGTCTTAAAGGATGAGGAGGAGTTTCCAGGCAGATGATGGGGGAACAGGGAACGGGAGACAAGCAATCAGCATAGCAAAATCACAGAGGTGTAAAGCAGCATGGCACATAAGGGACACGGTGAAGAGTAATGGTGGCAGTTAGCTAGGAGGGTCGTACTTGATTCTGCAGGAAAAAGGAAGCCGCTGAGGATTTAATTTGGGAAATAATATTCCTGTAGTCATGTTTTACATACTTTAAATAAAACATATGTGTGATGTAAAAAATAGTTCAAATAGTATAGAAAAAGTGAAAAGTAAAAGCCCTCATTGTCCTTTCCTCCCCCCTAAACCCCCTCAGTTAACCGTAACAGCTAATAGGTAGAAGTTTCTTGTGTATCCTGCCAAATATTTCTATATACCTCTATACCTCAAATTATGTGTATCTCCTTTCTATCTCTAACAAATGAATTCATGTTGTATATCCTATTCCGTAGCTTGCTTTCTTCTCTTAGTAATATGCCCTAGACATCTTTCCATATTACATATAGGGACATCTCATTCTTTTTAACAGCTTCATAGTATTGCATAGCATAGGGGAACAAATTACCCTCCAAAATTACTATGCCCATTTATATAGTCGCTAAGTGTGTATGAACGTTCCAGTTAGCTTTCCTCCTTGTCAACATTCTAGCCATCTTTTTCATCTTGACGCATCTGATATCTCATTGGGATCTCATTGACTATCTTGACAATCTGGTATTTCATTGTTTTAATTTGCATTAATTAATTGAATTATAAGTAAGGGGCTCATTTTTTACTGTGTTTATTAACCATTTGTTTTTGTTTTTATGCAAACAGCTTGTTCATATCCTTTATTTACTTTTATGTCTGTTAGTCGTTAAATTATTAAAATTATTTATATTTAAATGAAATTAGACTTTTGTTTATAAATAAGTTATAATAGTGCATATATATTTTATATATATATATATATAAAATGTATATTAATTGACTTTTTTTTTTTTTTTTTGCGGTATGCGGGCCTCTCACTGCTGTGGCCTCTCCCATCGCGGAGCACAGGCTCCAGAAGCGCAGGCTCAGTGGCCATGGCTCACGGGCCCAGCCGCTCTGCGGCGTGTGGGATCCTCCCGGACCGGGGCACGAACCCGCGTCCCCTGCATCAGCAGGCGGACTCTCAACCACTGCACCACCAGGGAAGCCCTATTAATTGTCTTTTGACTTTGTTTACAGAGTTTTTGCCACATGGAAATTTTAATTTTTTTATGTTCTCAAATTTATTATTTTTTTTCTCTAACAGCTTCTAGGTTAGTGTCATGCCTGAAAGTCTTTGCCCTCCCTAGGTTATGAAATAATTCATCCATATTTTCCTCTAGCACTTTTTCGATTTCATCATTTATGTTAAAATCTTTAAAAAATATATTTATTTATTTGGTTGCACCAGGTCTTAGTTGCAGCAGGCGGGCTCCTTAGTTGCGGCTTGCAGCCTCCTTAGTTGCGGCTCCTGGGCTCCTTTGTTGCAGCTCGCCAGCTCCTTAGTTACAGCACATGGGCTCCTTAGTTGTGGCATGTGAACTCTTAGTTGCGGCATGCACGTGGGATCTAGTTCGCTGCCCAGGGATCAAACCAAGGCCCTCTGCATTGGGAGCGTGGAGTCTTATCTACTGCACCACCAGGGAAGTCCCTATGTTAAAATCTTGATTCTATCTGGAATTTAATTTAGATGTGCTTATTCCTGAGTGCACGCTTTGCTAGCAACTTGCTCTCTTCATGGTCTTGTATATTCCCAACTACTTCTTCCATTTGTTTAATTATGTTTGGATTTTCTTAACCAAGAGAGAGTCTTCTATTTCCAACCTAGAGGAGAGGCTTAGAGTGAGGACCTGTGACCAAACTGCAGGTGATAAAGACAAAAGTAACAGGAAATTCTGAAGCCTGCTGTCCTGTTGGTATCTGAGACCTTTCACATTCTACACAAGAAGGGTAAGTGCAAATGTGGACACTTGTTATGTCATGGAAATGGGGGGTGGGTGGGCAGGTGAGTAAAATAGTGACTTGTGCTAGTGAGGATGTGGTGGCCAGGACATGCTCAGGCTCACGGCTGCTGCTGGGAATGTCCCTGGGAACAGCCCTTCTGGAGAGCAGGGTGGCAGACAATTCCTATTCCTTGACCCAGTAAGTCTGCTTCTGGGGATTAACTTGAACAGATAACCAGAGAAACCAGCTTTCACATACTAGAGAGTTTATCACAACAAAATGAATAAGAAAGAAACATTGAAACAGCTGTAATAGCCAGAGGTTATGGTGAGATAAAAGTAATAATGCTTCAGCCATATCAGAGAATATTTTGCAGCCATTAACAATCATGTTTTAAAGAAATAGTCAATGTCATGGGGAACGTTTATAATATAACTTTAAGTGAAAAACATAAAATCTAAACTACTTATATAATATGGGACAATTTTTTCCTCAAATTATGTGTGTGTGAGGTATGTGTCTGTGTGTTATGTATCCACCAGTTAGTAGCTCTGAATAAGGGAGCAAGTCACTTCTCCCCTCTAAGGGTCAGTTTTATCCTCTGCAAAATGGGGCACTTGTGGTTCTTATCTCATGGGGTTGCTATAGGGATTAAATAAGACTGAATAACAGCAAAACATGAAAATTAATTAAAGACCAAAAAGAAATATCTTAAAATGCCAACCATAGCAGGGTTACAGATGCTGTGATTCTTTTTCTTTACAATATTTTGGTATTTTCAAATTTTCTAAAATGGCATAATATAACTTGGAAATAAGGAAATGTGTTTAGGTAAGTGAGTAAACTATTACACTGTTGTTCTTTCAACAACAAGCTATATGGCTTGAATGTAAACAATTGAATTTTTTAAACAGAAAATACAGGGAATTCCCTGGCAGTCCAGTGGTTAGGACTCCATGCTTCCACTGCTGGGGTCCTGGGTTCGATCCCTGGTCAGGGAACTAAGATCCTGCAACCTGTGCAACATGGCCAAAAAACAAAAACAAAGATAAACAGAAAATACATTCTAAGTGTCAAAAAATTAAAGGCATAAAACCGGACAGATATGAAGAAAGTAAATCTTCTGCCCAGTCCTGTCCCACAGGCACCCAGGGACTCTCTGTGGTGACCCCAGTATCACCAGTTTAATTGCTTTTTCCTAATGTGACTTTTGAGAAATAAAAAGATTCCCACATGTAGTGACTTAATCTGGATTTGACAGCAACCTAACTCGAAGTGGCGTAAGCAAAGCAGGGAATTTTTTGGCTCATGTAGCTGAAAAGCCCAGGGGTGGCTCTGGCAGCAGGCTTGGCTGGGTCCAGGCCCTCAAACACCACCATTAGCATGTGTTTCTAACTCTTGGCTTTGCTTCCTCTGGTGTCAGCTTCATTCTCAGACAGGCTCTCCCTAAAAAGCCTCCAGGATGGCCATTGATGGTTCCAGCTTGGTAAGTCCCACAACAAAGCAGCATTCCCTTCTGGTAGCTCTGCCAAGAATCCCAGATTTTCCTCTCATTGGTCTGTTGTGGATCAAGTGACCACCTTAGGCCCCCACCTCTGTGCTCAAAGGTCACAGAATGCTCTGATCAGCCAGGCAGCGTGAGGTCAGCCTCGTCAAAACCAAGAGGAAGGTGGAGCGAGTTCCTCCAAAAGGAAAAGCAGGCTTTGCCACCAAAGAAGGGGAATGAAAGCTGAACGGGCAGAGTAAGATATGTGGCCACCACCCTACCCTAGTGCTTCTAGAAGAATAGTCCATTTGCTAAGCAAGTTATCCTCTCCTTTTCAGAGATCCATGTAAAAAGGGAGGTTTCTGCATTCCTGCTAGTGGCTTCACATGTGCATGGTGTAACCATCCCTGGGATGCCTGGTTTCTGCTAAGTCTTCTGCCCAGCTACTCACATGGACTTTGCTTCACTCTGGGGAGTTAGCTTCTTAAGGTACTTTTTGTATTTCAGTGAATTCAATAAGCATTTTAAAAAACACCAAAAGGGAGGTCTTCCCTGGTGGCACAGTGGTTAAGAATCAGCCTGCCAATGCAAGGGACATGGGTTCGATTCCTGGTCCGGGAAGATCCCACATGCCGCAGAGCAACTAAGCCCACGCACCACAACTACTGAGCCCACACACCACAACTACTGAAGCCTGTGGGCCTAGAGCCCATGCTCCGCAACAAGAGAAGCCACTGCAATGAGAAGCCTGCCTACTGCAATGAAGAGTAGCCCTCACTCAATGCAACTAGAGAAAGCCCACACGCAGCAATGAAGACCCAAGGCAGCCATAAATAAGTACATAAATAAATAAATTTATAAATTTATAAAAAAAAGTTAGCAAAGTTTCTATATACAGGACAATATACAAAAATAATTATATTTTTCTACAGTAGCAACAAATAATTAGAAAATGAAATTTGAAAATATAATTTATAATAACATCAAAAAGCATCAAATACATAAGAATAAATGCAATAAAATATGTGCAAAACCTTTACTCTGAAACTTTAAATCAGTGCTTCAGAAAGTAAAAGAAGACCTAAATAAATGGAGAGATAGGCCATGTTCATAGATTGGAAGACTTAGTACTTTTTTTCTTTTATTGTGGTGATGGGACTACAGCAAGGGGACAGTGAATGTTTCATTCCTATTCCTATGAGGCATTCAAATAGGAATAATTCTCATATCGATGATAAGCAGCTTTATTGCTAAGAACTGCCATGGAACGTGCCAGGGGATCACCCCATTTTTTTTTTTTTTTTGCGATACGCGGGCCTCTTGCTGTTGTGGCCTCTCCCGTTGCGGAGCACAGGCTCCGGACGCGCAGGCTCAGCGGCCATGGCTTACGGGCCCAGCCGCTCCGTGGCATGTGGGATCTTCCCGGACCGGGGTACGAACCCGTGTCCCCTGCATCGGCAGGCGGACTCTCAACCACTGCGCCACCAGGGAAGCCCCACCCCATTTTTAATGAGGTCCATATATGAAGATGCTCTCACTAACTCAGTGACAGTAGGGTATACAGTTTGAGTTCTATCTTTAGCTGTGCCATTGAATGGTTGAGCTGTCCACCTGCTGTGTCTCCAACTTCATTCCTTACTTTGATGAACTGGTCAGATTGCAGAATTAGGAGTGAAGGCAATGGCAGAGATTAAAGTGAAAACCTCTGAGATGTAAAGTGACTTGGATTCTATCCATCCATTCATTCATTCATTCAATATAAGGTGTTTAACCTTATATTAAACACTTACCATATACTATGCATTTTACTAAGTATTAGGATACAAAGATGACTTGGTAGCCCAAGAGATCACCTCTTGGGGAATTCTGTGCTGGTCCAGTGGTTAGGACTCCATGCTCTCACTGCTGAGGGTCTGGGTTCAATCCCTGGTCAGGGAACTACAATCCCACAAGTCATGTTGCACAGCTGAAAAAAAAAAAAGGGATCACCTCTTAAGGAAGATACAGACATCTAATCAGTTTACTATGCAGTCTACTAAGTTTATACACAATATCAGTATACCTGAATGTATAGAAAGTACAATGAAAGTTCAGAAGGAGCAGCATCTAAGTTGGCCCAAGGGTCAGATGGAGTTTAAAGGAATAGAGAGTTGTCAGGTGAACGGCTGGGGATTTCAGTACTGTTAAGGTGCTGCTTCTTCTCAAAGTGATGTAATTCCAATAAAATGTAATGTAATTCCAATAAAAAATTTAACAGGTTTTTAAAATGTAACACTGATTCTAAAATTTGTATGAAAATGCAAAGAACCTAAACAGTGCAATTTTGGAGAAGAACAAAACTTGAGGACTTAGACTACCATACATAAAAACTCATTATAAAACTTCAATAATTAACACAATATAGTATTGGCACAGAGTAGACAAGCAGACCAATGATACAGAACAGAGAACTCAGAAATAGGCTTATACATACATGAACACTTGATTTATGACAAAAGGGCCATGACAATTCATTAGAAGAAAAGGGGTATTAAAAAAAACCAAACTGGTGCTAGGACTTCCCTGGTGGCGCAGTGGTTAAGAATCCGCCTGCCAATGCAGGGGACACGGGTTGGAGCCCTGGTCCGGGCAGATCCCACATGCCTCGGAGCAACTAATCTCACACCACAACTACTGAGCCTGAGTGCCACAACTCCTGAAGCTCACGCACCTAGAGCTCACGCTCCGCAACAAGAGAAGCTACTACAATGAGAAGCCCACGCACCGCAACAAAGAGTAGCCCCTGCTCACCGCAACTAGAGAAAGCCCGCGTGCAGCAACGAAGACCCAATGCAGCCAGAAATAAATTAATTAATTAATTTTTTTAAAAAAAGAATATTCATAGCATTATTTATAATAACCAAAGACTGGAAATGACCAAAATGTCTATTAACAGTAGAATAGATAAATAAAATATAGTGTGTGTGTATATATATGTACATATAGAAAGAGTGAAATATCATATAGCCATGAGAAAGAACAGGCAATCGCTACATGTAGCAACACTTATGAATCCCTTGGACATGATGTTGGGCAAAAGAAGCCAGGCACAAACAAGTACATACTATATGATTCCATTTATATGGAGTTCCAAAACGGACAAAATGAATATGTGGTGACAGAGATCAAAATAGTGGTTACTCTGTAGGTGATAACGGCTGGGAGGCACATGAAAGAGCCTTCTGGGCACTGGAAATGTTCTGAATCTTGATCTGAGTGGTGGTTATAATTCATTAAGAATTGCATTTAAGATTTGGACAATCTACTGTTTGTAAGTAGACTTAAAAAAAACCCCACAAAACATAAAAAAGTTTAAAGCATCAGTGTTCATCAATGTCTCCCCATTGCTTACAGGAGGAAATCCAGATTTTTCTTCAGAGCACTGATCCCAACAGCAATTAGTTCCTTGTTTGGCTTTCTACTCATCCCCACCCCCACCCCCCGCAGACGGTAAGCGTCGTGAGGTCAGAACCATGGCTGTACTTTTCACTGCTGTAATCCCAACTCCTAGCATAGTCCCCAGCAGAGCAGATACCCAATCAATACATGTTTTAGATAAACGAATGGATGAGTAGTGGCTTTATCTTGTTCCAATAGCAACACTTCTGAGTTGCAACACTTCTGTTGCTCAGAACCTCCCCGCCTCCCAGAGGTTTCTGGAAGTTTCCCAGCACTGCCCAGTCCCGGCGAGTAGCTTACTCCCGCCCGCCCGTCATAGTTAAACCACCAGCGGCTCTCACCTGGACCCTCCCACAGCTTCCCAACTGCTCTCCCCGCCCACCTCCCTGCCCTCCCCTTCTCCACCCAGAAGCCTGGGTAGTGTTAATAGGTAATTATCAGATCGCTCTCTTCTTAAAGCCCTCCCGGGGTGACCCTTTACACTTAGGATAAAGTCCCACGGTTCACAAGGCCCTTCTGGACTGGCCTTTGCCTGCCTCTCTGACTGCTGTCCTGTGACGCCCCCTTCACTCAGGCACGCTGGACTTCCTTCTGTGCCTCAGTCAGGCTAAGCTCGCTTCCACCTCAGGGAGTTTGCACTCGTGCCGTCTGTCTGGAATGTTCTTCCTGCAGATCTTGGCCCGCCTAGTGGATCCTGAGGTGTGCCCCCCATGTCTCGCTTCGGGGCTGAGGTCCTCATTCCCCCAGCTGCTGAGACTGTTGCTGGCAGCAGCTGGCAGTTGAAACTCCGGTAATGACTGCTGAAGACAGCTGGCTTGCTGAAAGTCTTGCCCCTTCCTGGGGGCAGCTACCCAATGACTGGTCGGTGTGAGGGTACAAAGGCCCGTCCTGGTTGCCTGGAGCTGGGACATCCTCGCTCCTTGATCCATGGGGTGAGCGGAGGCCTTTGCTGTGACTGCAGCGTACGTAGCCCAGCTTCTCCCTTAAATCTGCACTGCCTCCCTCCCTGGCCCATAGATGTCCAGCCTTGAGCAACCCAGCAAGCTGCCTGAATGCAAATCTCCATCTCAGCATCTGCTTTCGGGAGTCTGATCTGAGCCACCTGGTGGGCATCTCATCAGCATTCCAGTTTCAGCTAAGCATCCTCCCTGGCCAACATGGGCAATGCTGCCCCGATCTGTCACCCTACCCTATTTTATTTTTATCACCTTTTGAAACTACCTCTTATTTTTGTTCATTCATCTGTTGTCTCTCTTCCCCACTAGAACATTCATTTCCACAAAAGCTGCTGTCTTGTCCTCACAGTGTCCCCATGTGCCGATGACAGTGTCTGGTGCATAGTTGATGCTCACTAAATATTTGTGGACTGAACATATGTGGGCAGAGGAGTGAGTGAGTGGGTGAAGGAATGAATGATTCTGTGAGTGATGCCTGCCTTTCTTGCTCTTCCCTGCCCTGCCCCGCCCCCCCCCCGCCCCCCCCCCCCCCCCCCCCGGAGTCCCTGAGCCAGGCTGCAGCCCCCTCCCCCATGTGACCCCGGCTGAGCTCGGGGCCTCCTGGGAGGATGGAGCCTGCAGCCGTCTTGGCTGCTTGCCCTGTATTGATCAAAGCTGGGAGGCCTGCTGGCTGAGGTCTGTCCCAGCCCATGGGGGCGGGGGAGTGGGAGGGGGTTTCTGGCTGAGTTTGGAGCAGGGCTTGCCTGGGGCAGAGCAGTGCTGGCTGAAGATCCATCTCCTGACAGCACCCTTTCCCCACACCTCTCAGGTGGACGGCTGGGCAGGAGAGTGGGTGGACAGAGGCAGGGCTGCGGTGGGGCTTGGGCAATGAAGGCTCCTGGCCTCCTGCAAAGGTGCACATTTGATCTCACATCATTGTTTATGGAGACCCTACTATGCACCCTCTCTTGGGACCAAGGAGTGGACATTTATACAGACTTGTTGAGCACCCCCTGAGCGAGCAGAGAGCGCTGTGCAGGACCCAGGGGTGAGGTTCTCAGTGAGCTCACGTTCCAGTGGGAGTCATACTTGTAACAGCTCACTGTAATCCAGGGCACAGAAAAGGAAATGCTGAGTGAGGGGAGGTGCCAGGGAAGAAGCCCAAGGATGGTCCCTCCCTTCAGAGTCCTGACTTGAGAATGAACAATGGAGATAATTCCCATGTGGCCAAAAGGGACCTTTATCCAGAGAGGAGAAGTGACTGGCCCATGGTCACAGGGCTGTTAGCAGTTAAGCTGGGGCTGAAGCCCAGTCTCCTACCCTGTAGGTGGACTCAGGGAGTAGGATGTTCTGACATCCTCAGTCCTCTGCATGTATTGAGCACCTCCTCTGGGCCAAGCCAGGTGATGGGTGCTGGAAATGATATGGGAAGGGACGGGGCAACCCACCCTGACCTCAGGAGCTCACAGCCCAGGCAAGAGTGCACACACATGCATGTACACAAACACACACACACCAATAATTCAAACATCCCATGATGAAGGTACGCAAAGCTAGGAAACTGGATGGCAGAGGAGGTGTTCATTAACTGCATCGGAGATAATCTGAGAAGCCCTCATAGACAAGGTGGTCCTTGAACTGTGTCGTAAAGATGGGTGAGTTTTAAAAAGCAGGAGATATCGCGAAGAGGCAGGGCAGCCCAGGCCTGGGGCTGAGGAAAGGCATGGAGGCTGCTATCTCCTGCTGCCTGTGCAAAGGCAGTGGCCCCCTTCCAGGTCTTCAGACCCCAGACTCCTCACCGTTCTACGCATAAACCATACCACTGCCAGAGTGAGTGCTCTGAAATACGACTCTTAGTATATGCCACTGTCCTGCTCAAAGCCCATCAGTAGGTCTCCACTGTCCTCTGGATAATGTCCTGTCATCATAGAACTTGAGTGCTAGAGGTCACTTCAGGCATCCTGTGTCCACGCACACCCATTTTACAGAGAAGTAAACTAAGGCCCAGAGAAGACCATGCGGCAAGTCAGGGCCCAAGCCAGAACTAACATAGTGCCCTTCTAAACCCTGTCACCTCACCCTCTTCCCTTCCCCTACCACCCAGCCGATATTTAAGGAACCTAAGAAAGTTTGGGCATCCTCATCACTGGCGAAAGTCTCAGAATATCATATCAAAGCTGGGAGAGACCCTAGCTAGCACTTAACTCAGGCCCGCATTTTACAGATGAGCAAATTGAGGCCAGGGAGGCGAGAACTGAATCATTGTGACTCAGCAGCTTCGCGGTTCATAAAATCTTGCATAAAGAGTCTCACTTAACTCTCACAACTCTGGAAAGTAGACTGGGTTAAAAAGTTATCGTGCCCATCTGATAGATGAGGAAATTGAGTCCCAGAGAGCCAAGCAATGGCTCACGGTCACATGGTGGCTTCATCTGTTCATTCTGCATGTATACACTGTGCAGTCCGCTCTGTGGTGGACCCGATGCTGGGGACAAGCAGGCTCAGGACCATTCTGTTCTCTGGGTGCTCACAGCCCACTTGGTGATTCCGACAGGCTGCAGCTGCGGTACCCCGCAATGAACACCAGCATAGGAAGCCCGGGACCTGGGAAGCCCATGGCAAGACTTTGGGGGCGGGGCAGGTGGGAGGTAGTCTTTCGGGGGAATTCAGGGTGGGAGCAGAGAGAGAGGGAGTTCCAGGCAGGGCCCTGGCCAGCCTCATGCTTCCCTCCTGCCAACTCCAGCTCCTTCCTGGAGGATTTAAGACTGTGTAGAGCAGTTGTTTTAAATTTCCGGGCAGGGGTCTGTAGGGGGGGGAGGGGGCTGCAGGCTGTCTGGGGTGCGGGCTGCTATTTCCCAGGGCCCTTTGTGGGATGCAGCTCTCCAGGCTGGAGGCTCCCACAATTGCTTCCAGCTGGGCTGTCAGCCAGCCTGGAGGAGCTGGAGGTAGGTGAAGGGGAGGGGGCAAGAGAGGAGCACGGCAGCATGAGGGCTGTCCTCCAGCCCCGTGTCCCCTTGCCTCCCTGGGTGGCTGCTCTTGCAGGGGTATCAGGCCTGGCTGGGCATCCTAGAACATAAATGTATCTATAAACCGGGAATCCATCCAGCCTGGACGTTTCTGAGCCTTATGGCCTTTATGCGCTTAATCTTTCATTTCCTCTCCCCTGCTTCATCTCCCCACTCACTTCCCCTCTTTCCCGGGAGTAATTGCTCCATTCCCCCTCCCCCCTGGCGTGTTGAGGCTCCTCGGGCCCCTTTGTCAGAAGGTACCTGTGTGTGCAGCTGTCCCTTGGTCTCTGTCTGGGCCCCCACCATTCATTCCCTTTACTACAGCAGTGGTGAGCAAATACCGCCGGGTATAAAATCCCACCTTAGCTACTCAGCACCCAGAGGACAAACTCCTAAGCCGGGCGGCCAAGCCCCTCTCCAGCCTCCTCTTTCTGCTCTCCTCCGGCAAACCCCAAGCTCCAGCCAAAGGAACCGCAGCAACTTGTGTCAGTGCCTCTCCCTTGCTCATTGGGTCCCTCGACCAGAATATCCATCGCCCATCTCTCTCCACTGGGCTCCGTGCTCAGGCATCACTTCCAGACACCAGCTCCCAGGGCGGGTCGGGGCCTGTCCTCTGTGTGCCTTATTTTCTGTAAAAGGAGAACACTATTCGGTTTGTCTCTCAAGCCTATTGATAGATGAAGGGGCGGGGGCAGCTTTGGAGGTCTTTACAGGACTGTATCAGTCTGAGGGAAGGGAGGCTAGTTCTGTTCTACCATTTGGCAGTGGGGATGGGGGGTGGTGGTGGTCCTATTTTCATGGAAACATATTGCTTTTACCTTAAAAGTCATTTTGTGACTCTTGCTGGTGGAATCCTAGGACTAGATTCTGGGGGCATGACTTGTCTTTGGTATTCCAGCACCTGGCCAGGGTCTGGCTAAGGAAATCTCTCATGTGAGAAATCCTCCAGTTCCTTCTCTTCTTTTATACAAGGGAGACCAAGGCCCAGAGAGGGAAAGGAACTAACCCAAGGTCACACAGCAAATCAAGGCAGGGTTGGGACCATTTCCTTTAAAAGATACTAAAAAAAACTGTTTAATGGAAAGAGCCCTTGGGTGGGAGCCAGGAGAAGAGTAGGTTTTAGCCCCAGTTTAGGCCCCTCTCCAATCCCAAACAAGTCACATGCCGGTAATCTCCTTGGACACCTCTCCTGTCCCCCTCCCCCACTTGGTTTCCTTCCTGCCAGTTCTGATGGTGGGGGTGGGTACTTTCTGAGAGCAGACTGCTCCTTTAAGGACCCTCCCTCCCTCCCTCCCTCTCCTCTAGACTCCTGGGAGAGCTGGGCCAGGACTGGGGGGGAGGGGGGTACTTGGGGGAAGTGGGGAGGCGGCAGGTCCCAGCTGCAAGGCCTGGTAGGTCCTACACTCAGAGAATGAGACTGCACAGGACAAAGAATGTCAAATGTCCCTTTTGTTCTGGGAGTAGGGTGGGACTAGAGCCTGGGCCAGCATGGGGAAGGACAGAGCAGGATGGATGTGCACAGGCCAGGACTGCGTAAGTTCTCTGAGGGTCCAAGAGCATGAAAGGTCAGACGAATGAGTCTCTAGTCTGCCCTCCCAGGTCCAAGAGCGCTTTGGCCTCTTGTGGGGGGAAAGCCACTTGTCTGGTCCCATAGCAAGGAGGTGGGAACTTGGTAGGCCTGGGTCCCACACATCACAGTCACTAGGCTTTCTCACTGGGTTCTCTCCACCCCTCGCCCACCAGCTGTGGAGCCCTCAAAGGTGCTGAGCACTGTGCTCTCCCAATGTTCCAAAAACCCCACGTAATGGTCTCATCACTCCATCTCACAGGGGTGGGCAGTGATGGTCAAGGAGGGCAGTGACTTGTCCCTGGCCGCTCAACTAGGAAAGAGCAGAACCAGAATTTGAAATCAAGTCCAGTTCCAAAGCCCAGGAACCTATCCCCTTTCCCTTGAGGGCAAAGGTCACTCCAGGACAGATTTTAACTGGACAAAGGGATCTTCCGAAATGTGAAGTAACTTGCCTCAGGCCACCGAGCCTGTTTGGGACAGGGACCGGCCAGTCCAGCCCTCCTGCCTGCTCAGACTGGCTTCAGACCCGAAAGACCTAAGCCTCACAGCCTCAGGATGTGGGAGCCTCTCTTCTTCCTTGGGGTCGGTTGAAGCACCTGGGTTTCACCTTGGAAACCTAGGCTGAAGGCTGGCTCCTTATCAGCTGTGTGTCTGTCACGATGTCGAGGCTCTTGGAGGCTGAGTTTGCTCCCCTGTACAATAGGTTCTGCCATGTTGGGTGGTTGGAGCCCTAGGAGACCGTGGCGGCAATGGTGAGCTGCGTTGACTGGGGTTCCCTGGAGGCCAACTCCCTCCTTCCCTTCATTTCTTCCTCCCTCCCTCCCTGCCTCCTCTTGCCTCTTTGGTCTTGAGATCAGATCAGGCCTGACTGATGGGCCACAGGAAGCTAGTTCAGCAGAGGCTGGGAGAGATGGGCCGGGGAGCAGGAACTGGAGGAGAAGGAGGTGGCATGAGAGAGCCTTGTCTTCAGATTCCTCTTCAGAGGCAAGAATTCATTTCATGGCGGCTCATAGCTCTTGAGTTACTCACTGCTGTCTCACCCCCAAGAACCCCAGACTGTCCTGGAAGGGAGCGTCCCTCTCCTTGCCCCAAAGTGTCCTTGGGAAGGCCCTGTCCAAGCACTAGAAGAGCGGGTCCTAGAGTTGGGTGGCCCCGGGACCTGCCAGGAATTCCCCACCTCTTGGGTCCACCACTCAAAAGGGGACTGGAATGGCGGTGGGGGATGAGCTTGTCTTGAAGCCAGTGAGCACCCTGTTCTCACTCAAGCTGCATGTTTATTTGGGGTGGCCTGGGGAGTCCAGAGGAGATTGTTGGAGCTCTAAGGCTGCGAAAGCCCCCCACCTTGGTGTCTGCCTGGACCCAGGTCTCCCAAGTCTGCTCCCCCTACACCCACATATTCCCTGCCTTCCACTTAGGCTGAAAAATTACCCCCTTCCCACAAAGGAGTGGGAGATTGATTGACTTCAACTTGGCCCCCTCTGCTGGGCTGGATTGATTTCTGAGTCTTTCAGGGAAGATGCTCAGGCCCTTTAAAAATAAATAAATAAATAAATTGAAGACCAGATTTAAAGTCTTGCCTGAATGCTCCCAGCCCAGCTTCTCCCTCCCACCTCCCCCTGGAGCTCCTGCGGCCCCCACTGCCTGAGTCCCTCCTGGGCATTTAGGCCTTCCAGTTGAATGGGAAGAGCAGGCAGGAACCTGGTGTTCTTTGAGGGCCTCCAAAGTGCCGGCTTTGGCTCTGTGCTGCAGGCCTTACCTCTCTGACCTCTCTGACTTCAACCTCCTAACAACCCTACAGGCAGGCGGTGTGTTCTCCACCCACCCCCCCTCCTCCATAGAGCCTGGCAGAGGAGAAAAGTCAGGCTGAGGGAGGGTGGGGAACTTGCCTGAGGCAGCAAACAGGCAGAGATGGGGCTGGTCTTCAGGTCTTCCCAGCTGAGTCCAGAGATGTCCCCTACGCCACCCCTGCCCATGATCTCCAGGGTCAAAGTGCAGGGTGGCCGAAATGGGCAGGCATCAGAGCTGGGAGGAGCCTCACAGGCTGTTTTAGAGGAACTTGTCTCATCTGGCTAGAGAGACTGAGGCCCAGAGAAGGCAGTGGGCTTAGCCAGGGTTCCACAGCAGTTATTCTTGGGGCCACACATGGTGCTAGAGGCTGGGGAACACCGTGAACAAAAGGACAAGGTGCTGGTCTCATGGACCTCTTACTGATGGGAGACAGCAGTGCACTTAGGGCTCTGATAAGGGAAGTATGGGGGCCTCTAATTGTACAGAGCAGCCCCTAACCCAGCCTACAACTCTTTGGAAGGCTTCCTGGAGGAGGTGACTTCTGAAAATTGAAAGGTAGCTGAAGGTTGGCAGAGAAGGACCAGTGCAGAAAAAGTGCTCCAAACATGGGAGTTTTCTCCATTCTCTGCCCCCAGGACACAACTGGAGAGTTTTACGTGGTGAAGTACAAGCTGGCTTAGGGTTGGCAGGTAAAATACAAGATGCCTGGTAAATTTCAGAATTTCAGATAAGCAACAGTTTGTTTCTAGTATAAATAGGTCCCATGCCATATTTGCGACATACTTATACTAAAAAGATTATTCATTGTTTATCTGAAATTCTAAGTTCACTGAGAGTTCTATATTTTTATTTTCTGTATCTGGCAACTCTGCACTGACTGCCACAGGGAGATGGGTTGGAGGGTCTGAGACTGGAGGCCAGAGTCAGTAAGGAGAGGGTAGAGACGTTAGGAGATTGAGTTTGGATGGAGTGAGGAGGAGAAGGGAGAGGCAAGGCTAGCACCCTGACATCTGAGCAACCAAGTTGGGGCAGGGAGGTGGCGTTCCCGGGGAGTTTGGTGGGAAGAAGTCAAGGAGCACAGTGAGTTTCGTTATGGACAGTTATGGCTGAGATTCCCCAGGGCCCTCCAAGTAGAAATGCTTAGGTGACAGTTGGGGACACAGTTAGAGGCATAGTGACTGAGGTGTCATTGGCAAAGTAGGAGAAAGGAGATTCCAACTGAGGTAACAGCAGGGGCAGGGGTATGGCAGTGTCCCCCATCACATGCCCCAGTTGTAACTACTGGCTCAGGGGGCCGGTGCCCAGCTGCAGCTGGCCCTGGTCCCTGGCAGTACCACCCCAGCTCTCCCAGCTCTGCCTCTGCTGGTCTCCTGAGTACTGGAATTCGACTTTATCTCCCCAAAGGTCACTTTGCCCAGGGCCTGGACCTGGGGGTGGACATTCCTCACATTCCGTGGCCCTCACAGGAGACTGCAGGCCCAGGTTTCCAATCAACCTTAGCTCCTCTTGGCAAGACTTACTGAAGGCCTACTATGTATCCCTGGGGTCTGGGCTCGGGGGTCTGACCAGTTTGAGTCTGAATTCTCACTCTGCCTCCTACCAACTGGGTGACCCTGGGCTGGTTACCTCTCTTTCCCGAGCCACAGTGTCCTCTCCTGTAAATTGGGTATAATTCTGACAGGGGCATTGGGTGGTCATGTCTTTAAAACACCTACCTCACGCTTGGCATTCAGTAGGTGCTCTATAATACTAGTTGCTCCTTTGCCTTCTCTGATCCTGTTTCCTCATTTTTAAAGGAGAACAAGGACTTCCCTGGTGGTCCAGTGGTTAAGCATCCACCTTCCAATGCAAGGGATGAGGGTTTAATCCCTGGTTGGGGAACTAAGATCCCACATGCTGCGGGGCAACTAAGCCCGCGCACCATAACTACTGAGCCCGTGCCACAACTAGAGAAGTGTGCACACCGCAACGAAGAGCCCATGCACCACAACTTGAAAAGATCCCACAGGCCACAACGAAGATCCCTTGCGCCACAACTAAAGCCCGACGCAGCCAAATAAATAAAAATTAAAAAAATTTTTATTTTAATAAAGGAGAACAATAATAGAACCTCCCATGACAAGCCAGGGACTGGTCATGTACAGGCTGTGATGGCCCACAAGGTAGCTATGTGGGAGGCCTCAGAACCCCATACTTCTCAGGGTCAGCAGAGGCTGGAAGCAAAGTCTGAGGTGACCTCAGCTGGGCAGGGAGCAGGCAGATGGACAAATGACTGTAGCCTCCATGATCTGGCTGTTGCGAACCACTGGGCTGGCCAGAGGGCCTTGGTGGGAAAGGCTGATAGAAACTGAGTCAGGGGAGCCCACAGACCTGGGCAGCTGGGCCTCTGCTCTGAACTCTGTTATATAGGGCTCCCCTCTGCCTTCCTCCAGCCCCACTCCTCCCTGCAAGGTGAGGTGTACTTGGGGCCAAGGGGACATGCCCACTTGGGATCTGGAATTCCCTGCCCGAAACATCCTGAGCCCACTCCCAGGACCTGGGTCTGTCCTCCCAGTGGACCGTGCTCCAGGTGTATGCAACCCTAGGCCTGAGGGGTGGACAAGGAACCTGTTTGCGGGGGTGGAGGGGAGGTGCCCCTGCGAGCTTGGACATGGGGCTGAGTCCCCAGGTCTGAACACAAGGACTCTTGCAGAAGGGAGGAAGCAGGTGGGGAGAGAAGGAGGAACCTGGCAGGTGGCCTGCCATTTGAGCTCTTGTCCCAGGCCGCAAGTGTTAGGGGTGGACTGCCCTATGGAGGGACCATTGCCAAGGAAGTCCCGGGGTGGTAGTTAGAAGCTTTGATCCAATGATGGGCCAGTTTTGCCTGCCGATTCCCAGACCCAACCCCCCCTCCCCCATGGAAATTCATATTCCTGGGTCTTAGAGAAGTTCCTGGAATTTGCATGTTTAACAACGATGGCCAGAGGCCACGCCGGGAGCTTTATGTCCAGAAACCTGTTTAATTCTCACAATAACCCTGCAAAGGAGGTAGCTAAGAGGAGACCCAGCTGGCAAGGAGACTTGCCTAAGATCTCACAGCTGCTATATGACAGAGCTGGGACAGCTCAGCACAACCTGCTATCTCCTTGGACTCTCTTGCCCCTCCCATACCCCACAACCTCAGAAAGAGATAATGGCACATATAGAATTTGGGTCAAAATTCTGAATTTCTTTTGGTCAGATTCTACTTGGTCCCAGGGAAACAAAGCTTAGAATTCAATCATGAAGCAAAAGTCCTCTTTGTGCAAGAGGATGTGGCCTGGTGAGGGTCCTTACCCGCTGCTGCCTCTTTGTTACCATCCAGGCACTGGTGTCTCCTACGCTGGTCTCTCCAGCCCAGGTGTCTTGGCTCCCAAGTCAAATGTTCTCAAGCTGGGCAGTACCTCCTGCGCCCTTGTTCCACACTCACAGCCCATCATCTTCCTCCCCAACCCCAGACCTGCCCCTCTTCTGGCCCTGCTGCCCTCCCAGTGCCCAAAGCAACTGCCTGAGTGTCCATGGCCATCCTTAACTCTGCCCTGTCTAGCCACATCTGTCCACAGGTCACCATCCTGCCATGTCTACTTCCTTAACAGCCATGAATCCGTCCCCACCTTCCATTGACCTTGCATCTCCCCTTGTTCAGGCCTCACCATCTCTCAAAAGGACCACTGGCCCCTCCAAGCCACTGAATGTATGGCAGCCAGAGTGATGTCTAAGAAAACAAGGGACATGTCATGCCTCTGTTCAGACTCCTCAGCGGCTCCTGTCTTAGTGCCCTTAAGACTAAAAGCCAACACCCGCCCCCCCCCAGGCCGGGTTAGGTCCCTTACCCTGGGCTCCAGATCGCTTGCTGTGCTTGCACCTGCAGTGATAACAGCAGCTGATAGTTATTGAGTGCTAACTCCATGTATTTTTCTTTATTGAACCATTTAACCCTCAACACTACCCTCTGAGGCAGGTTCTGTGATCACCTCCATTTTTCAGATGGAGAAAAGGTTCAGTAAATTGTTTAGGGTCACACTACTGGGGGATCTGAGCCCAGGGTGGCTGGCTCCAGAAAGCTGTCCTCTAATCCCGTGGCTGTCTCTCCTGCCACACTGGGTGGATATTTTGGGGAGGGTTCTCTCTGGAACGTGAGGTCCTGCAGGGCAGGGTGGCTTCTGACCCATCAGGATGAACCCAGCAGCCAGCCCAGGTGCTGGCATGGGTAGTATGAGTGCTGTCGCTCCAGCCCTGGTCTCCGGCCCCTGGGGTGTTGTGAGGGTCCCTGGGCGGCCGAGGCCTCAGGCGACCCAGCTGGGGAAGGCTTGGGGCCAGATGGGCTGCGCCGCGGCAAGGAGGCCAGGGCGGCCGGCCCCGGGGCGCGCGTTGCCATGGGGACGGGGGGGGGCGGCAGCCCCTCCCGGCGGGCGGGGGAGCAGGTGGCAGGACGGTGCGCAGGCTGGGGGAGGGGCCGGAAGGGGCCCGCGGGGCCGGGGCGGCGGGGCGGTGGGGCGGCTGAGCGGCACCCCCAGCTGTTCCTCCTCCTCCGGACCTCCCGACCTCCCGGCTCCTGCTGCCTCTTTGGCGACTCGGGCTCAGCGGAGTAGCTGGAGGAACCCCCTTTGACCAGGGGACCAGGGCTCCAGTCCTGGCTTGGGCTCCCAGTCCCTGTACATCTCGGGCAAATCATTACCTTCATCCTCCACCTCCCAGCCTCAGTTTCCTCCCCTGTGAAATGGAGGAGGTGGACCAGGAAACTTTCATGGGCACTTAAGCGCACCCTGCTTTTTTGTGGTTCTGGGATAGGGCCAGGAGGATTCAGGGCTGGGTAATTTCTGATCCTCTTCCAATGGAGACATATTCTCATCGCATGATGCGTCATAGGACCCAGAACCAGGGAATGTCAGAGCCAGAAGAGTTGGTAGATTCTCTGAACCCAATGTCTGCATTACACAGAGCAAGCAGCAGCTGCCCAGAGAGGGTAGGGGACCTGTCCAGGGTCAGGCAGGGAGTCGGAGGCCAAGGCAGAAACCGGGTCTTAGCCTCTCAATGCTCCACCCATCACCTCCTGCCTTGGAGCCAAAACCCTGTGTGAGCATGGGGGGAGGGGCAGGTTGCTGTGGGAAGAAAACAAACACCCCTGCTCTTGGTTCTGCACGCTCCAGCTGCCAAGATGGCAGGAAGGCTGCCTGACCTGAGAGGGGGCCTTCTCGCCTGCCCTCGAGGGTGTCCTGCCACCACCCATACGCCGTGGTCTCCATCCGGGACTGCTGCACAGTTCTGTTCCGAGTCCCCGCCCTGTGAGAGAGTGTGGAGGTTGTGGCCTCCTTCCACCCACCCCGCCCTTAGTAAGTGAAGAGCTGGGACCCTTAACCAGGCAGTCTTGGCCCAGAGCTGGGCCTCCTGCCCACACCAGCGCCCCGTCCTCTGGGAGGCCCTCCTTTCCTTAGGGATAAAGCCCCTCTCTTCTTCCTCCTATAGGACCCGTTTTTGAGCTCTCAAAGCCTCAGCCGAGGAGTGGGGCTTGCTTCTCTTCTCTCGGGCAGGAGTCACTAGGGACTGGCCGGCTCTGGTTCCCAGCTGATGGTGGTGGGAGGTGTTTCTGGCTGGGGTGGAGGTGGAGTGGAGCAGGGCAGAGGCAGGGTCTGTGCCTTTAAGGTACAGCTTGCTGCTGGAGTGACACACACACACACACACACACACACACACACACATACACACACCCCTGTCTCTCTTGCACGTAGTCACGCAGTCACACAGCCACACACACACTCCCAGGCTCTGTTCTCTCTCCCTCCCTCTCTCTCTCTCCACACAGACATACACACTCAGTCACACACACAAAAGCATCCACACTCTCCCCTCTCCCTCTCTCCCCAAGGTCTAGTTTTGAAAAACATGGGCTGGGGGAGGAAGGGCAAGGACAAGGCGTTCTGACCTAGAAAATGGGCCCTGCCTCCTTCTGTCCCTCCCTGGCCCAGGAGAGGGGGCTTATTTTCCAATTTGGTATCACTGCCCTGGATCAAGGCTGCAGGGAGAAATGAAGGAGCTAGGCAGTGTGGGGATCAGGCTCTTGGAGAGGGAGGGAAGGGGGCTGCTTGGCCCTGGGCCCAGACTGTTGGCTATAAACCCAGGAATCAGAGGGGAGCCTCCTTCTTCTTCCCCTCCTCACTTAAGGAGGGACTCCCTTCTAGCACAAAGGAAGCAGGTTTAGGGACAAAGTAATTGGGTGGCTTAGCCATAGGGGGATGGACAAGTTGGCCTCTGACTTATGATGAAGGGGCCCTTGACCCTTCTTGGGCCACTTTACACCTTTAGTCAAATCTGGACTAGAATTGTCCCCAAGCTCTGGAGTGAGAAGTCCTTTCTTCTTAATAAAATTCTTCTTGCTGTAGTTCCATGTAGAGGCTGGGAGTGCTCTCCCTATGTGACACTTTGCCTTTTCATCTCAATTTCCTCTGTTTATGGGGGACTCGTATTCATCCTTCAAAGCCCAACTCAAAAGTCCCCTCAAGTAGAGAGCTTTCCCTGCTTCAGTCCCTTGGGCAGAATGAGTTCCCCCAGATGTCCGGGCTTTCTGCACTTTCTACAGTTCTAACACTTCCATGTTTTAATAAGCAAGTGTGTCGCTGACCCGTGGATGTTGCTCTTCTCACATTGTTTCCTGTATTCATCATGCCCGATCTTCCTCTGTGGTAGGGATTAGGATCCTCTTTAACAATACGCTGGTTCAGCTAAATCAGTTGAACAGCAAAGCAGGATTTCAACGCACATCTATCTGATGTTAGATCTTGACCTTTCCCCTGCCTCTCACTACTCTTCACAGGCAGCTTTCCCTTCAGGAGACTCAAGAGAGGAAAAGTAATCCCATGAAAGGTCCCAGAGAGATTGGAACTAATGTCAGCACCATGCACACTAAAAAGTGCCCTCTTCAATTCAGCAAAGCTTTATTGAGCATCTGCTTTTACAGACCTTGTGCTGGGCGCTGGGATGTAGAGACAACATAGGCGCTGTCTCCCCGTCTATGGGACAGTAGGCACACACAGAGGCAATGATGACTTAGGGTGCCTGGGATGCTAAGGAAGCTGGAATCCCACAGGAGGCCCTGACTCAGGTTGGGGGTTACTGGGGGGATTGAGAAAGGGCTCCCCAGCAGGGGAGTAGGAATCAGCCAGGTAGATGGGACACACAGAAAGACAGTTTCCTCCTTAGACCACCCCCAGAATCATGAGAAGGACATTGACAATGGCTCAGGATTGGCTACCTTCCTCATCCCCACCTTCACGGAGGGCATGGTCAGAGTGTTGCAGCTGGCATTGAAGTGTGCTGAGGGAAATTCCTCGGTAAATAGAGTTAATTCCATTGTGAAATGCCCAGTGAAATTCCTACCTTCTCCTTTTTATATTTTTAATTTTTTTTTGGCCGCACACACGTCATGCGGGATCTTAATTCCCTGACCAGGAATTGAACCTGTGCCCCCTGCATTGGGGGTATGGAGTCTTAACCACTGGACCTGCAGGAAAGTCCCATTCTCCCCCTTTTTAAGAAAGATGGGGACTTCCCTGGTGGTCCAGTGGTTGAGAATCCGCCTTCCAGTGAGGGGAACACGGGTTCAATCCCTGGTCAGGGAACTAAGATCCCACATGCCGTCCGCCACAACTACTGAGCCTGCGATCTGGAGCCCGTGCACCACAACTAGAGAGAAACCTGCGCACCGCAATGAAGAGCCTGCACACTGCAACGAAAGATCCCGCGTGCTGCAACCAAGACCCGACGCAGCCAAATAAATAGATACATAAATGAATAAATAAAACAAAAAGTAAAAAAGATGAACAGGGGACTTCCCTGGTGGTCCAGTGGTTAAGACTGCGCTCTTCCACTGCAGGGGGCGCGGTTTCGATCCCTGGTCCATGATCCCACATACTGCATGTACCTAAACTCTAAGTTTCCTAGAAAAATGGCTGATGTCAGAACTGAAGAGTCAGAGGTGCCCCAGACAGGATATCCCTAAAGCCTGGTCATTAGTACCGCCTCCCTGACTTTTGCTGTATCTTCTTACCTCATCTGCTTAAATTAACTCACTTTTACCAAACTTTAACAAAAGAAACTATTTGTACTCTGTTTTGGCTTTCCAAAAACAGAAGGTAAATACAAGAATTAATTCCATGAGAACAAAGCAGTTCTAGCTTAGATAACTTTTACTTGCTAGGTAGCCTCTCTCTTTGCTATGAAGCGAGATTAGCAAGCACCAGAGAGGCGTTAAAGACATTCCAGCCTCAAAAATGGGCTTTTCTCCTTCTCCTTGACTTAGTCAGGAGCAAGAATCAAAAAGGAGTAGCTTTCCTGAAACGAGCTGAGGTTCCATGGTCTGTGGCCAGGTCTGCGTCCTCCCTGACCTCATCCCCCATCCCAGTGGGTGGACCTGACCCACACTTTGGAAGACTCTACGTTAGTCCAAGCCCTTTGGTCCAGAGAGAGGAGGAGAGGTACCCAGAAAGGGAGTTAGCCAACTGGAGCCAGAGACCCAGGATTTTGACTGAGGGTGGGGCTGGACTGGGGGAGAGCTGAGAGACCTGGTACAGGAGGCTGAGCCTTGGGTTGTGGGACTCCAGAGGCCCGGCTCTGCTCCTGCCTACCTAGCTGTCCATGAGCAAGTGCTAACATAGCTCAGAGCCTCAGCCTCCTCATCTGCGTGGTAGGACTCCTCCCATGCTCTAGTCCTACATTACCATGATTTCTTCCAGAAGATATCAACCTCCTCAGCGCCCCGCCCCCGCCCCGCTCATTCCTTACAGGGCAGCGTCCTGACTCCCTTACAAAACACACAAGCCCACCCCCACTCCTACCACTGTGGTCTGGCCCCTGCCTCCTCCTACAGCCCATCCCCTTCCAGTCTGGCCACAGCCATCTGTAGAGCACAATGTCTGGATCGTCACAGGCGCACCATCAATATTTGTTTTGGTTTTTTTTAACATCTTTATTGGAGTATAATTGCTTTACAATGGTGTGTATAACACCATTTATATATATGGTGTTATAACAAAGTGAATCAGCTATACATACATGTATATCCCCATATCTCCTCCCTCTTGCGTCTCCCTCCCACCCTCCCTATCCCACCCCTCTAGGTGGACACAAGGCACAGAGCTGATCTCCCTCTGCTATGCGATTGCTTCCCACTGGCTATCTATTTTACATTTGGTAGTGTATATATGTCCATGCCACTCTCTCACTTCGTCCCAGCTTACCCTTCCTACTCCCCGTGTCCTCAAGTCCATTCTCTACGTCTGCGTCTTTATTCCTGTCCTGTTCCTAGGTTCTTCAGAGCCATTATTTATTTGTTTGTTTGTTTATTTTAGATTCCACATATATGTGTTAGCATACGGTATTTGTTATTCTCTTTCTGACTTACTTCACTCTGTATGACAGACTCTAGGTCCATCCACATCTATATATATATATATATATATATTTTTTTTTTTTTTTTTTTAAAGAGTCACATATTTATTTATTTATTTGTGGCTGCGTTGGGTCTTTTTTGTTGCACGCGGGCTTTCTCTAGTTGCAGCGAGCAGGGTCCCCTCTTCGTTGTGGTGCGCGGGCTTCTCATTGCAGTGGCTTCCCTTTGTTGTGGAGCATGGCCTCTAGGTGCGTGGGCTTCAGTAGTTGTGTCACACGGGCTCAGTAGTTGTGGCTTACGGGCTCTAGAGTGTAGGCTCGGTAGTTGTGGCGCACGGGCTTAGCTGCTCCGTGGCATGTGGGATCTTCCTGGACTAGGGCTCAAAGCCGTGTCCCTTGCATTGGCAGGCGGATTCGTAACCACTGCGCCACCAGGGAAGCCCCAATATTTGTTGAATGAGTGAATCAATGAACACTTTGCCACGCGCTCCCTGCTGCCTCATCTCTGCATCAACTATTCCCTTTGCTTGGAATTCCCTTTTCCCCTTTCTTGGACTCCAAGCTTTGATTCATTTCTTAAAACCCTGCTTAGATACACTCCTCTTCTAAGAAGCTTTCCCTGAAATTTCCCAGAAGAGTTCATCCATGAATTCAATGACTATCTGTTGGGTGCTTCTCTGTGCCAGACATGATGCTAGGGGCCGGGGACACCAGCATAAACAGGACAGACGAGGCTCTTTCCCTCTTGGATCTTCCATTCTCCTCTGAGCCTCCAGAGCCTTGCTTTTGGTGCTGTTCTGATGTTGGCCACGTGGCACGGCAGTTATGTGTACCTGTCGCTCCTGGACTGTGCACGAGCTCTCAGCTTCAGTCATCTGGGGGCCCCAGGGCCCAGCCCTCAGCTTGCCACGCAGCAGATTGCATCGTCAACCACCGGGCACCCTTCCCCACGCCCAGAGGTGGAACGTGGAGAACAGTGTGAGCATGAACAGAAGCTCTGCTGGCCCCCACTTCCTGGGCCCACAAGAGCCTACTGGGTGCTAGGCACCTGACCCATGTTCTCCACACCCCTGACAGCACACTGCAAGTTGGTAGCCATGAACTGGGACCTCAACCGGGCCCTGGGGGCCAGGCTTCTTCCCAGCAGGCCCCTCACCCTAAGGGAGCCTCTTCCTGCGGCCAGATTCCAGGGGCCTCCTCATTCTGAGCCCTGCTCTGAGCACCCCCCGCCCCCAGCACTGGCCTGGCTTCCTGGAATTTGTCCTCCTAATTGAAACCAAACACCGGGGCTCCTCAGGGCTGTGCCCCAGAGGCCCCGGTGGGTTTCTCTTTCTCTCCCTCCTCCCTTCCTCAGCTGGGGGTGGGGTGCTCAGCCCTGGGCGGCCTCTGGGGGGAGGCACTTCCCCTGCACAGGGTGTGGGGTAGGCTGGTGTCTGCATTAAACACAGCCTTCTCACAGGCTGGAGACACAGAGGGAAAAGGAGGAGAAAGCAAGTAAAGGGAGAGGGTGAAGAGCAGTCTACCGGGATAGTACCAGGAAAACCCTGCATGAGCCCTGTCTTAGGCCGTAGGCCTGGGGATTGGAGGGTGGATTTGTGAAAGTCAGCTCCGTCCAGACCTACCGAGTGACCTTGGTCTTAGGCAAGTCACCTCACTTCTCTAAGCTTCAAGTTCCTCACCTGTACAAAAATGGGGATATAGGGAATCTATCTCACAGGATTATAGAGAAAATGAAACAGGATAACCTACATAAGTACTGTAACCATGGTTGGTGCTCAGTGAAACCCAGCACCGTCACTGTTCTGGGCAGCAACGTGGGTTCATACGGTTGGTTGGTGGAAGGCACGTTTCAGGATGTGTGGGGTTGTGGAAGGATGTAGTTGGAAAGGTCGCTCAGGGTCAATGGATGTTTGTTGAACGAAGGAATTCATTCAACTTTCAACAAACATTCACTGAGGTCCCCCACCCCCACCCCTGTGCCAAGCCCTGGGACACCACTGTGAGGACGTGAAGGGCCGCCCGCCCTCAGGCCTGAGCGGGGAGGGTGGGCAGATGGTCACACGCATCAAAGGTGATGACAGCGCAGACTGCTCAGTGCTGTGACCGGGAAGGCAGCAGAGGGGCTGTGGGAGCCCTCAGCAGCACTCACCCAGGCTGGGGCACGGGACAGGGGGGTCAGGGATGGCTTCCAGCGAAAGTGCCTGGGTGGGAGCTGAGCGAGCTCTGAATGTACTCCTTACCTCCCTTTCTGCACTTGCTTCTGCCAGCACTTGTCCTTGTGTGCCAGCTGGACCAGGTGCTGTCTGAGGACACGGCCGTGCTGGCAAGCCTAAACTCACCACCATCAGATGGGGGGCGCTGCCTTCACCTTGGCCTCTAGCACTCTGTGTTTCCCCCCATCGTCACTCCCCAACGTCATCATTCAAACCACTGGTTTCCACGTCTGTACTCCTGGCTGCACTGTCTCGCAGACACACCCCTCAAGTCACAGATGGGAGGCGCACCGGTACTTTTAAATTCTTCAGTAGCCACGTTGTAAAAAGTAAAAAGAAACAGATGGAATTACTTTTACTAATATATTTTATTAAGCCCCAAATATCAAAAATATGATAAACATGGAATCAACATAAATTATTAACAAAAAATATTTACATTACTATTTTTGTAATACGTCTTTGAAATCTGGTGTGTATTTTGCACTTACTGCTCCCCTCCGTTTGAATTAGCCACATCTCATAGGCTCAATCGGTCCGCATGGTGAGTGGGTATCATAGCGGTTAGTGCAGCGCTAGAATGTGGGTTCCTCTAGGGCAGGGACCCTGTACTTTTCATCGCTTTCTTCAATGCCGAGAGCGGTGTCCTAGGTGGAGGGCACTGCATGGACAGAGACATTGGCATGAAAGAACAGCGCGCCATCCTGTGTGGCTGCGTTGTGAGGTAAATTTGCCGGGAGGAGTGGGCGATGGGATCTCATTGTGTCTGTACCACATCGAGAAAGGCCTTGAATACTGTGCTAAGGAATTTTGGAGTTTGGTCCTGTGGGCAACTCAAGTCATCATTTATTTATAAGCAGAGGAGTGTCACGTTCAGGTTAAGGGTTTAGAAAGAGCCCGCTGGTAGGCAGCATGGAGGGTAATTTGGATGGGACTAAACAGGAGACAGGGAGACCAGCTAGGAAGCAGCTGCTACCATACAGGTGAGTGATAAGGAGGCAGTGGGGATGAGGAGGTGGGGCTGACTGGAGAGACAGTAAGAAGGCTGAATGTCAGGACTTGGGGACTAATAGGAGGGGGAATGAGAAATCAGGAAGAAGTCCTAAGTTTTTAGTTCGTGGTGCCAGTTGCCTGTGCCAGGATACGTGGGAGGAAGTGGAAGAGGACCAGGTCTATCGAGGACAACATCAAGAGTTCAATCCTGGTACCTGCTGGCTGTGAAATACTAGCAGGACCTCGTGGTGGACAGGAGCAGTAAGTGGTACCCTGTGCTGGGGTTCATAAGCGATAGTGCGTTCCTTGTCACGCAAGGCATTCAAGCAGGGGCTGGACAAACACAACTAGCCTGGGATGTTGTAGAGGGCTTATGTGCATCCCAGGTGAGCTGGGCTTGGTGACCTATCAGCCTAGATGGTGTCTGAACCTAGGGTTTTGCTGCAATTGCGTGTGGGAGACACTGTCTATTGGAGCTTGGGCATGTCTACAATTTGGGAACCTTTGTGGTCTCAAGGTGGTTTGTGTTTTTGGGCCTTGGCCCACAACTGGAACTGAGGGCAGGATACAGGCATGTTGACTGCATGGGGGCAGAGGTTCCACCCCAACAGACCACGAGGGAAGATAGCCCTGAGGTCCTGTTGGACCCATATCTTGGAAGCAGAGAGCGAGAAGGATCCTTAATCTTCAACCAACCTCCTTTCCCTTCCTCAACTTAATTTGTGGGAAAACTGAGAGCCTTGCTCCAGGTCACACAGCAGGTCATGACACATCCGGTCCAGGGGTATGGGTGGGAAGTGGTGGGGTGGGTTCATGCTGGATCCGGGTACCCCCTCCCCAAATCTCAAGTGCCCATAGCATCTGTATCTCCTCGCCTTTCCTTGGCACAAGAGACTTCCTTTCACACATGTGGTAAGGGATCCTGGTCCCTTTTAATTAGGAGGATTCAAAGAGAGGAGTCAGACAGCCCCCACCCACGGTTGGGAGAGTCAGTGCTCCCCAAATTACACAGCAGATGCCAGGACTCCGGGAACAAGACCCAGCTTGATAGCTTTGTGGTAACCTCAGCCAGCACAATTTTATTTTTATGTTTTAACTCCTTGGTGATATATAGACCTCTCACAGGCAGGAGAAATGGCATCCAGAACTTCTCCCCTGAAAATAAAATATTTTTGAACTTGCGCAACACACACCCAGTTTAATTAACCCTTTTGTCGCGAAGCTTGGTCTGCCCTGGGCTGGGTGAGAAAACTGTTTCTCTCTTATGAGGTACGGGTAGTGCAAATTACTTGAGAAGGAGACAAAAAATGTGGAGTGATATGATAGTTGGGCTATGGTCTTGCTGTGGGACCCCTGATCCTCTTGGGGTCACTGCGTCCCAAATGGTAATTCCCTGGACAAACAACCTGATGGGCAATTAATTATATGTGCCTCCTCTGGGGTCTCTATTTTTTTCTGTTTTTAAAATTTCAGTCTAAGGTGACTCTTCTATAGCAGTCTTTGCATTTCATCTCTGCACCCTTCAAATCTCTCTTTCTATACAGACTTGCTGTTTAGAACTGGAACCAGAATGTTTTGAATCAAAGCGCACCTCTGACCCCTCCCAGTCCCTCATCTCCATGTGCTAAAGGTAGGAAGCTACCCCCATATCCTTTTCTCTCTAGCCATACTGACTCCGCCTAATGACGCCTGTATTGTTGCACCTCTCTCTGGTCTCCCTCGCTCAGATTAGTTTTTTAATGCTCAGCTCTGCTCTGTCATTTCCTGGACCAGAAATCTGGAGGGGCAAGCCCCTCCCCCATTGTCTGAGGACTAAAGCCCCAACTTTTATGCCTTCAAGGCATACTGCCCCAAGACCTAGCCCCTGGCCACTGTGCAACCATTCCCCACCCGGGTATGTTCTCCAAGCTCCATTTGTTCAACATGCAAATATTTGTTGAGCCCTTACTATGTGCCAGGAATTGCGTCGGGCACCCAGGAAAAAACTGATGCACAAGTGCGCAGAAACCCAATGTGTTTTGAGAGCTCGGGGGTTTGGGGGCTCTGAGGTGGGGCACGAATTTGGGAGAGGGACTGGGCTGCAGCCAGCTCTCTTCTTGCTGGTTTCCTGTTTACTATTAACAGCTGCCCATCCAGCCTAGCACACAAACGCCCAGGCGAACCCTGGTATGTTTTCAGACCAGCAGCTCAATCACAAACATGAGCAGGCTACTTGAAATTCGCCTTTAGCTGCCTTGAAAATCTGCAAAGGGAACCCCTTTAATCCCTCCCTTTCTTACCCCATGCACTCCCCAACTTCTGCCTTCCTCTCCCCTCCTTGGAGGACATATGGCCCCTTGAAGTTTTTGCTTGCAGGGAGAAAAAAAAAAAAAAAAAACACACCAAAATACCCAGCTTCAGTGTGGAGGGTTTTTCCTTTTTTAAAAAAAATATTATTAAGCATCAAGAGACAGAGCAATCTGCTTGCAGATACTATACGTGCATAATTAATAAAATCTCATTATTTATTTATAAAGAGACACGCGAGGAACTGGAGAATTAGGGCTATCCCCATTATATATGAAGAGAGGGAGACAGTCAGTGGGGGAGAGAGGCAAATACTTTTTAAGCGTTAGAGCCTTCCAGAGAAGTGAATCTCTCAGTAGGCAATGAATAAGAAGGCATCTTCTCATCCGAGTGCTGCTCCGAGCTTAGGAAGCACCAGAAAGCAGAAACCTGGTTCAGTTTAAAAAAGGAACGGGACCAGCTCGGTGCTCGTAGTGCCCAGGATACCGGCTTTGGGTAGCTGGCAGGAGAGCAGGAGGCACCGCGGAGGGCCTGGCGGCGGGGAAAGAGGCTCGGGAGCCAGCCCGGGGCTTCTAAAGGAGGGGGACTTGGGCACAGAATCCCTCTGGTAGATGGGGGGAGAAGCGGGCACGGTCACCTCATGGGCACCACATAAATAACCCAGACGCCGGCCGAGAGGAGCCCCTGGTTCCTCTGGTCCAGTATAAAGCAGGTAACAGTAATTGGAGGGGGGCTTTTCTAAATGCCAGCCTTGCCCTTGGACCTCTGCATGCCAGATGCCCGGCCAGGGCCGCCAATATCAATAACCCAACTTATGTAACAGCCCCTGCGGCCAGGCAGGCAGGGGTCAGAGCCTCCCAGGCTTCTTGAGTTGGGGTGGATCTTCGCTCTCCCCGTTCTCTCTCTCTCCTTTCTCCCTCTCTCATTTTTTCTTTTCTATGCTTTAAAATAGAAAACAGGCTTGTGCAGGAACCAACCCCACAGAAAGGGGTAGTTTGGAGGGATTTTTTTCCCCCACCTCCCTCAGCGGCAAGCAACTCAAGCAGCGGAACGCTCAGTCTTCCTGGGGCGGTGGGCTCCGGGAGGGGGGCGGGGAGAAGGGCTGGGGAGGGGTCGGCCTGGGCAGCAGCCCCCGCAGGGTTACCCGGGCGCGTGCAGGGAAACGTCTCAGCAATTCCAGCGCCCGAGCGGAGCGCGCGGGGGGGTGGGGTGGGAGGGGGGGTGGGAGGGGGGTGGGGGCGCGCGGCGCGGGGCACCTTGAAACCGCCGGCGGCCGCGCGCTGATTGGCCGAGCCGCCGCCTCGGCGTTCCAGCCAGGCGCCCCTCCCCCCGCGCCGTCCACCCCGGAAGGAATTTCCTCCTCTGGCGGCCGCTATTGTTGTCCGCCTTCGCTGTTTGGGTCGGATCGCGTAACCATAGTATCCAAACTGTGTCCGTGCGGGGCCCCAGCCTGGGACCCCGGTGCCCCCAGCCCCTCCAAGCCATCCCCCCACTTTTTTTTTGCAGCCTACTTATCATGACTTCATCGGACTCCGGGGAGCAGGAGAGGGGGATGGGGCGGGGGGGGGGGGAGCTGGCCCGCTCCTGGCGGCCCTTACTTCGAGATGTTTTCAATTATAATTTTTTAAAAAGTCTGTTTCGTGGGTTCGGGGCTTTTAAATTCTTCCTACTCCCCCCCCCCACCTCCATTAAACCGTTGGACCAAACTTGAATGGGGTTTTCCCTGCGTTTCCCCTTTACCGTCTTCACTCCAGACCCTGACTTTGCTGCTCACAGCTGGGGCTGGGGGGGGTGGGGGTACTTAGCAGCAGAAGTCACCCCCCCAAACCAAGCCCCTCCGACGTGGGCTGTGTTCCGGCCCCTGGCCCTGGGCTTGAGCTGGGGAAGGCGAAGCTAGTGGTGGGGTAGGGTACATCGGACCCTGCAGCCCCGACCCTCCGCCTCGGGCAGTTTCCTGGCGGGGTTGGGGGATCCTTGCAGAAGAATCTGGGGGAGGAGGTGGATGCCCGCCAACCCCTTATCAAAGGGATACGTGGTTGATGGGGGAAGAAGCTGACAGGTTCTTAGGAGAACAAGCCCCCTCGTCCCACAAATTTCTCCTTCGGGTCTCTGAGCACTGAGACATCCTAGTCCGTGCGAGCAGCCTGAGACCGATACCTGTCCCCCGCCCCCATTCCTGCGAGAAAACAAAAATAAAAGCCCTGTCCTTGCGAAGTGTATTCTGCTGGGAGAGGTGGGAGAGCCAGCAGCTAGTCCGCACCCGGGCTGCAAGCGGCGCGGGAGCCCCTGGGGCTGGGGCTGGCAGCGGGGGGCGGTGTGTGTGCTGGGGGGTGTCAAACATTCCCAGAACTCAAGTATTCTCCCGGCGCTCGTTGGGGCGGGGGCAGCAGCCGCGGCGGCCCAAGTTCGGGGCAACACTGCCCCCTAGGGGCCACCGCAGTAGGCTTGCAGCCGGGGTGGCGAGGGGCCTTGAGGACGGAACCAGTAGTACCTGGGCAGGGGTGGCAGTGATTCCCCCGGTGACCCGTGACAGGCCTGAAGTGGGCTTCCAAGCGCCAGTCTGCGGTCGTGAGGTTTTATGTTGGCTCTAGAATTTAAAACTTTGGCAGACAGTGGGTGCGTCCTACCGGCTTCCAGTGATGGATTGGACCTTTAAGATCAATGAATCTAGCACCCTTTTGAGCAGTTGGGGAAAGTGAGTCCAGGAGAGGGGAGCGACTTGCTAAGGGACATGGCTTTTTGCCCAGTCCTCCTGGGGTTCTGTGGCTTCTTTGGATTCACAAAGTCTTCCTTCATCCCTCAGTGGCTCCTTGTAGAGAGGTTTATCAGAAGCAGTATAGGGCGTTTTACAGATGAGAAATCAGTCCTGCAGCAGAGTGAGAACTCAAGACCCCTGTCTTTCAGTCCAGCCCTCTATACCATGGGGACTTCAGGGGGACTGAATCATAGGCTCAGCTAGCTGGCCAGCCCTCCACTTGAGGGGTTGGCTGTGGTGCTCTATACCCAGACTAGGGTGGAGGTGGCTGCTCCAGGCCGAGGGATTCCAACAGAAGAGTGTGGGTCTGCTGAAACTTGAGTTCTAGGCTCCTAAACTGTTGCTGTCTCTGGGCCTCAGTTTCCCCATCTCTAAAATGGGGGGTGGGCAAGAGGATCAGGAAGGCATCTAGTGTCTCTGGTGTTTGGTGCCACTGTACTGCTCCTCCTCTTTTGTCTGTCACGCCCTCTCTTCTTGGCTATTCCTTGCTCCTCAGTTGGGGGTCTGCTGGGCTGGTTTCCTCAGCTCGCCCGTCCTCCCTCCCAGCAGGGCCTCTGCAGCCGCCCCTCCCCTCCAGGCAGGCACAGAGCAGACTGGGGGAGGGAACGGTGGGCAAGGAGCCAGCAGAGCGTCCAGTCAACCCCTTGGGAAAATAGGGTGAGGGGGGGCACTGTCAGAGGCTGCAGCTCGGCGCAGCGGGGGCAGGGTCCCTGGGGGTTATTTGTGTCCAAGGTGACTGGTGTCAGAGCTGGCTGCTAGCCTCCTTCCTCTCTCCCTAGAGATGAGGGGAGCTGCACCAGGAGTCATTTCCACTCCTCTCCCTTGTCGCCCACGAACAATCAGGCACCAAGTCTGGTCCTTTCTCCCAGTTGTTCTCTCTCCCTGTCCCTCAGCCACCACCTTAATCTACCGGCCTGCTGGTCTGCAGGGAGCTCTAAACTGGCCCCTCTGAGCCTTCCTCCACACTGTCCCCTGCACGAAGCCTTCTGAGCCACAAAGCACATCCTCCCCTGCTTTAGTCCATGCCCTGCCTTCCGTTGCCCTGGGGATGAACCCCAGGCTAGTGAGACCCTCTGTGATCTGGGCCTTCCCACCTTGACAGTCTCATTTTGAGCATCTTTTGTGTCCTAGCAATACTGCATGTGACTTCCGGAGCCTGCCCTGTTCCTTGGACTTGCACAGGCTGTCACTGTCAGGTCCTGCCAGACGTTGGGGATATTGAGGTGAACAAGACCACCCTTCCCTGCAGAGAGCACACAGAAGCACAGTGGTATAATGACTGTTGGGGTCTTAAGAGAACCCTCACCCAACCTGGAGGGAAATCAGGGAAAGCTCCCTGAAGGAGGTGATGCTTGTGCTAAGTCCCAAGGGAGAAGTAGGAATTGGTCAGATACACAGAGGCAAAGGGAGAAGACAGTCCAGGGAGAGGCATGAACAGGCAACAGCATGGGCAAGCACAAGTCTTTTTTTTTTTAATTAATTAATTAATTTACTTATTTATTTTGGCTGTGCCGGGTCTTAGTTGCGGCATGTGGACTCTCAGTTGCGCCATGCATGTGGGATGTAGTTCCCTGACCAGGGATTGAACCCAGGCCCCCTGCATTGGTAGCGTGGAGTCTTACCCACTGGACCACCAGGGAAGTCCCAGGCAAGCATAAGTCTTGAGAGAGCATGACCCTTAATGCAACTGAAGACGGTGTAGCTGAAATGTAAGGGGAGAGGGCAGTGGGGAGAGATGTGGCTGGAGAGGAAGCCAGATCCAGGTGGTCCTTGTGTGCTGGCTTAAGGAGCCGTGATTTCCACGTGCAGTCTCTGGGGAGCCCCAAGAGGCTTCTGAGCCCTGGGCGGGACTGCACGTTGCGAACACCCTCCCTCTTGAAACCAGGCCCTGGGAATGCAGAAATGACTACTTTTATTTACCTACCTCATTCTAGAAAGGATCTAAAGAAAAATCAGATATGGTTCTTGCCTTCAAGGAGTTTGTAGACTGAGGTAGATAAAGAATAAACCGGGGCTTCCCTGGTGGCGCAGTGGTTGAGAGTCCGCCTGCCGATGCAGGGGACACGGGTTCGTGCCCCGGTCTGGGAAGATCCCACATGCTGCGGAGCCGCTGGGCCTGTGAGCCATGGCTGCTGAGCCTGCGCGTCTGGAGCCTGTTGCTCTGCAACGGGAGAGGCCACAACAGTGAGAGGCCCATGTACCGCAAAAAAAAAAAAAAAAAAAGAATAAACCGGGTCAAGGCAGAATGAAGACGGCGCAGTGAGGACTTCCTAAAATACACACTTAGTGGCCCTGCTCTTAACCTCCTTGTTGGCTCCTGGGTGTCCTGAGGGGCAAGCTCTCTCCTTTGCGTGGCATTCAAGGCCTTTCCTGGCCTCTCCAACTCATCTCAGCCCAACCCTCACACTCCCATTACTCCAGCCCATGGAGTTATTTGCAGTCCCCCCAGTACACTGTGTTCCGTCCAACCATCAGAGCAGTGCCCATACCATTGGCTCTGCCTGGAATCCTATCTTCGTTCAACTGTTAACTTTTTCTTTTTTGGGCCATGCGGCATGCAGGATCCTAGTTCCCTGACCAGGGATCAAACCCGTGCCCCCTGCAGTGGAAGCGTGGAGTCTTAACCACTGGACCGCCAGGGAAGTCCAACTGTTAACTTTTTCAAGATGCCACTCAGGTATTACTCCATCTGGGAAGCCCTATTTGATCCTCAAAACTGAACTGGGTTCCTCCTTTCAAACCCCATTGTCCCTTGTGCTTTTTTGTTTTTTTAATCACAGCGCCCACCTCAGGATAGTTTAATAATCCATAGGAGGCTGGTAGCCTCCATTTCTGATTTCCGCTGGGTCTCTAGGTCATACATTCCCAGGGCACAGAGTAGATGCTCATTTAAGTTTTTGTGGTTGAAGACTGGGTACAAGCTGCTTGTGAAGAATAGTAGTAACAGACATTTACTGACTGCCTGCTGTGTGCCAGGCACTGTGCTGGTCACTTGTCATATTACTGTTCCCTCTTATTACAACCCTATAAGGTTGACATTACCCCATTTTGTAGATGGGGAAACTGTGACTCAGGGAGGGAAACTATCAAACTGATGAAGGTATTTGTCAAAACTCATTGAATTTTTTGAAGTTAAAATATGTACATGTAAGTTACACATCAATTTTTAAAAATAAAAAAGAAAGCAGCCAGAGCACACATTTGTCATGTCTGAAAAGACTTTGAGAAATGTTTTGTTGTTGTTATTACCAAAGAGGTAGAGGGAGGACACAGTTGGTGAGAGGCAGGGCCATGTGGTCTCTCTCTAAGCCCTGTTGGTCTGCCATCACTCTAGTCCACTAAGCCATCAGGAGGCCCCAGGAAGGCTTACCAGGAGAAGGTGGTTCCTAAATATTGCAGGGTCCCCCTGGCAGAGAAGGGCTGAGCGAAGACATTGAACGTGGGTATGAAAGGCCATGGCACGTCGAGGTCAGAAGCTTGGTCCGATGTGGAGCCAGCGTCAGAAGCATGTAGGGGAATAATGGGGGATGAGGCTCCCATGTGAGCGGGGTCTGACTGTGGAGGGCTTTGAACACCCGGATAGAGCTGGACTCAGTGTACAGGCAGTAGGAGCCATTGGCTTCTAGAGAGTGCTGACCTGAGCTTTTCTTGGAGGAATGAATCCATTCTTGGGGGAGGGGGGCGAGGGGTGTTGTTTGCGAGCTCATGTGAGGCTGGATTTGGAGGGGCCAGAGCTGGAGGGAGGGGGAGTCCCAGGTATGGAGACGCACAGAAGAAAGGCAGGGTCTGAAGGAAGCTGGGGTTTGAATGACAGCAACCTAGTGCACACCCCAAGGCCACAGCACCAGGTGGAGGAGCAGGGCCGGGCTCACGGAGCTGAACTCAGAGTTCAGCAGAGCATGGACTGGGGTGAAGGCAGGCAGGGCAGGGAGGAGGTGAACACTCTGGCCAAGGCCTGGGGTCCAAACCTGGCCCTTCTACTCGCTTCCACAGCGGTGTGACCTTGGACAATATAACGATCTCTCTAAGCCTCAGTTTTCCCATCTGAAAAAAAATGGTGCTATTAATAGTACCTATCTCATAGAACATTCCAAAGATAAAATGAGATGATACATACACAGCTCTGAATACTGGGCCTGGCTCACAGTAAATACAGAACATGTGTTGGGTTTTTCCCTTCTTATCACCCTCTATTCTCAGTCCCCTCCCCCAGACTCTTCTTTCCATGAGCACCCACTCCAGTGAATTCCATATATGACCCTAAATATATATGTATCTTTGTAAAATTTGTAGAGTTGTTTTGGGTGCCAGAGGTCTCATTCTGTGTCTTTCCTCACCGCCCCCCCCCTGCACATACTCAACACTACATGTTTGAAGAGCTCTTTGTTGCCTCCTGTTACTCTATAGCTTTCTGAGCATAAATGCACCCCATTTTACTCATTCATTACCCCCTGGTGATGGACACTTATATTGCCTTGAACTTCTCCCTCTTATAAATAATTCCTTGACAAACACCCTTGTATACATCATGGATGAGTCCCTTGTGGACCTGTGTGAGCATTTCCCTGGCATACCCGGGGGTGCACCAGGGGTGCAGTTGCTACCTTACGGGACACACACCTACTTGACTTTACTAACTATTGTCAGGCTGCTTTCTAGGATGACCCAGCAGCAGCATGTGAGAGCATCTACCTCCTGCATGCCTGTCAGCACTTGGTATTGCCCACCATTCTAATTTTTGCCTCTATGATGAATGTAAGGTGCCCACACTTTAATTTGTGTTTCTTGCGTTGTTAGCGAGTATAAGCAGCTCTTCACGCACTTGTCGGCCATTTGGGCTTCTCCTTCTGGAAATTACTTGTGTCCTTCGCACATGTTTCTGCTGGGTTTCCTGGTCTGTCTTCCTGTCAGGGGCTCCACAACCAGCATTGAGGACAGCCTACGGCACTTGCCTCAGAGCAGGTCTGTCCTCTGGGGATGGGGAGGTCAGGTTGGCATGAAGGGCCTGAGCTCTGGCAAACCATTGCCCTTGGTCCCAGGTGGCATTGCCATCCAGTTGCTGTCATTTCATAAGTCTTCCTTGAGTGCTTACCCTGTTTGGGCTCCAAGGACCCAAGCAACTTGTGCTGCTGTTGCTTCTAAGGACTCGGTGCAGTGAGGGAAGCAGACTAGGCAGAAGAGACTTACTCCAAAGATTAAATGAGGTGCTGCATATAAAGTCCTTCCCTGTTAGAGCCCCTGTCCCGCTTGACGGTCCTGGCTTGGGTAATGGAAGAAAAATTCATCACTGCATCATGGAATCCACAGCTACCTTCTAGGGAAGGCAGCTCTGAAAATGGAAGGCCCTTTGGGCCTCCAAAAGGATGCCTGGGGCCAAGTTTAGGGCAAGGGGTCTTGGAGAACTGCTTAGCTTACCTGGGGAAAACTTGGGAGAGGGATGGAGTTGTGAGGAAGGACTGAGGAAGAGAGAAGAGGGGAGAGGAGAAGGGAAGTCCCTGGTGGCCTAGTGGTTAGGATTCTGGGCTTTCACTGCTGTGACCCAGGTTCAGTCCCTGGTCCGGGAACTAAGATCCTGCAAGCTGTGCAGTGTGGCAGAAAAAAGAAAAAGAGGGGAGAGGAGATAAGAGATAGGGTGAGGTCTGTAGAGTGAAGAGGCCCAAGCATAAATCTCATCCCCTCCTGCGCAGGGATGTCTAATGTTCAATTTCAAGTCACTGGAACTACTCCTCGGTTTCCTTAACCCTTAGCAAAGCCCACCATGTCCTCATTTGCTGTGGCTGAGTGTTTTGTGGAAACGGAGGCAGCAGGTGAGTTTCTGGCCAAGTTTCATGGCTTATGACAAAAGTCTGCACCCACAGGCCAGTGAGATAGTCCAAAAATTGAGCAAATACAGTCAAAGCAAGAATTTGGAATCGGGTGATCATGGAAATACAAGTCAGTCCCTGGGTACATGCAGAAATGTGAAATGTGGAGGAGTTCCAAGGGTGAATGGAGGGTGGGAGGCAATCTTATTTAATTCGAAGAGGGTTTTGTAGCAGATTGTATTTTTCAGAAATGATTCCAATAATATAATCCCCTCCCATATGCTCCTCTTTTAATATGACTTTGACCCTCCTAATATCAAATCAAGAGATGGGGTCCGTGTGTCCTTTCTTTGAACCTGCGTGGACCTTGATGACTGCCTTGACCAACAGAGTGTGGCAGAAGTGACACTATTGGGGACTTCCCTGGTGGCACAGTGGATAAGAATCTGCCTGCCAATGCAGGGGACATGGGTTCGATCCCTGGTCCTGGAAGATCCCATATGCCACGGAGCAACTAAGCCTGTGCGCTACAACTACTGAGCCTGTGCTCTAGAGCTTGCATGCTGCAACTACTGAGCCCACTACTGAAGCCCACGTGCGTAGAGCCCATGCTCCGCAACAAGAAAAGCCACCGCAAGGAGAAGACCGCGCACTGCAACAAAGAGCAGCCCTCGTTCGCCACAACTAGAGAAAGCCCGTGCGTGGCAATGAAAACCCAACGAAGCCAAAAATAAATAAATTTTAAATCTTAAAAAAACAAAGAAGTGACACTATTTTTATGACTAAGTCTAGGTCATAAAAATGCCAAGCATGTCTGCTTTGTTCTCTTGGAGAATCCATTGTGGTGCAAGTCAGCTACCATGACTGCCCTAAAACTGCCACGTTGTGAGGAAGCCCAAGCTCTTTACGTGGAGGGATCATGTGGAGAAGTCCGGAGAAGGGCTTGGCTATCCCCCAGCTGCTCAGCCCTCTGCTGTTCCGTCTTCAGCTGCTGTCTAACTACACCACATGGGGGACCCTGAGCCAGAACAGCCCAGCTGTACCCTTTCCAAATTCCTTGCCCACAGAAGTCACAAGAGGGAAGCCAACGACTGCTGTTATTTTAAGCCAGGAAGGTTTGATATGATTGGTTACACAGCAATAGATAATCCAAATGGGTTTATACTTATTTTATTATCAGTTTTTCCTGGTAGACTGTAGTTTCTGTTTTCTGCTCTATCCCCAGCAGTTAGCCCGTAACGTACTACGCTCCACAGATATTTGTTGTATAAATGAAAGTTAACAGACCATATCAGCATGGTGTTGGGGGAACCAAAGGGGTGTGGGAGCCCAGGGGGGCTCCTAACCCGGACTGGGAGATCTGGGAAGGCTCCCTGGAGGAAGCGATACTGCTCTGAGTCCCTGGGCAGGGCTTGACACACAGGAATATTATTCCTCATCTCTGGTGCTGCTTGTTTGCTCTTGGCCCAAATGAGGCTTCCTGGCTTGATGTGCATCAACTAGGCTGATCCCTGTGTCCATTTGTAGGCTTCCTCTTCCCTCTCCCTGTTGCAGTTGCAGTTCTCTTTTCTCCCTCCCTTGTTGGGCCTGTGGGCTCACTCCTTCTGCCTCCTCTGACTCTGGGTCTGGCTGGAGAAAATTAAGTCAACGGGGAGGGAGGAGTTGACATATAGATGGTCTAGTAATTGAATTTTTTTTTTTTTTCCCAGCTCTAGCCCTTTGTCCACCCCACAGAGAGCAGGAGGAATTAGCTCTCTAGACAGTGGTTTTTCCTTGCTGAGGAGCTCTGGTGTTGCCTTCTCTGCCTAGACCAGCGGGGAGGAGAGGGGAGTGGCAAGCAGGAGACTTCTTAGGGTCCTCTAGGCTAAGCCTTGCATGGAGAAGGAAACTGAGGTCCAGGGAGGGGAGGGATTCTCTGAAGGCCCTAAGTGGGTTAACATCTGAGCTAGGACTAGAAGGGAAGGCAACTGGGGCCAGCCCTTGAACTGCCCCAGGATCGTGGCGGGGAGCAGAGACTGCAAAGGCCTTGGTGTGTAGCAGGGACACAGGGGCAGCAGGCTACAGGAAACCTGGGGCTCCTGGTCCCTGGCAGTCCCTATACCATTGGTTGGGGTTTCCTTGTCTGGGAGGGTGTGGAGTTAGTAGGGTGGCCAGGCTGCTGGGCACCCAGGAGGTGATGCCTGTTGCCCTGTAGGTCCAGCCACCCTGCAGGACCTGGCTACCTTGCAGGTCTCTCTTCATTGTAGAGTACCCTCTATGGGCAGAGGTGGGTGCCAGGGGGTTGGTAGTGACCTTGGGCAGAGGGTTGGCAGGACTGGAAATAACCCGGCTACGTGCTCTAAATCTCACCATTCTGAAAAATGAAACGGCCTCTTGGATCTCACGCAGCTGCAGTGCGTTATGGAGGGCACTGCTCATAGAAGCCCTCCGTCAATAGGGCCCGTTACTGCCTCATTGTCCAGATGATGACACTGAGGCTCCAGGAGGCCCTCCCTGGCTCTGTGTTGCAGGTTACCAAGTGGCAGCCCTGGAATTCAAACCCAAGACCGCTGAGCTCCCAAGCCCTCTGTTCACCCAGGATTCTCAGCTCCTCGTCCTCCAACCCTGCGGGGGTGGGAGGCGGGCGGTGGGGTGGGGTGGAGGGGGATGGGGGGAGGGCAGGGGCCCGCCTTGCCCGGCGGCGGCTGCCAGGCTCCGGAAGCGCTTGATTTATTAAGCTAATGTTCTAGCGCATTTACCCCATCCCGTAATGAGCTGTTTCCACCAGGGGGTGTCTGCAGAGCGACTGCAGGATTCCAGCCGCTCCAGGAGGGAGGCAGGGGTGGCTGTGGGGTGGGCTGTGCAGGTCTGGGCGTCTGGCCGCCCGGGAGGGGTGAGATTGGAAAGTCTGGGTTGAAAACTCACCCCAGGGTGTGGGGCGTGCTGAGGGGAGGCGGGAGGCTGGTGCAATCCGGGAGCAATCCAACATTTCTCCCTGGGCCAGCCTGGTGCACCTCCCAGCGACCCAGGGGCCTGGGAGGGAACCCTGGCCCCAGCATTCTGGCCTGGTTCCTCCCTGCCTGCCCCTCTTCCTCAAATTTCTGAGGATTCTGAGCTTAGCCTGCCTACTGTCTGCTTGTCATCCCTACAGAGCTGGCATTTCTGTGGCTTGATGTGACAGTTATGTACTTTGCAGCCAGACAGATCTAGGTTCAAATCTAAGCCCCCCTGTGACCTTGCGGGGGAATCCCTGACCTCTCTGAGCCTGAATTTCCCATTTTAATATGGGAATAAGAAGCTGTGTTTTGTGGGGTTATCACTGAGGATCAGTGATAATGCACGAAGAGCTGTGTACAGGGTGATAAACCCTGCCTTGGCCACCTGGCCTGCTGACAGCGGGGCAGACCTACTGGGCCACATAACCCGGACCCGGTATGCCCCGTGCACAGCAGATGCCATGATCCTGAGATGGGCCCCTCACACGCAGCAGATGCCTGCTGACAAGCCCAGGCTGCAGGCAGCTCAGGGGCTTTGCTTTCCTCACGCAGGGCAAGCAGTGCTTGGTATTTGGCTTTAAAAAACCTCATTCCTGGACTTCCCTGGTGGCGCAGTGGTTAAGAATCTGCCTGCCTAATGCAGGCGACACGGGTTCGAGCCCCGGTCCGGGAAGATCCCACATGCCACAGAGCAACAAAGCCCGTGTGCCACAACTACTGAGCCTGTGCTCTAGAGCCCGCAAGCCACAACTGCTGAGCCCACGTGCCACAACTACTGAAGCCTGTTCACCTACAGCCCGTGCTCCACAACAAGAGAAGCCACCACAATGAGAAGCCCGTGCACTGCAATGAAGAGTAGCCCCCGCTCACCACAACTGGAGAAAGCCTGTGCGCAGCAACGAAGACCCAACACAGCCAAAAAGAAATAAAATAAATATATTTTTTAAAAAACCCAAAAAATACCTGATTGGTTTCTCCTTTACCAAAGTCGCAATCCCTCAGAGCCTGGACTCTGTGCCAGATTGGGTGACCCGCTCAGTGGTAAAACTTCCACTTGGCACTCATTCATCTTTTTTTTTTCTTTAACACGTTTATTGCTATTTTTTTCTTTAGCATGTGCCTGGTATCCAGAAGGCACTCATCAAGGGGTAGCTATCACTGCTCTTCACTTTGGAGAAGATGCTGTCCCACTGACTCTGTCCCCTAGGAGGGAAAATAGGACGACTAGCATGGGTCTTTTGAGGTGGATACCTTCTGGCATGGTGTGCAAGGCCCGCTCTTCTTCCCCAGGAACTGTCACCCCAATTTTCCACAGCAGGGCAGTTGAAAGACTTGCCTAGGCATCTGGCACACAAGTGGCCAAGCAAAGACTGACACCCAGTCTTCTGGACTCCCAAACCAGTGCCCCTGCCTCTCCTCACTAGAGGTCACTGAGGGAGCAGACCTGCTGAAAACAGGACAAAGGTGAATTCTCTCAGCTTCTTTCTTTCTTTTTTTTTTTTGGTGTACGCGGGCCTCTCACTGTTGTGGCCTCTCCCATTGCGGAGCACAGGCTCCGGATGTGCAGGCTCAGTGGCCATGGCTCATGGGCCCAGCCGCCCCGCGGCATGTGGGATCTTCCGGGACCGGGGCATGAATCCATGTCCCCTGCATCGGCAGGCGGACTCTCAACCACTGCGCCACCAGGGAAGCCCTCAGCTTCTTTCTTGCAGCAAGTTAACCAGACTTGGGCTCTGGGTGAATATGGGATTTTGTGGAGCGTTTTTAGGAAGGGCTGAGTTTGGAAGAAGAGAGTCTTGGAGGGCCCTGCCCCACTACTGGGTACCTTGCCCCTGTTGCCTTGGTTTCTGTCCCTCGCTCAATTCAGAACCTCCCCTATTTCCTGAAAGAGAACTGAACTGCCCAAAACTGTTCATAAGCAAGTGGGATGGACTGAAGTTTAAGGCAGAGATGGACGAGGCTGTTTCTGTTCCTGCTTTATAGCAAAGAGCCTAACAGAATCCATACTAGATGTTCTGCTCCCCATGCCCCTGCCCGGCCGCCTTCCCCGGGGGCTCTGCCCCGTCTTGCCCTCTCACAGATGGCCTGCTCACCTTCACCAGCCTTGGTACTGCTGTTTCCTCCTTGCCGGCTTCCCTCTGCATGGCCGGTGCCTGGAGTGGTTAGTCCTTTTTCAGTCCCGGCCTGATCCAGGGAAGCCCTCCAGCCACCCTGCTCCAGCCCTGCCCCCCCGCCCCCCCCCAGCCTTCCTGGCTTCTGTTGTCTTTGTAGTTTTCATCTGCAGGGCCTTTGTTGATTGCCTGTCCCCTTCTAGAATGGAAGCTCTGTGAGAGCAGGGACTTGGGCTGCTCTGTGCCCAGGACACCCCCAGGAACGCAGTGGTGAATAATCCACTTTAAGCTCTTTTTTTCTCAAACTCACCTGTGCCCCAGATCCTGGCTTAAATTTGCACATCTGAGTTTACCTCAGGACTCCAGGCACTTTATAGCCACACCTTCTCCCACTTTTGCTAACACTTGGTGTTTGCCCTAAACAGACACTACCATGTGCTTTCCACATATTAACTTAATTCTCACAAAACCCCCTTGAGGTAGGCACTGTTATTATCAGCATGCCCGTTTTACAGATGAGGAAACTGAAGCTAGAGAGAGCTGGTCCAGTCCTACACCGTGAGTGAATGGCAGGGCTGGGGTTGAAATGGAGATGGTTGGTTCTCTGGAACCCCTACTGCAGACTGCATCTAGAAGCAGCAAGATACTCTCACCTGCTGCTCAGGGGGCAGCGTCCCCACCACCCCTATCCCTACTGCTCCCTAGATGGCTTTTCAGAGTATTTCTGATGTTTGTTCCACACTGTACATGTCTGGATGAGCAAACTTTCCTCCATCTTTTACACATTTAACAGAAACCAGCGTGAGAAAAAAGGACAGTGCTTAAGGAGATGGGAGCCTCTGCTGGAACCCAATGGAACTGGGTCTGGGGGAGGGATGGGCGTGGTCTACAAAGCCTCCTGGAATCTTTTTGTCTCTCTGAACCCCTCATCTGCCCCTTCCTCATGGTCCTCCCTTTCATTTGTCCTCTCTGGGCTCCAAGTGGACGATAACCTCCCCATGGCTCTGAAGCACTTATATACCTTTCAGTTCCCAGGGGAAGAGAGAGAATCTAATTGGCTGAGTTTGGACCAGGTAGGTCCAGTGGGGCCCTGTCACCTGTGACTGGGGGAGAGGGTGTGAGGGACACACATGGTGGTCATGGCCTTGGCCTGTGTGTGGAGGTGTAGTCGTCAGAGGAGAGGGGTGGCAGTGAGCTGTTCAGACAGTGCTAAAAGTACCTGCTATGGCTGTGAAGATCCTTGAAGGCTAAACTAAGGGACTTGTCCTCCGGGGGTTGTTTAAGCCAAGGAGTAGCAGACCCTGATTCACAGCTGAAGGCTTGCTTTGGTTGCTGGAGGCGGAGGTGGGCTACGGGGAGACCAGGGAGGGGCCCATTACTCCTGTGTTAAGTGGTGAGGGCCTGGACGTGGGCACAGCGCCCCTGAAGAGGAAGCCACGGCACATGCTGCCTCCTTCTCTGGGCCATTTTTATTTCCTCCCTCCTGGGCCAGCTCTAAGACCCATCAATTGATTCTGAGCCCTTACTCCACGCCAGGCCCTGTGCTGGGTGCTGAGGCCCTGCCCTGAGGTGCTCACTGCTGTGGGAGAGACAGGACATGGACACATACCTCACTTACACTGGGGAGTTGATGTGTGGGAAAGGAGGGTCAGGCGAAGTGCTTCTGAAGATCCCAGGAGGCCAAAATTACTCGGGGTTGGGGCCTGGGGCGGGAGGGAGGATCTGGACCATATCCTGCAGAGTTAGCATGAGGCAGGCCCGGAAGAACAGGTAGGAATTGAATGCATGGAGCCATGGGTGAAGGACTTTCTGGGTGGAAGGGACAGCGTGGGCAAAGGCCTGGGGTTGGCAAAGTATGCGGCGTGGCTGGCACTTCTATGAGTGGGGTGTGTGGAGCTGAGTAATGGGAGGAAGGCAGGAACCTTCCCTCGTGGAACATTTTAAATGCCAAGCTAAGGGGTTTAGACTTTATGCTGTGGCAGTGAGGAGCCCTTGACCATGAGCAGATAGTGATGTGGTCAGTGTTTCCCTTCAGGACTCTGATAAATTAAACTGGCGAGGAAGGCACTCAGGCCTTCGGAGTGCCAGGGTCTGGGGGACACCTTGGTGCCTTGAAATCCTCCTCTGAAATGCCCATCCCCATATCCCAGGGCCTTTGGGAACACAGCAGGGTAGTCGACGAGGCCAGGAGAGGTTTCTGCAGGCACGGGGTGGCCGTGGTAGCCGCCACATGGCCGAGGGCCTGCAGAAGCTGCTGATGGCTGGAAGGTAATTAACAATTGTAATCACTCCTGTCATGACATCATTAAACTCCGATTGCACCGGCTGGGCAGCTGATGGATGGGCTCAGGAGTCACAGCTCGTGGGAAGGGCAGGATCGTTTGTCCGTCGGCAGAAGATCAGCAGTGGGGCCCAGGTCTGTGCACGTGAGGTGCTGGTGGGGCCCCGAGGTTCTGGCTGCCATCCTGGGCCAGGTCGGGGCAGGTGAGGCTGGGCCCAGGCCCCGAGCAGGTCCAGATTCTAGCGTTTGACGGTAGGTGTGAGCTGGGGGATCTTGAGCCATCAGGCAGTGGAGGTGCCCCAAGGCCCCGTGATGGGGGCTGAGTCGGGGCACAGGTTGTGGGGCTCTGGGCGTCCCACTCCTTTTGCTTCAAAACTTTTCTCTCTCTAAATGGAAGCGTTATTTTTGTTGATTATACATGAGTACTGAGAAAGAAATCCAAACAATATGGAGGAAGTATGTCTTCCACGATCCTGTTCCCCAGACATCCTCATTCTTAAAAGTTTGGCTTATGTTCTGGTTCCCAAGGCCCCTGCCAAGATTCTACCTGCTCCGTGGGCTATCCCGGTGACCTCCCAAGAAATCCCCTTTTGGGCTTAAAAATAGTTTGATGCTATTCCTTCCAGGTGTGGTCAAACTCAAGGAATAGAAAATTCCTACCCCCTCCCCACCAACCTGCGGTCCCCCCAGCCTATCCCCCTCACCCCACTGCCAGGCCTGGTTCCTAGGGTGGTCTGCCACTTTCATTCAGTAAGCTCAGGAACAAGCTGTAATGTCCCAGCTTCTGCTGGTTCGTTGTGTTGCCAAGAGCAGAAGCTGCATGGAAGGCTCTCGTTTAGCCAGGCCCTGCGTATTTGCAGATGCTGTCTCGAGGCCTGGGGCGAGGGTGGAGGGGAGAGGAGGAAGGGCTCAATTGCTTGAAAAAGCAACAGGAATTGGGGTTGTGCATGGGCAGCTGGGCACAAGGGTGGAGAAAAACAAGGCCCAGGTGTGTGGGCGTGGGCTGCAGGAGTGTCTCCTCCTGTCTGCACTTCCCCTTGCAGCTGAGGTTGAAGGTGTGTTGGAACGAACACTCTTGGCCTCCCTCTCCACTCCTCTTGCTTGTTCCACATTGTGTGGGAGGAGGGGTGCTCCATCTGAATGATACGATTGTGGGGAGCCTGACAAGCCAGAAGATCAGACCTGGTTAGCCTGGGGCAGAATCACCGCTTTAAAATGCAGTGTCTTTGGAGACAGGGGGAGTGGGCTGTTTGACGCTGCATATCAAATTATCCCATAACTAAGTGGCATAAAGCAACCCTGTATTCTGCTCACAGGTTCTCTGCATCACATTCTGGGAAGTTCTTGTTCAGGATCTCCTCAGGTGGAATGCAGGCAGCCTCTGGGGCAGATTCTCTCCTTTTTTCTGGTGGTTGTTAGGGGGATGGGAGGGGGATCATCTTGCCCACAAGTAGGGGAAGGTAGAAGGCCCCCCCCGACCCCATTCCCCAATCTTGCCTCCCCAGCAGTAAACTGAGTCTTGCTTCTGGCCCTCCTGGGGCTTCTGGTCCCCACAGGGCAGCAGGTGATGACGGGGCTCCCCTCCCTGCCCCCAGGAGCCCAGTGGGCTTGTAAGAGGAGCACGGCCTGAGGGAGGAACGCCGAGGGGACTGGCCGATGAGTGTCATGACAGCGAAGCTCTGGCCCGTGTGCCTCTGCTGTCTGAGTACACATTACTAGACACCAGTCTCGTGGTCCGGGGACTCAGGGTGCTGGTTGTGGAGGGAGGGGTGCATCGGGGCGGGACCAGAACTCAGGGAGCAGGCAGTGTAGACCGCCTGGGGGTGGACAGGCCTCCAGTGAAGCGTCCTGTGATGGCCAGCCTCCAAGATGGCCTGCTGACCCATACCTCCTGTGCGGTTCTTTCCACACTGAATCCGGGCTGGCCCCATGTGGCCAACAGAATAAGAAGAAAGTGACCATGTGGCTCCCGAGACTGGATCACAGCAGGCATTGCAACTTCTGCCTTGGCTTCTTGGCTCTTCTGCTCTGGGGAAGCCAGCTGCCGGGCCGTGAGAACACTCGAGCAACCTGTGGAGAAGCCCACATGGGGCAGAGCTGAGGCCGTGGGCCAACAGCCAGCACTCCCGGCCAGCCGCGGGAGCAGCTCAACTCCAAAGTGGATCCTTGGGCCTGGTCAAGCCTTCAGATGACTGCAGCCACGTGGGAGACCCAAGTGAGAATGGCCCAGCGTCCCGAAATCTTAACCCAGAGAGTTTGGGAGCATAATAAAGTATTGTGTTGGGTCACTAAGTTTGGTGTGATTTGCTACACAGCATATGATAACGGATAACTTCTATCTCCAAATACTCCCTAGGAAGATGGGAAGATGATCCTTGAGAGGGAGAGGGTGGGGAGGCCGATTAAACGAGACAGAAAGATAGAGCTCTCCCATCCCTTCAGGAAGATGGGGGAGAAACCAGCCTGGACCCTTCAGCATGGCACTCCGTGGGGTAATGTAAGAGGGTTTTGTACAGTTTTCCACAGTGAGTGGCACAAGAGTTGTTGTAGCATACTTAGGCCAGAGTTATGTTATCAGAAAGAATATGTAGACACAGCGAGGGTTTTTGACAAGAAGCCAATCTACTAAAAACATATTTGACAATCATTGATTTAGGCAAACCCCCTCAGGCGTCCTGTACCCTAATTTTATAGAAGAATGGGGGTAACTTAAGTTGTATTTTCCTGTAAGCAGAGCCTGAGACCAGGGTTCGAAGGCAAGCCTGTTTGAGAGGTGACCCCAGGAAGCAGGGAGGGGAGCAGGGGAGTGAGACAGGGCGGGGAAGGCAGCCAGGAAAGGGCGTGTTATGGCCAGAACAGGTCCCACTTTGTCGTGCCCTCCTGGACTGTCCCCTACCACACCTGGGTGGAGAGAAGCCTGGGGAGAGCTGCGCTGAGGCTTTCTGCCTGTCCTGGAGTGAGTGCAAAGGGGCATGGGGGTGCCCCCATGGATGGAGCAGGCGCCTCTCACGGAGTCCCCAGCCCGGGAGGCCTTTCCCAGGCAGTCGGGAGGCCCTGGCGGCCCAGACTCCTGATTGGCGGACAGCAGAACAGAGGAAGGTGATTCATTGTAGATTGGATGCCTGGAGAGTGCTGCCCGGGGCTTGTTTGTGGGGGAAGGGCTCAAGGAGGAAGTTAGAGGAATTGGTTCAAATCCTGGCTCAATCCCTTACTCACTGGATAATGTTTACTAGGCTTATCTGCTTTCTCAGCCTCAGTTTCCTTAGCTCCAAAACGAGGCTGATACTTCCTACCCTTCCAACCTTGAATGCTTAGAATGGCGGTCCCCAGCCTTTTTGGCACCGGGGACGGGTTTCGTGGAAGACCATTTTTCCACTGAGGGGGGGCGGGGGATGGTTTCGGGATGATTCAAGCGCATTACATTTTTTGTGCGCTTTATTTCTACTATTATTACATTGTAATATATAATGAAATAATTATACAGCTCACCATAATGTTGAGTTGAGGTGGAGCTCAGGCAGTAATGCGAGCGATGGGGAGCGGCTGTAAATACAGGTGAAGTTTTGCTTGCTCGCCCACCGCTTACCTCCTGCTGTGTGGCCCCGTTTCCTAACAGGCCATGGACTGGTACCGGTCTGTGGTCCAGGGGCTGGGGACCCTTGGCTTAGAAGAACATTGTAGTGGGTATTGGTAGCTTGCCACCTAGTCCTCTGTCCATTCCCCCTTCTTCTGACAACATTTGGGGCTCTACCTGTCCCTACTCTGTTCAAGAGGTTTGGCTGGAGCTCCACCCCTGGATCCAGCCAATCTGAGCGTGGCATCCCCCTGGCTGTGGAGACTGGTTCAGAGCTGGGCATGTGCTTGAGCCCATCCAAGCACAGCCAATCCCAGTGCTTCTGTGGGAGCTCTTGGAAAAGCTTCTCTTTCGTGGTGGACTAGAATCTGAGAGGAAGAGAAGCTTACCACCAAGTGCAGCTTTAGAACAAAGCCAACACACACACGGGAGAGACTAAGAACAAGAGACGAAGAGAGGCAGGTCCTAACGATGTTGCTTGAACCCCTGAGTCAAGCTGTGCCTGAAGCTGCGGTACCCCTTGCCTTCTCTGTATCCGAGACAATACATTCCCTCTGCTGAAATTTGTTTGTGTTGGATTTTCTGTCACTTGCAACAGAAAGACTTTTTTTTAACCATTAAAAAAAATTATTTTATTTTATTTATTTAATTTTGGCTGCGTTGAGTCTTTGTTGCTGCGCGTGGGTTTTCTCTAGTTGCGGTGACCGGGGGATACTCTTTGTTGCGGTGTGCAGGCTTCTCATTGCAGTGGCTTCTCTTGTTGCAAAGCACGGGCTCTAGGTGCTTGGGCTTCAGTAGTTGTGGCGCATAGGCTCAGTAGTTGTGGTGCACGGGCTTAGTTGCTCCGTGGCATGCAGGATCTTCCCAGACCAGGGCTCGAACCCATGTCCCCTGCCTTGGCAGGCAGATTCTTAACCACTGTGCCACCAGGGAAGCCCTAACAGAAAGACTTTTAACTGATAGAAATTGCAGAAGCTGCAAGTTTTGTTTGTTTGTTGGCTTAAAAGAGTGTTTGAAACCATACAGTCTTAGCCCAGAGGAATTCTCTGAAGTGTTTATCGAATAGGTGGATAAATGAATCACCTAACTGTGGTCTCCTATTATTACTTTGGTCAATGGACATGAGAATTGGTAAACGGAGACCCTGGAAGAGGGGTGTTGGAGAATTTTCTTGTTTTTCCCTAAAATTGGAGAAACTTTCATTCTTGTTTTGTGGGGTGGCCAAACCCTGCCATCATTATGAGGATGACGAAGGGTGTGAAGGACCAGGGCAGGACCTCAGGGAGAAGGCCTGAGAGAGGAGGCGACAGCCCTTTGCAGGGAGTCAAGGGGTTCATCTTACGCTTTGGGGCCCAGCCCCTGGAATGCAGGAAGAAAGAGGGAGCGTGGAACATGGGGAAAGTTTGGGCTCTCGATCCAGAGAGCCAGGTTGAATGCTTGCTCTTCTGGTGAGAGCCTATGTCCCTCTGTCTGCCTCACCGAGCTGTGGGCTCAGATCTTTACCTTGTGTCCCAAATGCCAGGCTTGGCACAGAGGTAGCCTCAGAGCAGACTCACGGGACGAAGCCGAGGATGACAGGAGATCCCTTTCCCAGTGAGAATGACATTTGTGGTAGAGTCTCAAGTGTGTGCCTCCCTCTCCTCCCATCAATGCTCTTTCTCATCAGTGTTCAACTTTTCTTCTCATCTTTGTGGCACTTTGTGGCACTTCTCATCTTTGTGGCACTCCTTAAGCAGTTGGTCCCCCTAAAAGAGGTTGTTTTCCCGAGAAACAATTGGTTGTTTCCACCAATTGCAAACAGATGAAAACCCCCCTTGCCTGGGACTTCCCTGGTGGTCCAGTAAGACTCGGCGCTCCCAATGCAGGGAGCCAGGGTTCAGTCCCTGGTCAGGAAACTAGATCCAGCATGCATGCCACAACTAAGAAGTTCGCATGCCACAGCTGAAAGATCCCACGTGCCACAACTAAAGATCCCACATGCCGCAACTAAGACACGAAGCAGCCAAAATAAATAAATTTTAAAAATTTAAAAAATAAATAAATGTTTAAAATATATGTTGAAAAGAAGAAAACCCCCCTTTCCCTTCCCCTGACCCCTGCTGCTTGTGGTCATGGAGGTGTAGGGATTAGCCTCACCTTTGCTACTACCAGCTGTGTGGCCTTGGGCAAGTGTCTTGGCTTCTCTGAGCCTCAGTTTCCTCATCTGTGAAGTGAAGATAACTCATTCTTTGTGGAGTTATGTGAAGATTAAATGAAATAACTTATGTGGAAAGGCTGAGCACAGTGCTTTCCATTAAAGTTGGGTGCAGTAAGAGAGAATTCCCACCCTCCAGCCTCCAATGAAGGTAGGACTTGAAGAAAATGTGCATTGATTCCACATGACCCCGCGTGTCCGTGTGTCCACGTGTGTGCATGTGTACTGTGCTTATGGGTATGTGCATGCTGTGTTTGTGAGCACGTAAATGTGTGTGTAAACAGAAATGTGCATATACGAACGTGTGCTTCTCTGTGCGCATGAGTGTGTGTGGGTGTGTGCGTGTGTTTTCCCAGAACTATTAGTGGAAAGCCGTAAGTATGCTTTATGGCAGCGGCAGCAGCAGCTCCGTCCCCCCAGCCATTAAGCTGCCTCCCTCCTCTCATCTTGGGGTGGGGAGCTGCTGCAGCCTTGGTGCCCTCCCTCCCCAACCCCGGCATGCTGAGTGAGCGCCGTCGCCCCCCTCTCTCACCATATGCCTGTCTTTTATAGTTCTTTGGTGCGTGGTGCCCATCGAGTGGGTAATTAGCTAAATGAATTAATTGACATCCATACACGTAATTAGCAAATGGTTATAAGCAGCTATTCTCCTTGGGATGTCTAAAATTTCTAGGGGTCAGATGCTGGGGGTGGGGAGGGGAAGGGTTTGTGATGTTTAAGGAGGAATAAAAGCAGCCAGTGTGAGTGCCAAGGACCAGGACGGGCCTGGGGTGCTCTCCAGGCTCAGTGGCCTGGCTGTGGTTGGGGAGAGGGGCCAGGAAGGAGGGGAGAGGGGTCCATGAACTTGGTCAGGGGAAACTGACTCCTAAGGCACTGGGAGTCAGGAGGCCCGGGTTCCCGCCCCATCCATGTGACTTTCTCTGTGACCTTGGGTAAGTCTCTTCTCTCTGGGCCACAGTCTCCACTTACAAGAGAAATGGATGGGACCAGCTGTCTCTTAGAACTCTCCCAGTTCTGACATTCTTCTCTACTTTAAGCCAAACTTTCTAACAGCAAACAGGGTTGTGCAAAGATGGAGCCATGTGCCCCCTTCTTCATTCCAGAGCACGGCGTCACCATGCTCTCTCTCACCTGTAGGTTTGGGTACATGCTGTGCCCTCTGCTCCAAATGCCCTTGTCCACCTTCTCTGCCTTTAAGGTCGTCCAGAGCAGCGCGGTCCAATAGAACTTTCTGAAATGATGGAAATACCCCCATACAGTAGCCACGAGCCACATGTAGAGATTGAGCACTTGAAATGTGACTAGTGCAACTGAGGAATAGGATTTTAAATTTATTCACTTTTAATTTATTTACATTTAAATAGCCACAAGTGGTTCGTGGCTATTGTATTGGACAGCACAGCTCTAGGTCTTTTAAGATCTAGTTGATTCATTTATTTGTTTACTAAGTCATTCATTCATCCAACAAATATTTATTGAGTGCCTGCTGTACCTAGGCACGGAGGAGACTACCAAGAATAGGCAGTCACGACCCCTGCCCTCATGACGCATTTGTAATGGGAAGGAATAGGAGGGAGAGAAGAGAGAAAAACAAATGGACAAAATAATTGGAAATTATAGTAAGAGCTATGAAAGAAATCAACTAGGGATTGAGACAGAGACTAGAAAGCCCAGGGAAGACCTTCTTTAGATGGGGTGGTCAGAAAACGTGTTTCGGAGGAGGTGTCATTTAAGCTGGGACCCGAGGGATGAGAATGAGCCCTTCAGGGAGAGAGTGGAAGAGGGACGCTGTAGGCACTGAGGTCAGGAGGCAGGAAGAGCTGGTGAGTCTGCAAAAAATCAGTGGGGTTGGGGTGTGAAGAGTATCAGGGTGAGGCCAGGAAGTGGGGGCAGGTGCCTGATGGAGAGGCCACAGGAGGGCTATGGATTTTGTGGTAACAGTGGCGGAGGTCCCTGAGGGGACCTAGGCAGAGACGTGGCACCACGAATGAGCATCTTCAGAAGCTGACATGGCTGCTCCAAAGGGGACAGTGGAGGGGGCCCTAAGGGAAGCCAGCGGATGGTCATCTAGAGGAGGGCACCTGGCCAGGGTGGTACAAGGACAGCTCATAGGCACTTCCACCAGGAAACTTTCCCTGGCTCCCCCAGGCTAGACCAGGCGCCTCTCTGTGATTATGTCACCCCCAGGCCTAACTCCGCCGTGGCACTTTCACCACTTGTCATCACCTGTTATGGTCGGACCTCCCCACCATGGGATCACATCTGATTCTGCATCCCCACCTCAACAGAGGGCCTGGTGCAGAGTGGGTGCTCAGGCAGGACAGCCCCTCCCCAGCTCAGCCGGGGTGTCCTCCATCTCCTGGGAAGAGGCCACCTGGGAAGGTGACTGGTGGTGGGAGAGATGCCTGAGCCCCTGCCTTCTCTACTACCCCTGCTGCCTCATGTGCTGCATTTTGCGGTTTACAGAGCCTCTTTCCCATCCATGGCCTCAGCTGTCTCTCCAAACAGCCCTGAGAAGCAGGTGGAGCAGTAACCCTCATCTACCCATTTTATAGATGGACAGACAGGAGCCCAGGGGGACCAGGTACCTTAGCCTGGAGCAGAAGTCCTCAACCTCTTTGGAAGTTACAGATTACGGAGGTTCAGTGTATAGCTTTTGGGTCAGACAGCCTGGGTTTGAATGCTGGCCATTAATTTCTTAGCTGTGTGACTTCAGGCAAAGTACTTAACCTCTCTGAGAATTAGTGTCCTTATCCGTGAAATGGGGGAATAACTGCATCTATTTCCCTGGGTGGTTGTGGGACTTGTAAAGTGCTCAGGGGAGTGCCTGGCACGTAAGAAGCATTTAGAACTCTTCGCAATTGTTGTTTGGGAATCTGATGGAAGTTATGTACATCCACAAAATGCCTATACAGTTTCAGAAGTTTCACAGAGCTCTTGGAGCTCAGCCATGCATGCCTTGGTGACCATGGACCCCAGGTTAAGAAAATGTAATAAGAAAGACCCTAGTAGCAAGAGAGATATCTAAGGAATAAAGTGTCTAAGGAAAAAAAGATATGTAAGACTAACATGGAAAAGATTTTTAACACTTAACCAAGGGACATATAAGACTACTTAAATGCAAAGACTTAACATTGATAAGGGTATCAGTTGTCCCCAAATCAATATATTAATATATAAATATATTTAATGCAACTCTAATGTTCAAACAGGGATTTCTATGGAATTATATCTATCTATCTATATCTATCTATATCTATAGATAGATAGATATAGATATAGATAAAGATCCAAAAAACAGCCAAGCCCTTTCTGAAGAAAAATAAGGTGGGTAGACTTGCCCTACCAGGTATCAGTATTTGTTATAAAGCTGTAATAGTTAAAACAGTGTGGGTAGGCTCAGGAATGGACAAATTGACCAGTGAAATAGAATTGAGAGCCTGACATAGAACTCCTCTGCATTTAATGTGCGTGACGGAAGCAAAAGGCAGTTACCAGCATGGTTCAGACTATGGCAGATTCCAGAGCCAGGCTGCCTGGCTTTGAATCCTGGCTTTGACACTTACTAGCTGTGTGATCTTGGGAAAATTGCTGAATCTCTCTTGCCTCAGTTTCCCCAGGGGGGAAAGAGGGGCTATTCAATAAGTGGAAGTGGACAACTTAGTTGTAGATATGGAAAAATGAAACAATTCATACCCAACTTCTTACCAAAATGTCAATTTCAAATGAGTTAAGTACTTAAAGGTCCAAAGCAACACATTGAAACATTGAGAAGAAAATGTAAGTGAACATCATTCTGACTTTGGGGTAGTTTTTTAAAGAGACCTCAAAAGCACTAACCATGGGACTTCCCTGGTGGTGCAGTGGTAAGAATCCACCTGCCAAAGCAGGGGACATGGGTTCGAGCCCTGGTCTGGGAAGATCCCACATGCCGTGGTACAACTAAGCCCGTGGGCCACAACTACTGAGCCTGTGCTCTAGAGCCCGCGAGCCACAACTACTGAGCCTGCGTGCTACAACTACTAAAGCCCGCACACCTAGAGCCTGTGCTCTGCAACAAGAGAAGCCACCGCAATGAGAAGCCTGTGCACTGCAACAAAGAGTAGCCCCCGCTCGCCGCAACTAGAGAAAGCCTGCACGCAGCAACAAAGACCCAATGCAGTAAAATAAATAAATAAATAAAATTTTAAAAATAAATTAATTAAATAAATTTTAAAAATAATAAATTAAAAAAATTTTTTTAAAAAACACTAACCATAAAACACTGATGTATTTGACTATATTAAAACCCAGAACTCCTTTTTCTCAAAAGAAATCTTAAAGGAAGTAAAGTACTACAAACACAAGAACATATTTTCAATACATATAGTAGCTAAAAGATAAGTATTAAGAACATGCAAAATTGGTAAGAAAGAGAAGCAAGCCTAATCAAAATATGGGAAAGAAACACATGCCGCAGAGCAGCTGGGCCCGTGAGCCATGGCTGCTGAGCCTGTGTGTCCGGAGCCTGTGCTCTGCAACGGGAGAGGCCGAAAGCCGCAACAATGAGAGCCCTGCGTACCACAAAAAAAGAAAAAAAAATGTGAAAGAAATATATGGCTAGGTATTTCTTAGAGAAGGAAACATGTATGGCCAATAAACAACTGAAGAGATGCTCAACTTACTAGTAATCATGGAAACAAAAGTCAAGACAACAACAAAATGTCATTTTACAACATTTGATTGGCCAAAATCAGAAGCCTGACGATTGCAGTGAGTGTGGATCATGGGATTGCTTACGTGTCACTTGTGAGTACACAAACTGATACAACCACTTTGAAAAACAAGTTATTATTATTTTGTAACTTTGGACATTTTCATACCCTATACCCCAGCAATTCTAGCAGGTATATACCCACTCCTAGGTATATACTCCTTGTATTGCACCAGGAGTCATGTAGGAGAATATTCATAACAGCAATCTGTAATAGGAAAACAGCAACAAACCTCCTCCTCCAAGCAAGGGAATGATAAATACAAAATTCAGGGTAGGGACTTCCCTGGTGGTGCAGTGGTTAAGAATCCGCCTGCCAATGCTGGGGACACAGGTTTGATCCCTGGGTCCGGGAAGATCCCCCATGCCACAGAGCAACTAAGCCCATGAGCCACAACTACTGACCCCACGTGACACAACTACTGAAGCCCCCGTGTCTAGAGCCCATGCTCCACAACAAGAGAAGCCATTGCAATGAGAAGCCCACACACTGCCACGAAGAGTAGCCCACACTCGGCCCAACTAGAGAAAGCCCGCGTGCAGCACCAGTGTAGCTAAAAGATAAATTAATTAATTAATAAAAAAAATTCAGGATAGTGATTCCCTGAGCTGGGGAGGGACATGGGATGAGGAAGACAATATAGATAGATGAAAGTTATCACTAATGTCCTAAAATTTGGGTGGTGGGTTCACAGGTCTTGATTATATTATTAAAAATAAATTGGTGAGAATTAGAAGACAAGCCACAGACTGGGAGAAAATATTTGCCAAAGACACATCTGATAAAGGACTTATCCAAAATATACAAAGAGTTCTTAAAATTCAGCAATAAGAAAACAATCTCATTAAAAAATGGGACAAAGACCTTAACAGACATCTCACCAAAGAAGAAATACAGATAGCATATAAGCATGTGAAAAGAATCTCGACATCATATGTCATCAGGGAAATGCAAATTAAAACAACAAGATACTACTGCACATCTATTAGAATGGCAAATCCAAAGACTTTTTTGGATTTGGCAAAATCCATAACGCTGACAACATCAAATATTGGGGAGGATGTGGAGCAACAGGAACTCTCATCAATTGCTGGTGGGAATGCAAAATGGTACAGCCACTGTGGAAGACAGTTTGGTTTCTTACAATACTAAACATACTCTTACTGCATAATTCAGCAATCATACTCCTTGATATTTGCTCAAAGGAGCTGAAAACTTATGTTCACACAAAAACCTTCACACTGATGTTTATAGCAGCTTTATTCATAGTAGCCAAAACTTGGAAGCAGCAGAGATGTCCCTCAGTAGGTGAGTGGATAAATAAACTGGTACATCAAGACAATGGAATATTATTTAGCACTGAAAAGAAATGAGCTATCAAGTCATGAAAGACATGAAGAATCTTAAATGCACATTACTAACCGAAAGAAGCCAATCTGAAAAGGCTACGTACTGTATGGTTCCAACTATATGACATTCTAGGAAAGGCAAAACTATGGAGGCAATAAAATACAGTGGCTGCCAGGGCTGGGGAGTAGGGAGATGAATAGGCAGAGTACAGAGGATGTTTAGTATAGTGAAAATATTCTGTATGATATTTTAATGATGGATATATGTCATCATACTTTTGTCCAAACCCATAGAATGTACAACACCAAGAGTGAACCCTAAGGTAAGCAATGGACTTTGGGTGATTATGATATGTCATTGTAGGTTCATCCTTGGTAAAAATGGTACATTACTAGAATGGTACATTCTGGTGAGTGATGTTGATAATGGAGGGGGCTATGCATGTGTGGGGATAGGGGTATATGGGAAATCTCTGTACCTCCCTCTCAATTTTGTTGTAAACCTAAAACTGCTCTTAAGAAGTCTTTTTATTTATTTATTTGGTTGAGCTGGGTCTTAGTTGCGGCAGGTGGGCTCCTTAGTTGCGGCTTGCCAGCTCCTTAGTTGTGGCATGCATGTGGGATCTAGTTCCCTGACCAGGGATCGAACCCAGGCCCCCTGCATTGGGAGTGCAGAGCCTTATCCACTGCGCCACCAGGGAAGTTCCCAAGAAGTCTTAAAGTAAATAAATAAGTAAACAAACAGACAAATGGATGTTTGTCAAAACCCACAGAATGTACAACACAAAGAGTGACCCCTAATGTAAACTGTGGAATTTAGTCAATAATAATTTATCAGTATTAGCTCATCAACTTGTTCTGCCAATGCAGGATGTTAATAATGGGGGAAAAAACTGAGGGAGGGAGGGGGCAGGTGGGAATTTTTTGTACTTTTCGCTCAATATTTTTGTAAATCTGAAACTGCTCAAAAAATAGTCTATTCATTAAAAAATAAATAAATGGATGAACAAATGAATAATAAATACGTATAAAAGATAGCCATGGTGTCTTGAGCCAAGTATTATCATTAATCCAGTTCTGCACATCTGAGAGTTATTAAAAAACAAACAAGTTAATCAAAGACAAATAGGTCCTGGACTAGAACCCAGACAAATCCAACATGATGAAATAAAAGTAAAGTCCTATGGTCTGTGCCCAGCTATCAACCTTATAAACAGAATGCAGAGATTAATAGGAATTCAGATAGGGCTAGGAGTTTCTGTTGGCTGTCAGCTCAAATGGAAACAACAATGTAATGCCATGTTTTTTTTTAAGACAACAAAAACATAATCTTAGGATATTTTACTAATATTATTACTAACTCAGGGTTTGAGATGGTGGACTGACCATTTTAATTTATTTTTAAAATGTCCCCTCATTAACAAGAGTCCATTAAAAGGCCAGTAAAGGAAGTAAAAGGTACAAACCCACCATAATGAAAAGGCTGGAAAGAAGGAGCATCAGTACATGTGAAATCTTAGCAATAGACCGATATGAAAGACAATTGACAATATGGTCCTCCTCAGTATCCTCAGAGGACTGGTTCCAGGACTCCTGTGGATAACAAGATTTGTGGATGCTCAAGTCCCTTATATAAAATGGCGTAGGATTTTACATTTCGGCACATCCCCCCATGTACTTTATAAATTTATTTATTTATTTTTGGCTGTGTTGAGTCTTCGTTTCTGTGCAAGGGCTTTCTCTAGTTGTGGCAAGCGGGGGCCCCTCTTCATAGCGGTGCGCGGGCCTCTCACTGTCGTGGCCTCTCTTGCTGCGGAGCACAGGCTCCAGACGCGCAGGCTCAGTAGTTGTGGCTCACGGGCCCAGCCGCTCCGCGGCATGTGGGATCTTCCCGGACCGGGGCACGAACCCGCGTCCTCTGCATCGGCAGGCGGACTCTCAACCACTGCGCCACCAGGGAAGCCCTCCCCCACCCCCATATACTTTAAATCATCTTTAGATTACTTATAATACCTAATACAATATAAATGCTACGTAAATAGTTGTCAGCAGGCAGCAAATTCAAGTTTTGCTTTTTGGAACTTTCTGGAATTTTTTTTTGAATGTTTTTGATCTGCAGTTGGTTGAGTCTTCGGGTGCAGAATTCACAGATATGGAGCAGCTGACTGTATTTATTAGATATGTGAAGAACTCTTATTTAAAACATTTTTTAACTGTGGTAAAATATACGTAACATAATTTACCAACTTCATGAGTTTTTGTGTTTTTTTGGCCACACCACGCTGTTTGCGTGATCTTAGTTCCCTGACCAGGGATTGAGACCCCAACCTTGGCAGTGAAAGTGTAGAGTCCTAACCACTGGATGGCCAGGGAATTCCCCAGCGTCACAATTTTTTTTTTTTTTTTTGCGGTACGCCGGCCTCTCACTGCTGTGGCCTCTCCCATTGCGGAGCACAGGCTCCAGACGCGCAGGCTCAGCGGCCATGGCTCACGGGCCCAGCCGCTCCGCGGCATGTGGGATCTTCCCGGACCGGGGCACGAACCCGCGTCCCCTGCATCGGCAGGTGGACTCAACCACTGCGCCAGCAGGGAAGCCCTCACAATTTTTAAGTGTTCAGTTCAGTAGTGTTAATTATATTCACATTGTTGTGCAACCAATCTTCAGAATTTTTCTTCTTGCAAACCTGAAACACTACACTCAGTAAAACAACTCATTTCCCCCTTCCCCAGCCCTTGGCAACCACCATTCTACTTTGCTTCTATGGATTTGACTACTCTAGGGAGTGGAATCATACAGTATTTGTCTTTTTGTGTCTGGCTTATTTCACTAATCATAATGTCTTCAAGGTTCATCCATGTTGTAGCATGTGTCAGAATTTCCTTCCTTTGTAAGGCTGATTAATATTTCATTGTATGTATATACCACTTCTTGCTTATCCATTCATCAGTTGATGGATATTTGGTTGCTTCTACATTTTGCTTGTTGTGAATAATGCTGCTGTGAACACGGGTGTACAAATATCTTTTGGAGAGCCTACTTTCAATTCTTTTGGATATACAAAGAACTCCTATGACTCAATAATAAGACAAGCAATCCAACTTTTTAAAAGGGGGAAAGATTTGAATAGACATTTTACCAAAGAAGCTACAAAGATCATGGCAAATACAAATACAGAAAGATCCTTAACAACATCAATGAGCAGGAAAACTGAACTTAAACCCACGGTGATACTGCTGTGAATCCACTGAAATGACTAAGATTAAACTGACTGACCAAATCAATGCTGGTGAAGATATAGAGGAACTGGAATTCTCATACACTACTGGTGGGAATGTGAAATGATACCACTGTTTTGGAAAAATCTTGGCAGTTTAAAAAAATGTTAAACCTACATCTATCATGTGACCTGACTATTCCACTCCTAGGTAAATACCTAAGAGAAATGAAAGTATACGTGCACACCTAGATTTGAACATGAATGTCCATACCAGCTTTATCTGTATAATAGTCAGTACCTAGAGAAAACTCAAAGTCCATCAATAAGTAAATGAATAACCAAATTGTGGTACATCCATAAGATAACATTCTACTCAGCGATAAAAAGGAACAAATTACTGATGTGTGCAATAGTATATATTCACTGCAAAATAATTATGCCAAGTGAATGAAACCAGACAAAAAAGAACACATAGTATATGATTCCATTTATACAGAATTCTGGAAAATGCAAACTAATCTAGAGTGACAGAGGCAGATTATTTGGTGCCTGGGGGGTGTGGGGGAGGGGCAGTGCGGGGCAGAAGGGAGAGATTATAAAGGGCCATCAGGAAACTTCGGGGGTGATGAATATGTTCATTACCTTGATTGTAGTGATGTTGTCATAAATATATATATATTACATATATGACAAAACTCATCCAGTTGTATACTTTAAATATGCACAGTTTATTGTATGTAATATTTCAATAAAGCTTACAGAAGCAAGCAGGAAGAGATTAGTTAAATAAATTCGAGTAGCGACTTCCCTGGTGGCGCAGTGATTAAGAATCTGCCTGCCAATGCAGGGGACGCAGGTTCAAGCCCTGGTCTGGGAAGATCCCACGTGCCGCAGAGCAACTAAGCCCCTGAGCCACAACTACCGAGCCTACGTTCTAGAGCCCAAGAGCCATGACTACTGGAGCTCCTGCACCTAGAGCCTGTGCTCCGCAACAAGAGAAGCCACCGCAATGAGAAGCCCGTGCGCCGTAACGAAGAGTAGCCCCCACTCGACGCAACTAGAGAAAGCCCGCGCGCAGCAGTGAAGACCCAACGCAGCCAAAAAAAAAAAAAAAAAATTAAAAGTAATTAAAAGCAATAAATTTGAGTAGCCCCATAAGGAAAGAAATACTATGTAGCAATAAAAATTATGGAAAGATGTTTATGATAATTGTTGAAAGAAAAAAAAGCAGATTACAAAACAGTATATCCAGTATGGTCACTTTTTTTTTTAGATAACCTGAATATCTACAGGATTCATCATTTGGTTACGAATAATGTCTCATTAAAATTAAACCACGCGGGCTTCCCTGGTGGCGCAGTGGTTAAGAATCTGCCTGCCAATGCAAGGGACATGGGTTCGAGCCCTGGCCTGGGAAGATCCCACATGCCGCAGAGCAACTAAGCCCGTGTGCTACAACTACTGAGCCTGAGCTCTAGAGCCCGCAAGTCACAACTACTGAGCCCATGTGCCACAACTACTGAAGCCTGCGTGCCTAGAGCCCGTGCTCCGCAACAAGAGTAAGCCACGATAATGAGAGGCCCGTGCACTGCAACAAAGAGTAGCCCCCACTCACTGCAACTAAAGAAAGCTTGTGCACAGCAATGAAGACCCAACACAGACAAAAAAAAAAAAAAATTAAACCACGGTTTATGTCAGCCCAGAGCCATCCTGCCTGTGTGGGAATTCCCTTTCCCTGCAAAGTCCACCTGTCCCATATGTTTCTGGGTGTTCCCTAATGTGTCTCACTGCACTTGGAAAGCAGTCTCGAAGTCATTTGCTGTTGTTGGCACCTGGGGCCCCTGCTGAGTTGAGGCTCCTGCATTAATGCCGCTAGCAGAGCCAGAGGTTGGCCTGTGTTATTGCCCAGGCTGCTGCCAAAGCCCCAAGCATGGGGTGCCCACCATTCCTGTCCTGACACTCACACCTTAGGGTGCTCCAAGAGCAGAATGATGAGGGAAGTCCCTCATCTTGTTACCCAGCCAGGGGTCCCCACCAGAGGTCTGCTTGGGCCCCAGGTGTGGTGAGCTCAGCATGGCAACTCTCTTTGTTGAGAGAGTCTGGGGCAGGGTGAGTTCAACCACCAGCCCCTGTGAGGTGTCTGGAATGACTGATCCCTCCCACTTTCTGGTCCTGGTGTGGACCAAGTTCCTCTTCCTGTGACAGTTGTCTTTCAGGGACCACCAGCATCCTCTGTCAGGTTTCTTCCAAGTCTGCCAATGAGCCTGTATCCCAAATGTGATTACTGACGGAGATTCTTCTAGGCGGCTCCTTCATGCCTGTGATCACATCATATTATATAACATAACATGTGTACTTACACATGGGGGAGGGGGAGGGGAGTCCCCATCTCTCCCTGTCAGCATATTTTCCTCTTTCAGCTCTAGGGTAGCTGGAAGCACATACCCGGAAGATACTAACAGTGATTCTCTCTGAGCGAAGAGATCATCAGTGGTATTCATTTTCCTTGCTCTCTTCTGAACTGCCCATTCTCATTTTTTTCTACCACTGTCCATAGGCCAGGGCCAGTGTGTCCTGCTCAAAACCTCATCCCAGCACCCAGCTCTGTGTTTGGCACACAGCAGGTGCTCAATAAGGTGTGAACGACTAGCAGGTATTACTTTTCAAAACTGTGAGGGGCTGGTTTAGCAGTGACAGGGAGACGGGTTTTGCACCCCGCCGCCTGCCTGGCTCCACCTCTAGCCTGTCAGGTCCGGCCACCGGCGTTTCCGCCTCTGCCGCCTCGCGGCGCGGAGTGTCTGGCGCCCGTCCTGCAGCCCTGGCGCTCTGCTCGGCAGCCCGGGGCCGCCTCATCCGCACTGGCGAGAGGAGGGGAGGGGACCAGACTCGTCTGGGAACTGGCCTGGGCCGCTCCTGCCTGGGCCTCTGCCCGCTTCCTGCGCCTCCCTCCAGCTTCCCGCAGCCTCCCCCATCAGGGTCTGCTCTAGGACCTCGGATGCACAGTCGCTGAGCCTCGCCCCACGGACCTGCTTCTCCGACGTCCCCAGCAGGCTCCCCGGCCGCGGCTCTGCGAGCTGTTAGGTCCTGAGCGCCCCACCACTTGGGTAAGACCCGTGCCGCTCGCAGGCCCCCCCCCCCCCCGCCCCACCTCCCCATCTCGGAAGGGCCCAATTCCTTGAGATCCTCCTGCTGCTGGCTCTTCCTCGACTCCAGCGCCCTCTCCAGGCAGATCTGCCTCTACCCCAGGGGCAGGATCCGGATAAGCCAAGTGGTGCCTGTCAGCGCTCTTGCGTGGGCAGGCTGGGGCATGAGGCATCCTGGGATTTGAGCTGGGATGGGCAGGCCTCTCACGAGGATGAGGAGGCTGGCCCTTGACAGTGCCTAGGGCCACAAGACTCACAGTCCAGAGGGTGCAGCCAATGCTGACTCACTCAGGCCAGGCGTGGGGTGGGGGGAGCACCAGCCCGTGGGTGAGCCACTCCCTGGCAAGGGTCCAATCCTGGAAGTCGGACTAGTTTCAGACCCGCAGCAGCTGGGCCAAGGAGGGGGTTCAGCTCCTGCAGGAGGAGGTGGTGAGAGAGAGAGAGAGGGAGAGCACACTCGAGCCGCTAGGCAGGAGGGAGTTCAGGGCTGGCTGGGCAAGTCCAGTACTCCTCTTACACATCCTGAATCTGGCCTCCACGTCTTGTAGGCATTCCCTCCTCTCCATCCCCACCATGCTGTATCTTCTCCCCTCTGGACCATTCACTGGGCTTCTCACTGCTCTCCTTGCCCGGCTTCTCCATAAATGGCTGTGGTTCTAAGGGGGTGCCTGGCCTTGAAGCAACGATGAAGTCATCTCTACTTCCTCTCTTGCTGGTATCACTACCTACTTCCTTTGTTCCTCCCTTCTGCCCCCTCCCCATTTATCCCACAGCTTCCTTTATTCTGCCATGCCAAGCCCAAGGGGCCTCCAGAAGGAACTGAGAGTCTTAGCTTGGAGAACAGGAGAGCATGGCATTCTTTCATTCACTCATTTGATCATTCATTTACACATGGATTTACTTCCATTCACTCACACATTCCCTTGTTCTTTCCCATTCCATTACTCACTCCCTCATTCTGTAGACGCTTACTGAGCATCTACTGTGTTCCAGTAACTGAGTGTTTGGTGGGAGAGGGGCAGGATGCTCTGAGGAACCAACACCATCCCTTCTACCTGCTTGTTCAAGGTCAAGAAGGAGAAATGAGCACAAGTCAGTCCAATTTAAGAGAAAAAGCAATGTGAGAGAGAAATAAAGAGCTGTGAACTGCGGCTGTGTGTTTATGTGTGGGGAGTGAAGATACAGAGGAGGAGGATGTAATTTCCACTTAGGAGGAGCCCAGAAGACTTCCTGGAGGTGATGCCATTTGAGCCAGGCCTTGACTGGGGGGAGGGTTTGGATGTTGAGTTATTAGAGGGCATCAGAGTAGATGGAATAGCAGGAACAAGGGAAAATCCAGATGTGTGAGGGAACAGTGGGAAGCTTTGTTCATGACTTGAGAGGATTAGAAGAAATAAGTCTGGGACTTCCTGGCGATTCGGTGGTTCAGACTCCATGCTTCCACTGCAGGGGACTCGAGTTCGATCCCTGGTCACGGAGCTGAGATCCCACATGCTGTGTGGTGCAGCCAAAATTTTTAAAAAAATTTTAAAGATTAAAAAAAAAAGAAGAGGGGCTTCCCTGGTGGCGCAGTGGTTGAGAGTCCGCCTGTCAATGCAGGGGACACGAGTTCGTGCCCCGGTCCGGGAAGATCCCACATGCCGCGGAGCGGCTGGGCCCGTGAGCCATGGCCGCTGAGCCTGCGCATCCGGAGCCTGTGCTCTGCAACGGGAGAGGCCACAGCAGTGAGAGGCCCGCGTACCGCAAACAAAAAAAAAAACCAAACAAACAAAAAAAAGAAATATGAACAGGGAGACTAGGGCCAGTAGAGGACAGGCCATGTGCTCCCATGTCTCTGCCAGCTGTCACGGGCTAGGGGAGCAGCCTTGTTCTGGGTGACACAGAGCCTTGGTCATGAGGTAATGGCCTTATCCTCATGGCTAAGGATAATGGTAACATCCTTGTGGATATTACAGCTCTTTAATCGTCCAGGCAACCTTAGATGGAGTGAGTTCTTCAGTCTTAGAGGTGTGTAAATGGAGGCTGGGACACTAGGCCTGTGTGTGGAGATGGGACGGCTGCAGGTTCTGGCCCCTGGAGGGGTTCGGCTAGGGCAGTGCTGAAAGTGGGAGTTCGAGTGGATGATATCAGAAGTCCCCTCCCACCTAGAGAGTCTGTGGTCCTATCTGGGAAGGCTAGAAGGTCCAGCAGAGGGAATTCCTGGGAGTTCGGTCACTTATTCACTCACTTATTCCCTCATTTGCCCCTATACCCAATCATCCATTCATTCATTCATTCATCACTTGGTCACTAAACCCTTGGTCTGGGCAGATCCTGTGTTGAGGACTCAGATGAGGTCTCTGCCCCTGTGAGCTCCCAGTCTGATGGGACAGTGACAACCCAGCATCATCGTAGGAGCGGAGATTGTTTTATTGTGTTTTGTCACTGAGTGGGAGGTGGAGCTGGGACATGGACCTGAAGAATTAATGCAGATGTTTGTCCTCCAGCCAGGAAGGCCCCATCAGTGGGGCCAGATGAAGGATGTAATGTGGGAAAAGAAGTGTTTGAGGGAGAAAATACTCTGGGCTCGTGGGGCTTAAGAGGCAATCTTCCTCCAGTCATGGACCACTCGAGAACCAGGCCTTTGGACTGAGGGCACCACAACCTCATCCCTCACCGGAAATGAGCCTGCTGGATTTGAGAACCTCTAGATAATTCCTTGGTCAGCATAAGCTGTAAGCAGGTTATGTAGAGTGGTGGTTAAGCTTCTGGGCTCTGGACCTAGATCAGAGTGCAAGCTGTGGTGCTAAGTATTATCAATTGTGTGACTTTGGACAGATGACTCTGCCTCTGTTCTTTCCTTTGCGGGAGAATATTAGTCATAATACTGTCCTCTTAGAGTGAGGCCCAGAGATGGTAACAAACTGAAGTGCTTGTACAGTGCTGGGCAGGTGAGAAGGGCTAAAATGACAGGGCTAAAATGGCAGTGATGACGATGACGATGATAGTGATATACTGTCAACTGCTGCCTTTAAAACCTCTGGGCCTCATCTTCCCCAGCTTAAAATGGGAGGACTGACCTAGCTCACTGGTTCTCAAAGCGTGGTCCCCGGACCAGCAGCATCAGTATCACTTGGGATCTTGTTGCAAATTCTTGGGCTCTACTGCAGCTCTGCTGGAGGTAGGTCCTAGAAATCTGTCTTTTATTTTTTATTTATTTATTTTTTGCGGTACGCGGGCCTCTCACTGTTGTGGCCTCTCCCGTTGCGGAGCACAGGCTCCGGACGCGCAGGCTCAGCGGCCATGACTCATGGGCCCAGCCGCTCCGCGGCATGTGGGATCTTCCCGGACCGGGGCACGAACCCGCGTCCCCTGCATCGGCAGGCGGACTCTCAACCACTGCGCCACCAGGGAAGCCCTAGAAATCTGTACTTTAATAAGCCCCCTGGGGACTTCCCTGTCAGTCCAGTGATTAAGACTCTGCGCTTCCACTGCAGGGGGTGCTGGTTTGATCCCTGGTCAGGGAAGTAAGATCCCACATGCCTCTTGGAGCGGCCAAAAAAAAAAAAAAGCCCTCTGGGTGATTCTGATGCAGGCTGAAGTTGGAGAACCATTGACTAGCTATCACTTAAGACCTCTTCTGGATTCGCCTTTCCAGGACTATGATCCATCAGGTGTGTTTCATACCTTCTGCATTTAGGGCCCTGGTCTGGTAGCTCGTGGTATAGGCACAGAGATGAGTAAGATGTGATATCAGCCGTCAGGGGGCTCCCAAGTGAGTTGGAAAGGGGAGACAGATACCCTTGGAAATATTCATTGGAGTAACAGACCAAACAGAGCTGCTAAAGAGACACAGAGTCAATTCTGTAATAAACAGCAAAGGGGAGGGAGACCTTTGTGGGCTGGAGGAGCCTCTGCAGAAAGATCTGGTTCCTGATAGTATCTTGATTCAGCCTTGCTGGAAGTCTTCTCATAAGTCTAACTGAATGATGTCTTTCATATTTTATGCCTTGTTGTGGTGTGGCGTGGACAGGACTCTAGACTTGAGGCCAGGAGTGGTGATTCTAGACAACTTCCTTGCTCTATGACTTTGGTTGGCTCACTTTTCATCCCTGTGTCTCGATGTGTTCATCTGTAAGACGGGGACACTGGATTGAGTCCAGTGAGTCTGAGTCCAGACAGCTCTGGAGAGAGGGTAGGGTTGGGGACCAGAAGCTCTCTGGGTTTCTATCCGCTCATCTGCATAGTGAGGACCCTGAAATGGTCCTGACTGCATGCCTTACCCAGTGAGATTGGGGATCCAGTGAGTTGAGCTATCCCCTTTCTAGGCCAGTTTTCTTACCTGTCCAGAAAGGTCTCATGACACCTGTCCTCTTCACCTCACATGGCTTTTATCATACTGAGCGTGTTCTTCAACCTCAGAGGCTCCTTGATGCCTAAACCTTGTTGCCTGGCATTCAAGGTCCTCCACGATAGACTCCCAGCTTTTTCCTGCAAGATGAGGGCCCTCACTGCCTATGACTGCACCCTGTTCTGTTCCCATTAGGCCTCCCACCTCACGCCTCTCGTCAGCCTATTCAGTCTTCCGTCCGGCTCTAGCACTACCTCCTCCACAGAGCCTCCCAGCTTGCCCCAGTCCTCAGTGCCATCCTTGGATCATCTTGCCATTTTTAAGGCGTGACTTTAATTTTGCATTTGTAGACACTGAAGTACTGACAGACCATAAACTCTTTGAAGGCAAGGCCTGAGCTCACAGTGATGGACATTAGAGTCCTTGACTTCTAGAACAGGGCGGCCCAGAGAGAGGAGAAAACTTGCCCAAAGTCACATAGCACATTCATTAGTGAAAGAAACAGGCCCAGAAACCAGTTGTCTTAGGCCCAAGAGGAGACATTATTAGGGATGTGGTGAGTGAACTAGAGGGGCAGAGGGAAGGGCAGAGACCTCAGAATTGGACTGACCTCTGTTCCAGCACAGCTCTGAACTCAATAGCTGGGCCACCTGGGGCACCTAACCTACCCTCCCCCAGCAACCTTCAGGTGGGGTTGGAATGAGGACATGGTGAGGCCTGGCACACAGTGGGTGCTGGGTTATTGTGAGGTGCTCATTATTATTTGCCATCCACTTGTCCGTCGCAGCTCCCCTGCCTGCATTCCACTCCCCTCCTTCTTTTCTTAAACACCAAGCGCTTGATTTTATTGCCCTGTCGTGAGAAATCCAATGTGAGTGTCAAAGCTGCCTCGCCATGTGCCTTGCAGAAGTGAGAGGGAGAAGGGAAAGTCCTGATGGTCTTTTAGTCTTTTAGGGGCTGGGGTGGGAGCCCAGGGGGATGAACTCTGTGGTGCAGATGGGTGGAATTTGGCAGGTGTCACTTTTAGAAAAGTCATGCCACCTATTTTAAGGAAGTGAGGGGCGTGTGCCCCATCGCTGGCCAGCAGCTGCTGGATGCCGGTGGGCTGGAGCGTTGGGTGGCACCTCAAGGGTGAAGAGTCCTAGCAGGTGGGTCTGGTGTCTCTCTGGGAGGCTGCTGGCAGCTCCCCAGACTCCTGTCACCTTCCAGCCTGACCCCTTGTGGACGGATGGAAAGCCAGTGCCTGTTTTGCCAGTGTCACTGGCTGGGGCCGGGAGCCATCCCAGAGCCAGAGTCCCTGTGGGGGGGATGTCAGGAGCTGGAAGTGGGGGTGATGAAGTTTGGCTGTGGCTGGAGGTGCAGTGAGTGTCCAGCTGGGTGCGCAGTGGGTGGGCATAGGGCCCCCTGACATGGCTGTGGCCCAGCTGGCAGCCTCCCTCCGTGCTCTGCACTGGGCAGGCAGGCGGGCTGGCGCGGAGCCTCCGTGTGGGGCGCTAGGGGAAGGGCAGCCTGAGGGCAGTCTGAGGAAAGGCCGGGACACGGTGATAACTGATAACGGCTGGCTCAGGAGGGGCGGGAGCCGGGGAGGAGTGCGAGGAGAGGCGGACCGGCTTCATTTGGAGCTGGAGCCCTGCTGTCGCTCAGGTGACCAGTGTCTCTCCGAGGAGGGTACGAACAGCTAGCGGGGTGTCGGCAGCAATGATCCAGAATGTCGGAAATCACCTGCGAAGGGTATGGAGGGTGGGCTGGGGGCGGGTTGGGGGCAGAGGGGAGGGGACTGGAGGCTGGGGATCCCGAAAGAGAACTGAAGTTTCCATTTTAAGTCAGAAGTCCTACATCTTCTCTCTCATTTTCCATGGGCCATTTTCTAGCTGTCTTTGCAAGGAGAAATCACAGAACTCCTGGGCTGGTTTATTATAAGCAACAATCCCCAAACAAGCCCCAGGGGCCGTTAGGAGGGCTGGCTATGTTGAGTGGAATCGTCTTCGGCAAGTTCTCTGCGTCTGGAATTCTATTCTGGGGGTGTGTGTCTCTCCCCATGGAGTTGTGTGCCGGTTTCTGCCTGACGGCTGAGCTCTGTGGCTCTGTAGTGTTTAACTCTTAGAGTTCAGGGCTTGAGGGCCACGGAGCTGCTAGAAGATACAGGCTAGGGGTGTGCGTGTGAGTGAGTGTGACAGGCTGAAGCCAGGGTTCTTGGGGACAATGACCTCTTTGGGAGAGCACGTGCAGGACCAAATGAGGGCTGTTGGAAAGGTGTTCTGCAAGGTGACCGCGCAGAGAACGTTTCCCTGGAACCTCCTAACAGGGACTTTGCAGCTGAGATTAGATGCTGAGGCACCAGACAGACCCAAGTGCTCAGCGGTCCCTGTCGGGAGCCTTTGATCTGGGGAATGGAGAAGCGTTCAGGACAGACTGGCAGACGTGCTATGCTGGGTGTAGAGCTACCATCCTCTGAAGACATTTTTGGGAAAAGCCTTTTAAAAGGGGCAGGGGCAAATAAAGACATCTCTTCTCCACCCCCTCCCTCTATCTGTATAACTGGCCTTGATCACCACCTTTGGATCATTGCCTGCATGGCAGATCTCCTTGGACTCCCCTTGTTTCCTTCTGAATTCTCCAAATTCCCCTGGAATACAGGAGGAGACCATTTTCGGGGTTGTTACCAAAGCTGCTATTAATGAAAAGCAAGCAAACCCACCCACCAAACTCTTCACTGGGGACAAAGAAAACCGGGTTAAAGGAGGGCCTCAGATAACCCACATGCCCTGCTTTACAGGGTTTGGGGGCCCTTGTCAGTATCCCATGGCACTGTAGAGAGTGAGCATTTTGGAGTCGGATGGTTTTTGCTTTCACCCATCACTGGGTAACCCAGCAAGCACTCGGCACGTGTGAGTGAATGAATGAGGTGGTGAGCCTCCTGCCAGGCTGGGGTGGGGTTGGGGGAGGTTGGAGGAGCATTGAGTGCCTGTGTGGTGGTGCTGGAAGGGTCACCTGTCCTGTTTCTCTCAGTGGAGACCCTTCTTCTTCCCCACACAAGCTGTCAGAGTCCTGCACTCCTGGGCTGGTACCCTGTGGGAGGCTGGGAACCTCTGCTTGAGTTCTAGCCTGGTCCAGGCAGCTCCCAAGGGGGCTCAGGAACTTCATTTACTCTGGGAATGAGGATGGAGCTGTTTGTCCCAGTTCCCCCTGTGAAGCTCTGCACCCCGGTAGTGCTGCCAACAGGGTGGCTGAAGGTCAGAAACAGACGTGAGCATCTGTGCATGTGTTCACGCACCCACAGACTTCCACGTTGTTCCTGACCCCCTGTGGCGATCCCCCTGCTTCACCTTGAACCCGAGGACAGCTGGAGATGCTGCTACCCAGGCCCCCGGCGCCAGCCTCAGTCAGGGTCTAGTTCAGAGTGTGGGGAGGCTTAGGGTATACCATTTGGCCACCTCTGGATTAGAATCTCTTCTTCACCCCATCATTGACATGTAACCTTGGGCCACGCGCTCCCCCTCCCTGGTTGTTCTCTGAGGTCCCCATCAGCCTCGACATCCTGGGGGTCTGGATGTTTGTGAAGGGTTTGTGCACCGCCTTGAGGTTGGTCCTGACAGTGAAAAGTAGGGGCCCAGCTCCCTCAAGGACCCTGCTGTGTGGTGGAGGAAGGGAGACCCTTAGATGTAAAATAATGTGCCTCTCATGTAGCAGGAACACAAAAACTTGTGAACAAATGAGCGGCATGGGAGCTCAGAGTGGGCTGAAGGGGTCCCAGCAGGCTTCCTGGAGGAGGAGATGAGATTCAGACACTTAGCTTCAGCCTGTTTGGGAGCCACATTTGAACCCCAGTCTCAGCCATGGGCAGATAGCCTTGGTGTTCTTAGTCTGGAGGACTCATCTTCATCCTTCAAAACCTGGCTCAGCCATCATTCCCCTTCAAACCCCCACCCTGCTGCTCCCAGAATTAATGGTGCTTCCTCGGGATGTTATACTGGCCTCAGTTGTTCCCTCTACAGCGATTAGCCTGTGTCAGCGCTGAGTGCTCAGTGATGAGCCCAGGCTATTGTGTGGAGCTGACAGCTAATGAGGGAGACACAGTGAAAAGGTAGTCAAAGAAACATACAATGAAAATCTGTGATAAGAGCTGTGAATAGTAATAATAAATGTCATATAAATGCTAGCTATGTGCCAAGCATGCATTAATTCATATATTCCTTAAAACAACTCTGTGAAGTAGATAGTGGTACCATGCCCATATTAAAGATCAAACTGAGACAGAGAGGTTAAGTAACTTGCCCAAGGTCACACAGCTAGTAAGTGGCACTGCTGAGATTAAACTCAGGCTGTCTGGAGAACAGAGAACTGTTAGAGAATAATGAGAGAGGTCACAAGAGAGCTCTGTGACCAGGTGACAACTGAGCGGAGACCCAGCGGCTGAGAAGGAGGCAGCCATGGGAGGAGATGGGGGAAGAGCGTTCCAGGCAGAGGGAATAGTATTCATTTATGGGCTCCAGTGTGGGGGGAGCTTGGTGCATCTGAGCTGCCGAACGAAGGCTGGCATGGCTTGGAGTGGAGTGAGTGAGGGCAGAGCAGCTGGAAGGGGCTGAGACATGGCTACGACGTGCTGCAGGCTGGGGGCCTGGACCCCGGAGGCAGGGTTTGGGGTTTGGAGTGCTGTGGGCCCTATTGTTCTGCCCACCAGACTGTGTACTCTTTGGGGAATCTCTGGTCCTCAGTCTCGGTGCCAAGGTGTGCAGTCCCTGCACACTTTGCTCAGCAACCCGGGAGAACACATCATCAGAGTTCCTCTCCTCCAGCGCCATGAAGGTCCCCACTGCTTTCCCATCCACCTCTGACCCCTCACAATAGGGAGGTGGGCCATAGGATCAGCGCCCTGGTGCAGACAAGGCACAGAGAAGTGAGAGGATGTGCCTGGGCTTGTACCACTGGCGAGAGACTCGGAACCCCTACCTGCTAGGTTGGGACCCCTTCTCCAGCCCTTGTCTTGGCCACCGAGAAAGTGGCCTCGATCTCACACCCAGACTCACCCCATGCCAGCCTCCTCTGCCCACCTTCACACACTGACAATGCAGATTCAGGGCTGACCTCCTGCCTCTACCTCCTAGGGCCTAGGGGAGGCTGCACCCCTGCCCTTCACCTGTGCCTGGTCCAGGTGGGTCCGAGCTAGACAGTGGTAAGAGTCCAGATAACTACCTTAGAGATGCTCACACACTTCACTCCCTGTGGACCTGTTTCCTCATCTGTGAACCAGGTCTGTTCCTGCAGATCTTGTTAAAGACAGTGGAGGAGTGTAGATCCTGGCACATAACTGGCCACAGTAAATATTGGTTCTTTTATTTCCGTCTCATCCGGACTTCAGTTTCCTCAGTGGGTTAATGACAGGGTCAGTGGGTCAGATGAGATGGTAAATGCTAGCTTTTTGTTGAGCACCTACGGAGTGTCAGGTGTGTTTAAACTTCCCAACAGCTCTGCAAGGCTGCTGGTATCCAGCTAGCTTTACAGCTAAGAAAACCAAGGCTCTGGCACTGAGTCACTTTGAGCTAGTTAGAGAATTCGAAGTCTCGGCTGACCCTGAGCTACAGCTGGGCCTTGTCCTGGGCTGACCTGGCTGAGCCGAGGAACTGACACCTCTGCCTTGTGCCTGCTCTGTCCTGTGCCTCCAGGGACAGATGGTGCTGCCGGCTGGGTCCTCTGCCAGCTCCCTGGCTGCAGACCTGTGTGTTCCTGCCACTCCCAGAAGCAGCCTCCTTGTGGGTAGGAGGTGGCACAAGGGCAGTGATGGAAAGGACCAGAGTCTGGCATTTTGGGAACACAGGGATGAGTCAGACTGGACCTGTCCTCAGGTTCCCTCAAGCTGATGGGGAGACAGAGAGTGGTAAAAACCAATGATGAGAGTACAGTGTGGCCAGGCTGTGACAGAGGCAAGCCCGGAGGTGACCCCTCATAGCCTAGGGGACAGGGCAGTCTCCCTGGAAGAGCTGATGGAGTAGCTCAGCCTTGAAAACTTTTCCAGGTTAGGAAGCATGGTCCCGGCAGAGGCACCTGTGTGTGAGATGTGGGAAAAGCTCTTTCCGCAAGGAAGAGGGAGAACATTTGGCAGTAACCCCTTGAGGTGTCTCTCCCTGGCCCCCTTGCCCATGTAACACATGTATCCTGCCTGGGCCTTCTTCAATAGTAATAACCTTCTCTCAGCAAATCAGACATTAATTAATTAATGGCAGTTGACATTAAGTATTAAGCACCTCTTTTGGAGAGGAAGCCTAGTGAATGAGTAGAAAGAACTGTGGTAGTGAGAAAAGCAAAAATCCCAGCTCGACCACCCAGAGCAACGTGGCCCTCAGATAGCCCGGTTTCAGTTCCCTTTTCTGTGCAAGAGGGATAGTTGTCCCTCACAGGGTTTGGTGAGGATTAAATGGTATTATGGATACGAAGCCATTATATAATGTATATAAATGCCTGGAACATAGTAGGTGCTCAAAAAAGTATAGTGGGGTGATAGTGGGTGGGAAAAGGGAGATGTTGGTCAAAGGGTACAAACTTTCAGTTATAAGATGAATAAGTTCTGGAGACCTAAAATACAGCATGGTGACTGTAGTTAACAATAATGCCTTATGTACTGGAAATTTGCTAAGAATGTGGATCTCAAGCATCCTCACCACTCTCCCCAAAAAAGGGTAACTGTGAGCTTCCCTGGTGGCGCAGTGGTTGAGAGTCCGCCTGCCAATGCAGAGGACATGGGTTCGTGCCCCGGTCCGGGAAGATCCTGCATGCCACGGAGCGGCTGGGCCCGTGGGCCATGGCCGCTGAGCCTGCGCGTCCGGAGCCGCAACGGGAGAGGCCACAGCAGTGAGAGGCCCGCGTACCGCAAAAAAAAAAAAAAAATGAGATGATGGATGTGTTGATTAGCTTGATTGTGGTAATCATTTCACGATATATACGTATATCAAAACATTGTGTTTTGCAACCTGAATGTGTACAACTTTTATTTGTCAACCATATCTCAATAGAGCTGGAAAAAATAAATAGTGAGGCCCTGGGACTCTAGAGAGACATGGGCCTGGCTCCTGTTTTCAAGGAGTTTATCTCCTTAATATGTACACCCACTTTACAGTCTAGAAAGTGGTTGTATGTGCTTTACCTTGTCTGGTTGTTCAAAAGTCCAGGGAGTCAGCAGGCTGGCTGGCAGCGCCTCTGCGGTGCCACACAGAGGCCCATCATTTGGAATGGGATGCTCACTGCTGGTGTCAGTGCTGAACTCCACCTCTAGAACAGGCTGTGATCCGCCCTGGGGGTGCAGCCCAGCCAGGTGTGGCCCTGCTCCTAGGCCTGAAATCCGTTCAGAGGCCTGGAAGGGGAGTGGCCTTCAAGTCTTCCTAAAGCAACCTCAGATTTCCAGCACACTCCAGGGCTGGGCCAAACCAGGTGAGTCTCAATTTCCATTTGATCCCTTAAGGAGGGTATGGAGAGACCCAGCTCCTCTCCTTCTCTGGGGATACTGCCCCAAGAGCTGTGGGAGGGATGGTGGTCTGGAGTCAGAAGGATCCGGCTCATTCTGGGCTAGTGGCTACCTTTTCCCAGCCTCAGTTTCCTCATCCGAAACATGTGGACACGGGGGTAATAATGGTCCCTGTCATTTGAGCCTGCTTTGTGCCAAGGAGGTTAGTGTCATGATGCATTTACATAGAGATTGGACGGCCTGCCTACAGGCTTTGAGAGCAGTGGGGTACGTGGGACACATGGGCCTGGGGAGAGGAAGGGGCCCAAGGACTGAATGACTTTGGGGCAAGGGAAGGGCCAAGTACAGCATTGCTTCCTCCACCCCTACCCTGAGGGCCTCTTGGGACTGAGATTACCTGGTCCCCACCTGCCTGCCCTTACTTTGGAAGATAAAAGTAGAGCTTTCAGGCTGCAAGACTGAGAGAAGGTGTGTCTCACCCCTGCTCAGACTGGTTCTCAGGGAGGCAAACAGGAGACTGGGAGGGACTTCTGAGCCTGCTAGGCCCTCTGCAGAGGCATGGGGGGATGGTGATGGTGGGTGGTGGTGAGATCCCCACAGCCCAGTGGGGGATGGACTGGCCAGGGACCACTCCCGTCCAGCTCTTTCTCTGTATCACCTGGAAGGCAGGAGAGCAGGGAGGAAGCCGATGGAGGGTCTCCCAAGTGCCAGGTTCTGTCTCATAAGTCCCGTAGGCTGGGGGATCTGATCTCCCTCCAGGACTGGTCCCCCTGCAGCACCCCTGCCAGACTCTGGGGTCAGAAGAGCCCACGTCCAGTCTCTGATCTACCTTTTACTGGTCATGTGTCTTTGAGTGGATCTTTCCCTGTTCCCTGAGTTTCCTTTTTCTCAACCGTAAAATGAGGTCTCCTGCTTCAGGGTGGACTTGGGAATTAAAGGACCCCCAAGAACTAGGGCTGGCACATAGTAGGTGCACAGTAAATGACAGCCATAGATTTCTAAAAAGGGATTTTCTGAGCTTCTGGGAGAGCAGTTCTTGGGCAGTCCCTGTGCTGTAGGCGGTTCTCAGGCACACAACTGGCTCTGTCCCATTAGCAGACAAACGAGCTCTTTGTTCTCCTGCCTCTAGGCAAACAGAACCCCTCCCTTGTCCCCATGCCCCCTCCCAGATACTCCCTTGTTTCTTTGCTCCCCATTCCCACAAGAATCTGAAAGAGTTTTCTGTGGTCCCTGCTTCCACTTCTTTCCTCTCATCCTTTTCCTAATACACTCTAATGGGCTCTTCTCTCGCCCTTCCTCCCGCCCCCTTAGAGCTTCTCTGACCTTGGACCCACAGGCGCCCCTCCTCCTGGAGATCCTCCCACCTCAGGGCTCCTTCTCTGGCTCCCTTGCAGGCTTCTCCTTCCTAGCCGACCTCTTTTGCTCTCTCCTTGGATGATGTCTGTTCTATTACTATGACTGTGTGACAAACTATCCCCAAACTTAGTGGCCTAAAACAAGAACTGTTTTATTTTATCTTGAGATTTTTGTGGGTCAGGGATTTGGGCAGGGCTTGGCTGGGTGACTCTTCTGCTCTATGTGGTGTTGATGGAGGTTACTTGGTGGTGTTCAGCCAGTGGATGGGCTGGACTATGGAGTCCACCATGGCTTCACTGGTATTTGGCCCCTTGGTGGGAATGGCCGGAAGGTTGGTTCTAGCTGGGACTGTCATTCTGAGCAGCCACATTGGGCCTTTTCCATATGAAGGTCTCAGTGGGAAGTCAGACTTCCCACCTGGCAGTGGGCTCCACCAGAGCAAGAGTTCCAAGAGCCCTGGGTGGAAGCTGCCAGGCTTCTCATGATCTGGCCTCAGAAGTCACCAGTTGAGGACTTCCCTGGTGGCACAGTGGTTAAGAATCCGCCTGCCAATGCAGGGGACACGAGTTCCAGCCCTGGTCCGGGAAGATCCCACATGCCATGGAGCAACTAAGCCCGTGTGCCACAACTACTGAAGCCCGTGTGCTCTAAGCCCTGGGTGCTGCAACTACTGAAGCCCGCGTGTCTAGAGCCCATGCTCCACAACAAGAGAAGACACCGCAATAAGCCCGCGCACCGCAATGAAGAGTAGCTCCTGCTTGCCGCAACTAGAAGAAAGCCCACGTGTAGCAACAAAGACCCAACACATATAAAAAAAAGAAGTCACCAGTTGAAATGTCACTAAGGGGGATCCAGATTCAAGAGGAGGGGATTAGACCCAACCTGGGGTCTAAGGAGGAGTAGGAAAGAATTGGCAGCCACCTTTGACCGACCACAAGGTTGCAGAGTCCTGTGGATCTTAAAAGCCCAAGTATTCTCATGTCCCCAGGTGCAGCCTCTTCTCCAGCGGACTCCAAACTTGAACATTCATCCTCCTTGACATCTCTCTTTAAGTGTTTCATAGGATCTCAAAAATTTTTGATTCCACCCCTACTTATTTCTCCCCTGGTCTCTCCCAACTCAGTAACCATCACCACCACCTACCAGCCATTTGTCCAAAGTCTGGATCCTCCCCACGACCTCCTGTTCTCTCACTCTCACACATGGAAGCCTTCAGCATGTTGCACTGGCTCCACCTCCCATACTGCTGGGTCCATCATCTCTCTTCAGACTGCAGGGGCCCACGGAGAAGTCTCACTGCTTCTTCTCTCTCACCCTGCAATCTGCCCCCACACAACAGCAGAGTGATCTTTTTTATTTTTTAAAGATATTTTATTTATTTATTTATACTACTAATTTATTTATTTTTTGGCTGCATTGGGTCATCGTTGCTGCGCGCAGGCTTTCTCTAGTTGCAGCGAGCGGGGGTTACTCTTCGTTGTGGTGCACGGGCTTCGCATTACTGTGGCTTCTGTTGTCGCGGAGCGTGGGCTCCAGGGGCGCAGGCTCAGTAGTTGTGGCTTGCAGGGCTCTAGAGCGCAGGATCAGTAGTTGTGGCGCATGGGCTTAGTTGTTCCAAGGCATGTGGGATCTTCCTGGACCAGGGCTCGAACCCGTGTACCCTGAATTGGCAGGTGGATTCTTAACCCCTGTGCCACCAGGGAAGTCCCCAGCAGAGTGATCTTAAAATGCAGGGCAGATCACTCTCTCCCCACTCATAGACTTCAGTTTTTCCCATCACACCTCGAGTAAAATCCAAACTCCACTGAGACCTTAGGCCTTGGGTGACATAGGACTCTTCCCGGTCTCTTCCCTTCTCCCTGACACTGCCCTGGCTACTCTGGCCACTCTGCTCTTCCTCTGGCAGCCAAGCTTGTTCCCATTCCTCCTTGTGCTCTTTGCACCCTCTGCTCCCCTGTCTGGGACCCTGTGCCCCCAGAACCTTGCCCAATCTCTCCTGCTTGTCATTCATTCAGATCTTGGCCACGAGTCTCCTTGATTACTCGACCTAAATTAGTTCCTTCAGGTCCACCACCTTCTCTCTCTATCACATATGCTGTTTTTCTTCTTTCTAAAAAATACTTTTAAATTGAAGTATAGTTAATTTACGATGTTGTGTTACTTTCAAGTGTACAGCAACAGGATTGTTATACATATATATATATATTCGTTTTCAGATTATTTTCCATTATAAATTATTACAAGATATTGAATTTAGTTCCCTGTGCTATACAGTAGGACCTTATTGTTTATTTTATATATAGTAGTGTGTATATGTTAATCCCAAACTCCTAGTTTATCCCCACCCCTCCCCCATCCCTGTTGGTAACCATAGGTTTGTTTTCCATGTCTGTGAGTCTATTTCTGTTTTGTAAATAAGTTCATTTGTATCATTTTTTTCCTTTAGATTCTACATATAAGTGACATCCTATGATATTTGTCCTTCTCTGTCTGACTTACTTCATTTAGTACGATAATCTCTAGGTCCATCCATGTTGCTGCAAATGGCGTTCTTTTTTTCCTTTTTATGGCTAACATTCCATTGTATATATGTACCATATCTTCTTTTTTTTTTTACGGTACACGGGCCTCTCATTGTTGTGGCCTCTCCCGTAGCGGAGCACAGACTCCAGATGCGTAGGCTCAGCGGCCACGGCTCACGGGCCCAGCCGCTCCGCGGCATGTGGGATCTTCCCGGACCGGGGCACGAACCCGTGTCCCCTGCATCGGCAGGTGGACTCTCAACCACTGCGCCACCTGGGAAGCCCCCTTTCTGTTCTTAGGATAAGTCCCACTAAGGATATACAGTCAAAATCATGAGTTTTAAAGTCCTTATTTTTCCATGCGGTGATGCCAGTAACTTGAAATATACTTTGATTCATGACTTTCTTTTTCTTTTAGGAAATACTTTGCATTTTCTTTTAAAAAATAATTATGTAAAGTACTTAATTTTTATTGGAGTATAGTTGCTTCACAATGTTTTGTTGGAAAAATATGGAACACTTCACGAATTTGCATGTCATCCTCGCGCAGGGGCCACGCTAATCTTCTCTGTATCATTCCAATTTTAGTATATGTGCTGCTGAAGCGAGCACAGTACCACATCTTCTTTATCCATTCCTCTGTCGATGGACATTTAGGTTGCTTCCATGTCTTGGCTATTGTGAATAGTGCCACTGTTTTCCTTCTTACAGTACTTTTCACTCTAAAACAATCTCGTTCCTTTGTTTACTGTCTATTCATGAGTGGAGAGTCTGGGTCTTTAAAAATGTTGATGCTGATCCCCGGCCAGAATTAGCCTCTTTCTAACCTTGCCCACTCCTGTTTGGTCTTGGTTTTATTCCTTACCAGGACCCTCCTGTCCTCTGACCCCGCCAGCCCTCACATTTGCAGCCAGAGGGCTGTCACCCAAGCCACAAGTAGCCTGGCCCCCTCGCTGTCGCCCCTACTCCCTGGCTGTCCGTCCTGTGCCACTCCCTGTCCGCTCTGTCTCCCCCTTACAGAGCTGGGCCTCACACTGCCTGCCGTGCCTCAGCTAGAGGCTGTCTCTTCCCTGCCACCCAATCACTCCTGCCCTAAACACGTCCCCACTGCTCACCTCCTCAGAGGCCTTCAGCAACCACAGGGCCCCCTTTGGATGCAGCAGGAGTTGCCACTGTTGTGCTTGTGGTTACGGGAAACCATGAGGCCATTTTTGCATAAACAACCATTAAGCTAGAGCCACGCCAGCACACATAGAACAAAGTGATGGCAACAGAAAAACTTAAATGCAGCCTGACAGTGTGAATCGTGTTCATTTTCATCTGCTTGGTTTTATGTTTAAAAGTTACAACCTTTCAGGTGGCCATCCATGACCAGGTGTGTCTTCATTCAAGCCCTTTGACCAAAAGTTGAACAGAGCAGACAAATGTGGGAGACAGCTCCCAGGTTCAATTTAACTCATGTCTACTGCGCACCCACAATGTTCTGGATCTGTGCAAACGCAAACTATGTCTATTCCTGCCCCAGTGAGCTCTTCCCTTGTGCCCGGATGCCTTGTTCCCTGTGAACCCGAGCTGGCTTCTTGCGATCACTGCCTTCTATTCCAAGAAGCCATTTCCTTAGTGAGGCGTCTTGAGCCTTTCAGGGGCCAGGGAGATGAGAAGTTGCTGAGTCTGGCTAGACTGTGAGTGATCATCCGTGGGAGGCCTCCTTGGAGTACCACAGACTCCGGCCTGTTCAACATCTTGATCCATGGATGAAATGAAGCCCTGGTGGTAGACATTTGGCGTGTTTACCTGGAAGTGTCTGTCCTGGAATTGGGTAGAAAGGCCTGTCTGCCACCACTGGGAGCTTCCCGCAGCTCTCTTGTCCACCCAAAGCCTGGGTCCTCGTCCTCAAGCTTGGCATGGGCTCTGCCAGGGCCGCCTGGCCAGTCACGGCGGGGATCTCTTACCCCAGGGACCAGTGCAGGCCCTTCCAGTTAGGATGATTCCCTGTGTCCTTCAACAATGCCTTGGCATTTTTTTTTAATTGAAGTATAGTTGATTTACATTGTTGTGTTAGTTTCAGGTGTACAGCAAAGTGACTCAGTGATGTGTATATATATATATATATATATGTATTCTTGTGTGTGTGTGTATATATATATATATATATATATATATATATGTATTCTTGTGTGTGTGTGTATATATATATATATATATATATGTATTCTTGTGTGTGTGTGTATATATATATATATATATATGTATGTATTCTTTTAGATTCTTTTCCATTATGGGTTATCACAAGATATTGAATATAGTTCCCTGTGCTATATAGTAGGTCCTTGTTGTTTATCTATTTTATATATAGTAGTGTGTATCTGTTCATCCCAAATTCCTAAGTTGTCCCTCCCTCTCCCACCCTTTCCCCTTTGGTAACCATAAGTTTGTTTTCTATGTCTATGAGTCTATTTATGTATTGTATGGAATCTAAAAGAATGATATAAATGTCTCAGCTTTTTTTTCTTTTTTTAAAGATTTATTTTTATTTATTTAGGCTGTGCCGGGTCTTAGCTGCAGCACGCGGGATCTTTGTTGCAGCATGTAGAACTTTTAGTTGCAGCACGCGGGCTTCTTAGTTGTGGCACGCGGGCTTCTTAGTTGCCGCGTGCAACTCTTAGTTGTGGCATGCATGCGGGATCTAGTTCCCCAACCAGGGATTGAACCCGGACCCCCTCCATTGGGAGCGTGGAGACTTACCCACTGGACCACCAGGGAAGTCCCCATGCCTTGGCTTTTTAACAACATGGAGAGCTGACACTTTTCAAGCATTTTCTATAGGTCAGATCCTGGTCTAAGCACTTTGTATATAATCTCATTGAATACTCACTATGATATTATTATTCCCATGTTACAGATGTGGAAAGTGAGGTTCAGAGTGGCTTAAGTAAGTGACTTAGTTTATCCAGGGAGACAGAGGCGGTACCAGGATTCCAATGCAGGCTGTGTCCCCCTTGCCAGCCCCCTATGCCTTCCTGTTTTTCTTTCTTCTCTCTCTGCCCTGCTCATCACCTCTTCAACAAGCCTTTCTTGTGGGCTCAGATTCCTCTGAGACAGTTTAGGGCACATGGGGGTGGGAGTGGGACTAGGACAGGAATGATAAGGCCACCTCGCAGCCAGAGAGCTTGAGGCCGAGGAAGGCCCTGGAACATGGTGAGTGCCCAGCAGAGAACCACGGGCACACCTGCTCAGCTCAGCAGCCCCTGCCAGGGAGCAGCCAGGCCCAGCTCTGGGTCCCAGCCTTCCACCTGGCGACTCGGGGCCTTAGAAGCAGCCCCTCGAGGGTTGGTGTCCCCTTGCTGGGCCTCCTGAGGCCCACTCTTCCTGCGGAGTAAGGAAATGCGTTCTGTGGGTGAAGTCACACCCACTCTCGCCACTCTGCTCTGCTTAGGAATGATTTCTTGAACACTTTGGAGGAAAGAAGTTGGTGTGTTGTATGAGGGGAGGGGAACTGGGCGAGAGGACGGGAGAACTGGTGACCGGTGACCAGCTGGGGCCTTGGGGGAGTGTGGGGACCAAGCAGGGGACTGAACCTGTAGGTGCTGCCTGAGGGGTTGGGGCAGGGGCCCCACCTGCTGGGGAGGGCAGACACCATCCCTCAGTGGAGGGGACTGCAGGGACTGGAGCAGCAGCTGGGGCCTCCAAGGGGCCACGGGGCTGCCAGCTTCCTGGGGCAGGAAGTCCCAGCTGTGGCCAGAATCCCAAAGGACTGAGAGCGGCTCTAGCCTGAGGAATGTGAGCAGTGGGGGAGTTTGCGAGGGGCCCTTTCCTGCCTCCCTCACTTCTCTCTTGGGTGTGTGTGTGTGTGTGTGTGTGTGTGTGTGTGTGTCCTCTCTTCCACTTGCTCTGTTCCCTACCAGCGTCTATTCTTTGACCTCATGGTTTTTCTATTCCCTTTCTCTCTTTCCCTTCTTTCCCTCTTTCTCTCTCTGTAACCCCTCTCTCCTCCCCCTCCCCTCTTCTCTTTCTCTCTCCCTCTCCCCCGTGCTCTCCTGTGGTCCCTGTAACTGTTTCCAGCTCCAAGGTAAATGGACTTGCTTGCAGGATGGCCAGACCTGGCCCATCGCCTGGCCACCCGTTGCCATGGTGACTCAGATGCGGTGTCAGGCAGCAGCCTTGGCTATCTGGCAGACAGGGCATGAAGGGCTCTGATGAAGAGAGAGGCTGGCCCTATTCTTCACAGATCCTGAAGGGCTCACCCCACTGCCAGGGGCTCGCATGGCGGGGGGTTCCCCGTGAATGTGAGTTCCATGCTGGATACTATCAGAGGGGCTTGCCCGAGGGGCCAGTCACACTTGGGGTCAGACTGCCTCTGTGCAGACCCCTCCTGCCACTTTCTGGGGTCTGCTGGACGTAGGGGGTGAGAGGTGGCAAACAGCTCCAAGGAAGGAAGCTGCAGGGAGGCAGCTGTCAGTGGTGGAGGGGCAGGGGTAGCTGGACATGCCTGCGTCTGAGAGGGACCTATCTAGCTGTCCATGAGGTTTCCTCCCACTCCCCAAAGTTAAGGATTTAGAAAGTATAGTTTTCTGCTGACAGACAGCTTGCAGTCTCTGCACTGGTGGTGGCACCTCACTCCCTCACAGGCTGCTGGCCTTGAGCATCCAGTAGGACAAGTGCCCGGACCCTGGACTGTGCTGGGAGGAGCTCCTGATACCATCACTGTTTCCTGCAGAGGATGTGGGGGTCGATGGGGAGGAGAGCTTTCCTGAGGGCCCTGCCTGGCATGTGTGGGTAAGGAAGGGCCTGTGCCTGGCACTGATGCCTGGGATGCAGCAATAACTATCCTGCCTGTCAGACAAGAGAGAGGCAGTTACAGCAAAGTACCCAAGCAGACTCAGCCCTTGAGTTAAACACACTTGGGTTCAAGTCCCAACTCTGCCCTTTACTGGCTGTGTGTGTGTGTGTGTGCGTGCATGGGTGTGGGTGTGTATGTGTGTGCGCGCACACGCGCGTGCACCATACCCTTTCTGAGCCTCTGTTTTCCCATCTGTAAAATGGGAATAACAACATTTGACTATTAGGGCTGTGTGAGGATTGAAAGAGAAAAGGCACAGAAAATGCTTAGAACCACACCTGGCACATATTAAATAATTAAACAAGGGAGCACGATTGTTTTCATTCTCACTTGCATACCTACCCTTTCAGTTTTATAAAGGAGGAAGCTGGGGCCAGAGACATTTAAAAACTTGCTCACGTCCCATCGGTCATAGTTCTGCAACACTCTGTGGGGACAGTGCCCAAACAATGCAGAGAAGCAGAGCTGAGGTTGAGGCTACTTTGAATCCCAGTCCCACACAGCCAGTCCCTGCAGGTTCCAACTCATTTTCAGGCCCCCTGCTGCGCCCGCTCTGCATAGCAGTGTCTCCCAGGTAACCCCTGTCTTGCTCTGTGTGGGGATCCACTCGGGCTGTCCTGTCCCTGTGGGCAGGCCCTTCGCAGACTCAAGAAGTGCTGGAATAAAAGGAGGGCTGAGCCACTGTGGTTTACAACGCACTTTCCATACATTTCCTCCCATCTCCACATTCTGGTTTCCAGGAGTGAGAAGGCTGCTGGGGGAAAGACAAGTCTGGTCCTGCCCAACTGCTTCGTCATCTCCAGCCTCCGTCACATCTGGCAGCGCTTCACAGTTAGTCGGGTGCCCTCAGTTTCGGGATCTCCTTTAACCCTCAGAAGTCTTGGATGGAGATGGGATGGGGATTGTCCTCACCTTCTCAATTACTTACTCAAGGTCTGCCCCACTTCAGGCCCTTTCACTTAAGACCTTGGACAGATGGCACCCACTGCCTCAGTTTCCCCGTTCATACCAGTAGGCAGTTGTATTCAATCTCTAAGCCCTTTTCAGTCTTGTGGTGAGGAGGCAAGAGCTACCTTGTAGATAGAAGCAGGAGGCCTGCACTTAAGCCCTGGCTCTGTGGTTTAGAGCTGCGGGACCTTGGACTTGGGACTTCTCTGGGTCCCCTGTGTACCTTGCCAATGATAACACCTCAAATGTTTCCTGTGTATCAGATGAGATAGGAATGGTTAAGCATTCAGGAAATGCCCTCCCTGCCCTCTCTGGCCCCTGGCTGGCTCTTCAGTGGGGCGGGAGGAATTCTCCAGATGACCCAGCTGAGGGTAGGTATCAGATTTCAGACAAGCTATTTTTACCCTCGGGGAGTGGATGGAGGCAGGTGACGTTCAGACTCTGTTCTAGAATGGGGTGAAGGGGGGAAAAAAGAGAGGGAGAAAAAGGACTTCTTTGGTGGTCCAGTGGTTGACTCCGTGTATCCACTGCAGGGGGCACAGGTTCGATCCCTGGTCGGGGAACTAAGGTCCCACATGCCTTGCGGCGTGGCCAAAAAAAGAAAAAAAAAATAGAATGGGGTGAAGGGGCAGGGCCTCTAGTGGAGAACTTCTCCTGACCTCATGGCCTGTATTCTCCCTGCCTACATAGGGTGACATCAGTGGGAATTGGAGACCCTCTGAACAAACTCATTCATTTGGTCCACGGTGAGCCAGACTCCGTGCTGGGCCCGGTGGACACCAGGTGTAGAGAGAGAGGGCTCCTACCTGGTGGATCTTCCCATCGATGTCCACCAAATACTCCCACAATTAAATGAATGTTTTCACGATGGAGAGCATTTAGACCAGAGGTTCATGGGGCCAGGAGCATGAGGATGGCGGGAGAGAGAATGGAGCTGAGGGATGAGAAGGCCTTACAGAGGTGGAGAGGAGAGGGAAGACTGCTCCAGGCAGAGGGGATGCCGTGAGAAGAGTCCAGAAGTGGGCAGTGGCCTGATGAGGAACTGAGAGACGGCCAGTGTGGCTGGCGGTACGGGTGTGATCAAGACTGGAGGCGTGGCCGGCGATCTGCCGGGGGCCTCGTGGGTCTTGTCAAGAAAGTCCTCCCATAAGCCAAACACTTTCATGGTTGAAAAGAGTCTTGGAGACTCTCTAGTTAAATGCTCCATTTGACAGATGAGGAAACTGAGGCACCGGCAGGTAAAATAACTCATCCGATGTCTCCTGGGGGTGATGAGCTGATACAAATTCCACTTATATTCAGTTTTATAGTAAGGCACTGAACTGGAAATGCCTCATGAAGCTCTACCTCCAAAGGAGGCAGGCTTAGCTCAGAATTTCAATTATGCCCCCAACCCCACTTCCCTTCTTTAACAGATTTAGGGTCAGGGGCAAGATGAGAAGGTTGGAGACCCTCCCATCCCCCTCTGTCCATACTGGGAGAGCACAAGAGCTGGCTGTCAGAAGGGGAGTGCCCACCGCCTGAGCAGCCTACCCCAGGCTGTGGGCTCTGGGTGGGGACTCAGGGCACTGGCCTCTGTTCTCTCCTCCGTCACTGGCCGGCTGTATGATGTGGGGTAGTTTGCGTCCCCTCTCTGAGTTTCGGATTGAAGAATTTCTTCCACCTTCTCCATCTCCGAGGCCTATGGAAGTGCTATAGAGATATAAATATGGGCTTTGGCTGGTAGGTCTGGGATTGTTTGTTTGTGGTTTTTTTTGTGTCGTGCTGCGTGGCTTGCAGAATCTCAGTTCCCCGACCAGAGATTGAACCCCGGGTGATGGCAGTGAAAGCCCAGAATCCTAACCACTAGGCCACCAGGGAACTGCCCCGGGATTGTCTTAAACTCTGTCACTTCTCAGGTGTTCAGAAGCAATGTACTGGCTCTCAGCCTTGGTTTCCTCATCAGTAAAATGGGTAGAATAACAGTGTGTTGTAGGATAGATATGAGAATTACTGAAATAATACATATGGAAGCTCCTAGCATAGAACTTGGTACATAGTAGGTATTCAATAAGTGCTAACCAAATGAATGGCATATAAGAGGTGCTTAGTAAAAAATAATGGTTTAATTCTCTACCTCCCTCACCCCCAAATCTTGAAAAATGTCAAGTGCCAACACACCCTGTAGCTAGAAGTAAAATGAGGATGTGTGCATAGGGCGCTGGAGACCATTATTTATCTTCTAGAATGAAGGTATGATCTGATATATATGACTATCAAAAAGCCTATGGAGGGCTTCCCTGGTGGCACAGTGGTTGGGAGTCCACCTGCCAATGCAGGGGACGCGGGTTTGTGCCCCGATCAGGGAAGATCCCACATGCCGCGGAGTGGCTGGGCCCGTGAGCCATGGCCGCTGGGCCTGCGCGTCCGGAGCCTGTGCTCCGCAACGGGAGAGGCCACAGCAGTGAGAGGCCAGCGTACCGCAAAAAAAAAAAAAAAAAAAAAGCCTATGGAACAGGCGACCGACATCCTCCCAGTCCTCTAGCTGGTGTCACGGACGAGTGCATCCACTACTGTCCTTTATAGCCTTGTCTACTGGGAATCTCAAGGCCAAATGCAGTTCTCTAAGGCAGCATCTTTGTGCACCTGGATTCCTAACATAATTGCTCCTCCCTTATTTTGTTCCTTAGCTCTGTTTGCATTGTGGAGCCCTGTGTGTGTGCAGTCTGTGTGCATGCGCAGGCTACCTCAGAGCCTTTTCTGGGAAGAAGACGGAATAGACTTGAAGGCGTGTTTAGGAGGTTGACAGATGCTCCTGCCTTGCTGGTGAGAAAACCACTGGGAAGCGGCTGGTCGCTCTGAGAGCCTGGAGCCACCTTTGTGGGGACAGGGCACCAGCTGAGGCAGCTCCCTCACACTGCAGGAGTGCCTGGTTTTCATGAGGCCTGGCTGGCGGTGGGCCAAGGCACTTCTCCCTGCTGCCTGCCTGCCTTCCAGTCCCCACCCACTGGGGAGAGGCCAGGTGGGAGAGTGGGGTGGGGGGAGCAAGGCCGTGCGGGGTCTTGCACCCTGCACTTGAATCCCTGCTCCACTATTGCTGGCTTTCTGAGTTCTCACAGAACCTCTCAAACCAGCTACTGGTCTTGCCTCCTCATGGGGTTGCTGTGAGCCTCTGGTGAACTCATACATGAGAAAGTACTATGTAGACAGTCTGGTTTGAGCTCTGTTTAGGTGTCTCCCAGCTATATTTCTGTAGGAAGCCCAAACTCAGTTTATAATGCTAACCTAAGTGCTCAATAAATGTTAGTCACGTGGCAGGCGTGTGCTAGATTTGAACACTTGATCTAGTTTAATTTCATCCCCATGATGGCCCTGGATGTAGGTATTATAATCCCATTTTTACAGTTGAGGGAACTGTAGGTAGTCCACAGGGGTAGGCTGAGCAGCCTGCCTGAAGTCACACACGTTAGTTGTGGAACCGGACTTGGGTCCAGGCCAGGCTGATGCCCAAGGGCAGCCCCGTGTCATGGTGGGTGAGCTGAGCGGTCGCCCAGGCCAGCTCCTCCCCTCCAGGGTAGGTGGGCCTCCTCTGCTCTAGGCCTGCTCTTTGAGATGATTCTTTTTTTTTTTTTTTGGTTGCTTTGGGTCTTTGTCGCTGTGTGTGGCCCTTCTCTAGTTGTAGTGAGCGGGGCCTACTCTTTGTTGTGGTGCGTTGGCTTCGCATTGCAGTGGCTTCTCTTGTTGTGGAGCACAGGCTCTAGGTGTGCGGGCTTCTGTAGTTGCAGTGTGTGGGCTCAATAGTTGTGGTCCACGGGCTCTAGAGCGCAGGCTCGGTAGTTGTGACGCATGGGCTTAGTTGCTCCGCGGCATGTGGGATCTTCCCGGACCAGGGCTCGAACCTGTGTCCCCTGCACTGGCAGGTGGATTCTTAACCACTGCGCCACCAGGGAAGTCCTTCGAGATGGTTCTTGAAGGCACTAAGATATCTCTGCTGGCTGGTCTCTACGTTTTCCCGCTAATCATTGTAGGCCGCGCCCTTCTCCAGGGGTCTTCCGTGGTTTCTGGGGACTCCTCGGCCCCTCCCTCTGTCTGCACCCAAACAGGTACCTAGTACTTTCCCCACCTGCTTCCCTTTGCCCCGGCCACTCCCGTCACTGGAGTCCCAGCTGTTCCTGCGTCTCCTTTCTGCTCTTCTGCAGTCCTCCCTGTACCTCAGATGGTCCTCGTCATCAAGTCTCAGCTCCTAGGCCGCCCTTGTCATCACCCTTTTCCTCTCCCATAGGCGTTTATTTGGCACCTCCTCTGTGCCAGGCCTGACTCCATCCCTGTCCTGTGGGAATGCCTGTCTGCTGGGGCAGGCGGCTCTGAATCAGTGACTGCACAGCTCGGTCAGTGCAGTGTGGAGACAGTAAGGCTGTGGGGGCCAGGGAGGCCCTAGCTCTCCCTGGGGAAAAGGCAGGGGGAGGTGCTGAAGAGGGAGGAGGAGGAAGCAGTCACTCGGCAGGTAGCGCAGGTGAAGGGATCCTAGGCAGAGGCAGTGCCCATGTGGCAGAGGAACGGAGGTGGGGTGAGAGCGTGCTCTGAGGAACCGAGCGTGGTCTGGAGCTGGGAAAGCAGCTGCGGGGACAGTGGCAGCAGCTACAGAGTAGGGCCTCGATCCTGAGAGCGGCAGGAAGCCATCGAGGAGTCTTGAGCAGGGGAGATGCCTGCTCAGGCTTGCTCTTCGGAAAAGTCTGTGTGGTCCTAAGGCACAGAACGAAAGACCCAGTTGCAAGGACTGGGTCCAGCCTCCCTGCAAGGCAGGACGCTGTAGGTTGTGGTTGTCTAGTTGGTGGCTTTGGGTTTTGGAAAGATCCTTCCGGTGTTGCACAGAGGCCTGGAAGGAGGTGGAGAGCTACTGGAGGCCTGTGGACTGGCTGTGGAAATAACCCAGTGAGTGAGCAGTGCGGGGACCTGAACACATCAGGGCAGGGGGGCTAGACTGAGAGTTTAAGGAGGTTGGGTCACTGAGACTTGGCTACTTGGGGGAGGGAGGAAATCCAGATTAAGTCTGTAGTGTGGCCTGTTGTTAAATTGCCCAGAAGAAGCCCTGGCCTAGGGGGCTTTACCAGGACCAGCCTTTCCCTCTGTGTGCCTCAGTTTCCCCAGGTGTGAAGGGATTGAGCAAAGTGGCCTTTCTTGCTCTGACCCAGCAGTTCTGTCCCATGCCTCTGGCTGAGGAGCAGGGACACAGAGACCACAGTGTAGCCAGCTGGGGCCTAGTCTGGGATTATCAAATCTGGCCGGGTCTGTTGCGGCTGGAAGCCAGCCCCTGGCATGGCTACCGTCTGAGAGCGCATGTCCCTGGCCCTTAGAGGCCCTCTCCACCTTCGTGCAGGCTCTGTCCTCCCTGTCAGCTGTCTTGGCGCAGCCTGCCTGGCCGCCCCAGGCCCTAACTCTGACCAGGGCCTCTGCTCTCCCCGTGACTGGCGAGAGGAATGGCTCGGCTCTGGGACCCTATTGGCAAAACCCTGCCTGGGCCACACACGCCCCTGCCTCCCGGGCTGGATGCCTGCCCACCATGGGATTAGAAGGAGGCCTGGCCTTGCCTGCCCTGACGTGGCAGACTGCCTTGGAGCCCAAGGAAGGAGTTGGAGTCTGAGAGGCTGTGCTTTGCCTCCCTGCGCGTGCTCCAGCCCGGGGGCTCTGCAATCCTCTCTTTGAGGGAAGTGGGAGCACAGCACAGTGGGGCTTGCTCCTTAGCTTGCCGGGGGGAGTGGGGTGGGAGCTCAGCCCTGCTCAGCGTACAGTATTTCCTGCCTGACAGGTAACCGGGCTCCTTAGCTTCCTCATTGGAAAGCTCAGCTGGCCATGCCAGAGCCCTGCAGGACTAGATCCCAGAACCCTGGCATCAAGGGTGGGATATCTTGAGGACTGGCAGTCTCCCCCTGCCCCTGCCTGGTGAGTGACAGATGAGGTTCAGGAGGGGAGGGGCTTGCTCAGGATCACATAGCACATGAGGGGCAGGGCTAGGATTTGAACTCAAGTCTGCCTCTAGACATTCCTTTACAAACCTTTGATGAGGTCCTACTGTGTGCCAGGTACTTCTTTTTTTAAAAAATTAATTAATTCATTTATTTTCTTCTTTTTTGTGGTATGTGGGCCTCTCACTGACGTGACCTCTCCCGTTGCGGAGCACAGGCTCCGGACGCGCAGGCCTAGCGGCCATGGCTCATGGGCCCAGCCGCTCCGCGGCATGTGGGATCTTCCCGGACCAGGGCACGAACCCGTGTCCCCTGCATCGGCAGGTGGACTCTCAACCACTGCGCCACCAGGGAAGCCCTAATAATTTAATTTATTTATTGATTGATTTTTGGCTGCGTTGTGTCTTCGCTGCTGCGCACGGGCTTTCTCTAGTTGCGGCGAGCGGGGGCTACACTTTGTTGCGGTGCATGGGTTCTTATTGCTGTGGCTTCTCTTGTTGCAGAGCACAGGCTCTAGGCACGCGGGCTTCAGTAGTTGCAGCACGTGGGCTCAGTAGTTGTGGCTCACGGGCTCTAGAGCGTGGGCTCAGTATTTGTGGCGCATGGGCTTAGTTGCTCTGTGGCATATGGGATCTTCCCGGACCGGGGCACGAACCCGTGTCCCCTGCATTGGCAGGCGGATTCTTAGCCACTGCACCACCAGGGAAGTCCGTGTGCCAGGTACTTCTAAGCATGAGCACTAGAGTAGGAGCTTCGCAAAGGATTGGCCCAATTTCTCTTATATGCTCAGTGTTTGGGGGAGGGTCCAATACAGAGGAGGTGCTCGGTGAATGAATGAGTGAATGAACGAATGAACAAATGGGTAAGGCAAAGATCCTGCCTCCAGGCATGTAGACTCCAATGGATGGGACTTTGGCTTTGCACAACAGGAAATAGGAGGCTGGTGGGAGTGGGTATGGGCTAGGTGGGAAGCAGAGAGGATTGGAATTCAGATGTCCTGACTGCTGGTCTAGGGCTTTTTCCAGCCTCACTTTCCTCATCTGTAAAATGGGGTAAACGGTTTTCACCCTCTGCCTGCCTCGTGAGGATCCAGTGAGGCAGTAGATGAGAATAATCTTTTAAAGCAGGGACACTGTGCTGGGGGGGCTTCCCTGTGTGCACATACAGAACCACCCAGAAACTCCACATGCTCTGCTTTTCTTCTGCTCCCTTACCCTCTGCATTTTGCCTCCCCCATTGCCCTAGCTTTCTCTAGGGCTTCTTTCTGGAACGTTCTGCCCAGAACCTCTAGCCATGGGAGGGGTTGGGAAGAGTGTGGGTGAACGGAGTCTGCCTGCCTCCTTCCTCTACCGTCTCCCACACCCAGAAAGCCAGCCACCCGCATCCACATCCAAGCAGGCCCCCAGTGCACACCCGGCCGGAAATGCCTTGGCAGTGGTTACCATGGTGACGGGTCCTGATGCTTGGACTGCAGCGGCCTGGGAGCTGCCTGCAACAGCCTGGCAGCCTGGCACCCGCAGGCCCCCACCCAGGCTGTGAGCTCCTGGCGCAGCTGTCCTCCTCTCTCTCCTTTTGGTCCCTAGCACTGAGCCTGGTACCCAGGGACTCTTGGGAATGAGCTGCCTGTCTGGGAACCCACAAGCTGTTCTGGGTCAGACTGGCTTGGTTCAAATCCCAGTTCTACCTCTTAGGAGGTCAGTGACCTAAACAAGTTAACTCGGTGTGTTTTGAATTGACTGAATTAGCTACGGGATCCTTGTGAAGGGAGTTATCCAAAGGGTATAGACTCCCAGGTTGAGACCCATCCTTGCCCCGAGCAGTCACTGCCCCCATCCTGCAGCAGTGGCAGGGTCAACATCGGGTCACAGCGCTCTTTGCTGCTGAATCCGCATCCAGGGCCCTAGATTCCTCACCTCGGACCCCAGGATGTCCTGCAGGCAGTGTACTGTGACGGGTAGGACCTCAGACTCTGTGGGTCACAGCTGGGCTTGGCACTTACTTGGGCTTCAGTTTCCTCATCTATTTTTTTTTAAATTGAATTTGTTACAATATTGCTTCTGTTTTATGTTTTGGTTTTTTGGCCACGAGCCCCACCCCCCCACCCCCTCCGACCAGGGATTGAACCCGCACCCCCTGCATTGGAAGGTGAAGTTTTAACCACTGGACCGCCAGGGAAGTCCCAGTTTCCTCATCTGTGAAATGAAGATAATAATGTACCTCTTTCAGAGGTTTGTTGTATGGATAACATTTGAATTAGTACTCGTAAAGTGCTTAGACGAGTATCTGATACTTAATAAGCACTTTATAAATGTTAGCGGTGACTTATCGTCACCACAATTGGCATTGGCCATGAAAATTGGAACCCCTATGCCCGTCCCTCCTGTCATTCTACTCACGCAGGCAGGCGTCCCCACCTCTGTTCACAGTGTCATGAGAGAGATAGGACGGCAGTTTGGCTGCCCTTCCTCATCCTGCCCCCTCCAGGGGACTGCTAGGCACTTCCCACCTCTGCTGCCTGGCGAGTGAGACAAGCTGGGCCCTGGGCAGAAACTCCTCCTCTAACTCATGAGTTTGAGGACTTTCTCTGCTGGTTCTCCAGCTGGCAGCTCTTCCAGCCCTGGTCGGGATCAGCCAGCTGGTCAGTGACCGCCCAGAGCCCTCCCAGTGAGTAGAGCTGATGACGGATGCGCACCCAGCAGAGCTGCTGCTACGGATGTCATCTGAAGAATGAGGGGCCCAAGGAAGGGGCTCTTATAGGATGAAATAGGAGCAAATCCCCAGGCTTGACTGCTGTAGGGCTCACTGGGCCTCCCTGAAGAGTGAGGGGGAATCTTTCCAGAATGAAGTAGAATCTGAGGCAAAATTTGAATAAGCTGGCCCACCAGCTGAATTAATCCTCGGCTGCATCCCTCTCTCCCAGCCCCCTCCTTCGGGTCCAAGGTTATGTTAACACAGAACTGTTGGCCAAAAGGAAGCTGGGCATAAGGGCATCCAGAGAGCCCCTGGGGGTCTGAGACCCTGGGCTGGAAGGTGGTGGCCACTCTTGGAGTTGGGGTCTTATGGCGGGTGGCCCTGGGGTCTCAGGGACTGGCAGATCTGGGAGACCCTGCTGTGAGCTGACCACCTCATCTGTTCCCCAGGGCCTGGCCTCCGTGTTCTCCAACCGTGCATCCCGGAAGTCGGCCTCACGCACTGAGAACAACAACATGGCAGAGGACGAGGGCTACCGGAACCCCACGGAGGTGCAGATGAGCCAGCTGGTGCTGCCCTGTCACACCAACCAGCGTGGCGAGCTGAGCGTCGGGCAGCTGCTCAAGTGGATTGACACCACCGCCTGCCTGTCCGGTGAGGCCGCGCCCGGCACAGCTGCCCTCCCAGCCCCGGCACCACACACCCAGAGGAGAGGCCCCAGTTTTCAGAGACGGTTGCCGTCCCCGAGTGCCCCCCTCCTCCCTCATCCCAGCCTTTGCTCAGGCTGCTCCACCTGCCTGCGATGCCCTCTGCAAGTTCTCCGTGCTCGGCTCGGGCCCAGCCTCTTGCCCGGAGGCGCCCAGAGGTCTGAGTACATAACCTAAGGTCCCTGCTCTGACACAGCGCGGCCTTCAATGTGGCTGCTCCGAGACTGGCTGTGAGCAAAGCCTGTGGCATTGAGTAGAGTTGAGTGGAGCTGGATTGAGCTCATTTCGTTGCCTTTGGTGCCCCAGTATTCTCCAGCCCACAGGGAGTTCACAGTCTGATGGGGGGGCCAGACAGGAGACTGACTGCCCCCCAGCACTGTCTGATGGGAGCTGGGAAAGGGAGGTGGAAGCAGGGCTCTGGGAGAACAGACCAGAGGCTCTGCCCCAGCCCTGGGGGCAGAGAAGGGATTCTAGAAGGACTAAGGCCTGGGAGCACAGTCCTCAGAGGAAGAATGACTCAGGCAAGGAGACAAAGGTGGGTGAGGTTGACTGGACAGGGGTACGGGGACTCTAGGAGGTCAGGAAGTGGAATAGCATGGCGTCATCATTCATTCATTCGACAGCTGCTCATTGAGTATCTCCTGCGTGCCTGGCGCTGCTCCAGGACTGGGGCACAGCAGTGAACAAGACAGGCAAAAACCCTTGCCCTCAAGTGACATGCAGTCTAGCAGGAGGGAGAGGCACTAAGACAGACGAAACCCAGACATGTAAGACAGGGTCAAGGGTGTCGTAATCACGGTGAGGAAAGTAAAGAAGGGTGGAAGCATGGGCGAGGAGGCAGGCCTTAGCTAGGCGGTCTGACGTTTGATCAGAGGCCTGGGTCATGGGGAGGCTGCTAACGCGTGCTTTCTTCTCCTGACGCCAGCGGAGAGGCATGCTGGCTGCCCCTGCGTCACAGCCTCCATGGACGATATCTATTTTGAGCACACCATTAGGTAAGTGGCCCCTCCTGCCCTTCCTTCTGGCCTCCCCATCACGAGCCCAGAGCCCTTCCCCCATCTACTGCCTGCTCAGCCTGTGTGCTGCCTGGAACCTGCCTCAGCTGACTGAGGGCCTCTGCAGATGGAGAGGGGGCAGCCTTTGGTGAGCAGTGACCCGTCTCGTCTGCAAGGTCTCTGGGCGGCAGTGGGCTGGCAGCTGCCCTGTGGCTGGCAGCTCCCTCAGTCAGGCCTGGAGCTGGGTGCTGCTGAGGCAGTGTCATGGGGTGCTGTGTGACTTTGGGGAAGGCAGTCTCTTTCTCTGGTCCTCAGTTTTCTTATCTTCAAAATGGAAGGGGTTAGACTTAATCAGTGAATGCCTTTTTGAGCTTGGACATTCTCTGTGGGTCATTGGTCATCAGACTGTAGGGAGGTCCCTAGATAAGGTGCCTTGGCAGAGCCTGACCCAGAAGTTTGGACCGTTCAGCCTCTGCTCATGTACCCCCAGGGATGAGGAACTCATTACCTCCTGGTTTTTTGGGCTTTCGGGTTTTTCTTTTTTTAACTGTCTGTACTGGTTAGAAGACTCTTCATTACATGGTGCTGAGCTTTGTCTCTGCACAGCTTTGCTGGGACCCAGGGAGCATATGCTGAGCCCTCTGCCCAGGACAGGCTGCAGGGCTGCATACGGTGCTTCGGCCTCCAGGTCTGCTCTTAAACCATCTCAGTGCCTAGGACATGAGGTGCCAAGGACTTATTCAGGACTTCCTGGTGCCCCACGAGTTGTGGTTAAGGAAAAAGTTTAGCTAGTCCCCGTATCCTCTTATTTAGTCATTCATCACTGCTTGTGGACCAGGGCCCATGCTGGGTTTGGGGTCCACAAAGTCAACTGGAACATAGTCCCTGTGCCCCAGGAGCTCCCAGAATGCAGGGAGGCAGATAGAGAAACATAATTTCAATTCAAAGCAGTGAATTCCAGGGTAATAATGATCTCTGCATAGGGGTGCTTTGTAATACTTTTTCTGAATGTCTTTTATTTTAGAATAGTTTTTGATTTGCAAAAACACTATAGATAGTACAGAGTTCCCATATACCCCACACCGAGATTCCCTGTTATTAACATCTTACATTCCTATGGTACCTCTGTCACAATAAGCCAATATTGATGCATTATTTGTAATGTCTTTTTAATTAACTTAAGTCCTCAGAACAACCCTATGAGGTCGTGGCTATTAGTACCCTCATTTTACAGGTGAGAAAACAGAGGCACAGAGAAGTGAAGTAACTTGCTTCAAGTCATACAGCTGGTGGAGAACCCAGGACATACTACGAGCCAGGCAGTCTGGCCCCAGAGCCCTTGTTCTTAACAAACAGGCCTCATTGCCTATATGTCTGGGGGTGGGTATAGTGAGTGGCACAGAGGGTAGTCAAGGGTGGCTTCCTGGAGGAGGTGTTTGAGCTGGCTCCAGTACTGTGTGTAGTGACAATTTGTAGGCCAGTGGAGCCGTGTCCGGACCAGCTCTGGGTCTCCGTTGCCAACACGAGATCTGGCACTTGGAGGAGCAAGGGATAGAGAAGGCTGGGGTGGGGTGTGTACATGATGGATGGACACGCTGCGGGACCCAGTGGAGTGGAGGTGAGTCTGGGAAGAGAAGGGTGTGGGTGGGGGGAAAAGCTGTAGAGGATCCTGGGAAGGAGGGTAAGCTGGGGAGAGGCCTGGAGCATGATTGGTGGCCAGGAAAGGCCTGGCCATACCTGAGGAAAGCTGGGGAAGGTTTTTTTGTTTGTTTTTGCTTTTGCCATTTAAAAATATCTCAAAGGACTTCCCTTGTGGCGCAGTGGTTAAGAATCCTCCTGCCAATGCAGGGGACACGCGTTTGAGCCCTGGTCTGAGAAAATCCCACATGCCACGGAGCAACTAAGCCCGTGCGCCACAACTACTGAGCCTGCGCTCTAGAACCTGTGTGCCACAACTACTGAGCCTGCGTGCCACAACTATTGAAGCCTGCACACCTAGAGCCTGCGCTCCGCAACAAGAGGAACCACTGCAGTGAGAAGCCTGTGTGCCACAACCAAGAGTAACCCCTGTTCACCGCAACTAGAGAAAGCCCACACGCCACAACGAAGACCCAACGTAGCCAAAACATAACAAATAAATTAATTTAATTTAATTAAAATTCTAAAAAAAATTTAAAATATCACAAAATGTATCTCTAATGGATAAGAACTTTTTAAAACATAATATCAATACCACTACCACACCTAAAGAAAATGAACAGTTTCTCACTAACATCAAATATCCAGTCAGCATTCAGTTGCCCACAATGTCTCATGAATTTGTTTTTTAATTTTGTTTTGCTTTACAGTTATTTTTGTTGCTCAAGTCAGGATGCAAATCAGGTTGCAATTGGTTGCTAGGTCTCTTAAATGTTTTTTTTTTTTGGCCATGCCTTGCAGGATCTTAGTTCCCCGCCCAGGGATTGAACCCAGGCCCTGGCAATGAAAGTGCTGAGTCCTAACCACTGGACCACCAGGGACTTCCCTCTTGTCTTTTTTTTTTTTTTTTTTTTGCAGTACGCGGGCCTCTCACTGTTGTGGCCGCTCCCGTTGCGGAGCACAGGCTCCCGACGCGCAGGCTCAGAGGCCTAGCCGCCCCGCGGCATGTGGGATCTTCCCGGACCGGGGCAGGAACCCGTGTCCCCTGCATCAGCAGGCGGACCCTCAGCCACTGCACCACCAGGGAAGCCCCCTCTTAAGTCTTTTTTTAACCCTTAGGTCCTACATCTCCCCACAACACCCTCTCCAACTACCCTCTCCTCCCCGCTCCCTCTCCTTCTCTATCTGTCTTCTCTTGAAGTTTGTTTGTTGTTTGTTTAAATAAATAGATTTATTTTTGGCTGCGTTAGCTCTTCATTGCTGTGCGCGGGCTTTCTCTAGTTGCGGCAAGTGGAGGCTACTCTTTGCTGCGGTGCACGGGCTTCTCATTGTGGTGGCTTCCCTTTGTTGCTGAGCACGGGCTCTAGGTGTGTGGGCTTCAGTAGTTGTGGTTTATGGGCTCTAGAGCACAGGCTCAGTAGTTGTGGCCCACGGGCTTAGTTGCTCCGTGGCATGTGGGATCTTCCCGGACCAGGGCTCAAATCCGTGTCCCCTGCACTGGCAGGCGGATTCTTAACCACTGCGCCACCAGGGAAACCCAAAGTTTATTTGTTGAAGAAACCTGGTTATCTAGAGTTCTTCATCATCTGGGTTTTGCTGTTAGCATCACTGTGGTGTCATTTAACATGTTCCTCTGTCCCCTGCTAGTAAATTGGTCTTGGGGAAGGGCTTGAACAGGGGTCATGTTTGTTTGTTGGAGCTGCCTCTGGAGGGGTGTTGGGAAATTAGCAGCTTGAAGGGGGCCCAAGGAGGCTGGGCAATGACCCTGGGGATGGAGCCAGTTTTGGCCTGAGCTGTGAGATGGAGGACAGTCAGGAAGGAAGAGAAGCTTGGGAATCCAAATGGGTTACTGCTTGGCTTTGCGGAAGGGCTAGAGAGGGGGAGGGGAGGAGGAGGAAGGGGAAGGGTCATAAACTTCTTTCTCTTTTTTTAGCACTGCAAAAAATAGACTTACTTTTACTTGGGGGATGAGGGAAGTTTTTTTTTCTACTTTTTTATTATGAAAACTTTCAAAATTATAGAAAGTTGAATAGTGCTGTGATCATCCCTACTGAGAGTTAATAATGAACACTTTGCTGAATTTGCTTTATCTGTATGTGGATAAACACAAGCAGACCTCATTTTATTGCCCTTTGCAGATATCGCATTTTTTTACAAATTGAAGGTTTGTGGCAACCTTGCATCAAGCAAATCTATTGACCTCATTTTTCCAACGACATTGGCTCATTTAGTGTCTCTGTGTCACATTTTGGTAATTTTTGCAATATTTCAGACTTTTTCATTATTATTATATTTTTTATGGTGATCTGTGATCAGTGATCTTTGATGTTACTGTTGCAAAAAGATTACAACTCGCTGAAGGCTCAGATGATGGTTAGCATTTTTTAGCAAGAAAGTTTTTTTTTTTTTAACTAAGTTTATTTATTTATTATTTATTTTTGGCTGCATTGGGGCTTCATTGCTGCACGCGGGCTTTCTCTAGTTGCACGAGCGGGGGCTACTCTTTGTTGCGGTGCATGGGCTTCTCATTGCAGTGGCTTCTCTTGTTGCGGAGCACGGGCTCTAGGCACACGGGCTTCAGTAGTTGTGGCACGCGGGCTCAGTAGTTGTGGCTCACGGGCTCTAGGGCACAGGCTCAATAGTTGTGACGCACAGGCTTAGTTGCTACGTGGCATGTGGGATCTTCCCAGAACAGGGCTCGAACCTGTGTCCCCTCAATTGGCAGGCAGATTCTTAACCACTGCGCTACCAGAGAAGTCCCAAGAAGGTATTTTTAAATTAAGGTATGTATATTGCTTTTTAGACATATTTCAATTGCATACTTAATACACTACAGTATAGTGCAAACATATCTTTTATATACACCAGGAAACCAAAAAAATTGTGTGACTCGCTTTATTGCGATATTTGCTTTACTGCCATGGTCTGGAATGGAATCCACAGTATCACTGTTGTGTGAACTATTTGAAAGTAAGTTGCAGACATCATGACACTTCATCCCTCCATATGTCAGCATGCATCTCCTAAAAATGATAGTCCCCTACCTGACTATTAGAACTACTAAAAAAATAATAATAATAACAGAAATGAACAAGTCAGGACTTCCCTGGTGGTGCAGTGGTTAAGAATCCGCCTGCCAATGCAGGGGACACGGGTTTGAGCCCTGGTCCAGGAAGATCCCACATGCCACGGAGCAACTAAGCCCATGCACCACAACTACTGAAGCCCACGTGCCTAGAGCCCGTGCTCCACAACAAAGAGAAGCCACCACAAGGAGAAGCCCGTGTACCGCAACGAAGAGTAGTAGCCCCGCTGGACGCAACTAGAGGAAGCCTGCGCGCTGCAATGAAGACCCAACGCAGCCAAAAATAAATAAATAAATAGTTAAAAAAAAAAAAGTCAGCACAGGGCAGCAAAGTGGCTCGCTCAGGGATTCTGATGTTCATCTGGACCTGGGAGTCATTCCAGAGGGACAGCTGCAGCTGGGAAGAGCAGGGCTAGGGTGCTCGGTAGAATCAGTCTAGAACCCTGGCTCTGTCCATCTTTAGCTGGGTGACCTTAGGCAAATGGCTTACCCTCTCTGATACTCAGTCCCCCCTAAACCTACCTGCCAAACTTGTTCTGAGGTTCAAATGAGGTCGTGCAAAGTACCTGGCACATAGTAGGTATTCTTTCCCTTCCTACCCTGTGTTTATAGTTATCTTGTGCTTAGTAGGCATTCAATAATTGTGGAATTCATTAATTCAGTAGGCCACTATTCATGGCTTACCTTGTGCCATGTGCAAGGACTTGAAGATTCAGTGGTGAGCAAAACAGACATGATCCTTGCCCCATCAGAGCTTAAGGACTGTGGGGCAGACAGAGGTCAATCTGTTGGAAGAAGTGTTAGGCGGGTGAACCTTATGGGGCTCCGGGAGGGTAGGGAGAGCTTTCCTTAGGAAGGACTGTTAAGCTGAGAGCAAAGAGAAGCTTGAGCATTCATTGGACAAGGGGAAGCGGGAGAAAGGGGGAGATGAATGACATCATGCCACTTCTCTTGCCCCAGCTTCCCCGCCTGTAGAATAAGGTGCTAACACTGTCTTGCCGGTTTGCTTTGAGGACTCAGTGACATGGTAGATGTGAATATGCTCCATATGCCATGATGTTCTCCTGCCAGTGCCTCTCAGCAGAGACACCTGTTCTCTCCCTCTGTCCCCTCTTGGAAAGCTTACCTCCTGCTTTTCTCTCCTCAGTGTTGGACAAGTGGTGAATATCAAGGCCAGGGTGAACCGGGCCTTCAACTCCAGTATGGAGGTGAGCAGGTGGGTGGGTGGGTTTCTACCTCCTCTTCATTCTCAGCCGCCAGCTCGGGCACACTCACATTCACGCTCACAGTGCCCCGATTGAGGCAGCAGAGTTCTGAAACAGCTGACAGGGTTGGGGGGATCCTAGGGCAATGTCCAATATCCATAATACAGAAGGGAAAACTGAGGCTAGGGAGGTGAAGGGATTTGCCCCAGGTCACCAAGCCATGTAGATTCCAATGTGAGCCTTGACTTCCAGCCTTCTGAGTCTTCACACCTAGTCTCAGACCCTCTCTTCAGCAGCCAGGTGGTCTCAGGAATACAGGGAAGATAGCCGCTGTGCCTGACCCTGAAGGCAGTGGTCTGGAGGAGGGCGCTGGACTTCCGCCCATTAGCTCACCTCCCACAGCCTGTCTGCACATTGTAGAACGGGAACGTGATCCCTATGCAGCAGGGCTGTTGAAGGTTTAACGGGAGGACTCTCTGGGGATGCACGGGGCTCTGTGAGCTCTGGAAGAGGGCCCCATCATTCCCATTTTACAGATGAGGAAACTGAGGCCCAGAGAAAGGAAGTGACTTGCTCAAGGTGTCCCAGGGAGCCAGGGGCAGAATCAGACCCCACCCCAGGTCTCTAGCCCCCTGGACTTGGTAGGTGACACAGAAGCATCAGAGGCCAGGCCTGGGATGGGACTTGCTGTCTCTACCTGCGGGCCCTCGGGTTGGTGAGCTCTGTTTCCTCCCTCCTCAGTCGTCCACCTTGCTCTTCCTCTCCAGGTGGGCATCCAGGTGGCCTCCGAGGACCTGTGCTCTGACAAGCAGTGGAGCGTGTGCAAGGCCTTGGCCACCTTTGTGGCCCACCGGGAGGTCTCCAAGGTAGGTGGCTACACCTGACCACCCGATGGTGCCGGACCACCTGGGTGCCTGTCTACGTGGTGATTCTGGGGGTTGGTGGAGGGGTAGAGGTGGAGGCACAGCAGGGAATCCCCAGAAGAAGGCCCACCCCGTGCTGTGGTTGAACCCCAGGCGCCTCCCCGCTCTGCTTTTCCCCACCTCTCCCTGTGCACCTCGCACCCCAGGATCCTCCAGTTCTCTACATTGCCTCCCATGTCCTGCATCAACACCCCCCATCCACAGTGCCTTTGCCCAAGAATGGGGACAGGGACACTGGAGGATGAAAGTGATGTATCAGTCAACAGGGAGATGGAAGATGGGGACAAAGAGGGGGCAAGACTTGTAACCATCCAGCAGCCCCAGGCGTGAGATGGCCGTTTGGGGGACAGGCTCTCACGCTATTCCAGGAAACTTGTCCTGAGCACCCCCCACCTCACCCCCTGCCACAGGTGAAGCTGAAGCAGATCACGCTGCGGACCGAGGAGGAGAAGACAGAGCACAGCGTGGCAGCCGAGCGCCGGCGCATGCGGCTGGTCTACACAGACACCATCAAGGACCTCCTGGCCAACTGCGTCATTCAGGATGGTGAGCGCCGTGCGTAGGGAAGGCAGCCCATGTCCTGCATGGGCCCCTCTGTCCTGGGCCCTTACTGAGCAGAGGGAGGAAGGGAATCTCCTTGGGATGTCCACCCATGGGTGGCCTCAGGCCTGGATGGCCCTCCTGCCTCAAGGTTCCTTTGGGGAAAAGGGAGCGTTTGGACATCTCACCCAGCTCCCAGGAGCCATGAAGATGGAGCCGGGACATACAGAAAACCCTTTTAATCCGCTAAATGCATTTGGGTCTCTAGGAGTCAAGGTATTTGGGAAGGTAGTTTTGAGCTTGGCCTTGAAACCCTAGGACTTTTCAAAAAACAGATAGGTAGCTAGGTAGGTAGGTAGATAGAGATAGAGTAAAAAGCAAGACTCTCTTCTACCCCAGAACCAAGGCTCCCTCCAGAGGCAGCTACTGTTCGTCATTTGGGGGCATCTTTCCGGAAGTATTCTCTGCATATTTAAGCACACTACCTACCAGTTTGCCCTCTCTTTTTACCCAAAAGTAAACATACAGTACATACTGTTCTGTATCTTGCTTCTCTCCCCTTAAAGCATATCTTGGAGAGGGTCCTGTACCAGCACACAAAGGTCCACTTTGGACTGGGAGGATTTTGACAGGTGGAGAGGTGAGGCAGGGTTTTCTGACAGAGGGCACAGGCTGGGCAAAAGCCTAGAGGGGTGACCTCGGATTTGTTCACTGATGTCCAGAACACTAGAATGCAAAGTCATCCTTGAAACCTAAAGGAGGCAATTTTAGGACCAGCCAAGGGTAGTTCAGCTGCCCAGAGTGGAGAGAGAGCAGGCGGAAGTAGCAAACACCAGTGAAGGCAGTGAGCTGTGCTCTGAATTCCGTGTGCTGTTATTTATGCTGGGCCCGGAGGCCATGGCTGGGCAGGCCCAGCTCTTTCTACAGTTGTCAAGGCCCATGGGAACCATCCATCCCACTGCAGCCCCTGTAGATCCCTCCTGTCTTGACAGCCCTTCTCCCCAAGCGTCAGTCCAAATGCCTGAGCCTGGCATCCAGGCCCTTGGCTGACCACTCAGTCTCATCTGGTGCTGTCCCTTTACTTGCCCTCAGCTCCAGCTAAGCCAAGGCCTCGTTGCTCCCTGTGACTGTCCTGCCTGTCTGGTCTCCACAACTTGGCTCAGGCCTTCAACCTCCCCTCCTCCCTGCCTGTGGCATCTCTGAGCAGCCTGCAAGCCAGGTGAAAGGCTACCTCTTTCACAGGCCTTCCCTGATGAGCTCTCCCCACCCCAGGAGATGGGAGATGCACGGCACCTCCTTGGTGCTGAATAAATTAAAGAATCTGTGTGGGGTGGACTGGTGGGCATGGGGGTCCTGGGCTGTGCACGGGGAGGGTCTGCCCTTGGGAATTTTCTCACCTCCCCGCCTCCCTCCCTCTGCGCCTCTCTGGTCAGATCTGGAGAGCAGAGACTGTAGTCGCATGGTGCCAGCCGAGAAGACCCGAGTGGAGAGTGTGGAGCTGGTCCTGCCCCCACACGCCAATCACCAGGGCAATACTTTCGGGGGCCAGATCATGGCCTGGATGGAGAACGTGGCCACCATTGCAGCCAGGTGAGGGAAGTGCCCTGCCTGTGCCTCCCCTCCTTTCTCTTCCTCCTTCCCTTGGCCAGCTGTCTCTGCGGGAGAAACCCCAGCTTGGTACTGGCATTCAAGGCTTCAGAAGCTTGGCTTTTCTTTCAGACCCAGAGAACCAGAGAGGAATGATTTTCTGTGAGCTCACCATTCCTTCCGTGGTTCCCATCATGGCATGGGAAATGCCAAGCCCCCCGGCTGGCACCAGGGCCTCCCCTTGCCCTGGCCCTTCTCGCTTGCTTCCTGGATCTTAACACTTCTTGCAAATCAAGCCATTTGCCTTTCTCCTTCCAATGCTCCATGCTCCCATCCCCCGCCTTCACTCCTGGCTGGCTTCCCATCATGCCAACTCCAGTATTCTTTGTCTGCTAAAATCCTGCCCATCTCCTCCATGAAGCTTCTTTCCCTGTTTCCTTCTCCCTAGAGGTGGAAATAATTACTTCCTTTTCCTATAACCTCTGTGCCAGTCCAGGTCTGGTTCTGCTCCAAGTATCGGGGCTTGTTTTTATAGTTATGATAACTGACATTCACTAACTGACACTCTCATACCTCCATGGCTTTGTACTTGCTGTTCGCTCTGCCATGAGTGCCCTCCCCAACCCACGTTCTCCTCAGCCAGGCAAATTCTTCCTCACCCTTTAGAGACCAGCTCCAGTGGCCCCTCCTCTGTGTTTAACCTGTGGACACAGTACATAAGCAATGCTATTTTGGGCAGACCAGGCTATGAGAGTAATAAGATCTCAGAGGAGGGTCAGAGTGTGGATAGTCAGGGAAGGCTTTCTGGAGGAGGAGTACTTCATCTGGGCCTTGAATGACGAGTAGCTTTGGGTAAGGGGAGGGCTTCCAGATAGTAGGAAAAGCAGGTGCTAGGGTGTAAAAGTTAGAAGGAAAAGGTTTACCGCGAGCCTATGTTACCTGAGGTTACCTTTCCTATGTCACCTCAAATTCAGCTTTTTTCCAGTTACGCACGTAGACCTCAGTATTCTAAGCTGTGATATTGGACTTTAGTTCTCTTCCTCTGGGCAGAGCTGTCACTGGGTTGGGTGGGAGTGGGTGGGCCAGAGGGTGGTACGTGTGGTTCTGGGCTGGGTCTGGGGATGGGGGCAGCAGGAGAAGGCTGGCCGAAGCCAGTGGCTGAAGCACTGGAGGCATTTGTCCTGTCCCCCTGACCCCCGCCTCTTCCAGCCGGCTGTGCCATGCCCACCCTACGCTGAAGGCCATTGAGATGTTCCACTTCCGGGGCCCGTCCCAGGTTGGGGACCGTCTGGTGCTGAAGGCCATCGTGAACAACGCTTTTAAGAACAGGTATGCGGCTGGGATGGGTGAGATGGGGCCTCTTGGGGTTGAGGGCTCTTCCTGACATAAGAAGGGACCTTACTGCAAAACTGCAGGAACTGTTTCCCCTGTAGATGAGGTCTATGAGATCTGAACTCTGCCTGGCTGCTGGGTCCCTTTACCATCACCAAGATTCAGCTCTGATGTTCCTTCTCTGGTCTCCCGAGCCCTGTGCCTGCCGCTGTCACAGGTCACACCATGTGCTTGGTGTGTCTCTGTCTCTCTCCCTGGCTCCTGTCTCTGGTCCTGCCACACTGTGGATGCTCAGGTCACAGGGCCACCTCTTGCCAGTGTTCCCTTGTTTATCAAACCCTTTCCTACCCTTTTCCTAAAACAGCAGTTAGTTCCCAGAGCCCTTACCTTTGGAATGAATTCTGATACCCCCACGAAAGCTTCTTGGTGATTTCAAAGATTTGGTCATTTTCAATGATAGCGTAGTTGTTAAAAGTGAGGGATCTGGAGCCAGGTTGCCTGGGTTCAAATTTGGTTCATGGCTTATCAACTGTGTGACTTTGGGCAAGTTCCTTAACCCCTCTGAGTCTCATTTCTTTCACTTGGAAAATGGGGCTCACCACAACAACCTCGTAGCTGTGAGGATTCAATGAGGGGTTACTGGTAGAATGCCAGAGAAAACGTTCAGTGAAGGTCAGCCATTCCTGCTGCTTATTATTAAAATAATTATTATTATTTTACTATTCACAGTCTGACTATCACACATTCTACTGTCATGCAGGGGGAAATCCCTGAACTAGGTAGGAGCTGTGAGGCCTGGTTCCTAGTGCAGGTTCTCTTCCTTCCTGACTGTTGTGTGACCTTGGGCAAGTTAGCGCCCTGTTCTAGGTCTTGATTTCCCCATCTGCATAATGTCTACATTCTGGGATCACAGACCTTCCTAAGTGAGGGGGAATGGAGGTGGCTGCTCTTTTATTATTCATAAAGACAGTCGGAGATACAGAAACAGCAGCGACCAAGCTGTCAGGGGCATGGCTACGGCTATTAGAATAGGCATATGAACATTTTCTCAGATTAGCCTCTGCCCCTCCACCTCCTTTCTTATGTCTTTCCATCACCCTTTGCAGCTTACGTGACGTATTTTATATAGACGTTTGTTGCCCCATCCCCTATCTGTTAGCCCGTGAGGACCTGGACTGGACTGGTCTATTCATTTCTGTGACCCCAGTGGCAAGCATGGGGCCAGGGGTGCAGTGGGCACTCTGTAAACATTGTTGAAAGGGAACAGTTGTGGGTTTCCTGCCCATCGGACTCTGATCTGGGCTGTGGGAGGAACTGCAGGAGTACGTGTGTGCCTCTGCATGTGTGCGTGCGTGTTGGGGAGGGGGTGGCCTCGGGGAGGTCTTTCCAGCTGAGACCAGCCCTCCTTTCCCCTCAGCATGGAGGTGGGCGTGTGTGTGGAGGCCTACCGCCAGGAGGCCGAGACCCAGCGGCGGCACATCAACAGCGCCTTCATGACCTTTGTGGTCCTCGATGCAGATAACCAGCCTCAGATGCTGCCCTGGATTCGACCCCAGCCTGGGGTGAGTGCCCCACTACCAGCCCCCCTCCCTCTCTGCCCAGGGTGATAGGACTGGGGAGTGGACCCAGCTCTGCCCTTCTGCTGGGGCACAGCCAGCCCCGAGTGCCCCGGTATAACCCGCCCCCGGGGATGCTCCTCGAGCAAGGAAGGCACCCTGTGCTTCCTGGAAGAACTCAGACCACGTGCTGGGTGTTAACAGGCATTCATGAGCCTGCAGAGCTGTAAGAGCACTGGCTTTGGGGTCAGAGGTGGGTTGGAACCCCACCTTGGCCACGTTCTAGCAGGTGCCCTCTGCGAGCTTTCACTCCCCATCTGTAAAGAGGGTGTATCTGCAGCTCCTGCCTCGCAGGGCTGTTGGGGAAATACTGACCTTGCTCCGGGCTGAGTATGGGGCAACTGCTCTGACCATGGTGACAGGGGAGCAAAAAGCGTAGAAATGAGAGTCAGGGACCTGGGTTCAAGGCTGGCTCCAAACGATGTTCCCTTGTGCCTCCTTTGGGCCCAGCTCGGGCTTGCTTCTGGGGGGGCCAGGGAGTGACCTTGGAGAGGTTTTCCCTTCTCTCCAGGAAGGTCACCCACCCAGCCCACCCACCTTACAAGACTGAGCATGGGCTGTGAAGACCCCCGCTCCAGAGCTGGGCGTTGGGCAGTCAGGATGGGTGGTGGCCGGAGGAGCAGGGAGCCTGGCAGGCGGTGGGACTCTAGACAGTCCACGAGGCCCTTTCAGGCTTTTGCCACTTAATGTTCACGAGTCAGGAGACGTTAGAAGTAGTGGTTCAGAGGGTGGGCTCTGGGTTCAGGCCATCTGGGTGCTGTTCCTGTCCCCACTCCTTAGCCCTGTGACCTTGGCTGAGCCACTTAGCCTTTCTGTGACTCAGTTTCCGCCTCTGTAAAATGGGGATAGAACTGGGAGTTCCCTGGTGGCCTAGTGGTTAGGATTCTGGGCTTTCACTGCCGTGGCCCGGGTTCAGTCCCTGGTGGGGGAACTGAGATCCCGCAAGCCGCACAGTGCAGGCAATTAAAATAATAAAATGAAATGAAATGAAATAAAATAATTGGGGATAGTACTAGTGCCAACCTCAGAGGGTTATCATAATGCTTAGATGCAGTTTTGCATGGAAAACACTTCAGAAGCATGTCTGCCCATAGCAAGTACTCAGTAAATGTGGGTTCTTAGCATTGTAAGTGCCCTTTGGGGATCCCCTTTTACGGAGGAGGAAGCAGGTACGATGAGGGCAGGTGGTGTTCCCAAAGTCACACAGGGAGCCTCAGGGGAAGCTGGGGCTGGAGCTCAGCGACGGGGCACTGTCCTGGGCAGGCTGCCCCGGTGAGATCTGAACTTCACTTTAGGGCTGCAGGGAGGGTCTCCTTGGGCCCTTTGGGGAAGGGGGCAGGCAGTAATGGGGGCGGGGGCAAGCTGTTTGTCCCTCCTGCACCACAGTCTGTCTCTGCTCCTCTCCCCAGGATGGTGAGCGGCGGTACCGAGAGGCCAGTGCCAGGAAGAAGATTCGCCTGGACAGGAAAGTGGGGGCCGGGCGGTGCGAGTGGACACGACTCTAGGCCTTCCCTGTCTGCTCCCTGGCCCTGGGAACTTGTGTTTCTTCGGTGCTTCCCCTGGGCCGCGCCTTTACATCCAGGCAGCCTCTGGTCTTGGCCTCATGACCCAGTGGTCTTACTGGCCCCTTGTACAGGCGAGGACAGAGGGATTAGGTGGCCACGGGCACTCAGATAGGAATGATGGGCAGAATGAGAATTTGAACCTGGCCAGGTGTGACCAAATTTACTTCTTGTGTTCCTCCCATTGACTCTGATGCCCGTTTGGCAGATGAAGAAAGAAAGGCTCTGAGAGGAGATGCAATTGCTTAAGAAGCAAATCCAGGCGTGAATGACTGCTGTGAAAGCACTTCACAAACTTGAAAGGGCTGTCAACGCACCAGGATTCACCATCCGATGTTAATAAGAAAAGTGTGCATATATGGAGGGTTTACCATGTGCCAAGCACTGTTCTCCCTGTGACGACCCCATGAGGAGGCAGGTGTGACCACTGATCCCATTTTACAGCTGAGGACACTGAGGCATAGGGTGAAGTCGCTTTAGCCAGAGTGAAGTCGCTCAGCAAGGGTGTTGGGGGTCCGCACCTTTCCCGAGCCCGCCCCCGCCTCTGAGTGTGTATGTCCTCAGCTGCTGTTTTCTGTGTGCCCATCCAGTCTCCCTGGCCAGACAGGAGTCTCTCCCACGCCGCTGGGCTGAGCACAGGGCCTGGCACACAGTAAGCCAGCAGTGAAGTCTGTGGAAAGAGATGGGCTCCCTAGGGAACAAGGTTGTTGTTTTCCCTCTCTCCCAGGAAGTACATCGTGTCCTGTAAGCAGGCGGAGATGCCCCTCTCTGTCCCCTGGGACCCTAGCAACCAGGTAAGGCCTTCTGCTCTGAGCGGCCCGTTCTCAGGCCTGTTGGGATCCCCGATCCTCCCCTCTTGTGAGCGGGTTTGGAGGTAGGCCCGGAGGGGACAGGATACTGCTGCCGCAAGACTGGCACAGGTAGCCCAGGGCTTTCCTGTGTCCCTTTGCTTGGCAGGAGGGAGCTGGGGCCCCAAGAGGAGGAGGAGTCTGCCAAGCCCCGGCCTCCTTTCCCAAAGCCAAGGGCTCCTTCCTTCACGTCCAGTTTCCTCTCCCCACCCCAGCGCAGCCCGGCACGGAGCCCCCGAGGAAGGCGGAAGTTGAGGCTTCTCTGTGTGCTCTGTCCAGGTGTACCTGAGCTACAACAACGTCTCCTCCCTGAAGATGCTCGTGGCCAGGGACAACTGGGTGCTGTCCTCAGAGATCAGCCAGGTAGCTTACCCCACCCTCCCAGCTTTCCTTCCTCCTCGGAGCCACCAGAGGTGGCTGACTGTGAGACACAAAAACGTTCTCAAAGCACTCCAGTCAAAGGGAGATTCCTTAAAAGGAGCTGGATGAGGTCATGAAACCAGCCCAGTTATAGAAGCAAACCTGCCCCGCCAGGGCCTGGAGTGGGGGTCCCCCCTCCCGATCCTCTCCTGCCCACCCACCTTCTTGCCTCCCATTTCGTCCTCCCTCACTGCGTCCTCCCTCTCTCTGCTCCTTCTACAGTGACACGCTGCTGGGATGGGGGCCTGGGGCAAGCGCGGGCTGAGGGAGGACTTGAGCTCTGCCACTTTTGCCTGTGACTTTAGGGGGCTGGATGGCACCTGGCTCTGAGGATTCATTCTGTTGTTGTGTTGGCCCCTGCTTCTTTATCTCCTTTTAACAAAATTTTTCCACATTAAAAAAATTGAGGTATAATTTACATGTAGTAAATTTTTACTGTATAATTCTACTAGTTTGGAAAACACATAAAGTTACAGAATCACTACCATAATCAAGATACAGAACATTTCCATAATCCCCCCAGTCTCTCTCATTCCCCATTGTGGTCAAGCCTCTTCCCACCCCCAGCCCCAGGAAACCACGGATCAGTTTTCTGTCCCTTTAGTTTTGTCTATTTTGGGAATGTCCAATACGGAGAGTCATACAGTATATAAGCTTTCAATCTGACTTCTTTCTCTTGGCACAAGTCGTTCACTCGTGTTGAGTGCCTGTTTGAGTTTGTTCCATCTCGTAGTGAGTACCATTCCATCCTGTGCTTATGCATGCAGTCACTGCTCCTTCAGACACCTTCCTATCCACTTGTGCTCAATCTCCCCATTTTCATGGGAATGCGACCAAGGCTCAGAGAGGTTGAGTCACTTGTTCACAGTCACACAGCAATCAGTGGCAACCCTGAGCTTCCAGCCCCGGTCCCCAGCATAGGCTGAGGCGGAGGCACGGGAACGAGGCTGCCCTCTGGCCCACGCAGGTCCGCCTGTACACTCTAGAGGAGGACAAGTTCCTCTCCTTCCACATGGAGATGCTGGTGCACGTGGACGCCGCCCAGGCCTTCCTGCTGCTCTCAGACCTCCGTCGGAGGCCCGAATGGGACAAGCACTACCGGTGAGGGCAGCGGGGTGGGGTGCGGAGGTGGGCCCTCAGGTGTCTCCTCCTGAGCCGTCCCCCCACTGTGCTCAGCGCCTGCCGGCCTTTAGCAGGGAGGATGGGGGTGGGGCACTTGGTTATGTGTTAGGTGAGCATCAGAGTCAAGGGTAGTCTGAGCCCTCAGGGAAGAGCGTGAGCCTGGAATTGGAGTCGGGGGCCTGGGTTTAAGTCTTGGCAAGTCATGTCTTTTCTGGGCCTCAGTTTCCCTCCTCTTAAAATGGGTACTTGAGGTGTGGGTTGTAGATTTGCACCCAGGGATAGATCAGTGATTTTCAAAGCGTCTTCTGTGGAGTTCTGCCTTCCCAGAGGGGGCTCAGGGACTGCTTGGGGAGGTAGCTGGAAGTGGAGGGGATGGGTGGGAACCCCTCCCAGACTCATGGTAACTCAGAGAACGGCCAATTTGCTGAATTTACCAAGTTTGCCAGTTCTTCATGTGGATATGTAGATGAGTGTACAGGAATGTTGTTTTTCAATGTAGTGAGTTCCTGAATATAAATGTTGTTCCTATAAATGCACTTGTTCCCCAAATTTATTGACTCTCCATGTAAGTTTTTGCTTAGGAAAATAGCCAAAATTTCAGTGTTTAATATGGGAATGTTAAAGTTGAAACTGGCATTTTTTCAAATCCCTTTCAAGTCACTTTCTGTTATGCCAACACCCTCCTTTGGGGGTTCTTTGATCATTTCTCCAATGGCTTATTAAGAGGAGCCTATATTCCTCAGGGTATCCATAAGAAGGATCTGTGCATTTGGAAATTCAGTAAGCAGGTCATTTGGTGAGTTGATATTTGACAAATTGGCCTTCCCCTACCTTTCCCCATCTCTCTTCACCAAAGCAGGCCTGCTTGTAGCTGTTCACACACAGGCTTTCTGCATAAGGTTTCTTTGCAAGAAGGGCTGAGTTGCTTTAAAAAGCCCTGGTCTAGGTTTGCCTCAGGCCTGCTGGCCATGCCATCCTGGAAGCCTGAGAGGCGATTTGGTGGTGGATGTTGGGGAGAAGGGGTTGGGCATGTGGTAGGAAGGCTTCTTGGAGGAGGCGGGCTGGTGTGGGCCTTGAAGGCCCGATCAGAGCTTGAGGCTTGATGGGATTGGGGGGGTGTGTCCTGAGGGGAAGGGAGGCCCTAGCAGCTTTCCTCCACCCTGCCCACAGCTGCCCCGTTCCTGAGGCAGCTTCCAGGGTGGGCGGGAGAGCAAGGAAAAGGTGGCGGGTCTGGACGTGGTTGTGTGTGTCTCTGCGTGGATGTCCTTGTGTGTGTGCGCGTGTTGGTGTAAGCCTACGTGTGTCTACCTGGGCACATGCGTGCAGTGTGCCTGGGCCTGAGGGGCATAGCTCTGGCGCCCAACAGCCCAAGCACGTCCCACACCTGCTTCCTTATTAGCTCTGTGGCCGGAGGTGAGTTATTTCTCTGAGTCTCGGCCCCCTCATCTATAAAATGGGGATACTAAGAGTACCAACTGCATGGGCTGATGTGGGGTTGAGATAGTACCCATAACGCTCTTAGAGCAGTGTCTGGCACACAGTGGGCGCTCACTAAATATTCAGTACGACTCCTAACTCATCACACATCTGTGTAGGGTATGTGCACCCGCACATAGACAGACACCCATAGTTTTGCGTGTGCATCGGTGGGTGTCTATCTATGCGTCTGTGCACGTGTGTGCCCACGGGTGTGTGTGTTCATTTGCTTGTGTATGTGTCTGTGTGCCCGTGTGTGTGTTTATCTTGACAGCCTTTTCTGCCCTCCTGTGGTCCCTGCTGAGCAGTGTTAGGGGTGAAATACCCCCCAAGCATCTGCTCAGGGCAGCCGAAGCACGGGAGGGCCTGGGTCAGATCTGCTCTCACACGAGGAGCTGGTGTGACGCCCGTGCGTTTTGTACAGGAGCGTGGAGCTAGTGCAGCAGGTGGACGAGGATGATGCCATCTACCACATCATCAGCCCCGCCCTCGGTGGTGACCCCAAGCCCCAGGATTTTGTGATCCTGGCCTCTCGGCGGAAGCCTTGTGACAACAGGTGCGTGCCTGCCTTCTGGGGTGGGAGGTGGGCAGGGCTCATCTTCCTCCCCAGGGAGGGGACATCAGCCTAGAGTCAGTCCTCTGCTTCCTACTGGCCGCAGTGGTCTTACTGTGGGTAGAATGGAGGACACGGGGATGCCTGGCCCCTCTAGTCACTCATGCTCTAAAGCGGGGTGGTCTCTGTCCCTGGGGTAGTGAGGGCGCCTTGTCCCAGGCCACAGACAGGCCAGTTCTCACATGGCTGACTCCTTGGCCTCCAGCCTCTGAAGGCCCTGTGTTGGCTGAAGGGTGGTGAGGCTGTCAGCTGTGCCATGGTGGGGATGCCAGAGAGACGGCATCACTTCTGCTAGAGACAGGCAAAAAGATGAAGCACAAAAATCCCAAAGAGCGACACTGCTTCCTGAGTGTCTGCAGTGGAGGGGCTTTTCCAGAAAGTCCACAGTGCAGTGACGCTGGCTCCTGGTGAGCTCAGACCTGCTATCCCACAGGCATCTCCTCTTTGCAGCTTGGCCCAGAGCCAGGCTCTGTGTGCCTCAGACTCTGGAACCAGGCCCTCACCCTCTCCTGTGTCCCCTCCACACCCTTCCTCCATTCCAGGGACCCCTATGTCATTGCGATGAGGTCAGTTACCCTGCCCACGCACCTCGAGACCTCGGAGTACAGGCGTGGGGAGACCATCTGCTCAGGCTTCTGCTTCTGGCACGAGGGGGACCAGTTGACCAAGGTGAGGCTGGGTGTCTCCTTTCCCCCTCCCACCCAGATTCACCCCAAAGCCACACTTGTGTCCAGAACTCAGCACTGTCCAGCTCAGACAGTTCCCGACTCAAGCTCCCCTGCCTGGCAGCAGTCTCTCTTCCAGCTCAGGGGAGCCTAGGAGTGTCAGGGGCTGAAAATGAGCCTTCATTAAGACCTAATCTGTGCTAAGCCCGAGGCCACTGCAGGGTCTTGGAAAAAGCACTGGACACAGAGGGCAGAGGCCCTGGGTTCTGATCTAAAATCCTATCTCCTCATTTACTTATTGTCTAAGAAGGCGTTATATGGCTCTCAGCGCCCATAAAACTCAGCAGGGCAGTCGGTGTGAACTAAAGCGTAGGGGAGAAGGCTGAGAGTGGCTGGGCTGGGGATGCCCACTGCCCCTTCCTCAGCTCACAGTGGCTCTGAGGCTCCCCCCCAGGTAGGGACTTGGACAGTGCTAGCTAACTTAACACATCTAAACTGACAAGCTCCTCAGGGCAATCCTTGGGCTTATTCTAACTTGCGGATGGCCCTAGAGCACCTTCATTTAGAAGGGATTCCGAGCTGGGCTCTGGAGACCCAGCCCTCGTCCTCCAGGGCCCCCCAGCTGACAGGGGAGACATGTGATGACAGTAGTGTGTGGTGACAGAGGGAAGCCAGGGTTGTCAGCACCCGGGGTGGGGGTGAGGGGTGGAGGAGGTCACACCCGCCAGTCACGCAGTCTTCTAAGGCCGCAAGTGCTGACTGGTATTTGCTGCCTTCCTAGCAGGCGACAAGGCTGCCTCCCGCCCGCCTCATGTCCACTCAGCTCCCACCCCTCCCACTGCCCAGCCTCCCTGAGTGTGGCTTCCCATCCTGCAGGTGTCCTACTATAACCAGGCCACCCCAGGCTTTCTCAAGTACGTGACCACCAATGTGACTGGCCTCTCGTCTGAGTTCTACACCACCTTCAAGGCTTGTGAGCAGTTCCTCTTGGACAACCGGCACGATCTGGCCCCCAGCCTCCAGACCCTCTAGGCATCTTTAGTGGCCACCTCACGCCCAGCTCCCGCTCCATGCTGCCCTGAGGACACACACGCAGGGCACCGAGGGAGGCAGAGACATTTATTCCTTCCTGCCACCCCCGTGGCTCCACCAGCCCAGCACCCCTGGGTGGTCACTTTCTGCCAACATCCGCCAGCAAGTCTTGGTAGGAACTCTGGGGTAGCCTGTAGTAGACTCAGGTCCTCTCCACGGCCCTGGCTGCCAGCAGCACTGCCCGCACAGATGCATAGCTGCCCCAGCCAGGGCTGTGTTCCACTGTGACAGTGGCCCGGGGGGAGGCTGCCAACAGCCTGGCCACGACTCCAGCCGTGCTCTGGCCCAGCGGCCCAGCCTGAAGCTGGAAGGACACGGGTTGCCAGAGGCCCCAGCACAGCTCCAGCATATCTGTGAGCAGCTGTTCCCTGTAGCCACTGCTCAGCACTTCCTCGGGCCAGCCTGGTGCCACTGTCACATGGGGGAAAACCTCGGCCACAGCTGTAAGCAGCTCCCTGCCAGTCACGTAGCCAGGGACCACAAAACTCCCGTGGGAGATTGTGGCCCCGACCCACACAGGCCTAGGCAGGTGGCCAAGGGTGGAGAGGGTGGCCAGTGTGGCCAGGGATGGCCGGAGGGCCGTGGGCTCTGCTATGTGCACATGGATGCCCCAGCGTCCGGCGCGCGTGGCCAGCTGCAGCAGGCAGAACTCCAGTGTCAGGACACGGCCATCTGGGGCACGTACGATGGGCACGGGGTCCCCAGCTGCAGGCTCCAGGAGGCCAGCTTCCAGCAGGATCATGCCTTCTCTGTCTGGAAGAGGCAATGGAGGCAGCAGCGGGGCAATGGGATCTGTCGATCAGAGCTGGGTTCCAGGTGGAAGGGCTGCCTTATGAATGTGCCCGGGGCTCGTCAGAATGATACAATGAGTTGCTAGCTCGGCTCTGGGCCCTTGCCTGTGGCTCAGCCCTGGGGCCCATGCCCGCCTCTCTTGCAGCGTGATGTGACTGAGGGCTCACAGGTGCTGAAGGCCCGGAGCCCTGCACTTTTGACAGCGCTGTACTCCCTACCTTGCAGCCGTGTTGCTATGGTAACGGAGATCTGAGGCAGCTTCCCCAAGTGTAGGAAACTTGTGGTTGAGCTAGGAGCACAGGGGCTGCAGGTGGACCTTACCTGGGAGTCGCATTGTCGCTGTGCTCCTGTTGCCCTGGATGTCAGGAACCAGCCACTCCACGCTCAGCCCCTCATCCCCAGGGAGTTGGAGAAAGGGGATCAGGCTGCCTCCCGTGTAATAGCTTTGCTTCCGTGAGGCGTTCACTGTGGGGCAAATTGCCAGGATGAAGAGGCCGCTGGTCACAGAGCCCTTCTGTGCACCGCGCATCCTCTCTAAGCCTCACAGCAAGCTTCCTGGGAGCTGTAATTCCCTGTTTTCTAGATTACAGGTGATTTGCCCAAGGTCCTACAGCCAGTAGGCAGGGTTGCTGGGATTGGAACCTGATGGAGCCAGGTCCATCTGGCCCCAAAGCTGGTATTCCTCCCCCTCACCAAGATGGCTCCCAAGGCAGGAGTGTTGGGTCTGATGGGTCCCCTTTGAGATGGCCTAACTGCAGGCTGTCCTAGGTTTGGAGTCAGGGGCGTGGATGTTTGGACAAGGTAGTGTCTGCATCACTGATCAGCAGGTACAGTGGAGGGGCCATTCTCTGAAATGCTAGAGGAAACCTTAGAGGAACTGTATTACAAGGGGAAGCATATGGGGTTTGGAATGTGCTGGTTCCAGTAGGAGCTGTGCCACGTTCAAGCTGAATGACTTTGTATAAATTACCTAACTGTTCTGGATCTCAGTTTCCCTATCTGTAAAATGGAATCCCTGCTTCACAGATCTATAAAGCTTAGCATACTGTGCTGGGGTCTGGCATACAACTGACGCTTAAAACGATCCCTTCCCCCATCCCTCCTAGGATTTTCCCCTTCCAGTGCCCCATCCCACCTAACTCTGCTGCCGTGTCTACCAAGTGCTGCCCTGTGCAGAATCCAGCCCCACTGCCCTTTCCCACACTGCCCAGACCCCTCCCTACTGGCGAGCTGCTTGAACTGGGACAGGAGAGGCTCGAAGAGGTCATAGTAGACTTGGTGGGTGGCGGTGTTGTCCCGGACGTAGAGGAGATCGTCCACTGACACGGGGTCTGAGGTGGCCTGCCACAGCGTCAGGCTGTACCTGGGGTCCAGAGAGCCAGCTCAGTGCCTGCCTGGGCCCAGCAGCCCTCAGCCCCACTCCTGTGCTCAGAGTTGGACCCGAGCTGGGCAGGGGGGGAACACTACCCTGCTTCCTGGGGGCAGAAGAAGCCACAGAGGCCTCGGGAACGATGACTGAGAGTAGAGGCTGAGAAGCGGGGGAGATGGACTGCCCTGCCTCCTCACTTGGAGTGTCTATTTCTGGGTCCTGTCTTAGGAAGGAGACAAGGACAGAAGAGACGGGCTCAGGGGGTGGGGCTAGAGGTCAGGTATGAAGAGGGGAAGGGGGCGGCCTCCAGTGGGGAAAGGCTGAGGAAGGTGGGGCAGCTGGGGACAGAGTGCAAGGGTGGGGATGGGGCTTCCTCAATCCCTACAGAGCTATCTTGGGGCAGAGGCTGTAGGTGCAATCTGTGTAGCCCCAGGGAACAGCTGGCTTCCATGGGAGGAAGCTGTGGGAGGCAAATTGTGTCTCAGTGTAGACACTTTCCAACGGGCAGAGAGTTGTCTGTCAATGGACGGGCTGCCTCAGATGATAGTGAGCTCCCCATTACCGGAGGCATACAAGCAGAAAGCAGGGACATTGTAGAGCATGTGAGCACCCGCAGAGGTTGGACCAGGTGATCAATAAGACCCTTCTAGCCATGAGCCTCTGGGATCTTCTAGGGGCATCAGTGCCTGGGAGCGGGTTTGGAGGGAGTGGGAGCTGTGGCAGGGGCCTGGGAGTCCTCACCTCTCAGATTGGCCCAGCAGCCAGCTGAAGTGGGGCCAGGCAGCCCGTACCATGACAGCCCGCACAGGGAAGGTGACCTTCTGTGGCAGTCCTTCCACCAGCCCCTGCATCTTCTCTACCATGGCTCGGGTATATGTCCCGTTTGGGAACAGGGGCAGGTAGAGGGTGGTCCAGCCTGGAGACAGGGTTGCCTTAGAATACTTCTCCTGGACCAAGGCCAGAAACCTGCAGAGAATCAGAGATGCTGGTCTTTTAGAGCCCCTTCCTCATCTCCCAGGTTCCCACCACAGTGCTAAGAGGCAGGATCTCTTGCATCTATGGTATAAGGGCACAGTCCTCAAGAACAGAAATGGCTTGCTCAAAGTCCCACAGTAGGGCATGGACTTTGGTGTTGGGGAGGTCTGGGTTTGGGTCCTGATTCTGTGATCTTGGGCAGCTCACCCAGCCCCTTTGATTCTCAAAGATGGCATCCTTTCAGGCAGGACAGGCCTTCGTAAACATACCCACATGGACGGGGGGATCTAAAGCCCCAGGTGTGGGATGTGGGTTCTCCCAGCTGTGAGAGTCTCTGAACTTTCATATTTTATTTAAAAATTTCATTCAGATTTTGCCTTGATGCAAATTTTAATAGGCAAATAATGTTACCCTCTCCCTCTCCCCAAATTATTGAGTAATTTTCTTCACTCCAAGAAGGTGAACCATTATTTATCTTGGGCCACTGACTACATTTTCAAACTGCTGCTTTCCAAATGCACCTCAGTTTGAGAATCGTGATAAATATTGGACGGATGGATTGTTGGCTGACTGCCTGGAAAGATGGATGGATGGATGGATGAACGGTAAAGAGCATGGAGGTTAGAGTCAGATCGGCCTGGTTTTGAGTCTTTCCTCTGCCAATTACTAGATTTAGGCAAGTCATTTAACTTCAGTGCGATATTTCCTGTATTAATAAAATGAAAATAATATTACCTACCTCATTCCCAAGTAAGAGTTAAGTGGTATTCTACAACTAGAGTACTTAAAACAGTGCCTGTGACACATAATAAACATGCAACAGATTGTGCCTCAATTATTGTCAGCTTTCTCATCTGCAAAATGGTGAGAAAAAAGGCTCCTCACCTGGCATTGCTACGTGAAGATCAACTCAGATGTGTGCTCTCCTTTTAAGTGGCCCTTTGTAAACTGGAGCATACCACGAAGCTGGTGTTACATGAGGGCGGTTGGTGGCAGTGCTGGGATTTCATGGGGGGCTAAGGAAGGAGTCAGTGCTTTAGACTTTTCTAGCAGGCCAAGTGTTGCCCTTGTCACTGGACCAGGCCCTGTTTGCCCTCCAGGAATAATCACTGTAGTAAGGGTGACAAACCTGTAATCCAACGGTGATAGTCCAACGAAATCAGGACTGTTAGGAGAAAGTGTGAGTGAAGGCCCTCAGTGGCCTTGGATGTCAGGGAAGTTTCTGGGACAGGTAATGACTGGGCAAAGGTTCATCAGGAAATGGGGGAAAGGCATTCAAGGCAGAGGGAATAGCACGTGTGAAGGCTCAGAGGTCAGACTGCATGGTGTGGCTGGAAGCAAACTCAGCAAAGGTCCCCTGAGCACCTACTGTGCCAGATGTTGACGGAAGAGGATTGGACACAGCTGGGGCAGAGAAGCGAACACTCACTGTGTAGCATTGACTTCTATCGGGATGGCCATGTTGGGGCCCCTCAGGATGTCGGCATTGATCCACACAGGCCTCCGAACTCTCCCCTCCTCGGTCAGCCGCCGCAGGAGGTCCAGGGAGGGGCCCACGGCCTTGATGCTCTTGAAGTCTAGTTTGATGCCTGTGGGGAGAGGGCCAAGGGCTTGGGGAACTGGTCCCTCGTGCTCAAGGAAGAAGGAAACAGAAGACATGACTTCCTGGGACAGAGAGAGCAGGTATGGTATGTGTGTTGGGGGCAGGGAAGGAAGACAGGGACCAGATTCTCGCTGGGTGTGAAGAAGGGTTTTCAAACAGGCAGAGCTAACCTGGAGAGAAAGGACTTGCCTCTGTAGGAATGAGCTCCCATCCCCCATCACCAAGGGGAGGAAGCAGATGACGGGTAAGGGCTTGGGACTTGGGGCAGGTTCAGGGGTTGTCAAGCGTCGGATGAAAAGGGACTGTGATTCTTGGACAGGCAGGCTCAGAGGGTCCTAAGCCACCTGAGCCTGAACAGCAGGAGATGAGGCTGAGAAGTTAGAGCAGGATGTTGCAAGACAGGCCAAGGAGATCACACTTTGTCCTGAGGACAATGGGGAGCCATGGAGGGTTAAAGCAGGGGAGTGACGCGACAACTGGCATTTTGGAAAGCTCACTCAGGTAGGGGCTGAGTTTGGAAGCAGGAAGCCAGTGAGGAAGGAGGTCCAGGAGAAAGACGATGTGACTGGGACTGGATCAGGGGGTGGGCTTCAGGGTTAGAATTGGCAGGTACAGCAGCTGAGCGGACGTGGAGGATGAGGGAGAGACATTAGGGTGATGCCTGGATTCCGACTACAACTGGCAAAGAGACATGGGAGGGGAAGGTGGAATTTGGCTTTTGAGCATGTTATATCCAGTTCCATGGATTCAGGGCCCAAACATGTTTGGTCCTTTGCAGCTTACCCTGCACTTTTTTATCCCTCGTCTCACTGATCTTCCCCGAGCCCAGGCCTCTAGAGCGGTGGGCTGGAAAGCCAAGGCAACGAGCAACTCCTGACGAGCACTGGACTAGCTTCCTAGTGGAAGGACCTCTGCACATGCGGCCTGAGGACCAGAGGGCTGGGCAGCTGGGGAGGGGCTGAGAGAGGTCCTTACCCTTCTGGGAAGAAGCCAGCACGGCCTCCAGCCACTGCTGTAGGGTGTTGTCACTGTAGATGGCTGGGGGGTGCGCCATGATGGGGACCCCTGTCTCATTGACTGTGCCGAGCCCTTCTACCGTGACGTCTGCCTCCAGGGCCACAGCGTCACCTGTGCAAGAGGACAAACTCCATCTTGATTGGTTCCTTTTTTTTTTTTTTTTCTTTTACTGCACAACTTGTGGGATCCTAGTTCCCCGACCAGGGATAGAACCTGGGCCCCGGCAGTGAGAGGGCCGTGTCCTAACCACTGGACCGCCAGGGAATTCCCAGATCAGTTCTTTTTTTAAAGCAATTTTTCTCATCATCAAAGTATTACACATTTATTATAGAACATTTGGAAAGTACAGAAAAGCAGAAAGAAATATTCGCCGACATTTCTAAATTTTTGCTACTAACAAATAATGAGGCATATTTTATTCTGATTTTCTGATTATTTTTTATCCTGACTTGAGGAAAGCATTTCCATCATAGTTCATTTTTTGATGTATTTTCTTCCACTTTTATCTATTTATAGTTTTTACACAGTTGGGAATACTCTGCATTTATAATTTTAATCTTTTTCTTTCAATAGTGACACATTTTTTACAATCTTTTCTATGTTTCATTAAAAAAAAAAAAGCTGCAAAAACCCGATTGAGGGCACTCACCCTGCTTTAGTTAGCCACTCTCCCATTCCTGAGACATCCTAGTAGTTTCTAAATTTTTGCTACTAACAAATAATGATGCGTGTTTTATTCTGATTTTCTGATTATTTTTTATCCTGACAAGGAATTTGAGTCAGGGCCATGCAGGGTGTTTTTAAGGCCCATACTAACAAATTACTGTCTAGAAGAATTCTTCTGACTCATGTTCCTGCCAGAAATACGTAAGCTGGCCCATCTCCGGCACACTTACAGCACTGAGCATCGTTATTTTTATCTTTTAAATGCACACAGTTAACTCCATCAGGCGGCTGTGTGACGCCTGCTCCGAGAGTTCAGTCCAGGAGGGAGCTGAGGCCTTTCAGTGAGAAGCAGGCCAGAATAGCCGGCCAGGGTCTCTGTCTAAGGAATGGAGTGGAGGGCAGGCGGGTCGCTCTCAGCTCCTGCCCCATCACAGACAGTTGGCATCAGAGGGCCTCTTGTGTTTGACACTCGCAGCCTCGTGACTTGAGGTCTGCTCCCCTCCAAGTCCATTCTGCACACGGCCACTAGAGTGAGTATTCCAAACACGTACCTGATCGTGTCACTCCTGTTAAAAAATCAAAACGTCCCTGCCTGTTGTCCTAAGAGTCCAAGCTAAATGCCTTACCATAGTCTGTGAGGTCCTGCATGACCAGGCCTTTCCCATCTTATCTCGAGTCCCTCTCTCCCTCAATCTCTAGCTTCCAGCCACTCCTGTTTCTCCAACATTAATGTGTACACAAATCACCCAGGAACTGTTAAAATGCAAGTTCTGCTCAGTAGGTCTGGGGTGGGGCCCAAGATGTCTAACAATCTCCCCCGTGATGCCCATGCTGCCGGTCCGTGGCCCATACTTTGAGTATCGATGCTCAAATATCTTGTCTTCCCTTCTCTGGGCTCTTACACATGGCTGTTGTCTTGGCAACACTTCCCTCCGCAGCTTTACTAGGCCACCTCCAGCTCATCCGTGGGTGTTGGCTTAAAATATCAAGGAGGCCATCCCTAAACCACACATCCAGTCTAAGTTAGGTTGCCAGCTTCTCCTCTGAGTGCTCAGCCCCCATGTAATCACTCATTTAGCACAAGCTTTCCTGAGTGTTAAGTGTCAGGGAGCAGGGTCCGGGTCTGTGTTGCCCATCACTTGGATTTCCAGTGCCAAGACAATAATAGGCCTAAAAAAGGAGCTTCAAAAATGTTTGTTGGATGATAAAAGACTGAATGAATGGGTGATAGAAAAGTTAAGGTAAACCAGCGCAGGCTCAGAAAGGTGATAGCACTTGCCCAAAGTCGCAGAGAATTTTTGCAGATTTCTTTAAAATCTAGGTGTTTGGATTTCCAGGAGGGGGAGGAAGCTGAGTGCCAGGCTGTCCCCAGCACTGAGCCAGGCACTTTGCATTGTCCCACTTCATCCTCATATTATACCTCCTGCCCAGAGCTCTGGACTTCCTGGAGTCCTCACTGGCAAGATGGGGATGAGCCTCCCTGGACCATGACTACAGGACATGGACATAAAGGCGTGTTGTAAACTGTGAAGGGCTATATGAAGGTAGCCTTTATTTTTATGGCTTGAACACAAAGCACTTTCTTTTCTTAACTTTCAGTTACCTGGGAATGCAGAGAGAGGGGTCCAAAGAGTTTGGGGCCCATCAAGGCCCAGAGAAGCCAGGCCCGAGGAGGCAGCTGGGCAGATAAGAGGGTAGTTCAAGAAAAAAATACTGGCCTTCCCTGGTGGCGCAGTGGTTGAGAGTCCGCCTGCCGATGCAGGGGACACGGGTTCGTGCCCCGGTTCGGGAAGATCCCACATGCTGCAGAGTGGCTGGGCCCGTGAGCCATGGCCGCTGAGCCTGCGCGTCCGGAGCCTGTGCTCCGCAACGGGAGAGGCCACAACAGTGAGAGGCCAGCGTACCGCAAAAAAAAAAAAAGAAAAAAAAAACTGCTTAAAAAAAAGAGAATGGATACTGAGGGGTCTTCTTCCCCATCTAACGGGAGCCAGTTCCGTTCTGGGGAGGGTGGGGGCACGCTGGGCGGGATCCAGGGCTGGAACCCAGGTCTCTGAGGCCCGGTGAACCTCCGATGCTGCTGCCTTGCTTGACTTTCACCAGCTGCCTTCCTTGAGACACTGTGAGCCCCTTGAACACAGGGCCACATCTCACTCATTTCTAAACCTCCTCCTGAGCTGGGTGCAGAGTAGGCGCCCAGCAAATGCTCAGTGAAGTGGACTAAAGACTGATGGACCTAACCTGCCTCCTTGCGATCGCCACCTGGATCCAGCTTCCTCCCGAAGTCTTCTCCCTTGTCATTTACACCTGTTGTGTGCCTTCCAGATGCTGAATCTGGGGGGCCAACTCGCTTGGTTGGGGGTGTGAAGGAACAGGAGATGAGGAAAGGATCAGGTTTCTGCAGCCACAGTAAGAGTCCTCGTCCTCAGGGGTGCAGTCAGGTGGGAAGGAGTGATGATCTCCAGAGGGAACCCACAGGAAGTTACCAGACTCTCCTTCCCCTCCCCCACATGCCAGGAGCTCTATGCATCACGTCCGGCAGGAGAGCGCTGTGGCTGAGCGTACAGATCCTGAACCCAAGGCTGCTAGCTTCCAGTCCCAGCTCTAACACCTGCAAGCTGTGTGATCTTGGGCAGGTTGATGGACCTCTCTGTGCTCCCTGTCCCCTCGTTTACTAGAAGTAAATAATAAAATATCCTTTGTTAGGCATTCACTAAGTATTAATTATCATTTACGTGGAGTAGCTCACTTAACTAGGGTGAGCACATGTCCCCATTTGCCAGGGATAGTCTGGTGTATTCCTGTTGTTTCAGCATAATTATTAATAATGACCTCTTTCACTATCAAAAGTGCCCTGGTTTGGATGATAAATGATATGGTCACCCTACCAGCCCACGTTTTGCAGAGGGAAAAACTGAGCTGCAGATGGGTGAAGTCACCTGCCCCAAATCACTCCTCTGGTAAATGATAAAAGGTAGAATTTGAACCCAGTCTGTCTGCCTTCTAGGCCTTTGCTGTGGCCCCTCCCCTCCACATGGGTGTCCAGTCACGTTCAAGGTGACTTCACCGGCCTAACCCTGGCCTACCATTGGCTCCCCCCGAGGGTCCCCACCTCAGTTGTGGAGCCACCCTCCTCCCAGAGACCTACCCCAGGGACCTAGCAGGACCCTCAGGGAGAAGACTGGGCCTGGGGTCCTCCGCACCCCTGCAGCTATGCTAAGGGGTGCCTCTGCACACTCCATGCTGTTGGGCACTGCCTGGTTGGGGCCCTTAGCTTTCTTCTTGGCCAAGGTCCCATCTTGGTGGGTCCTGATCCCTTACCTGCTGCCCCAGGGCTGACCTGGGATGAGCCTGGGGCTGGCAGATCCTCTTTGCTTTCCCTCAGGCCTTATCTGCCAGATAAGAGCCCTCCCTCTTGCCAGGGAGTTCTCTGGCCTCTTATCACCCAAGTCTGGCCATTAGCCTCCCGATCCTGAAGCAGCAGCAAACTGGCTCCACCCAGCCTGTGGTGGCCTCTCCTCTGCTGACCACCAAGCCTGCCTCCTCCAGGAAGTCTCCCTAAGGACTCATTCATTCATTCAGCAAACCTTTCCCAGATGCTCATTCCCAGGCTATCTGCTGGTGACTCTGCTGGAGTAAGAGCCAGAGGCCTGGCGCCTAGGTCTTGCTCTGCTTCAGACCTACTGTGTGACCTTGGACAAGACCCTCTGGATCTCACTTTCCTAAACTTGAGGGATTTTGGTTGAGCAGTGGTTCTCAAAGTGTGATCCTGGGGCCAGCAACATCAATGTCACCTGGGAACTTATCAGAAATGCAAATTCTCAGGCCCCACCCCGGAACCACTGAATCTGAAATTCCAGGGGTGGGGCTAGCAATGTGTTTTCTGAAGCACGCTCGAATCTGGGGACCCTTCCTTTCATCTGGAATAGTCACTGCCTTAGAGTTTACAAGCACATACATGAACACGATCTAACGAGCTTCCCCATAGCCCTGGAAGAGTGAGATCTTCCCTTTTGAAGAGGGCCAGGCGTAATGCAGTGGTTTAGAGCGTGGGAGCTGACCACTGCGTGCTCCAATGCTGGCTTAGCCACTTTCAAACAGTGTGACCTTAGTGAAGTTAGGTAAGTTACCTAACTTTTCTGAGCCTCCATTTTTCTCCTGTCGAATGGCACCCACAAAACAGGCTGCTGGTAGTCCCAGGAGACCCACGTGGAATGTGAGTGTGTGTCCCCACAGGGAGTGGTTGCCCACTGGCTGCCGTAATCATTCTGAATCAGAGGCTCAGGAGTTACACAACTTGCTCAGGCTTCCACAGCTCGTTTTTGGTAGCGCTGGCACTCAAACATCTTCTGGCTCTTTAGACTTTGAGGACAAAGGCCTCCTTAGCAGGGAAGCTGTCTCCTGACAAGGCCTGGGAGGAAGGGCAGGATGTGACCTTGGAACCAGACATCTCTGCACAACCTGAGCCAGTCACTTAACCCCTGAGCCCCCACTTTCTCAAGTGGAGGATGGCAAGAATGTGGCGATACCCATCCTAATGCCACCTCATAGGTAGTGCTGTCTTAGCCCCACCTCTGCTCTCCCTCCATTGCCTCCACCTCTGCCCCGGCCTGCCCCAGTTCTGGCAACTGGACTTACTGCTGAGGGCAGCCCTCATCTCCTTCTGGCTGTTGGCAGCATGGTACCAGGTGACCAGAAGGCCGTCGTGTTGGCTGATCTGACCCAGGCTCAGCAGGTAGTCCAGCATGTCCGCGTCGGAGCGGCAGACCGCATCCTGCTCACAGCCTGCAATCAAGGCGAAGGGAACTGTCAACATCAGTTCTTGCCTCAGACCAAGACTCTCATCCGTACATCCTACTAACCCTCCTTGGGCCCCAGGGAGTATCTAGCACACCATCTAGCAGAGACAGTGGACCCCAGATTCATCAGAGCTGGGAGAGGGAGAAATACATGGGGTCCTGGGCACAATGATGCTCTGAACCAGCCTGCAGATGTTGGGAAGTTCACTGATAAGGGAACATTTAAGGGAGACCTAGAAGGATGGGTGTGTAACTTTGACCAAAATAGGGGACTAGGTTATTTCAGACAGAGAGAACAGTATAAGCAAAGGTTTGACCGTAGGATATATATGGTTGCCTAAAGGAATGGCCATTGGCCTGGTACAGAATGCAGAGAAATGGAATAGGGCAAGATTGGAAGAGGGCTGTGATCCAGTTGTAAATGGCTTTGGGCGCCAGCAAAGGAATTGGGTGTGTGCTGGAGACAGCAAACTAGGTTTATGTTTAGAAAGATCTCCTTACACAGTGGTTAAGAATCTGCCTGCCAATGCAGGGGACACGGGTTCGAGCCCTGATCCAGGAAGATCCAACATGCCATGGAGCAACAAAGCCCGCGTGCCACAACTGCTGAGCCACGTGCCGCAACTGCTGAGCCCACGTGCTGCAACTACTGAAGCCTGTGTGCCTAGAGCCTGTGCTCCGCAGCAAGAGAAGCCACTGCAATGAGAAGCCCATACACTGCAATGAAAAGCCCATACACTGCAATGAAGAGTAACCCCTGTTCGCCACAACTAGAGACAGCCCATGCGTAGCAATGAAGACCCAACACAGCCAAAAATAAATAACTAAATAAAAATTTAAAAAAGAAAAGGAAAGATCTCCTTGGTGGCAGACCGAGCATGGGCTGGTGTGAGCAGGCTGGCAGCGGAGACTGTGTGGGAGGGGGAGGGCTGCTGCAGGGGTCCAGCAGGAGACAGAGGCTTGAGAGGTCATGGTGGGCAGGGATGGAGGGTAGAGGATGGGAAGGAAGAGCCTCGAGGCACAGAATTGAAGATACAGGCATGAGGCAGGAGGAAGAGAGGAGGCTGCTCCCAGGTCCCCATGTGGATGGAGGACCCTTCACTAGGAGATGGCACAGAAGGGAGAGGGAAAGTTTAGCTCAGTCAGCTGAATATGAGATGCCTGCATGACCCTCCAAGAAGGAATGTTCATCTGGGGGCACAGAAGGAGGTCTGGACTGAAGACCAAGGTTCATTGGTCCTCAGGTAACTGAAGCCTGGTAAAGAAGGAAGGGAAAGTTAATGGGACTGTCTGTTGGGAATCAAGTCTTGGTGGGGTTGGTGATGGGAGGGGCAGGTAGAGCTGTGGATGGAGGAGAGTCTTGGTAGGGAGGGGAGAGGAGGCCATCAGGGCTGTCAATGGGGACAGAACCTTCTGGGGTCAAGGAGTGAGGGATGGGGGAAGCCGACCAGATGGCATGACTGGGAAGCTCCTACCTGGCAGGATGCCCTGCTGCAGCAAGAAGCACAGGATCATCCCGATGGTGAACACCAGAGCCACACTGGCACTGCTGACAAGGGCCCACTTCGAGCACCCCTTCTTGTAGGCCATGATGACCCTCTCTGGGAAATGCCCCACACTCCTCGCGGTGCAGTCTCCTGAGGCTCTCAGAGCTAGGATCGGATGGGAGGCAGGAGCCTTAGTAGCACCTAGTTGTCCCCTGGCGGGCCAGGAAAATGTCCTAGAAGACAGTTCCCAAAGTCCCTCCTACCTTCCCGCCCTCCTCCTCCTCCTCCTCTCTCTCTCCCAGGATCTTAACGGGTCAAGCAGAAAATCCTGCCACCTTCAAAATGACCTTTGAGCACATTAAGAGTCAGCAGAAGATGTTAGACTGAGCCCCACCTGCTGCCTGTCTGCCCCTGCCTGGGAGTTGGGGGACCAGGTATCTAGATCCAGCTTGACTTTGCTTTCCTGAAGACCTGGAGGTTTTCTGCCCCTGCATAAAAGGAGACACCTAGATGGTTCTTCCCTCTTTCTGCCCTGCCCCAGGGAGTCACAAAGGTCAGGAAAGGGTGGGAGACAAGGACAGATTAGATCTGCCTGAGGAATATGAATTTTCCTTCTATCCCAGTAGATTATCTACCTGAGATTGAGAGTGGTAGGCCTGGAGGGCAGGGGGGAAGGTGACAGAGTAGAAGGACAAGCGCTCACTCCCTCTTATGAGAGCACCGGAATCACAACTAACTGCTGAACAATCATCAACAGGAAGACCCTGGAACTCACCAAAAAAGATACCCCACATCCAAAGACAAAGGAGAAGCCACAATGAGATGGTAGGAGGGGCGCAATCACAATAAAATCAAATCCCATAACCGCTGTGTGTCTGACTCACAAACTGGAGAACACTGATACCACAGAAGTCCACCCACTGGAGTGAAGGTTCTGAGCCCCACCTCAGGCTTCCCAACCTGGGGGTCCAGCAACGGGAGGAGGAATTCCTAGAGAATCAGACTATGAAGGCTAGCAGGATTTGATTGCAAATCAACAGGACGGGGGGAAACAGAGACTCCACTCTTGGAGGGCACACACAAAGTAGTGTGCACACTGGGACCCAGGGGAAGGAGCAGTGACTCCATAGGAGACTGAACCAGACCTACCTGCTACTGTTGGAGGGTCTCCTGCTGAGGCAGGTGTGGCTGTGGCTCACAGTGGGGACAAGGACACTGGCAGCAGAAGTTCTGGGAAGTACTCCTTGGCGTGAGCCCTCCTGGAGTCCACCATTAGCCCCACCAAAGAGCCAGGTAGGCTCCAGTGTTGGGTTGCCTCAGGCCAAACAACCAACAGGGAGGGAACCTAGCCCCACCCATCAGCAGAAAAGTGGATTAAAGTTTTACTGAGCTCTGCCCACCAGAGCAACACCCAGCTCTACCCACCACCAGCCCCTCCCATTAGGAAATTTGCACAAGCCTCTTAGGTAGCCTCATCCACCAGAGGGCAGAAAGCAGAAGCAAGAACTACAATCCTGCAGCCTATGGAACAAAAACCACATTCACAGAAAGATAGACAAAATGAAAAGGCAGAGGACTTTGTACCAGATGAAAGAACAAGATAAAGCCCCAGAAAAACAACTAAATGAAGTGTAGATAGGCAACCTTCCAGAAAGAGAATTCAGAATAATGTTAGTGAAGATGATCCAGGACCTTGGAAAAAGAATGGAGGCATAGATTGAGAAGATGCAAGAAATGTTTAACAAAGACCTAGAAGAATTAAAGAATAAACACCTAGAAGAATTAAAGAACAAACAAACAGTGGTGAACAATACAATAACTGAAATGAAAAATACACTGGAAGGAATCAATAGCAGAATAACTGAGGCAGTAGAACGGATAAGTGACCTGGAAGACAGAATGGTGGAATTCACTGTCATGGAACAAAATAAAGAAAAAAGAATGAAAAAAAATGAAGACATCCTAAGAGGCCTCTGGGACAACATTAAATGCACCAACATTCGCATTATAGAGGTCCCAGAAGGAGAAGAGAGAGAGAAAGGACCTGAGAAAATATTTGAAGAGATTATAGTTGAAAACTTCCCTAACATGGGAAAGGAAATAGCCACCCAAGTCCAGGAAGTGCAGAGAGTCCCAGGCAGGATAAACCCAAGGAGAAACAAACTGAGACACATAGTAATCAAATTGACAAAAATTAAAGACAAAGAAAAATTATTAAAAGCAGCAAGGGAAAAATGACAAATAACATACAAGGGAACTCCCATAAGGTTAACCGCTGATTTCTCAGCAGAAACTCTACAAGCCAGAAGGGAGTGGCATGATATATTTAAAGTGATGAAGGGGAAGAAATTACAACCAAGATTACTCTACCTGGCAAGGATCTCTCATTCAGATAAGATGGAGAAATCAAAAGCTTTACAGAGAAGCAAAAGCTAAGGGAATTCAACACCACCAAACCTGCTCTACAACAAATGCTAAAGGAACTTCTCTAAGTGGGAAACACAAGAGAAGAAAAGGACCTGCAAAAACAAAGCCATAACAATTAAGAAAATGGTAATAGGAACATACATGTAGATAATTACCTTAAATGTGAATGGATTAAATGTTTCAACCAAAAGACCCAGGCTCGCTGAATGGATATAAAAACAAGATCCATCTATATGCTGTCTACAAGAGACCCACTTCAGACCTAGGGACACATACAGACTGAAAGTGATGGGACAGAAAAAGATATTCCATGCAAATGGAAATCAAAAGAAAGCTGGAGTAGCAATACTCATATCAGATAAAATAGACTTTAAAATAAAGAATGTTACAAGAGACAAGGAAGGATACTACGTAATGATCAAGGGATCAATCCAAGAAGAAGATATAACAATTACAAATATATATGCACCCAACATAGGAGCACCTCAATACATAAGGCAACTGCTAACAGCTATAAAAGAGGAAATCGACAGCAACACAGTAATAGTGGGGGAATTTTAACACCTCACTTACACCAATGGACAGATCATCCAAACAGAAAATTACTAAGGAAACACAAGCTTTAAATGACACAATAGACCAGATAGATTTAATAGATATCTATAGGACATGCCATCCAAAACCAGCAGATTACACTTTCTTCTCAAGTGCACATGGAACATTCTCTGGGATAGATCACATCTTGGGTCACAAAGTCAAGCCTCAGTAAATTTAAGAAAATTGAAATCATATCAAGCATCTTTTCTGACCACAATGGTATGAGATTAGAAATCAATTACAGGGAAAAAAACGTAAAATCACAAACACATGGAGGCTAAACAGTATGTTACTAAATAACCAGGAGATCACTGAAGAAAACAAAGAGGAAATCACAAAATACCTAGAGGCAAATTACAACGAAAACACAACAATCCAAAACCTATAGGATGCAGCAAAAGCAGCTCTAAGAGGGTAGTTTATAGCAATACAAGCCTACCTCAAGAAACAAGAAAAATCTCAAATAAACAATCTAACTTTACACCTAAAGGAACTAGAGAAAGAAGAACAAACAAAACCCAAAGTTAGTAGAAGGAAAGAAATCATAAAGATCAGAGCAGAAATAAATGAAATAGAAACAAAGAAAACAATAGCAAAGATCAATAAAACTAAAAGCTGATACTTCGAGAAGATAAACAAAATTGATAAACCATTATCCAGACTCATCAAGAAAAAGAGGGAGAGGACTCAAATCAATAAAATTAGAAATGTAAAAGGAGAAGTTATGACAGACACCACAGAACTACAAAGCGTCCTAAGAGACTACTACAAGCAACTCTATGCCAATAAAAGAGACAACCTGGAAGAAATGGACAAATTCTTAGAAAGGTATAACCTTCCAAGACTGAACCAGGAAGAAATAGAAAATATGGACAGACCACTCACAAGTAATGAAATTGAAACTGTGATTAAAAATCTTTCAACAAACAAAAGTCCAGGACCAGATGGCTTCACAGGTGAATTCTATCAAACATTTAGAGAAGAGCTAACACCTGTCCTTCTCAAACTCTTCCAAAAAATTGCAGAGGAAGGAACACTCTGAAACTCATTCTTTGAGGCCACCATTACCCTGATTCCAAAACCAGACAAAGATACTACAAAAAAAGAAAATTACAGAGCAGTATCACTGATGAACATAGATGCAAAAATCCTCAACAAAATACTAGCAAACAGAATCCAGCAACACATTAAATGGATCATACACCATGATCAAGGTGGATTTATCCATAGGATGCAAGGATTCTTCAATATACACAAATCAATCAATGTGATACACCATATTAACAACTTGAAGAATAAAAACCATATGATCATCTCAGTAGATGCAGAAAAAGCTTTTGACAAAATTCAACATACATTTATGATAAAAACTCTCCAGAAATTGGGCATAGAGGGAACCTACCTCAACATAATAAAGGCCATATATGACAAACCCACAGCAAACATCATTCTCAATGATGAAAAAAAGAAAGCATTTCCTCTAAGATCAGGAACAAGACAAGGATGTCCACTCTCACCACTATTATTCAACATAGTGTTGGAAGTCCTAGCCACGGCAATCAGAGAAGAAAAAGAAATAAAAGGAATACAAATTGGAAAAGAAGAAGTAAAACTGTCACTGTTTGTAGATGACATGATACTATACACAGAGAATCTTAAAGATGCCACCAGTAAACTACTACAGCTAATCAATGAATTTGGCAAAGTTGCAGGATACAAAATTAATGCACAGAGATCTCTTGCATTTCAATACACTAATGATGAAAAATCTGAAAGAGAAATTAAGGAAACACTCCCATTTACCATTGCAACAAAAAGACTAAAATACCTAGGAATAAACCTACCTAGGGAGACAAGAGACCTGTATGCAGAAAAGTATAAGACACTGATGAAAGAAATTAAAGATGATCCAAACAGATGGAGAGATATACCATGTTCTTGGATTGGAAGAGTCAACACTGTGAAAATGACTATACTACCCAAAGCAATCTACAGAATCAATGCACTCCCTATCAAATTACCAATGGCATTTTTTACAGAACTAGAACAAAAAGTCTTAAAATTTGTATGGAGACACAAAAGACCCCGAATAGCCAAAGCAGTCTTGAGGGAAAAAAACAGAGCTGGAGGAATCAGGCTCCCTGACTTCCGACTATACTACAAAGCTACAGTAATCAAGATAATATGGTACTGGCACAAAAACAGAAATACAGATCAATGGAACAGGATAGAAAGCCCAGAGATAAACCCATGCACCTATGGTCAACTAATCTATGACAAAGGAGGCAAGGATATACAATGGAGAAAAGACAGTCTTTTCAATAAATGGTGCTGGGAAAACTGGACACCTACATGTAAAAGAATGAAATTAGAACACTCCCTAACACCATACACAAAAATAAACTCAAAATGGATTTGAGACCTAAATGTAAGACCAGACACTATAAAACTGTTAAAGGAAAATATAGCAAGAACACTCTGACATAAATCACAGCAAGATCTTTTTTGATCCACCTCCTAGAGTAATGGAAATAGAAACAAAAATAAACAAATGGGACCTAATGAAACTTCAAAGCTTTTGCACAGCAAAGGAAGCTACAAAGAAGACGAAAAGACAGCCCTCAGAATGGGGGAAAATATTTGAAAACGAATCAACGGACAAAGGATTAATCTCCAAAATATATAAACAGCTCATGCAGCTCAATATGAAAAAAACAAACAACCCAAGCCAAAAATGGGCAGAAGACCTAAATAGACATTTCTGCAAAGAAGACATACACATGGCCAAGAAGCACATGAAAAGCTGCTCAACATCACTAATCATTAGAGAAATGCAAATCAAAACTACAATGAGGTATCACCTCACACCAGTTAGAATGGCCATCATCAGAAAATCTACAAACAACAAATGCTGGAGAGGGTGTGGAGAAAAAGGTACCCTCTTGCACTGGTGGTGGGAATGCAAATTGATACAGCCACTATGGAGAACAGTATGGAGGTTCCTTAAAAAGCTAAAAATAGAATTACCATATGACACAGCAACCCCACTTCTGGGCATATACCCAGAGAAAACCATAATTCAAAAAGACACATGCATCCCAATGTTCACTGCAGCACTGTTTACAATAGCCAGGTCATAGAAGCAACTTGAATGTGCATTGACAGACGAATGGATAAAGAAAATGTGGTACATATATACAATGGGGTATTACTCAGCCATAAAAAGGAACGAAATTGGGTCATTTGTAGAGATGTGGATGGAGCTAGAGTCTGCCATACAGAGTGAAGTAAGTCAGAAAGAGAAAAACAAGTATTGTATATTAACGCATGTATGTGGAACCTAGAAAAATGGTACAGATGAACTGGTTTGCAGGGCAGAAGTTGAGACACAGATGTAGAGAACAAACGTATGGACACCAAGGGGGGAAAGTGGTGGTAAGGGGGGTGGTGTGATGAATTGGGAGATTGGTATTGACATGTATACACTAATATGTATAAAATAGACAACTAATAAGAACCTGCTGTATAAAAAAATAAATTAAATAAAATTCAAAAATTCAAAAAAAAAGAAAAAAGAAAAAAGGCAGGGGAAGTTGGTAGGAATAAAATGAAAAGAAAGGGATAGGCCTGGCATGCTGGCCTGGGTTGCCACAGGCCACTCCTGAGTCCACAGGGAAGGGACTGAGTCACCACCTGGCACAGAGGGTGTCCTGTGGGCCCCAGTGTGGGAAGGCAGTTAGAGACTGTCCCTATTTCAGGGACCCTGGAGTTTAAATGAGTCCAAGAATCACCTGTAATGTACACAGGGACTTGGGCTTAGAGAGGTGCACAGAGAAATCCAGCAGGGTCCCTGGTGACTGACTCGAGTGTATGTGTGTAGGAGTGACTGGAAGGATGCCCAGATGGGCAGATGGAGGGAATCTGGGAAGCAAGCAGCAGCTCAGGAGGGAGTTTGGTTCAGGCCTCCTGGAGTCCTGGGGGCTCTGTGTCATCCCTGAAGAGCTGTCCAGGAAGGAACTAGATATAGAGAGGTCTGGGGCTCTGGACCAAACATGAAGGTGTGAGCACCATTTCCTGCCCAAGGCAAAGAGAGAACGGGGTGGAGGTAGACCCTTGGAGACCACTGACTTTAGGGATGATGGGGGAAGAGAAATCAGTCAAGCATAGTGGGACAGAACCAGTGAGAGGTTGGGGAGGGGTCCCAGGAGCCAATGGAAAGGTCACTTTGAGAAGAAAGGGGTGGTCATCTGTGCCTGGAGATGGAGGTCCATAAGGACAGCAAGGTGCTGCCAGATTCAACAATAAGAAGAGTAACGGTGATATTGGAGAGGGCAGTGTCCACGGACTCCATTTACAACGGGATCGTCACTCTTTTTGATTATAGTAACTAATGCCAATGCTGGACAAATCTCTTTTTTGAAAGAAAAATCCAGAACTTAGCTCTTACAATTGACCAGGGCTCTCCACATACAAACAGCCCTCGTTTTAGAATTGTGTGCTTATTTAGTCTTTGTGACACTCTTATGGGGGAAGCATCACCCCCACTTCTCAGATAAGGGAGCGGGAGTGGGTCAGCAGCAGAGCTAGGGGATATGAGCCTGGGTCTTTCCGTCCAGCAGGCTGTGTGTTGCCTGCCCCTGGGAAGGATGCTGGTGAGTTCTGAGGCATTGAGCTTTGCTGCCTCTCTCGGCTCTGAGGCCTCTGCAGGCTGCGTTGGAAGAAGAGGAACTTTATCCAGCTCTGGCTTTTGGCAGGAGGAAGAGCTCTGGGATGGACTCCAGGCTGCAAAGGACTTTACTGCCCATGACACTTCTCATAAGACAGATAAAGGATGCCCCACTCTGTGCCCGGCACTGTGCTAGCTCTGGGGACCCCCCTGGCCCCCCATGACATATAGTAAGAGAGGAGAACCCGGGGGTTGTCAGGGACTCCAGCATCTGAGAGGTGGAGCCGCTGTTCTACAGCTGGCGCTGCAGGAGCGTGCTCACAGTCTATAAAGATGTGCTATTAATAGCAGGGCCTCCAAGGTGGGGCATGATGGATCAGGAGACACAAGGGGATTGGGAGCACAGCAGAGGAGCCCCGACCTCCTGGGTGGGCCAGGTGGTTTTCAGGGGAGGCGTGGAGAACTTGGAGAGCCATGCGGGACTGGGGCTAGGGAAGGATGTTCTAGACAAGGGGGTAGCGTGTGCGGAGCGAGCAAGCCATGTGGGAGAGGGGCTTGCTTGGGAGGGCAGTAGTGCAGTGGGACTGGATCCCGCCAGGTGGGAGACAGGGGTGCTCGGGAGGGGAGGCTGGGGAGGCGAGCAGGGCTGGGTCACTGATAAAGAGCTTGGCACCTGGAGGGCACCTGTGGGACAAGCATGAGAGAGACACGCTCAGCTTTGATTTTGGAGAATGATTCTGGAAGTTGGTATTGAGATATGGCTGAAGAAGGCCTGACTGTCCCTAGCACCGGGGACATCCAGTTTTAGCACCCCCTATACTTCCCCATCCCTCCATTCCCTGCATGGAGCCACAAGACTTCCCATGCCATTCTCCTCAGAACAGCCACAGGCCCACAGAGGCCCAGCCTCTGTTATCTGATTACTTCAATCCCCCTGCCCTTACCTGAAAACTGGGTTCACCTCTTGTCGGTGTTAAGTCAAAAGACACAACCAAGCCAAACATCTGGAGAAGGAAGGATTTATTACTTGCAGCAAGGAGAACACTTGCTTTCCCAGAGGAGTGTTAAGCCAAGGGTACATGCATATTCATGAGGGGCTTGAGCAGAGGAGAATTCAGCATTGAACTGGGGCAAAGGTCAACAGAGTCCAAGCTTAAACTGTTTGAAGTCATGAAGGTCAGGAAAGGTCAACATCATCCCATCCTCCACCTGGGTGGGGGCCTTAGTTCCTGCAGAACTCAAAGATTGTTACTGTATCCCTTGAGGAGGAACTAGGACTCTGTTTTATCTGAACTAGTTTCTTTTTTTTTTTTTAACTTTTTATTTTACATTGGAGTATAGCCGATTAACAACGCTGTGATAGTTTCAGGTACGCAGCAAAGCGACCCAGCCTGTTTCCTGACTGCTTTTCCTTTGTTCCTGCATTCCCTTACTTCCCTTAAGATTGTTGATTACTGAGACCTGTTCAAGGGCAAGCATTGTGGCCAGGCTTAGATCACAAAATGACTTAGGCCAAAATGGCTTCTCTTATGTCAAGAAAGCCGTGCCTGGGCTTCCCTGGTGGCGCAGTGGCTGAGAGTCCGCCTGCCGATGCAGGGGACGCAGGTTCGTGCCCCGGTCCAGGAGGATCCCACATGCCGCGGAGCGGCTGGGCCCGTGAGCCATGGCCGCTGAGCCTGCGCGTCCGGAGCCTCTGCTCCGCAGTGGGAGAGGGCACAACCGTGAGAGGCCCGCGTACAGAAAAAAAAAGAAAAAGAAAAAGAAAGCCATGCCTGGTTCTGTTTCTCTGGGGCTGCCCTCACCTATCTGCTTATATCCTCCACCTATATGATAGGGAGAAAAAATAGATGTTATTAGGAAGCACCCACATTTCAGATATGGAGCAGCGGTCTTTAGAATCTTTACAGCTGGTGCTGCAGGAAGTTCTGCCCACTGCGCCCTAAGAGCTTCTGTGGGGCCGTGTCGCCCCACACAACCCCACCCTCCCCACCCAGAATCCCATCAGAGTGTCGGGAAATACAGCCTTGAGTACCTCAGTCAGGAAAAATGATTGATTGTTCCTGAATCCAGGGCCCCCCTAGCACTATCCAGGGCCCCTGAGCTCGGGGGAGAATCCCACCTGAGGCATTTAGAATCCAGATGTAGTGTTAAGGCCATGGGAGAAGAGATGCCACCCCTAACCACGGGTAAAGTGTCTGGGAGGCTTCCGGGGGAGGCGGCATTTGACCTGGACCTTGAAGTATGGGTATGATTGCTTAGGGAGAGTTTTCCCCTTATAAAAATGGTACAAAAAAGATATTGGAAAATTTGGAAATATGGAAAAAGAAATTATTATTCTTTAAAAGTAAACAAAGAGATTCACCAACCCGATATAACTGATTGTTTTTATTCTATTGAAGACCTGTCCAATCTTTTTCAATGCACATTTATTACTGGAACTTTTGCTTTTTTGGTGGGCGTGTTTTCTATTGCTGCTGTAACAAATTACCGCAAATTTAGTGGCTTAAACAACATATCTTTAATCTTACAGTTCTGGAGGTCAGAAGTCTGAGATACGTTTCTCTGGGCCAAAATCAACATGTTGGTATGGCTGGAGGCTGGAGGCTCTAGGGGAGAATCTGTTTCCCGGCCTTTTCCAGCTTCTAGAGTTGGCCTGCATCCCGTGGCTCCTGGCCTCATTCCTCCATCTCCATAGCCAGCGAGGTTGGGCATATTATCATCTCTCGGTCTCAATTTCTTTTGCCTCCCTCTTCCACTTGTAAGGAACCCTATGATTACATTGGACCTACCCAGATAATCCAGAATAATCTCCCCATTTTAAGGTCGGCTAGTTATTAACGTTAATTCCATCTGCAATCGTAATTCCTTTTGCATATAAAGTAACACGGTCACAGGTCCGGAGCTTAGGATGTGACCGTCTTTGGGAGGCCATTATTCTACCTACCATGGCAAGGTTTGGCTGTTACTGCCCTTTCAGTCTTTGGGGTTCCACTCCTTGTGGGGGGCAGCATGGCTAAGTGCACAGGCCCTGGGCTGCCTGCACTCCCTTCCAGCACTGACACCCACCAGCCGTGTGATCTAGGGCTTTCTGTGCCTCAGTTTCTCCATTTATTAGCTTGTAGGACTGTTGTGAAGCTTAAATGAGTAAATCCACGTAAATTACTCGGGACAGTACCCAGTACAAACCAAATGCTTGATAAAGATGATGTGCTGTTGCACGTGTATATACAATTTAAAAAATATGAGTTTGTATTCTGCTTTTTTTCTCATATATAATATGAGCCTTTCCCTATATGATTGTAATTTTCATTTTCATTTTGTCCCCCCTTTGGTCTATTGGCCAGACTTTTTTTTTTTTTTAATTACTAGTGTTGTCTAATATGCAATCCAGTGTTGTATTTTGGGCTCAGGAGCTGAACCTGAGTGTCAGTCAGCCTTCTCCATTTTTATTTTATTTTATTTTTAAATTTTATTTTATTTATTTAGGCTGGGCTATGCGGCATGCGGGGTCTTATTTCCCCGACCAGGGGTCGAACCAGCAACCCATGCACTGGAAGTGCAGAGTCTTAACTGATGGACTGCCAGGAAAGTCCCTGTAACTTTCATTTTTAATAGATGCATAAAATCTCATTCAGTGGCTGTTTCCATAGTTTATGGAGCTATTGCCTTCCATGTTGGATACCTGGATTGTTTACAATCTTTTACTAACAGGCAAATGCTCCAGTGAGGATCTCTGGCCACATTCCTGATTATGTTCTTAGGCCAGATCCTCAGAAGTGGAATTGCTTGGTCAGAGAGTAAGCACATTTTGAAGGCTTTTGGAATCTGCTGTTAAAATTTCATTCCAGGGACTTCCCTGGTGGTCCAGTGGTCAAGACTCCACTCTTCCACTGCATGGGGCGCAGGTTCGATCCCTGGTCAGGGAACTAAGATCCCACACACCGAATGGTGCGGCCAAAAAAAAAAAGAAAATTTCATTCCAAAAGATTTACGTCAATGTGGAGCTGCAGGGCTGGGTGGGGTTTCCACTGGAGGAGATGCAAAGAGAAAGTGCCATTCCAGATAATGGGCAGGACGACCCAAGGCTCAGAGTGAGAGAGCACAGGACGCCCTAGGGGAACCGGAAAAAAGACTGACTGGTCATGAGGTCTGAGTGAGCAGTGGTAGGGCATAAGGCTGCAGGGCGGAAAGAGTCATGTTTGATTCACCAGTGATGGGCAGGTCGTGGTGTAGGATGATTCAGGGAAATGTTAATGGAAGCGGGGAACCCAATGAAGAGGCTCTTGTTAGAAGCCAAGCAAGAGAAGAGGAGATCTGAATTAAATGGGGGTGGTAAGATGGAAAAGGGGGAGGGTATGGGCATTTTCTTCAAAGAACCTTTTGCACCTGGAAACTGACATCACATGGAGGAGGGGGGAGACGGAGGGAGGAGTCAGAGTCCCTGCTGAAAGCTTTCAGCCTGCCTCTAGGAGAATCAGGGACAACTGATAGAAGGACGCTGGGTGGAGGAACATGTTTTGTGGGAAGGAGATTCAGCTGAGACATGCTGAGTTACAGGTGTCCCGTAAGTGGTGGGGCATGCAGATTGTGACCAAGCTGGGGCAGGAAGTATAGGTAGGGGGCTGTGTTAATCTCAGATCCACTCCTGGCTCTTCCCTTGCCCTGCACTGCGTTAACCCCTGCCTCCCTTCTCACTGCCTTCCAGCTGCTTCAGCCAATGGGAGGCACTGGCAGGAGCATGGCGGGTGGAAGGGGAGAGGCAGTGTATTTTGTCATCTCTCTCCCTCTGCTTCAGAGAACGTGTCCAGCAATGAATTGCTCTGTCTCACTATGGCACCCACTTCGGCCAGGTGACCCAGGAACCTGGGGTCCTGTATCCCTTCCTACTGCCCATTTGACTTCTCAGCTTTCACTGTGGAGCCATGTCCCTGGAATAAATTCCCTCTGTTTTAAATACTCAGTATGGTTTCTTGCTTTCCTGGTTGGACCCTGACTGATCTAGGAGCCAACTGCGTGGATGCCATAATGAAAGCAAGGAGTGTGGAAGAGGTCCCAAGTGAGAGAGAGGAGACCCAAAGCCAGAATCCTGGGGGACACAGATGTAGGGAGTGGGGGGGGGGGACTCTGAAAAGGACACAGGAGAAAAAGAATCTGGGGCAGGGAGAGAACCAGCAGAGTGAAGTGCCCCAGGGGCCAAGGAAGGAGAAAGTCTTAAGTTTGGATCATCGTAAAGTACATGTTCCAGAGAAGGCAGAGAATGAAGTTGAAGGACAAACCTTTCAAGTCAGCCGTGGCCTCAGAGGCAGAACCTCAGTGGAGAGGAGGTGGCAGAGATTAAATGTTTAAGAACAGGGCAGGGAGTGAGGTGGAGGAGGCCAAAGTGAGAATAAGACATTTCTTCAGGAAATACTTACTGAAGTATTGAAATTCTGACCCAAGTATACTTGGTACCAGGTGTGGATCAGGCCTTGGGTACCAGGCATGCAAAGATGAATAAGACAACATCTCTGTTCTTAAAGCATTCTCAGATTAATGGGGGAAATAATCAAGTTACAAGAAATTTATAGCACACTGTCATAAGGTGTAATAATGCTGCAAGAGCAGAGGAGAAAGTCCTAAAACAGCTGTGGGATGACAGACTTCCTAGAGAAGATGCCACTGGGTTTTGACAGATGAGTAGGAGTTATGCAGATGAAATGGGGAGGAATGGGAGGGAAACAGCATTCTGCATGGAAGGAACAGCATGAGAAAAGGCACAGAGGCAAGAAACATCACTGTGAGTTCTGGGAAACCACTGTGTTGCTAAAGCAGAAATTGTGTAGGAGGAAATGGTAGGAGATGAGACTGGGGAATGATTCCAGTGGAATAATGAACTAGAAACGTCAATGGGGGCCAGAAAGCAGTGGGATATTCACTTTGATGTGCTAAAATAGAATAACAGACACCCTAGAATTCTACATGCAGTGACAATATTTTCAAGAATGAGGACAAAATTTTTTTTGTAAACAAAAACTAAAAGAGCTTATCACTAGTAAACTCTTATTAAGGAATTTATCAAGGCTATTCTTTTTTTTTTTTTTAAGGCTATTCTTTAGGCAGAAGGAAATGGATCCCAGATGGAAGGTCTGAGATTGAATTTAAAAAATGATTGCTACCGAACCAAACATCGGTCCACCTGCTCGCCCGTGTGAAGTAAAGCCAATCTACCGACACCGGGCTGTGATAAAGGAAAATGCAGCGTTTATTGCTGGGTGCCAAGCAAGGAGTTTACACAGCTAGTGCTTAAAAGATCCGAACTCCCTGATGGCTTTAAGGAAAGGTTTTTAAGGACAGTGTGAGGGAGGGAGGTTGTGGGGTGTGTGATCAGCTGGTGGACATTCTTCTGATTGGTTGGTGGTGAGGTAATAGGGAGTCAACATCATCAACCTTCTGGTTCCAAGAGGTCTGAGGTCTAAGTGCTGTGGGTGGTATACTGTTAACATCTTCCACCTGGTGGGGCTTTCGGTATCTGAAAAATAGCTCAAAGGACATGACTCAGGATATTATCTACGGCCCTTGAGGAGGAGCTAAATGTTCTTGACTTTGTTTAATGGTTACACTTATTATTTTGTCTTGCTTAACTCTGACTCTTTTCCTTTGCTTCTGCATTTTCTCACTCCTCTGATTAAATTTATTCTTTAGAACTTGGGGAAGGCCTAGGAGGCTAAAGTTTTTCTACAAACAAGAGACAGGTGGAGGAAAAGGAGGGGTGTTCTGTCTAGGAGGGCCCCATAGAGTCCTGCTCGGTTACATGATCAGACGAAATATTGGTGAGATATTGGTTAAATCTAAACAAACATTGATTGCATAAAACAATGATGTCTAATTGGTAGGATTTAAAAATCAGAACAGGACTAAAATAAAGGAAAACAATGGTATATAAGTTGGCTGATTAGGGTTAAACTCTTCTCAGGTCCTTATGTCTTTTGTTTTTTGATTTTTCTGGAGGAGGATAACAGTATTACTTAATTTTAGATTTTTCTATGTAAAGCATGCAATTAAAATGGCTAGAGTAACCCTAAGGAATAGATACAAAATATGTAAATTCCATACGGATAGAAAAGGGGAAAAAAGGAGTGAGAGAAGAAAGGCAAATTCAGTAATCCTAAAGAAAGGAAAAAGGAAGAAAAATAAGATAAAAATTAAAAAGGAGAGATTCTACTTCTGGTAATGGCAAGATAGCTCCTATCAGACCAACCCTCCTAGAGATAGCAATTATGAACTCTGGACAAAATTTGAAGAACAACTAACTTCCTGAAGGCTCTGGAAAGAGATCAAGATCAGGAAGAGACTAGAGGGGAGCCAACATTTAGAAGAAGGAACAGCCAACACATGCAAAAATATGTAAAATCTCACAAATTTAATATTGAACCAAAGAAGCCAGAAGCAAGAGTCTATGCTGGAGAATTCCATTTGTATAAAGTACAGAAACAGGCAAATCTAAACAGTACTGTTAGAAGTCAGGATAGCACTTAGCCTCCGCGGGGCGGGGATAGTGACTGGAGGGTTTCTGGGACCCTGGTGGGTTCCATTTCTAGATCTGGGTGCCGGTTACGTGGGTGTGCCCACTCAGTGAAGATTCATCAAAATTGACATGGCATGTGCAATTTTCTGTATGTATATGGTGCTTCAGTACACACTTAAAAAATTGAAAAGGGAGCAGAAACAAGGCAAGTAGGTAGGCAAAGGCAGACTGTGAAGGGGCCTCAATTCCAGACCAAGGAGTGTGGATGTGACCTTGTGGGAAGTGGGAGGGCTTAAGGGGAAATGAGGTGTCAGGGATGCTCCCTAGCTGCAGGATGGAGCTGGATTTTATTGAGAAGACTGGCCAGAATCTGGGTTTCCGATGATGATGAGGACCTCAGCCAGGACGGAGGGTATGGAGTTGGAGGGACAGGACAGATTTGGAAGCAGAAGGACTTGGTGATTAATTGGGTGCTTGAGGCCAGGGGAGGAGACGGAGGAGTCAGAAAGGGTTCTTGTCACTGCAGGCAAAGAGCGAGTGAGGGGCTGCGGGGAAAGAAGCAAGTTTGCTGGAGGATTTTTTCTGAGAGGCCATGTTGGGAGGCCACGGAAACAAACAGGTGGAGGAGCAGCTAAGCAGGGGCGGGGGGTGGGAGGTGCAGGGCCAGGAGTCGGGAAGCAGAGGGTGGGGGAGGGGGCCGCAAAGGCGAGATCCTAGGTAGACAGAAGGGAACCCACTCTCCAGAGCTGCCACACCTGGGGGTGGGGACTACGTGTGAGGAGGCAGGTTTCCGGGCCGTAGAACTCAGAACATCACATGACATACACAGACTCTCCTAGGGTCTAATGATCTGGGTAAGTGGGAACCACTACTGTTTTGAAGTTTGCAGTCACTAGTTGTCTTAGTTAGCTTAGTTATTGCTCATCATTAAGCAGCTTGTCTTTAGGAAGATAATAGCATTGCCTTCATTTCCTTATCACAGGATCCAGGTTTCACATTCTGGGTCTCCTGGCCTGCCCCAGCTCCACACTGTTATCTGTGCCTGCGGAAACAGGGTGGAGCCCGAGAGAGACAAAGGACACATGCAGCGTCCTAGCTCATGACCTTGGGCTAATCTTTTCCCTCTGTGGGTCTCGGTTTCCTCGTTACAGGTTGTCTGATTACAAGCGCTTTGCACACACAGCACTACCCATGAGATTCCATCTCAGGTCTGCTGTGCCCCAAACCTGCCCTGTTCCTTGGAACCAGTCTGTCACCGAAAATAAATGGAGGCATAAGGTCACAGTGTGAGGGGCTTTTATGGGGAGGCTTGAACGCCAGGCAAGGAAGTCAGACTTCGTTTGAGCTAGCTCATTTCATTTTTTAAAAAAATTCATTTATTTTATTTTATTTATTTTTGGCTGCGTTGGGTCTTCTTTGCTGTGCGCGGGCTTTTACTAGTTGCAGCGAGCGGGGGCTACTCATCGTTGCAGTGCGCGGGCTTCTCATTGCAGTGGCTTCTCTTGTTGCAGAGCACGGGCTCTAGGCGTGTGGGCTTCAGTAGTTGTGGCACGTGGGCTCAGTAGTTGTGGCATACGGGCTTTAGTTGCTCCACGGCATGTGAGATCTTCCCAGACCAGGGCTAGAACCCGTGCCCCCTGCATTGGCAGGCAGATTCTTAACCACTGTGCCACCAGGGAAGTCCCTGAGGTAGGTTATTTCCAGGCAGTGGTAGAGGGTCAGAAGATAGCTCCTTTTTTTTTTTTTTTTTGTGGTAAGCGGGCCTCTCACTGTTGTGGCCTCTCCCGTTGTGGGGCACAGGATCCAGACATGCAGGCTCAGCGGCCATGGCTCACCAGCCCAGCCACTCCACGGCATGTGGGATCTTCCCGGACCGGGGCACGAACCCGCACCCCCCGCATCAGCAGGCAGACTCTCAACCACTGCGCCACCAGGGAAGCCCGATAGCTCCTTCTCTGAAAGGACATCTTCCTGCTTCTTCTCACTGTGTAGGCATGAGAAGGGGCCTCATTGGCTGGAAACTCTGAGTCATGGTGACCTCACAAAGACCACGACACTGCCTGGAGTTGGGGGGAGCCTAGGTAAGCTTCAGTGTGGCCCTGGGAAAGTCCCAGGGGTGGAGGCAGCCTCCACAAGGCAGTTACCACCTTGACACCCCCTCCCTGGGTAAAAGTCTTCCCGCTCTGGCTGTAATTCCACAGTTAGAACTTCATATCTTTGACTAACGGCTGAATTTCGGTTACCATGTGGATGCCCCAGGTGGAGGTAACACATTGAACTTTTACATCAGCACTTAAGGCTCGTGGACAAAGAGTTTAGGCTATCAAGTTCTGAGAATGCGGTGGATGGGAGTCTGGGGGAGGAGAGGGAGAGTCAGAAGACTCAGGAGGGACTACCACAGCCTGGGGGGAAGAGGAGGCTGAGAAGCTAAAAGCCAGACTTGAGCCTTTTCTCACGGCCCCCACCCAGCCATCACCCAGGGGGAGGAAGGGACGGTGAGGATGGACGTTTATGTGGGGAACTGCTGGGGGCCAGACGCTACAATCATCCCTATGTGCATTATCGCATTTTATTCCCTACCTTACCTTGTGGATTGAGTATTAATATAGACATGCAGTGTGGTGAGGCTAACCTTCCCAGGTTCATACCGTTGGTGAGAGACAGAGCAGGTTTCAAATTCAAGTCCAGCTGACTCCAAAGCCCTGGATTTGTGCATTATAACTGGGCATCAGGAGAGACGCGTTGTTTTCACTGGACTTTTCCTCTAGGGTAGAGGCCTAAGAGTGGCAGAGGGAATGGGGGAAACGGGAAGACGCGGCTTCACTGAGTGATTCGTACCTTGGGAATCTCTGGGATCTTGTAGGGAAAACAGTGAGCTAAGAATACCTGGGTTTGAATCCTTCCTCTGCCACTTTCTGGAGACTTTGCAAAAATCTATTTATGTCCCTGATCAGTCTGAATTAACATGCCAGTAAATGAGGTTAATGATACCTGTCTTGAAGAGTTGTCAATCATCCATTTATCCCTTTATTCCGTTAAAGTGTTCTGAACCTTCTCTGTGTGCTAGGCACTATGCCATGTCCTGGGGAAACAGGGGTAATAGACACTCACCAAGCTCATTTTCTAAAGTGGAGACATACAAGTAAACAGAGCAATCCTCTGGTACAGGGTGATCACATGACATGGGCACCTTACCCACATTTGAGGGTCCCAGGAAGACTTCCAGGAGGAAAAACACCTAAGCTGGCATCTGGAAAGTGACTAGATGTTAACCAGGGGAAGTGATGGAGGTTTAGGTGAGTAGTCTTGGGGAAGTTTACAAGAAGAGGAAAGAGTATTTGCAAAGGCCCCATTTGAAGCACTAGGAGAAGTTGGAAGTGGCTCAAGCATAGGGCTGGGGAAGGGGATGGATGTAGCTGGAGAGATGCAGGGGCAAGGCCTGTGGGCTGAGGGTCCTGGCAAAAGAAACAGACATCAGACTGAAGATTAGAGGGTCTCCCCTTGTGGCCTGTCCACCAGCTATGTGATGATCACTTTGGGGAGGGTTGGAGGGGGAGAGCTTGATAAAAGGCCCCCTCAGAGCCTCCTCAGGGCTGCAAAGTGGAATTTCTAAGAGTGAGGCCTGGAAATCTGTCTTTTAGGACATATAATATAACCCACATGCCACAGTCTAAAAAGCCATAAGAAGTCACAGAGAGGTTCTAAGAGGGGATTGGCATGGTTGAATTTGCATGCATTTTTCCTTCATCTAAGAGTATCTTTTTTTTTTTCTTTTTTTGGTAGGGGGCACCACACTGTGCGGCATATGTGAGATCTTAGTTCCCTGACCAGGGATTGAACCCATGCCCCCTGCAGTGGAAGCATGGAGTCCTAAACACTGGACCACCAGGGAAGTCCCTTCTAAGAGTTTTTTTATTTCTCCTTCATCCCTGAAGAATAACTTTGCCAGTTATAGAATTTGTGGTTGACAGTTCTTTTTTTTTGGCACTTAAAAAATGTGTACCACTTCTTTCTGGCCTCCATGGCTTCAGATGAGAAAATTGCTGTGATTTGAATTGGTGTTCTCCATAGGTAATTCTCTCTGGTTGCTTTTAAGATTTTTTTTTCATTGCCTTTAGTTTTCAGAAGTTTACTCATGATGTATTTTGGTATGGATTTCTTTTTTTTCTTTTAATTTAATTAATTAATTAATTAATTTTATTTATGGCTGTGTTGGGTCTTTGTTGCTACACACGGTCTTTCTTTAGTTGTGGTGAGTGCGGGCTATGCTTCGTTGCGGTGCGTGGGCTTCTCATTGTCGTGGCTTCTTTTGTTGCAGAGCATGGGCTCTAGGTGTGTGGGCTTCAGTAGTTGTGGCACACGGGCTCAGTAGTTGTGGCTCGTGGCCTTAGTTGCTCCGTGGCATGTGGGATCTTCCTGGACCAGGGCTCGAACCCGTGTCCCCTGCATTGGCAGGTGGATTCTTAACCGCTGCACCACCAGTGAAGGCCTGTTTGCCCATTTTTAAATTGGGTTGTTTGTCTTTTTGTTGTTAATTTGTAAGAGTTCTTTATATGTTCTAGATATTTGACTCTTATCAGATACATGATTTACAAGTATTTTCTCACATCCTGTAAGTTGTGTTTTCACTTCCTAATAGTATCTTTTTTTTTTTTTTTTTTTTTTCGGTACGCGGGCCTCTCACTGTTGTGGCCTCTCCAGTTGCGGAGCACAGGCTCCGGACGCGCAGGCCCAGCGGCCATGGATCACAGGCCCAGCCGCTCCGCGGCACGTGGGATCCCCCCAGACCGGGGCACGAACCCATGTCCCCTGCATCGGCAGGCGAACTCTCAACCACTGCGCCACCAGGGAAGCCCCCTAATAGTATCTTTTGATGCACAAGTTATTAATTTTGCTGATGTTCTGTTTACCTATTTTTTCTTCTGTTTCTTATGCTATTGGTGTCATATCTAAGAAATCATTGCCAAATTCAAGGTCATGAAGATTTATGCCTATGTTTTTGCCTATGTATTTATGCCTCTTATATTTAGGTCTTTAATCCATTTTGAGTTAACTTTTTTTTTTTTTTTTTTTTTTTTGCGGTACGCGGGCCTCTCACTGTTGTGGCCTCTCTTGTTGCGGAGCACAGGCTCCGGATGCGCAGGCTCAGCAGCCACGGCTCACGGGCCCAGCCGCTCTGCGGCATGTGGGATCTTCCCGAACCGGGGCACGAACCCGTGTCCTCTGCATCGGCAGGCGGACTCTCTACCACTGCGCCACCAGGGAAGCCCCATTTTGAGTTAACTTTTGTATCTAGTGTGAAAAGGGTCCAATTTATTCTTTTAGATATTGATTTCCAGTTGTCCCACCACCATTTGTTGAAGAGACTATTCTTTCCCCACTGAAGGGAGTTGGCATCCTTGTCAAAAATCAATTGACCATAGATGCATGGATTTATTTCTGGACTCTCGGTTCTATTCCATTGGCCTATATGTCTATCCTTTTGCCAGTACCACACTATTGAATGTAATTTTAAAGGAAGATCTTTGTGGCTCAATTTGGAAAATGGTTTATTGGGAGCTGCCCTTACACACAGAGACCCTTGTTGAGAGGGCAATTCGAAGACAGAGCCCCAAAGCAATGGGAGCTGTACTTGGGTTTAGTGGTGGTGATGGAGATATGGGGAGATATTTGGGAGATTTTCTGGAGCCAGAATTAGCAGAACTTGGCCCAATTTGGATTCAGCAAGTGAAGAAGAGAGTAGTCAAGGATATTTTTTCTGGCTTGGGTAATGGTGCCAGTTTCTTGCAACGTAGGAGAATAAGAGGGTCTGATATGGAGGAAAGCTGGCATGTTTGTTTCGGATTCTCTAGGTCTGAGGGACCTCAGTGTCACGTGTGTGTGCACAGATACTCACATGAGCGCCTAACACATTCCCGGCCTATACGACTGATAAACATGTTCTCAAAGAGGAACTGGAAGACCCACTGATAGTTCCTCCTCCGGAGAGCTCCAGAAACCCCTGTTAAAGGCCTGGAAAGGTTCACAGAAGTGGAGGAGAGAGGATGGGAATCGGTCCATGGTTCTGTCGGTCTCTGACTGGACTAGGTGTTTTATGGTCTCCCTCTACTCTCCTTATTTGGGGCCCCAGAGCCTGGGGGCAAAGGCCAATAGGTAGCTGGGCAGTGACCTCCTTTAGCTCTCTTGGGTCCCACCCAAGCCCCTCAGCAACCATCACTCTTCCCAGTGTACAACTTCCCTTTGGTGGAGGGTAAGATGTGGGCTACCCCCCACTGTCAGGCAGCTCTGAAGCCTTGCCTGTCTGCTGCAGGGTGGAGGAGGAAGACTGAGGGAACAGGAGAAAGTGGGGGAGATCGCTCTTTTCTCATGGATGAAGGAGGGTCAGCCAGAGCTGGGACATGTGCCTTCCTGCCCAGTGACCAGTATCATGCATCTGCTGGGTCAGAGGGGTAGAAATTATTCTCTTTCACAGGCTAAACCGGTGAGGCCTTACAAAACCCTGCTGACTGCCTCATAGGCTGTACCTGACTCATATTTTTTTCCAGGTTGAAAATGCCTCCCTTTGTTAACTATAGCCTGTGTGTGTGTGTGTGTGTGTGTGTGTTTCACAAGAGGAGAATTCGGGTGGAGTGATCCAGGGTCTTTTGGAGCCTGAGGCTTTTTATAATTTGGAGGCTCCTCTTTAAGTAGAAGAAGACAAAATGTGAACACAAACTTAAGGACAGTCCCTTTGGAAAAGAACTATACGAGAAAGGAGCCTTGATATTTTCAATTTCATTAGCTTCAGGTTAAAATCACCTCTGGTGCTGATGGTAGGTGAACGCTTCCTTCCTCTGAGGCAGATTGCAAGGCTCTGCTTGAACTGCGTGCTTGGGGGTGACGGCAGGTCCTGCTGGGCTCTGAGCACCTTACTGTTCTCTGCCCACCGTGCCTCGCAGAGAGTAGCAGAACAAGTACTAACATTTAGAGAAGACCTTCAGTGGGCCACGTGGGCTGCATGCCAGACACTGAGACTTCAACTACTCTTGGGTGGCAGGTTTTATGCTCCCCATATTAGAGATGAGCAGGGTGAGAGCCAGAGCAGGAGTGTCTCTTTCCCAGATTTACTAACACTACTGAGAGGATGAGCTGAGATTTGAACCCAGGACTACATGACTCCAGATCTATGTGTTTCCAAAGCCAAGCCATAAACATGCACAGCAAAATTTATGGGATGAGTAAATGACTTAGTGAATGAGTTAGTGCATAAATGAATAATAAATGAATACGTGTTGAAATGAACTAGTGACAGAATGGATGAATGAATGAAGAGATAAAAAGATGAAATAACAAGCTCACTTATTGAAAATTTACTGTGTGCCAGGTGCTGTGCTAGATTCTTAGGGATCTTCTTGTCTAGTGAGGAAACCAGATATTGTGTGCCAAGAAAGGGGAAGTGGATAAGATGCCCTGGGAACTTATAAGTGAACCTCACCTGTCTGGGGGACCTGGAAGGCTCATAACATATAAGCTGAAATCTGAAGGGGTGAAACTGTGGGTGTTAGTCAGGGAATGCAGCTGGAGAAGGGGGTGCCCAACCTATGGAGGGCCAGAATTAACCTGGGAGCTTGGCTCTTTGGAGAAACTCAAAGGAGTTGAGGGATGTTGGAATGAAGGGGTGGGGTATAGAGGGAGTATGGAGGGGCAAGAAAGGAGAAAAGGGAGTTGGGGCCAGACACAGAAGGGCCTTTTAGGTCCTGCTAAGGATTGGGGATGCTGTCCTGAAGACAACGGGAAGCCACTGAGGGTAGGAAGTCAGGTGGCATAAAGAGGCGGTCTTGGCTGCCCTGAGGGCCAGTGGGGTGGGTCATCTTCCTCCCTTTGACCTCCACTTCCTTAAGTATATAATGCAGTAGTCATACCTAACTTCTGGGACTGTGTGTGTGTGCAGGGAGATTTTGTTAGCAGATGTGCATGCCTGGCCTTTAAACTTTGCTCAGTACATGTTGGAAAAGCCACTCTTGCCTGACTTGCTCTCCTTCTGCATCTCCTCCCAGGGACCAACTCCTGCTTAAGAACACCATGCACGCAGGTGAGCTGTCCCTACAATTCCCGTAGGAAGGGTGGCCCAGGTATGGGGGTAGGATAGAGTGGGAGGATTGGGGAGTTCACCCAGCAGTCAGATTGCTGGGCTGAGACAGGCTCTGTTTTGGTTGATTGCTCAGGTGCCTGCCACACCCAGAGCAAACTGCTAAGGGCCGTGGGCAGCTCTGTCAAGGCTGCTTTGGGAATCTAGAACCACAGTCATTCACAGAATAGTTCTAGAAACTTAGGGGTTGGCTGGAAGTAGGGTAAGTAAGGAGGCTCCCCCTTCCCTTTTTCTGCCTTAAGGGGGATCCTCATTGGTCTAGTATTTGTGGACTTCTTACTGTGGACCTGGCATTGTGTTAGGTGCTGGGGATGCCCCTGGCACTAAGATGTGCATAGTTCTCTCCAGTGGGGAGCTCATCTCTAGCAGGGGCTGGACCACTAAACAAGTCATTGGAATAAAGTGCCATGAATCATTTGCTCAGAAGAGTGGGATCGGCAAGGATAGTAGGAGGAGGTTCCAGGACAAGGCAATTGCATGTAAGGGCCGTGAGCTGCAAGGGAGCAGGGTGTGGTCAAAGAAGGGAACACAGGGGATGGGGCTGGAGCTGAGAGAGCCAGGGGAGAGCCGTGCAGGACAGGACTGGACAGGTGGGCTGGACGTGGTCATGAAGAACCTCGTAAGTCACCCCAGGGACTTCATGCTAAGGATGGTGGGGAGCCATGGAAGGGTTTCAACAGGTGAGGCTCAATTTGCCTTTCTCTCTCTCAGGAGCTCAACAGTAGGCTATTGGACAGAAGGGAGCAGTGGCATTGAGAGAACTCCAGACCAGGCATGGCCATGAATCCAGGGGCTAGTCTGGTCCTCCGTGAAGACACAAAGATGATACCCACTCTCAACTCCACTGAGGCCCCTGGTTTAGGCTCTGACACCATCTCTGGGCCCAACCTAGATACAGACCTTGTTCCTGTCTTGAATCCACCCCTGGGTCCTGGCTTGGTTCTTGTTCCAGACCTTAATCCAACTCTGAGTCCTGTCTCAGAGGAGGCCCCTGGCCTGGCATCTGATAACACCCCCAGACCTGATGACAGCAGGGCCGCAGCTCCAGCCTCCCTCCAGATCACCACTGCCCACTCTGGTGAAGCTTTGGGTTTGGATTCCAATCACATCTCGACAGCTGACTCACAGAGGGCCCTAAGTCCAGCCTCAAACCTCGTTCTGAGCCCTGGCTCTACGGAAGCCCAGGGTCTGAGTTTGGGGAACCACTCTGGGCCAGATTCTGAGGAGGCCTTCAGCTCCCTCCCAAGCAAGAGTTTTGTTTTGGGTCAGAGTAACTCCAATCCTTCCAGGCCTGAATCAAACCCATTTAAAAGGCCTTATTCAAAAGAAACCCTTGTTCTGGGCCAAAGCACCTCCAGGCCAGGCTCAAAAACTCTCCTTATTCCAGCCCCAAACTCTTCTCTGGATCCTGATTCCAATAAGCTGCTCAGTGTGGGCTCAGGAAACATCTCCAAGCTGGACCTGAATGCAGCTCCAAGTTCTCCTGGGTCCCTAATGCCAGACATGAACGAGACCATCACTTTGGTTTCACATAACATCTCTGGATCTGTTTCAAAAAGAACCTTTGGTGCAGCCTGGAACACGAGTTCCAAGGGAACCATCAACATGGCTTCAAATGACAATCCCAAGTCTGATTTGAACATGACCATCACTCGGGCCTCATGCTTGACCCGGTTTCCTGGTCCCAGCGGGGCTATCAGCCTGCACTCCAGCACCCGGGGACCCAACTCCACCCCTTCTCCACCCTCATGCATGACCCCGATCCTGGGCTCCAATGAGACTCTGAGCCTGGTCTCCAGCCTCATCTCCAGTGACACCTCCAACCTGACACTGAGCAGCCAGCAGGACTGTTCCGAGGACAAGGGCATCCACACAGCGCCCATAGAGGGGAATCCGGGGAGCTGGAGCAAGATGACTAGTGTCGAGGTGGGCCAGTTCCCACTGGGGTTCCCCACCAGTGACACCATGAACAAGGACTCCACAGCCTTCCAGAGCATCCCTCAGGGTGAGTAAGGCCAGAGCGCCAGCCCCAGAGAGGACACTGACCTGGAAGAACCCTATTCAGACTTGTAGGGCAGGGAGGGGAGAGGAGAGGGGAAAGGAAGGGAAGAGTATGCAACGGATAACATGTAATATATTAACTATATGTGAGAAGGGGACAGCATGCAATGAATGACATGCAATATATTAATTATACATGAGAGATCTAGTGCTTGCTGTGTGATTTGGGACAAGTTACTTAATCTCTCTGAGTTTCAATTTTCTTAACTGTAATATAATATCTCCATATAATCATACTTTCATTCTGTCCAAATTACAAGTCAACTAACTAACTATACCTTCCTTTCCTTATTGAGAAATTTCAGGTCTGTCTTCTCAAGTCACAGTTTGAACAGTGGAGCAGGCAGGCTTGAGTTTTTGAGGTCCCCACCTAAGTGAAGCCTTGGGGTCCAATCTGGAACCTGTGACTCACTTCTGATGTGCAAGAGCTCTGTAAAGGAATCCCCCACCAGTTTTTGATGTTGTGAAGATCTTCTCCCTATTATTTATATCTCCAAATATTTTTGTTTGTTCATGCACCAATACCGTATTGCAATTAAAAAAAATTTACCATGGGTTTCCCTGGTGGCGCAGTGGTTGAGAGTCTGCCTGCTGATGCAGGGGACACAGGTTTGTGCCCCGGTCTGGGAAGATCCCACGTGCCGCGGAGTGGCTGGGCCTGTGAGCCATGGCCGCTGAGTCTGTGTGTCTGGAGCCTGTGCTCCACAACGGGAGAGGCCACAGCAGTGAGAGGCCCGTGTACTGCAAAAAAAAAAAAAAAATTTACCATGGCTTTGCAAGTATGCATTCATATCTGATAGGGTGAAAACCCCTCTTTAAAGTTCTCAAAACTATTCTGAGGACAACAGCATCCACACCATGCCCTGGAGGCTATTTGAACACCCCCATTCTTCTATATACATTTTAAAATGCATTTGTCTAGGTCCTCAAAAAATCTTTCTGGCATTTTTATTGGAATGTTATTAATCTATCCATCTATTGGAGTTTTACTTTACTTTTTTATTTTTTAAGCAAAAATTTTTTAAATTAATTTTTGACGGCGCTGGGTTTCCGTTGCTGCACGTGGGCTTTCTCTAGTTGTGGCGAGTGGGGGCTACTCTTCATTGCGGTCTGTGGGCTTCTCATTGCGGTGGCTTCTCTTGTTGCGGAGCACGGGCTCTAGGTGCACAGGCGCAGTAGTTGTGGCTCGCGGGCTCTAGAGCACAGGCTCAGTAGTTGTGGCGCATGGGCTTAGTTGCTCTGCGGCATGTGGGATCTTCCCGGACCAGGGCTCGAACCCGTGTCCCCTGCATTGGCAGGTGGATTCTTAACCACTGCGCTACCAGGGAAGTCCCAAGTTTTACTTTATATGGGATATATCCTTTACTAGAATTTTAAAAATTCTCCATAAAAGACTAGTGCATTTTTGGATAGGTTAATTCTTAGGTACTTTACAGTTCTTATTGCTACCATGAATCATGCCTTATTTTCTAATACAATTCTTATTTTGTACTGATGATGCTGATGATGTAGAGGAACTTTGTTTACACAAGTTGGTCTTTTTGTTTAAACAGCTTTATTGAGATAAAACTTACATATCATAAAAGTCACTCAAAGTGTACAATTTAATGGTTTTAAAATATACATAGAATTATGCAACCATCACCACCACAATCAATTTTAGAACATTTTCCAAAGTGGCTGAACTATTTTACATTCCCACCAGCAGTATATGACACTTGTTATTGCTTGTCTGTCTTTTTTTTTTTTTAACAAAAAGCTAGGAATCCTTTTGAATTTCTTAAAATCATTTTTATCTTTTATTTTTATACAATTTTAAATGTTACACTCCATTTACAGTTATTACAAACTATTGGCTATATTCCCCATGTTGCACAATACATCCTTGTAGCCTATTTTACACCCAATAGTTTATACCTCCCACTTGTCTGTCTTTTTGATTATAACCATCTTAGTGGGTGTGAAGTATCTCATTGTGGTTTTGATTTGCATTTCCCTGAAGGGTAGTAATATTGAACGACTTTTCATATGCTCTCAGCCACTTCTATATCTTATTTGGATAAATGTCAATTCAAATCCTTTGCCCACTTAAAAAATTGGGCATGTCTTTTTATTATTGAGTTGTAAGTGATCTTTATATATTCTAAATATAAGTTATATCCCTTATCCCCAGATAAGATACATACCTTATCAGATATATAATTTGCCAATATTTTTTAAACTATGGGTTGTCTTTTTATTTTTTTCGTGGTGTCCTTTGAAACACAAAAGTTTTAAATTTCAATCATGTCCAGTTTATTTTTTCTTTCATTGTTTGTGCTTTTGGTGTCATATGTAAGAAATTATTACCTAATCCAAGATCATGAAAATTTATGCCTATGTTTTCTTCTAAGAGTTTTATAATTTTATTTCTGAAATTCAGGTCTTTGATCCATTTTGAGTTAACTTTTGTATATGGTGTGAAATTAGGGTCCAACTTCATTCCTTTGCATGTGGAGTCCAGTTACTATTGTGATACAATTCACATATTATACAATTTACCCATTTAAAGTGAACAATTCAGTGGCTTTTGGTATATTATTAATCTTTTAAAAATTGTAGTAAAATATATATAACATACATATGCCATTTTAAACATTTTTTAAAATAAATTTGTTTATTTTATTTTTGACTGTGCTGGGTGTTTGTTGCCGAGCGTGGGCTTTTCTCTAGTCGTGGCGAGCGGGAGCTACTCTTCGTTGCGGTGTGTGGGCGTCTCATTGCGGTGGCTTCTCTTGTTGTGGAGCACGGGCTCTAGGAGCGTGGGCTTCAATAGTTGTGGCATGTGGGCTCTAGAGCACAGGCTCAGTAGTTGTGGCGCATGGGCTTTTTTGCTCCGTGGCATGTGAGATCTTCCCGGACCAGGGCTTGAACCTGTGTCCCCTGCATTGGCAGGCAGATTCTTAACCACCGTGCCACCAGGGAAGCCCTTAAACATTCAGTGGCATTAGTCGCACTCACAATATTGTGTAACCATTACCACTATCTATTTCCAAAACTTTTTCATCATCCCAAATAGAAGGTCTCACCATAGGCAATAACTCCCCATTCCTCTCTCCCCAGTCCCTCGTAAGCTCTAATCTACTTTCTGTCTCTATGAATTTGCCTACTCTAGGTAACTCATGAAATGGAATCATACATTTGTCCTTTTGTACCTGGTTTATTTCACTTAGCATAATGTTCATCCATGTTGTAACATGCATCAGTACTTCATTCCTTTTTATGGTTGGATAATATTCCAATGTATGTACCACATTTTATTTGTCCATGGACAAATATTTGGGTTGTTTCCACTTTTTGGCTCTTATGAATAATGCCGCTATACACATCAGCACACAAGTATCTGTTTGAACACTTGCTTTCAATTCCTTTAGGTATATACCTAGGAGTGGAATTGCTGGATCATATGGTAATTCTATGTTTAGCTTTTTGAGGAACAGCCAAATTATTTCCCATATCAGCTGTACAATTTTGCATTCCCTCCAGAAATGTACAAGGATTCTAAAGTACAAGGGTTCCAATTTCTGCACTACTAATCTCTCCTTGCCAACACTTGTTATTTTCCATTTTTTAGAGAACATTTTTATAATAGCCATCTTAAAGAGTGTGAAGTAGTATTTTATTGTGATTTTAATTTGCATTTCCCTAATGACTGATGATGTTGAGCATTTTAACATGCTTATTTGCCATTTGTATATCTTTTTATGGAGAAATAATTATTCAATCCTTTACCCATTTTCAAATTTGGTTGTTTTTTGTTGTTGAGTTTTAGGAGCTCTTTACACATTCTGGATATTAATTCCTTATCAGATGTACAATTTGTAAATATTGGCACCCATTCTGTGAGTTGTCTTTTCATTCTTTTGACATTGTCCTTTGATGCATAAAAGTGTTTAATTTTGATGAGAACCAATTTGTCTACTTGTTTATTATCTGTTATTTTGGTGTTATGTTCAAGGAATTGTTGCCATATCCAATGTCATGAAGATTTCCCCCTATGTTCTCTTCTAAGAGTTTCATAGTTTTAGCTTTTAAATTTAGTCTTTAAGTTAATTTTTGTATGTAGTATGAGGTAGGGGTCCAACTTCATTCTTTTGCATGTGGATATCCAGTTTTTCTAGCATCATGTGTTGAAAAGAGCATCCTTTTTCCACTGAATGGTCTTGAGACCTTTGTCAAAAATCAATTGACCATATATATGAGGCTTTATGTCTATTTTATTCCATTGGTCTTTATGTCTGTCCTATGCCAGTACCACACTGTTTTGATTTCTATAGATTTGTAGTAAGTTTGGAATCAGAAAATATGAGTCTACCAACTTTGTTCTTTTTCAAGATTGTTTTGGCTATTTAGGGTCAATTTTTCTTTTTTAATAGGAGCATTTTGTCCATTTGGATTTTTAAAAACAATGTATTTTCAAACTGTATTTGTCTTTTAAAAACTTTTTCAAGGTATATAACATATATCAGTAAAATACGTAAAGTGCACTACTAACCTTAAGTGTACAGCTTGATGAATATTTACATACCTATACACACTGGTAACTACCACCCAGATCAAGACACAGATCTTTTCCAGCATCCCAGAACCTTCCCTTGTGATCCTTTCCAATCAATACCCCTTCTTCTGGGGCAGGGTTTCTCAGTCTTGGCACTATTGACATTTTGTGTTAGATAGATCTTTGTTGTGTGAGTGTGGGTGCGTGGGGAGCTGTTCTATGCATTGTAAGATGCACCCCTGGTCTCTGCCCAGTAGATGCTATTAGTAACATCCCCCCTCACAAGTTGCCCTCAGCTAACAACAGCCATAGAGGGAACAATTCTGATTTGTATCACCATAGACTAGTTTTGCCTGTTTCTGAACTTCTTATCAATAGGATACTACAGTATATACTGTTTTGACTCTGGCTTCTTTAGCCCACCATGAGGTCATTTAGATTCATCCACATTGTTGCGTGTATCATAGTCGATTCTTTTGATTGTTTTGCAGTATTCCATCTTATGAACATACCACAATTTGTTTATCCATTCTTTGCTGATGGAGATTAGGATTTTTTCTACATTTTGGATATTATAAATAAAGTTACTTTGAACATTTTCGTGCATGTCTTTTGGTACACAGATACATTTATTTATCTAGAAGAGGAATTTCTGGGTCATAGCATAAGCATATGTTTAGCTTTAGTAGATATTGCCAATTTTTCAGAAGTGGTTGAATTAATTTACCGTCTCACCTGTGAGAGTTCCAACTACTCCGTATCCTCACAAACGTTTGGTATTGTTAGTTTTCAAAATTTTAGCCATTCTGTTTGGTGTCTAATGATATTTTGGTGTGATTTTAATTTGCATTTTTTGATGACTACTGATGTTAAGCATCTTTTAATATGATTATTGTCAATTTGTATATCCTTTTTAAGAATATATTTATTTATTTTTGGCTGTGTTGGGTCTTAGTTGCTGCGTACAGGCTGTTTGTTGCAGCGTGCAGGCTTCTCTCTAGCTGTAGCACGTGGGCTCCTGAGTGCGCAGGCTCTCTAGTTGTGGCATACGGGCTCTCTAGTTGTGGTGCACAGGCTCTCTAGCTATGGCCTGCAGCCTCAGTAGTTATGGTGTTCAGGCTTAGTTGCCCTGCAGCATGTGGGATCTTTGTTCCCTGACCAGGGATCGAACCTGCGTCTGTTGCATTGGAAGGCAGATTCTTAACCCCTGGACCACCAGGGAAGTCTCTGTATATCCTTTTTTATGAAGTGCCTGTTCAAGTCTTTTGCTCATTTAAAAAATTTGGGTTGTCTTTTTCTTATAGATTTGTGGAAGTTCTTTATATTGATCTAATCCAGATATGTGTACCCAAAGGTTGTGAAAATAGTCTCATATTTTCCGCAAGAAGTCTTATTGTTTTTTTGTTCACATGAAATTTATAATGCATCATGTATTAATTTTGGAAAACAGTGTGAGAGAGGGACTTAAGGCTCATTTTCCCCCCATGTGGATATCTAATTGCTCCAGACCATTTATTGAAAAGACCTACTTTCTCCACTGAACTGCAGTGTCACCTTTGAGGTAAGTCAAGTGACTGTATATGCGTAGGTTTATTTCTGGACTCTTTCTGTCCCTTTGTTTGTCTATCCTTAACCATTGCCGTAGTTACTGTGTTTTAGAGTAAGTCTTGATATTTATTACTGTAAGTCCTCCGACTTTGTCCTTTCTCAAGATTGTCTATTCTAGGTGATTTACTTTTCCATACAGATTCTAAAAACAGCTTGTCTATTTCCATAAAATATAATAAAAATCTGTTAGATTTTCATTGGAATTTCATTGAATTTGTAAATCAATTTATGTAGCATTGTCTTCTTTATAAACTGTGTTTTCCAACCCATAGTCCATTTATATTTAATGTAATTATGGAGAGTTAAAAAATTTTTTTTTAATTTTAAACTGAAGTGTAGTTGATTTACAATTATGGGTAGCTTGATAGCTATCATCTTATGTTTGTATTCTTTGTTCTGCTTGCTCTATATTTCTTTTTTACTCCTTTTTTGGTTTTGGGGGTGTTTCTTCCTCCCTCTTTTCTCTGTTACTTGTGGGGAAGTTACTGTTTTAAGTCTTTTAGTGATTCTCTAGAAGTTACAATGTGCGTATTTAATTTATGACAAAGTCCAACTAATCAATGCATTTATCTTCCTCCCAGACAGTTTAAGACTTAGAAACATGTTAACCCCACTTAATCTCCCCCTCACCACCAATTTATATGCTCTCTTGGTAATGTATATTAATTCTGTCTTTTTCTTAACCCTGTAAACATTATTATTATTTTATGTAGTTAATGTTCTTATATTTACCAAAATATTAACCTCTTTTTCTTACTTGCTTGTTGCATCTCAGACCTTCCATCTGGGATTAATTCCCTTTTGCCTAAAATGCATCCTTTAGAATTTGCTTTAGTGAATTCTGCTGATGGCCGACTCTTTCCATTTTTGTCTGAAAATGCCTCTATTTATCCCTCATTCTTTAAAAAAAATTAAAACAATAAAAACTTGCAGAAAAGTTGAACTTACAGTATAAAAATTTTTTCTGAATAATTTGATAATAAGTTGCCAAATGATATCCTACCCATCTTGAATTTTAATATGTGTTTCTTACAATAAAAGATAAAAGTTAACCATCAGAATCAGGAAATTAATACTGATACACTGCTACCATCTAATCATCACGCCCCATTCAAATGTCACCAATTGTCCCAGTAATGTTCTTTATTAAAAAACGATACAGGTCAGAATCATTCATTGCTCTTTTTTGTCTCATCTGTTTTGTTTCCCCCAGCCCTCAGACTTTTCTTGGCTGTCATGTGCCTGATACACTGGAAGATTACAGGCCCGCTATTTTATAAGACGTGCCTCATTTTGGGTTTATCTGATGTGTCTTCATGATCAGATTCATGTCATACATCTTTGGCAGGAATAGCACAGACGTGATGCTTGGTTTTCCTCACTGCATCCTATCTGGTGGTGTATGATTCTGATTTGCTCCATTACTGGCGATGTTCACTTTGATCACTTGAGTACAACGGTTGCTGCCAAGGTTTTCCACTGTAAAGTCATTATTTACCCCTTTTTAGTAAATATTATGTATAAATATTATGTAAAAATGTTAAGGAGGTACTTTGAAACTATGTAAATATACCATTCCTCATCAAACTTTCAATTTAGTTATTTACTTATTTATATTAGTATGGACTTACGTTTTCCTAGTTTACTCGATGGACCATAATCTGTTGCTACCATCATTTATTGTGATACTCAAACTTTCCCGAGTTTAACCAAGGAATCCGTTTTGAGCAAGCTTTGTATCTCTTTGACGTGTTTCCATACTTCCTTGGGCTCTCTTCCTTGTTTTCTGATACGAGATGTCTCAGGCTCATCCTGCACTTTCTCTGCCCAAGTCCTAGAATCAGCCATTTCTCCAAGGAGACTTGTTCCTTTAGTACTTAGAAGCCAAGATTTGGTGCTAGCTCTATTCACTACTATTGAGGTGTCTCTGCTTCTCACTATTGACTCCATCCTCTGGTAGCCTCTGGTGGCCAAGTTACCCCTGAAGTTCCAGGGTCTCTCTCCTTGGGCTTCCCCTCAGCCCCCCTTAAGTCAAGGGCTCTATTGACCCTGCTCAGCCAATAGAGCCCATAGCTGGACCAATCACTGTGTCTGGGGGCACAGGACTCTCTTACTGGCCAAGCGTGGGTTCCAGGTCCACCTTTATTCATTTGTTTGTTTATTGACAATATTATATTGGTTTCAGGTGTAAAGCCCACCCTTATTTGAAGAGGGATGATGGGTGTGATTTGCAGCTTCACCTAGCTGTATGGAATGAGTAGCCTACATAGAAGACAGAGGCTTTTTCACCAGAAGAAAGATGAGGAACTTTGGGGCTGACAAAATAACATGTATCTACTATAACAAATAAGAGTTTAACTAGAAATTGTGATAACAACTGAAAGAAGAGAATAGGATGATGCACAAGAGGGTCACAGTGGGCCTTTCATTAGCCTGAAGGTCAGGGGAGGCCTCTTTGAGGAGTGGCAGGCAAGCAAAGACCTGAAGGATGGGGCTCTACCTGGGCAAGGGGGTGTGGCAGTGGAGCGGCCCAGGTAGAAGAAACTACCTGTGCAAAGGCCCTGAGGGGGAAGCTTGCTGGGCCTGGAAGGAGGCCAGTGTGGTGGGCGCATGGTGAGCGAGGGGAGAGCAGGGGGAGGTGAGGCTGGGGAGGTGGGCAGGGGAGACTGACCTGGCAGGGCCTTGAAGGCACTAACGAGGATGCTTGCTTTATGCTGGGTGAAATGGGGCCCCTGAAGGCTTTTAGGGATGGGAGCTCAGTCTGGCTGCTGGCGGAGTAAGGATTGGAGGGGCCCAGTGGGGGAGGTGGGAAGGGACTCTGCTACACCATATCTTTACCCTCCCTCTCCTCTCCTCAATGGAACTATGACCCGCAGGAGCCTTCGATGAAGTAGCCTCATGTCTGGTGAAGGTGCCAGGGCAGAGAGAGGATGGCAACAAAGTGGCTCTGGTATGCTTCCTGCTAACACCCACCTGACTTTTCTGGGATGCCCTCTCCCCCCGCGCCCACCCCACCCCCAGCATTCCTTGTTTCTCTGCCTGGCTCTTCTCTCCTCCTTGGTACTCATCATCTGGAACACAACAGGCTTTATAAGTTTATCTTGTTTCTTGTTATTCTCTCGCACTGGGATGCATCCTCCATAAATCAGGGATTTTTGTTTGTCTTATTCCCAGCTGCGTTCCTAGCACCTAGAGCAGTGCCTGGCATATCCTAGGTGCTCGATAACAGTTTTTTAAACCATGGAATGAATTGTGAGAGGGTTTCTAAAAGCGGAAGAAAAGGGAATTCCCTGGTGGTCCAGTGGTTAGGACTAGGGTTCGATCCCTGGTCGGAGGAGTAAGATCCTGCAAGCTGTGTGGCATGGCCAAATTAAAAAAAAGGGGGTGGGGTGGGGAGAAAAGCTAGATATGACCTTTTTCAGGACACAAGCCCAACCCAGGTCTTAGCCATGCAACAGGCCTCGGGAGGCCAGAGAAAGCCAGCATCTACAGATCTTGGTGAGGGCCAGTGGGGGCAGACTGGACAGGCTGGTGGTTGTGAGTGTGACACACGGAGTGTGGGTGAGCCTGGTTGGTGGACAGAGTCTGGAGGCAGGGGGCCCACCCAGGCCAGGCCGTGCAACCTGTTCTCTTGATGGGAGGGGTGGGAAAGAGCTTGTGGCATCTTTGACCCACCACACTGTCCATTAGATTTTCTTGTTTTGCTTCCTTTACTATATATTTTATCTGTTTCATGTTTCTTTCTTCTTCTGCCTTACGATAATGAGAACTAATAGGTTAATTAGATGTTGGTTAATGTTTTCCCTCTCTCAGGTTGCAGAATACCTTAATCCGTCTAGTGTGTGCCCTTAAGAAGGGTAGATATTAGAAGGCTCTTATCACTTACGATGGCATTTCAGCTTGAGGTGCTGGGACCCTTTCTGTCCCATTGGCTCCTGCCTCTTCTCCCTTGCTTGGAGAGGAGAGAATGCTTTGCAGTCCCTGTTATCTGGTCCTCCCCCAAATGCTAGCCTACAGGGATTATCCCCAACCTCCCCGCTGCCACCACGATCTTCTCAAGTCTTCAGCCCCCTCAAGTTCCCCTGTGGTTTCTCACTTGTGTTGAGCTGACACTGGGGGCTGGCAGCTGGGGAGTAGCAGGCCGGCTTGCCTGCAGGTGGCAGGTGGCTAAGGGGGGGGTGTAGGGACAGCCCCTGAGGGCTGGGTTCAGTGTGGCTCTCACCCTGCGGCTTTGCCCTCTGCTGCCCCCGAGGTCGAGAATGCCCTCAGCCTCCAGAAGAGCCAGGATGTGCTGGACGTGGAAGAAGAGAAGAAGATGACGGTGTGTGAGCAACTTGAGGTCTGTGACATCCGGGTGGGGAGGGGGCGGACGTCCTGAGTCCACCCACTGATGAGGCTGGAGTGGGGTGCGATGGGCAGAGCACAGTCGAGGCACAGACACTTGGGCTTGAGTCTCGGCTCCACCTCTAATTGCCCCCCACCTACCCTGGAGGAGCTCAGCCAAGTCACTTCCCCTCTCGGAGCCTCGCTCTTAATACCTCACAAATGACTGTGATAAAACCTGTGTCCTTGGTTTGTTGGGAGGACAGAACCCAAAGGTTAGTTCACTGTAAAGCCTTAGGCACCTGGGAGCAGTCGTTATTATTTTATACATTATTTCCCCCAAAATTCCTTCTGATGGGGAACCTCTGAAGGAACGTTCCTCTTCTCTTTGCTAAATACAGTCACTTCTCAGTTAACCACCAGAATGTTTGTGCTGGGATAACCACTGAAGTTTCCAGAATTATATTTAGCTATAACGAGAGAAAAAATCCTTGCCTTTGATACTTCCATTTAATTAATGTTAATTGAGCACCTACACGTCGTTGGTGCTAGATCAAAAGTGAGGAATTAGAAGGACATTTTAAAGGAATTCAACCGGACCACTTTCGAGGGCCATGCGTGGTGTTTTCTGCATTGGGTCGGTCCACGGTTTAGGTATACTTCCCCACCGTGGGGCTGTTGAAACAGTTCTTCCGGAGCCCTACATGGGGGGCGTGCAGCAGGGTAGGGCTTGTCACGTTTTTGGTGGCCTTGACCTGAGGGCTCTGGACAGGGCTTGAGCAGTCAGCTGGCTCCCCCCACTAGAGGCCAGGCAGGCTGTGGAGGCTGCCCACGCCGAGGGGCTGCCACGGCCTGCTCCGTGAGGAGGAATGGCCTCAGCCCTGGTGGTCTGTGGTGGCCTGTGCCCTCATTGACACCTCCGTGGTCCCCTGTCCAGAAGCAGATCCAGGAGGAGCCGCTGGATTCTCTCTTGAGCTCTGTCCGCCAGCAAGTCATGGAGACCCTGACCCAGCTGAGGTGACCACGGCCCCTTCCCCGAACCCCCTCCCCATTTCCTCTACCCACAGGCTCCACCTGTATCTTCTGGGGCCACTCTGCTGTGTGGGGCCCCAGCCCAATCCCGAGCCTTTTCTCTTCTCTTTGCCCAGCGCCTGCTGGGGCTGTCTGCCCTGCACCCCATTTCCCTCCTCCTACCCTCCTAATCTCGCGCTTTTGTGGATCTGAATCTCAGCCCTCACGCCAGCCCTGAATCCTTCGCTTCCTGCCTCCAGCCCCAGGCCCACCCCCCCGCACCCCGCCTCGCTCCATGCCCTTGCTTTCTGTCTCTTCCTCAGTCATTCCCAGCTTGTCCTGGGCGTGCAGGAACGGTCGGAGCTGGTGAACACGTGCATGAAGAGTGTGTTCTCCCTGCCCTCCGTGCAGGCCATGCAGGAGAGAGACGAAGACAGGGCTGAGGCCATACAGGTGAGGCAGGGCCCTCCCCAGTGGGGTCTCGGGGCTGCCTGGTGTCCTCAGAACGAGGCACGTTCCTGGACTCCCAGCAGGGAAAGGAAGGTGTTCTGGGAGGTAGATTTAAAAAATTTTTTTATTTATTTATTTTGGGTTGCATTGGGTCTTCGTTGCTGCGCGCGGGCTTTCTCTAGAGGCAGCGAGCAGGGGCTACTCTTCGTAGCAGTGCGTGGGCTTCTCATTGCAGTGGCTTCTCTTGTTGCAGAGCACGGGCTGTAGGTGTGCGGGCTTCCGTAGTTGTGGCACGTGGGCTCAGTAGTTGTGGCTCACAGGCTCTAGAGCTCAGGCTCGGTAGTTGTGGTGCACCGACTGAGCTGATCCGCGGCATGTGGGATCTTCCCGGACCAGTGCTCGAACCCGTGTCCCCTGCATTGGCAGGCGGATTCTTAACCACTGTGCCACCAGGGAAGTCCCCTGGGAGGTAGATTTGATGTTCACACTGTTCCTCAAGTAGCTTGGGCAGTTCACCTCCCCTCTCCTGGCCTGAGTAGGCACTCGATAAACATTTGGTGAATGTATGAATCTGCAGAATAAAGAATCCCTCATCTGAAGCACTGTCCACTTTGGGCTCTGCCCCATGAGGAGGATGTGGGAGACGTTGGCATGGCCTCAGGAGATGGCCAGAAGTGAGAGGAAAAGGCCTGAGGACAGGGCGAGTTGGGGCTGAGGCCTGGAAGTGGAACCTCAAGGGGCTCCCGTGAGCATCTTCAAACCCCTGCAAGATAGTCCCAGGAGGAGTGATCAGAGGCGACCCTTCATGTAGGATGGGGTCAGTGGGGGAGGTTAGGGAGAGGGATTTCAGCTCTGGGTGAGGCACTTGTACGCATCCTTTCATTCAGCAAATATTAACTGATGCCTAATCCAGAAGTACAAGGGAAGGATACAGTAGGGCTGAGGGCAGATTATCAAAGTATCACACAAATAAATGCAAAATTACAACAGTGGTACGTGTTGCAAGCGAGAAGTACTTGATGCTATGAAAACTATGAAGAGCCTGGAATTGGCGGAGCCTGAGTGTGTTGGGGGTCAGGGCTCGTGGTGCTGGAGGTGAGAGGTTACAGAAGAGCTAACTAGTTGAAGGGGATGGCAGAAGGAAGGGTGTGCCAGGCAGAGGGAGCAGCCCGAGGACGGAGAGAACATGGTGACCAAGGACAATAAGGAGGCAGTGTGGCTGGAGCCCAGAGGGTGAGGTGAGAGAGCCCTGGGGGCCGGACCAGCCCCAGGGTGAAGGTTCTGAGTCCCGGAGGTGGTGCACTTGAGAGAAGACCCAAAGGAGAGGGGGGACCCCCTGCTGGGTGTGAAGCGAGCAGTGCTTCACAGTGATGGGCCCCAGACGGGAGGGAAGGAGGAGGTGGTCGGTGAACGAGGCTTGCTTGGTGGTGGTGGTGTAAGCCTGGTGTGCACAGACTCAGGAAGCCTGGACAGAGACAACCTGGAAGGTAGATGTGGAGAGCAGTGGGAAGAGGGGAGGCAGGGGAGGGCGGGTCTCAGAGCACTGCTCAGCCTTGTGTGTGTGTAATGCTGGCACACTCCTGAGATAATTTCAGGACTGTGGTGTGGCTGAGGAAGGAAGAAACAACCGGGCAGAAGAGAGATGGCTCCTGGAAGGGGCAACTTAGAAAATCTATTTGGATCTAGGAGTAGTAATTGAAAAAAGAATCAGAACACTTCCCCAGAGACAGTAATATAAGTCACGCTGGTCGTCCGTTGACCTAGCTCTCACGGTTCCAGAGCTTTTTCCTACCCATCTTCTCATGCCCCTCACAAACCGAAACTTCCTTGTTCTGTGACCTTGGACAGGTGTCTCCTTATTGGTAGAATGAGAAAAACACTTTGAGGACAAAATGATATGGTTGTGCAAATCACGAGGCACGCACCTGGCCCGTGGTAGATTTTCAGTAAATGCGGGGCGTCTGATTCCTCCCCTTGTAAGCCAAGAAGGGCAGAGATAATAATTACCAATTTGTCGATAAGGAAACTGTAACCCATGGAGGGAAAGTAATCTGTCCAATATCACACACCAAGGTTAGTCTCAGAGGCGGGACAAGAAAGCAGCTCTCCTGGGTCCGAGTACCCCTTCTTCCCCTGACCCACACCAGGGGTCGCCTAGGGCTGGGGTCTGCTCCAGAGGTTCCCTAGTGGCTTGGTCCTCCTCCTGTCCACAGACACTTTACCGTCAGACCTTCGATGCCCTGCAGACACTTCTCAATGCCCTCTTTGTTGAGGACCCCACTCCTGCTGGGCTGAAGAGCATCTTGGAGGTACAGAGGCCGGGAGGAGAGCAAAGGCGGAGGACAATGGAGAATTGACTCGGGAGATCTGGGGGTGGGGGCTGGACCCAGAAAGAGTGATTTTACTTCAGGACGTCATCTTGTGCCAGGTCTCTGCTTCCCTGCCCCTCTCACAGGCTACGTCCCAAACTCCTGCCCCTTCACTCTCTCCCTATCCCCCATACTCCTGCTACAGCTGTCCCCATATCCTTGCTTTCCAAATTCTTGTTCCTGTCTCTCTCCTACCCTCGAGACTCTCCACCTTTCATCTCTCTCCTCACTGACCTTTGTCCTTCCTCTGGTCTCCCAGTCCTGTCCTCAGCTTCTGGACCCCATGTCTCCCCATGCTCTAAGAAAAGGAGGAGGGCTACAGCGGGTTGTCTTTATGCTGTCTCCCTAGAAGCTTCCTGATGATTGGTGAAGGCTGGCCTGCCCGTCCAGGCAGTAGACGCTGGCATCTAGCTTGTAGCTCTGAGTCTTGCCCTTTTCCCCACAGCCTCTGGGGCCCTGGATGAACTCTGGGAAGGCCCATGAGAGAGCACGGGCTGTGAAAAGCAATGTCTCTGTGTTGAACCACACGCTTCTGACCCTGCCTTTCTTTGTGAGTGGCCCTGGGAGGGGGGAGGGGCACTCCTAGGGAGAATCTTCCCAGCTCTGAGGGAGCCTGTGCATCCATCCAGAGATTCCCAGGTGGTTCCCACTATCCTCAGAGGCCTCAGCTCTCAGGGCCAGATCATCTAGCTCAGTTCACCATTTATGGTATAGCCTTATTAAACCTATAAGTCTCAATCCCTAAGATTATGACACAAACAGATGTCCTCGGGGTTCCCGGCACTGGGGCTTCTGCTGGGGAGGCTCATCATTCGCGTCGGGGATCCTGATGAGGAGATTGGCCGGGAAGCTCTGGACGGCATCACCATCCTCTACACCATCTTGGAGCTTCAAAAACGTAAGCCCTTTGGAGTGCCTCTAATACAAGGCTTTTGAGCAGGTACTCAGCCTAGGAATTGAATGGAGCCATGGCAACAAGGCACTGGGGGGATATGGAAGAGACCCACACAGAGTCCAATGGGGTCTGGAAATCAGTGTGAAGACTTAGTCCCCACAGAACTAGGAGACAGAGGTGACAAACAAAGCCGTTTTGACTTAAGCAATGCTTCTATGTATGCTTCTCCTCATTCTTCCAAGTTTAATTTGTGACTCGTTTTCACATTCCCATGCCACCATGTACACCCACGCATAATAGCCCCAGTGTCCTGGGTTTTGCTCTGTCTTCCCCCACTAGACTATAAGTTCATTTGAGTCTGTGTCTTGTTCACCACTGTATTCCCAAGATCTAGCCCTGGGCCTGGCACATGGTGGGTGCTCAGTGAATATTTTTTTTTTTTTTTTTTATGCGTTACGCGGGCCTCTCACTGTCGTGGCCTCTCCCGTTGCGGAGGACAGGCTCCGGACGCGCAGGCTCAGCGGCCATGGCTCACGGGCCCAGCCGCTCCGCGGCACGTGGGATCCTCCCAGACCGGGGCACGAACCCGTGTCCCCTGCATCGGCAGGCGGACTCTCAACCACTGCGCCACCAGGGAAGCCCGCTCAGTGAATATTTATTGGATGAATGAACAAAGAGCAGATCCTATCTTGGAATCTGGAGTGGCTAAAACCTGTAGGTGGGAGTACATCTCCGGATTCAGCTGCAGGGAGCTCGCGATATGGTATGGGCTGCCACAGAAACCCAGCTGGGACTGCACCTAGAGGTGTGCAGTATCAACTGTTACTTGCCTCCTTCCTTTCTCCAGAGTCCCAACTCTGCTCCAAACCAAAGAACCTTGGCACATTGTTCAAACTTCCCTGGCTCTGGAGGCAGAGTGACCTGGGTACAAGACCTAGCTCTGGCCCTTCCTAGCTGTGTGATCTTAGGCAAGTATTTTTCTTGTCAAGGCCTAGATTTCCTCATTTGTAAAAAAGGACACAATAGGATATAACTCACAAGCTTTTTGGAAGATTAAATGAGATCATATATGTAAAAAGACCAGCTCATTCCACATATTATAGGTACTTGCCAAATAGAGTTTCCTTTCTCCCCATCCCTACAAGGATCATCTTATTAGTTTCAACCTTTGGGGATATGGCTGGTGTCCCTGCTCTTGTTCTTTAGCATTTGGGGCAAAGATTTAGCCCCTAGGAGATTTCCCCTGCTGCCCAGGAACCACTCAGACCTCCTGAGTGATAGATGAAGGTGATATAAGCCATGTTAATGATCAATCTTAGGGACAGGAATAGTATACACCAAATTAGTATTGCCAGATTTAGCAAATAAAAATATAGGACACCCAGTTAAATCTGAATTTCAGATAAAAGGTAAATACCTTTTGGTATATTTGAGACATACTTTCACTAAAAATTGTTTATCTGAAATTCACATTTACTGGGTATCTTGTATTTTGTCTGGTGACCCTAAGACAAACCCACCCTGTTAGATTCTCAAGGAGTGGAATGGTTTATCCAGGGCCCCTGACTGTAGGAAGCGGCAAAGCTAGGATTTGAATCTGGGTCTGCCTGATTCCAGGTCTCAATCTCCTTCCTTTTACAAACAACCTGCATACTTAGTCCATATGTTATTCCGCCTCAATGGCTCTTTCTTATGCCTGTGTCTCGCACACCCTGGGGCATCCAGGTAGGACCCACTCCAGGCCACAGTTAGGCTCAGGAAATGTTCCTGAAACGTGTTTCCTTCAGCAGAAAATAAGGAGCCCACACATGTAGGTACTATTCTAGGCACTCGGGACACGGAAGAAAAAAGATGAATTCAATAATCCTCCAGTTGAGCTTATCTTGTTGTCAGGAGACAATGAACAAAAAAACGAGTAACACCTATAGTAAGTCAAGCGATGATTAGTATCACAGAAAAAAGAAGAAAACAGAAAAGGGGGATTGGGAACACCGGGGGTAAGGGAATTGCAACTTAATAGAGGTGTTGCCACACACACACCAGGAAGGCAAAACTGGAACAGAAAAATTCACTGGTGAGATGTGAAGCCACGGAACTCTCACACGCTGCTGGTGGGGGCATAATTGGTCCCCACTGTGGAAAACTGTTTGGCAATATCCCCTGAAGCTGAACCCGTACCCACCTTAGGACACAATTCCAATCCCAGCTATGTGCCTACAAATGTGTACCTATAGTCACCAAAAGGCATGGACTAGACGTGTTAGAACATTCAGATCAGCACTAGGCATAATAGCTGGAAACAACCCAAATATCCATCAGAAGTAGGACAGATCAATAAATTGTAGTATATTCATACCGTGGAAAATTATACAGCACTGGGAGTGAGTGAACCCATGCAACTTGCAGCGGTGTGGATGAATCTCACCCACATAAGGTTGAGTGAAAGCCAGACATGAAGGATAACATACAGTATGAGTCCATTTATATAAAGTCCAACAGCAAGGAGATTGAATCTGCGGGTTTAGGAGTCAGAATAGTGGTTACCCTGAGTAGGGGAGGAGGATAGTGGACTGAAATGGGGGCACCGGAGGGTCTTCTGGGGTGCTGACCGTGTTCTGTTTCTTGACCTGGGTGTCCACTACAAGGACATGCTCACCGTGAAAAATGACCCCGCTGGTCACCTATGATTTAGGCACATGCTACATCTACGTTTAACAAAAAGTTAAAAGACAAAATAGGTGGTCAGGCCTCACTGAAAAGGTTCTTTGCTTGCAGGAGCCAGAGATAAGGAAGAGACCGATAAGAAGGAGCTGTATGAGAACAACAAGCATTTCCTGGGCCCCTACAACCCTGTCAGCCCGTGCCAGAACATTCTGCATGTTATCACGGTGACCACCTACTCCCCAACAGCCCTGGGCCTTCCTGGGGCGACGGGGACAAGGGAGGAGGGGCAGTACCAGCCTGCCCCAGTGCTTCCTCCTCCCTTTCCATCCTTCCAGGCTCAATTCCCTTTATGTTCCTTTACATGCTTTCCTTGACCACACAGGCCCATCCTGTGGGCTCCCAACCCCTCTGGTCTGCGCCACAGTGCGTGGGCCGTGTCACCAGCTCTGGGGGCAGGGGCCATGTCACCCCTTCTTTTGGAGCTCCTCCTCAAAGTGTTTGACACTCACGGATTCACTGAGTATATGGCCCCCTGCTGTCCTCTGCATATGTCTGGTGGTGTTAGGGCGTCCATGTACGGCTCACTCTGGGTCTGCCCATGTGTGTCAGGATCTCCATGCCTTTGTTTCAGGAATTTGGAGACTTCCTGGGGCCCCAACAGGTAAAGGACCTGCTGCTAGCGGCCCTGGAAGGGCTGAAAGGTGGCTCAGAGGCTTGGGGCAAGGACTCGGGGGAAATGATGCAGCTGGCCTCGGAGGTCACACTCAGCTCGGTGCTGGAGCGGTACCGACACAGGGCACTGGAGGTGGTAAGGCCCTCTGGGGGCAGGGGCTGGGCTGGGAAACCCCACAGGGCCCACTCATCCCTCAGGCAGGGCAGGGCTGGTGGTGGCTGAGTTCCAGATGCTCCCAACTGGCAGGTGAGAAAGAACTCGCTTATCGGCCCCAAAGACAGCTCAACTATCAAGTGTGGGGTGGGGGAGGGCAGCAAAGACAAGCTGTCTCCCAGGGAAGGGGCGGCTGCTCTGTCTGCCCGTCTCCCCTTTTCTTCCCTCTGCGCCCTCCTCTCCCCTCTCTCTCCCCACACCCTGTCACCCCCTTCCTTCCTCCTCCTGTCTCCCTGCTCCCCCATCACCCCCTTGGCTTCTCCACTTGGCCCTCTGCCTGCTCCTGGCCACCCTGGCTGTACCCCAGATTCCAGAAATCATGCAGGGTATCTATGTGCACCTGAGCCACATTCAGAAGCCACGGGCCCGAGAGGTGGCCCTGCTGCCCGTCCCTCTCCTGGCCAGCTCCTTCATGACCGAGGTCGTCGTGGCCCTGCTCATGTGTCCCCTTCCACTGGACAGGTACCAAGTGAGGGGGGCTTCCAGCCACTAGACTTCAGAGGGTTGATATAGCCCTGTTCCTGGGCTAGGAATCCCTTCTTCTACCAGAGGAGCCCCTCGCCCTCCCAGGTGGTCCCTCTTCTGTGATCTATGATGCTTGTGACAACCGTTAAGTCCTTCCTGAGCACTGCCAGGTGTCTGTGCTGTACACTTGTATGTTTTCTCACAAGTGTAACAACCCAATTCTATAGATAAGGAAACTGAGGCTCATGGGAAGCTTTCTAGCCCTAGGCACCTACTGAACAGGCAACAGAATGAGGACCTAAACTCGTATCTGACCAACTCCAAGCCCAGAGCGCTTCAATGATGCCATGAAAGTAGGACTGAGTGTTGGTCCTGATTCTGCCTCCAGTTGCTCTGTGGTCTTGAGTAGCCTGCTTGCCCTCTCTGGGCTTGAGTTTTCCCCCAAATGCAAAAGGAAGAAATAATCCCCCCATTCTCACCCCAAATGGGTGGTCGTGACAAGTAATGCAGCCGGTCGTGCTGAGTGCCTGCCCTGTGCTCCATGCTGTCAGCCTTCAGGGACCTCTGGTCTGATGGGCAGAGGGGCCAGTGGCCAGACGGTGACGAGCTCGTGAGCAGGGGAGACAAATCTGGCTGCTCCAGTCCCCCAGCTCAGGAAACGCTCCCACACCTTTGAATGAAAACAAGGCAGAAGCGTGTGATCCACATCTTAAGGGAGTTGGTTGAGAGTGAATGGAAAAGAATGATGCAGAACTGTGCAAGTGAGGTGCGCTTCTAACCAGGAGAGCTGGTGTCATTCATAGAAACCAAGATCAGTGCAGGGGTGACACACGCCCATCTCCCACCTGGAAGAATTTAACCCTTTCTGGCTTCACTGGAAACCAGGGAGTTTTCTTCTTGGAGCCACTAAACATTCAGACTCGAGACTGCCAGGGCCATACCTGACCTCAGTTACTCAGGACATAGGACAGGGCAGAGTCCTTACAGCAGCCTGTGTAGCAGGCCAGACAGAGCTGAGACAAAATTTAAGGAGGCCTCGCTCTCAATTGCCACTCCTGTGCTTGCCTGATTGGAGGACCTCCTTAAATGTTGTGCCCTGGATGCCTCACTTTCCTCAATCTAGTATTGGCCCTGGTCCTCCCAGGTGAAAGGTGTAGGTGCTGCACTGGCTTAAGTGGCTCAGGCTTCAAAAGAACTAGTGTCTCTTACAATAACTGTCTAGACTTTGCTTCCAGGATCCCCACAGGGACAAGCCCAGTCACAAGAGTCACTGCACCCTGAGAAGCCCAATGCCACAGCGTCCCCAATGGTCCTTCTAGTTAATTTATATTTCCTCCAGCCCAGACGCAATTTACCAATTGGGTCATTTTTACCGTAAGCAATGTTGCCTAGCAACATAGTTGACATACTATCTTTATCAGGTTTCCAGGGGAACGGAGCTGGAAAGTTAATGGAAGGTTCAAATCTTAAGCAGAAGGGGGAAAGGGTTTTGTTAACCCTTTAGTGCACTGGCCCTGTCAGCATTTTCACCTCCCCATGATAGGAGTGCCTACAGGCTGGTGCCTGCTGGCCCAGATGCTATCCCCTGCTTGGTATACTGCCTTCTAAGGGACAGGAGTGGGCCCTCCTTGACATTATGTGACAAATGCAAGATCTAGGCCCCAAAGGGCTCCTTGGCATAGAAGAACAGACACAGGCTTTGGAGTTATCAGGCCTGGTCACTTCTGGTCTCCGTAGCTCATTAGCCGTGTAGTCTTGGACCGGTGATTTCACCTCTCTGAGCCTTAACTCCATATCTGTAAAATTAGAATAATAGCCCACCTTGAGGGTCAGTGTAAGAATCCAGTGACCTTGAGTACCTTGACTATCTTGCTCACGTCTGCTGGCAGACAGCAGATGCTCAAGATTTGCTGAAGTAATAAATTGTATGCAAAGTACCTGGTAAAGTAAGTACCTGAGTCATAGGGTTTTCGATAATTGTTAGCCCCCCGCCTCTTAGGGAGCGTTTTCTTGTCCATTCCAGAAATTTTCTGGTACATCCATGGATGCCATTTCAAAGGCACCTTCCCTTCACCCTCCCCAAACAATTGGGTGGCAGGGTGTGCCCCACTGCCCTGGTCCCCACTAACCATCCCCACCCTTGACCCCCCAGCAATGGAGCAGAGATGTGGAGGCAGCTGATACTCCGCAAGCCCAGCTGTGACGTCCGAGATCTCCTGGATCTGCTCCTGACCAGCCTGAAGGAAAAGCCTGTTACCAAGAAGGGCCGGGCCTCCATTGTGCCCCTAGCAGTGAGGACACCCCACCCCGCTCCATCACTGCCCCATCCCCTCCTCCCCTCCCCCTGAGTTCTGCACACCCATCTTCTAGTTCCCTGCTCTTCTAGGAACTAACTGTGTGGCCTTCCAGGAACTAACAGCAAGTCTGTCTCTGGGCTCTTGTTTGTGATCCACTGGACGACAATAGTACTGTTACTTACAGTGACGGCAGCAGCCTGGAATAGTGGACACAGAATGACCTGGGACTCGCAGACCTTAGTCTGAGGCCTGGCTTTGCTCAGGTTTTGTAACCTGAGCAAGTCACTTCACCTCCCTGAGGCTCACTCTCTGCCTCTGTAAATGGAAATAATAGTATCCACCTCGTATGGCAGTTGGGAAAATTAAACGAGGTAACTCGTTCACTCATTTAGCAACATAAAATGTTTAAGTGCTTCTGCTGCCAGTCTCAGAGGTCGGCCCTGGGAACACGGAGGGAAAGGGCTCTGACTGCAGGAACAGGGCTGAGTGGAGAGACAGATTTCTCTCTGCTTCTGTCACCAACCCCCTGGTCCTAGCCAGCTGGATAATACCCCCACTCATCTCCTTGCTTCCACTCCAGCCCCTCCAATCTGTACTACAGCTAAAAAAATCTTTGAGAAATGCACATCTGCTCTTCTCAACCCTCTCAATGGCTTCCCATTGCCCTTGAGAGTAACACAGCGCTCCTACCTGTGTGCTACAAGGCCCTGCACCCCTCACCGGCCTCGTGCCCTCACCCCTCACCGTGATCCTCTTGCTTGCATGGGTCCAACCTCGTTGTTCTTTGTCAGATCTTCGTCTTCTTCTTTTTTAAATATTTATTTATTTGGTTGCGCCGGGTCTTAGTTGCAGCAGGCGGGCATCTTAGTGTGGCATACATGTGGGATCTAGTTCCCTGACCAGGGATGTAAGCTGGACCCCCTGCATTGGGAGCGTGGAGTCTTATTCACTGTGCCACCAGGGAAGTTCCCTGTCAGATCTTCTTAAACACTGCTATCTTCTGTCACAGGGCCTTTGCACATGCTGTTTCCTCTGCCTAGACTGCTATCCACCAAGTTAACTTCTGCTCAACCCTTAGCTCTTATCACCTCCTCAGGGAAGCCCTCCCTGATTTCTCTGACCAGATCAAATTGGTGCATATTATACTTTGCTTCACATACTTTATCTTGGGAGAGTTTACCCCAGCTGTGATTTAACAATACTGTGTGTGTGTGTGTGGGGGGGTGTCATTTGGGTAATCAGTGAGATGCATGAACTCAGTGCCTGAGCCTGATATCCTCCAAGTCCAACACATACCTGGCACACAATAGACTCAAAAATTTTTTGTTGGATTGATCAATTTATTTAACAGGTTTTGAGCACCTACTATGTGCCAGGCATACTCATAAGTTCTGGGGATTCAGCAGAGAGCAAGACAAGCTGGTGGAGGGAAGCAAATAAAGAGGAGCGAGTGGTGTTATCCCTTTACGGAGGAAGACACTGATGCTCAGAGACATTCCACGTCTCATGTAAGGTCACACAGCTAGTGAGTGGTGGTGCCAGGACTCAGATCTCCTGCCCCGGAATCCCGTGCCTTACCACTGGATCTCTCTGCCTCTCTCCCCCAGCACTGAGTTCCATGACTAGGGCACCAGCACCCATTCCTTCCATGGTTTGGGCATTCATGCACTCCTCCTCTGAACACTGTGTGTTGGTGTATTCTCATGTCATTCAGAGGAGGCAGTGAGGGCAGCCTAGTTTAACGGCCCTCAACCAAGAGGCAACTGGTGTCCCCCTCACCGTCTGTGTGCCTGTGTTATGAACCAGAAAGAGGCGGGGCTCGCTACAGCGCATAATCTGAAAACCTGGCTTCAAGTCCCAGCTCTGCCCCCGGGAGGCTGGGTGACCTTGGGCAAGTCTCTTCACCCCTCTGAGCTTGTCTCCTCCCCTGCACAGTGGGATGAAGACTCTACCTCACAAATGTGGGAAGAGATCCTCCCACCATGATTCTTCCAGGGGTGTGTCAAAGGCAAAGGGTCACTGTGATTTTCCTGGGGCAGGGCTCACCCAGAGAGCTAGGAGTCGGGGTGTGGTAGTTGGGGGGGAATCTGGGCTTGCCCAAGTTGGGCCAGAGAAGAGCAAAGATCCAGAGCCAGCCTCCTAGAGAAGCAGTCCAGGCCCTGCCAGGAGTGCTGGGACATCTAACAGACCCCGCCCCCTGCCCCACCAGGCAGCCAGCGGCCTCTGTGAGCTCCTGTCCGTCAACAGCTGCATGGGCCACGTGAGGCGCATCTACCCCCAGCTGCTCCTGGCCCTGCTCATTCAAGTCCATTACCACATCGGCCTCAACCTGCCTGGCCACGTGGTTTCCTGCAAGGACGCCAAGAAAGACGGACAGCCCTCTGGTTTCATGCCTGTATGGTATGTTCCTACTGTCCCCGGCAGTAGGGGGAGGGCCACCAGCAAGGGCCTTTCCGAAAGTCTTTAGGGCAATTGATCAGTAGAAATTAGCTTTGGGACTAGAAGAGAAAACAGACGTGCACTTTTTTTTCTTTTTTAATTTATTATTTATTTTTGGCTGCGATGGGTCTTTGTTGCTGTGTGTGGGCTTTCTCTAGTTGTGGTGACCGGGGGCTACTCTTTGTTGTGGTGCACGGGCTGTAGGTGCATGGGCTTCAGTAGTCCTGGCTTGCGGGCTCTAGAGCGCGGGCTCAGTAGTTGTGGCCTCTGGGCTTAGTTGCTCCGTGGCATGTGGGATCTTCCTGGATCAGGGCTTGATCCCATGTCCCCTGCATTGGCAGGCGGATTCTTAACCACTGCACCACCAGGGAAGTCCTCAGGTGCACATTTTTATGAGAGAGCCAAGCATGTGTTAAACAACTGTTTGTGAGCACCTGCAGGGCATGTCCTCTGCTTAGTGCTGAATGGCAGGGAAGAATCAGCTTCCCCCAAGGAGCTCGCCATTTCGGTTTTCCTCCTCCCTCCCTAGAGATATTATTTGTATTAGATTTGTACCCAAGGCCGAACCATTTTGATTTTTATTTATTAATTGGAACAGGTAATATAGGCACACGGGTAAAAATCTCAAAAGGCATTAAAAGGGAGTCTCTGTTCCTCTCTTTACCCCAGTCATCTGCCCTAAGATGACTAAGAACCCCAGGTTCTTTCTTGCCCTTCAGAGGGGGTTGATGTAGGGCTAAGCCCACGTGTTTTCATTCTCTACTTTTATACCAATGGTAGTGGACCTTACACAGTTATATATTTTTGCTTTTATTGTATACCATATCTCTGAGATCATTACATATAGAGCTGCCTCATTATTTTTAACAGCCGCATAATATCCCTCTGTGTAGATTCCAATATACCATCATTTACTTAACAAGGATCCTCTCGATTTAGGTGCTTCACAGCATTTTGCAATTAGAAACAATGCTGCAGTAAGTGAGGCTGTTTATGTCTTAATACTTACATGTGATTGTATATGTAGGATGAGTTCCTGAAAGTAGAATGGGTGCATCAGAAGGTTTCTGTATTTAAATATTATGGTGGAATAGGAATATGTGGTGGAAAAAGTTCTTGACCAGTGAGTGAAGGGAAAATGAAGGACCTCCTAAAGCACCCAGTTTGCCAAATTGCCTCCCACAGAGGACACCACCGCCAGTAGTATATGACACTATTTATTTCTCCACAGGCTTGCCAGCACATTCTCATCTTTGCCAATCTGAAAGTTGAAAAAAATGGTATTTTGCTGTAATTTTAGTTTGTATTTCTCTTATTATGAATGTGGTTGAGGTTTAAATGCCATTTCTGTTTCCTTTTCTGTCAGCAACCTGTTCTTGTTCTTTGCCTAATTTTATATAGAACTGTTGGGAATTTTTCTTATTGGTTTGTAAGAGCTCTTTATATATTAAGGACATTAACTCTTTGTCATTTGTATTCCAGTTTATCACTTAACCTGCAACAATTTGATGGTCGTTTGCTATTCAGAACTTTAAAATTTTTATGCAGTCCAGTTCCTCAGTCTTTTCCTTTTTGGTTTCTATTGCGTGTTATGCTCAGAAAAGTGTGCTTTGAGGGATAGAGGGCAAGCAGTTGTGTAGCTGGGCTTGAAGTCAGGACACTTTGGGTTTGAGTCCTGGCCTGTAACAGTGCTTTGCACTTTGGGTTAAACCAATTTAACCTCCTGGCAACTTGGTTCCTTGCCAATGAAATGAGGTAAGCAGTTCCTACCCTGACAGGTGTGTTGTAAGGACAAGATAGGATCTCGTCACAGGACGATACCATGTGCTGAGGCTGTGGAGGGAAATTTGTCTGGCAGATGGAACTGACGGTGGGAGAGACTTGGGTGGAGGGAGGTCTGGCCTGTTGAGGGCAGGGTGATATGAGGTCTCAGCCCCCTTGTTTTGGCAGCTGGGTGGTCAAAGTGGTGAAAATCCTTCTGCTGAAGATGGGCTGCTCATATGAGGCTACCTTTCTGGAGGACCAGGGCGGCTGGGAGCTCATGGGGCAGGCGGAGAACCACCACCGTGGAGTGTCCCTGCTGGCCAGGTGAGGCCGGCGACCCCCAGGGTAGGGGTTGGAGGGAGGGGAGAGACCTCAGGGTCTTTGGAAAGGCCTGGGTTTGCATTTCTCTCTGGACAAGACCCTTCCCTCACTCCATCGTCTCTCCTCTGAGACTGGCAGAGTATCATCTACTTCAGTGGGTAGACAATTCAGATGTGAAAGATAGCACACACTCTACAAACTGTCGTTATAGCAGTACCTGGCATTGCAGAGCACTTAGGTTATTTATAAAGCACATTTCTCACCACATTATGAATTTAGTTCCCACGCTAATACAGAAATTATGGTCTAGCCGAGCAGTTTATAGTGTGGCCTTGGAGCAGGTCTACCTGCGTCTGAATCCCAGCTTACCACTTCCCAGCTGTGTGACCCAGGGCAAGTTCGTTTCCTTCTCTGTGTCCCAGTTTTCCCATCAGTAGTATGGAAATAATAACAGGGCCCACCTCCAAGATTTAGGGTGAGGATTAAAGTACTTTGAACAGCCCCTGACTATAGTAAGAGTCCAACACAGGTTAGCTTTTATTATCGTCATGCTGACTGGTGGGGCAGGGATTTTTTTGGGGGTGGTGGTGGCAGGGATTATTAATGCACATTTTGCAGAGGAGGGTGCCAAGGTTCAGAGAGGGACAGTTATATACCAAAGGTCACACAACCAGGAAGTGGCAAGGCTTGGAATTGACCTGCTGACCCAGATCAGGGCTTTTCCCCCCAACCACACACAGCCTCCCATGGGGTCAGGAGAAGGGTGGGGCGGCACCTTGATTTCACTAATGTGGCTCCTGCAGGAAGAGTCTGCTTCTTAGCGCTGCACGCTGAGTGTCCAGGATGGTGCTCTCCCCCGGGGTCTCAGGATACAACCGCATTTATTGAGCACTTACTATGCTCTAGGCACCATGCAAACAGCCATACATTCATGGACTTCGATTTAACCCTCACCATGACCGTTGAAATAGCACTATTATTTTCCCAGTGTTACCCATGAGGAAGCTGAGACCCAGAGAAGTTAAGTGACTTGCCCAAAGTCACACAGCTAGTGGTAGGGCCAGAATTTGAACCCAGGCTGTCTTACTCCAGACTCTACTCTAGGCCGACACACTTTCCTGGACTCATTGATTAATGAAGCATAGTGCAGACTTGAGGGTGCATCAGAATCATCTATGGGACTCGTTAGAACACTGATTGCTGGGCCCCACCTCTAAAGTTTCTGATTCAGTTAGCCTGGGATGGGAGCCTGAGGATGTGCATTTCTAACAAGTTCCCAGGTGATGCTGATACTGCTAGTCCAGGGGCCACACTTTGCGGGTTTTTTTTGTTTGTTTGTTTTGTTTTTTTTTTTTTGCGGTACGTGGGTCTCTCACTGTTGCGGCCTCTCCCGTTGCAGAGCAGAGGCTCCAGACGCGCAGGCTCAGTGGCCATGGCTCACGGGCCCAGCCGCTCCACAGCATGTGGGATCTTCCCGGACCGGGGCACGAACCCACGTCCCCTGCATTGGCAGGTGGACTCTCAACCACTGCGCCACCAGGGCAGCCCAGGGGCTGCACTTTGAAAACCACTGGCTTAGTAGGATGAACGAGGCAGCTGGACTGGGGAGCCCTGGGTTGGGGCTCCAGCTCTGCCATTTTCCAGCTCTATGACCTTGGGCATTTCACACTCAAAGCCTCTGTTTCCTCATCTATGAAGCAGGTTAACAACAGTAACCTACCTCAAAGGGTAATGGTGAGGATCAAATGCAATAACTACTTGAAAGTGTCTGGCTGCTGCCTGGTGCTTAGTGAGTGGGTCCTCACACCCTTTCCTTCCTGTCTCTTCCTGCTGGAGTGGTCCTGTGCACTCAGGGGTCTTAAGCCTGTCTTTCTTACTGATTTGCTCTGTGCTCTCAGGCAAGTCACTTTCCCACTCTGGGCTTCAGTTTTCCCATCTGTAAAATGAAGCAGTTAGATCAAATGGTCTCTGAGATCCTGTCCAGGCGGGAAACCCTGGGGATGCAGGAACACAGGTGACTTGGGCTTTCCCAGAGTTTTGAGTGTTGGGACTAGGCCCCCACCCAGCACATGCCCCTGGGGCTGGAGAGCCTAAGGGCACTGTTCCCCCACCCCCAGGGCCATGGTGCAGTACTCCTGCCAGGAGCTGTGCCGCATCCTCTATCTGCTCATCCCGCTCCTGGAGCGAGGCGACGAGAAGCACAAGATCACCGCCACTGCCTTCTTCGTGGAGGTAGAGACTGGGCACTGGGCGTGGGGCAGGGGTCCCCCCGGGCCTTCCCCTAAGCATAGGCCTCAGTTCCCATTGCTGGTCATTTCTTCTGTGCAATAAGTACTTAACACTTTAGAGTCTTTCCTGAACATGATTTCTTTTGAGTACAAAGGCTTTGTAGCTCTCTCTCCCTTTTCCCTCCCATCTCTCCTCTTCTTTCTACCCCCTCCACCCCATTCCATTCTTCCCAGACTCCCCCTTGCCCCAGGCAACCACCAACATTTGCTGGGCACCTCTGTGTGCCAGGTACCAGATTGGAGACACAAATATGAATTTGACTCTGCCTTGCTCTCAAGGAGTTCTTGGTATGGGAGTGGAGACAGAGTACATCCCAATTATAACACAGGGTACTACAGAGTGACTTGTGCTGTAGTACTGTGCTGATGGGGGCAATTCAGGCTGTGGTGGGAGAACAAAAGTCTTGGATGTGTTGGGTGGGGGAACATCAGGGAGGCCTTCCTGGAGGAAGTGACAACTAAGCTGAGTGAGTGTATGGGGGTACTAGAGTGGGTACTGGGGAGAGATGAGTCAGGAGAAGGTTGGTAGGGTTGACCCCAGAAGGGAAGACTTGCCAATAACAATAGCCAATGTTCATTGAGCACTTACTACCTTCTAGGCACATTCTAAGAGCTTTACACATATCGATCCATTTAATCCTCACAATAATCCCATGATGCATATACTATTCCATCCCCTAGTTTAGAGGAGGAAACCAAGGCACAGATTTAAGTAACTTTCCCAAGGCCACACAGCTCGTCAAGTGGCTGATCCAAGATTCAAAGCCAGACACCTGGGCTCTAAAGTACACTCTCTCTTTCATTTTGTGTGTGTGCTTGTGGTTGTGTATGTGGTAAAAAAATATATATTTCATGAAAGTTACCATTTTAACCATTTTTAAGTGTACAGCTCAGTGGCATTAAGTGCATTCACACTTTTGTGCAACCATCACCAACATCCATCTTCAGAAGATTTTCATTTTCCTTCCCGAACTGAAACTCTGTACCCATTAAGCACTAACTCTCCCTCCCTCGTTTCCTCAGCCCCTGTAACCACCATTCTACTTTCTGTCTCTATGAATTTGCCTATTCTAGGTTTCATATAAGTGGATTCATCAATATTTGTCTGTTTTGCTTATTTCACTTAATATAATGTCTTCAAGGCTCATCCATGTTGTAAAGGAGGTCAGAATTTCATTCTTTTTTAAGTCTGAATAATATTCCATTGTATGTACATACCACATGTTGTTTCTCCATTCATTGGTCGATGGACATTTGGAAAACCCATTCTCTTAACCGCCATCCCATCTTCCTCTTGTGACCTGCTGGCTGCCACACAGTGGGTCTGGGCTATCACCAGGGTCTGTACAGTGGGGCTCAGAGGCTCACTGTCTGCTCAGACAGTGGAAGGTTAAGGAAGGCTTCCTGGAAGAGGTGCCATTTGAGCTGGGCCTTGAGTAAAGATTACCAGGTGGACACAAGGCAGCATGGCAATCCCGGCACTTCTTGCACCTTTCTGCCTCTCCAGTGGACTGTGAGTTTAGGGAGTAGGGACTACATTGTGTTTATGTTGCATCCCTAAACCCAGCCCCAAGAGGGCCCCCAAGAAGTGGGGATAGGATGGATGAGTGAGCACCCAAGTGAACACTTTGCCTGGCTCTGCAGGCACCAGCAGAATATGTCACCTCCAGGAGGACAAGAATGTGTCTTGGAGCCAGGAGTCGGGGTTACAGCCTTAGCTCTGCTGGGTCTACTTCTAATTTCCCCCATGACCCTGGTGAGGAAAGGGAAAGTGCCATTTCTTGAGGGGCTGCCACATGCCAAACACCACGCTGACCTCTTTTATCTGCTACCCCACTCATCAGCACAGCAGCCCTGAAAACCAGGAATTGTGAAGCTCATGTGTCGGCGAGGTAACAGGCAGTTTTCAAGGTCACACAGCTCAAGTTGTCCAGAGAGATTCAGACCAGGTCTGCCCGCCTGGCTCCTCTATCCTGGTCAGCCTCGTGGGAGAGGCGGTCCTCTCTCTGTCTGTTAGTGGCTGCCACAGGTGCTCTTGGGGAGGGGGGTGGAGGTTGGACCTCCCGTGTCCACAAGGTCAGGGACAGTAGGCTTAACCTTTCCCAGCATTCCCCTGGAGCCCTGAGCAGTGGCCCTCCCTCCCTGTGGCAGGGGTCCTCACCCAGCTTCAGTCCTTCTCCTGGTCCCCAGAAGAGGTGGCCCACTCCTGGCCAGAGCCAGGCCCACCATGTTCACAGTGGTGCTTTGATGGCGCTCAGATGTCCCTCCCCGGCTCCCCCAGCCCCCCATGCTGTGACTGTGTGTGTGCTTGCTTCTTCCAATGGCGGGTAAAGTCCTCAAGGGAGCTGTGACCTTCGGCAAGTTGCTGAACCTGTCTGTGCCTTGCTTTCTTATAATACAGGGATAATGAATTGCCCATCTCATAGGTGTTTTTTTTTTTAAGCAAAAATTTTAAATCTTTTATTGTTTCACTCTTATTTTGAAATAATTTTAGATGTAACAGAGGAGCTGTAAAAATAATGAGAAAGTTCCTATATATCCCACAGCCAGCTACCCCCGACGATAACAACTTACATAAAAATAGTACAATAATCAAAACTAAGACATGGGTACAATATTATAAACTACAGACTGCTCAGATTTCACAGTTTTCCACTGATGTCCTTTCTCTGTTCCAGGATCCATTCCAGATCCCACCTTGCACATTAGTTGACTTAATGGGACCTCCTTCATCTCCTCTAATCTTGTCTGTCATGGCCTTGGCCACACTGAAAGACTAACTCTAGGTATTTTGTAGAATGTCCTTCCATTTGGCTTTGTCTCATGTGTTCCCATGATTAGACTGAGGTTACGCATTTAGGAGAAGAACGTGTATAGGTGATGTGACCTCTCAGGGCATCATGTCAGGGGCCCCATGACCTCTATTTTAACTTCTTATTATTGATGATGTTAACTTTCATCAGTTGGTGAAGGCGGTTGGGACTGTGAGGGTAACACTATCCTTTTGTAAGTAAGAAATATATGTGAAATATATTTGAAACTAGGCAACTTAAACTTTTACCCCCTAATTTTAGCATTCATCAATGGATCCTACCTTGAGCCATTATTCCTGTGGTTTTCTAATGGTGATTTTTCTACTTCCTTCATTCAGCCTACAATTATTAGTTGGAATTCTTCTGTACGAGTTGTTCCTTCTACTTTCACGTATTCATTTGGTCATTTTTTTTATAGCAATACAAGACTCGTGGATATTTACTTGATTCTTTGGGTTATAATCCAATACTATCCTTTTTTTTTTTTTTTTTTTTTGCGCTACGCGGGCCTCTCACCGCCGTGGCCTCTCCCGTTGCGGAGCACGGGCTCTGGGCGCACAGGCCCAGCGGCCATGGCCCACGGGCCCAGCCACTCCGAGGCATGTGGGATCTTCCCGGACTGGGGCACGAACCCGTGTCCCCTGCATCGGCAGGCGGACTCTCAACCACTGCGCCACCAGGGAAACCCTTTATTTATTTATTTTTAACATCTGTATTGGAGTATAATTGCTTTACAATGGTGTGTTAGTTTCTGCTTCATAACAAAGTGAATCAGCTATACGTATACATATATCCCCATATCCCCTCCCTCTTGAGCCTCCCTCCCACCCTCCCTATCCCACCCCTCTAGGTGGTCACAAAGCACCGAGCTGATCTCCCTGTGCCATGTGGCTGCTTCCCACTAGCTATCTATTTTACATTTGGTAGTGTATATATGTCCATGCCACTCTCTCACTTTGTCCCAGCTTCTCCATAGTGGCTGTATCAATTTACATTCCCACCAACAGTGCAGGAGGGTTCCCTTTCCTCCATACCCTCTCCAGCATTTATTGTTTGCAGATTTTCTGATGATGCCCATTCTGACCTCTCATAGGGTTTTGATGGGGATTAGGTGAGTTCACATAAAGCACTTAGAACAGTGCCAGCACACTGGTGCAGAGCAGCAGTGCTGTATGATGGGTGGAGGGTGGGTGGTAGGTGGAGCCCCACTTTTCCTGCCTCCCCCACTCCCCACCCCATCAACTGTCCTGCCCGCTCTCTCCAGCTCTCTCTTCTCTTCAAAGACGCAGGGTCTCAATAGTCACAGTGGATGGAGGACAAGGGAACAGATGGGAGAAGTGCTTATGAGGATGACTAGGCAGGAACTGAAGACGGGTTGGGTGCTGGAGGTGGGGGGCAAGGGAGAGGAAGGAGATGAGAGTGATGCCTGGTTTGGGGCTGGGACAATGGGGAGCTGGTTGTGCTAATCCCGCAATTGGGGGCACTGGAGGAGGGCCGTTCTTTTGTGGTGCGCAGGCTCCAGGGCGCGTGGGCTCTGTAGTTTGTGGCACACGGGCTCTCTAGTTGAGGTGTGCAAGCTCAGTATTTGTGGCGCACGGGCTTAGTTGCCCCGTGGCATGTGGGATCTTAGTTCCCTGACCAGGGATCGAACCCACGTCCCCTGCATTGTAAGGCGGATTCTTTACCACTGGACCACCAGGGAAGTCCTGGAGGGCAATTCTAAGGAGGAAAGGAACCATTTCTTGTTGGATGTGAACTCAGGCAACAAGTGTTACCTGAGTACACACTTCACCCCAGAGCTTGTATCAGGTAACAGGCGCCCAAGGAGAAAGGCTCAGTTTGTGTCCTTAAGGAAGCTGCCAGTGGGATAGGATACGGGAGGCAGATGCATAAGCACATGGGGGCACTAAGGTTTCCATGTTCAGGGCTCCCAGGGCCCCAGAGAAGGGGGCAGTCAGCCTAGACGAGGCCTGGGGACACTGTCAAACATGCCTTCAGGGGGGGCTGAGTTTTGGATGGAGCTGTGCGTGGTGAGCTGGGGCTAGAGTGGAGGTGAGAGCCCCGGCAGAAGGGAATTCTGCCCGCACAGAGGGGACAAAACAGCCTGAGTCATTCCGTGAATGATGGGCAGCTTGGTTAGAAGCTGGCTGGTGGTAAGAATGTGGGCTAGAGGGTAGGCAGGTGTGAATGAGGCCCCAGAGGCAAACAGGGCCTGAGGTACCCCTTGAGCCAGGGAGTAATTACCCTTACTTCCTCAGCTCCTCCAGATGGAGGAGGTGCGACGGATCCCTGAGGAATACTCTCTGGGGCGGATGGCAGAAGGCCTGAGCCACCAGGACCCAATCATGAAGGTGCTGTCCATCCGAGGCCTGGTCATCCTGGCCCGAAGGACTGAAAAGGTAAATGGAGGGTAGGGGAGAGCCCACCCAGCTAGACCCCTGACAGGAGGAAGGATGGAGCTTGGCCATCCTTGACTCTCCAATACCGGTGGCTGGAATCAGAGCTCATTTCTGTCTCTGCCTCAGTTATCCCATCTGTAAAATGGGTATCACTTAATAATTCCCTATATACTTTATTCTTTTTTTTTTTTTTTTTTTTTTTTGTGGTACACGGGCTTCTCACCGTTGTAACCTCTCCTGTTGTGGAGCAAAGGCTCCGGACGTGCAGGCTCAGTGGCCATGGCTCACGGGCCCAGCCACTCCGTGGCATGTGGGACCCTCCTGGACCGGGGCACGAACCCGTGTCCCCTGCATCGGCAGGCGGACTGTCAACCACTGCGCCACCAGGGAAGCCCCATTAGTGTTATTAAAAGTGCTGTGTTTTTCTCTACCAGGCACTGTTCTTGCATCTTAGGATTTAGAGGGACAAAGGGACAGGATATAGACTCAGAAAGCTAGCTAACAATGCATGGTATCATCTATATAGTGCCAAGAAGCGGGGAGACAACAAAGGGCCTCAGGTATCCAGGCGAGGAAGGAGTCAGTGAGGCCAAAGAAGGCTTTGGGGACAGCAGGAGCTTGAGTGAGGGCATGCCAGGCAGGTGGGACAATGTAAGCAAAGGCCTGGAGGTGGGACTTGCTTGACCAAGTTCATCTCAGTGAATCAGAGGCTGGGTCTCCCACCTGTTAGCACAGATAGGAGCCCCCATCCCAAATGCTCCTTCTCCACAGACCACCAAGGTGCAGGCCCTCCTGCCCTCCATGGTGAAGGGTCTGAAGAGTGTGGATGGGCTGCTGGTGGTGGAGGCGGTCCACAACATCAAGATCATATTCAAGGGGCAGGACCGGAAGCTGATGGACAGCTCGGTCTATGTGGAGATGCTGCAGATCCTGCTGCCACACTTCAGTGACGTAAGGAATCCCATGGGGGTGGGAGGATGGGGTGGGGTGGCACCCGGAGGGCAGTTCTTTACTGCTCTGGGAGTTGCAGTAGCTCCCACAGCCTGTTGGGACCTGTGCGAGGCCGAGTCAGCCCAGGGGAAGGGGCACTAGTCCCGACTGGTCCTGGTCTCTTTGTAACTGGTTTGCACAGAGAACGTTCCTTTTCTAATTAGTTCTCACAGAGGGAGGTCTTTTTGCGTCATCAAGTTTCCCCAGAGACTTGCCTCAGTGTGATTGGTCCACCTAGAGGGGTCAGTGTTTTATGATTGGTCGCAGCAGAGGGGGGCGTTTTCCCACTTGGCACGAAGGCACATTTTAGGCTAGTGGGGGCCCTGGCTGGGAAGAGTGGGCAGAGCTCCAGACCTAGGCTTTGCTGAGGGAGACGCCAGCCCCAGATCGGCCCACCAGGTGGCCTTCACTGTTTTCTGTCTCTGTGTGACTTGCGCCTGGAGGGGCCCTCAGAATGAGTGGAAGGAAGGCCATGTGCCTCCATGTGGGGCACAGAGGCCCAGGCAGCCTCCTGGAAGACGGAGCATGCCTGAGCCTCTGGATCTGCCCCAGTCACGAGAGGACGTGCGCTCCTCCTGCATCAACCTGTACGGCAAGGTGGTCCAGAAGCTGCGGTCGCCCCGCACCCCAGCCATGGAGGAGCAGATGATCAGCACCTTGGTGCCCCTGCTGCTGACCATGCAAGAGAGCAATGCCAGGGTGAGCCAGGTGAGTGTGCATGGCCCTGAACCCAACCTAGAATCACAGGTGGTCCATCACCGGACAGTTTATTTATGTCTGGCCGAATCTGTTTACCAAAGGTACCCATGTCAGTATTTCTCTTCAAAACAGCCAACTTCACTTGCATGTTTCAAATAGGAATTGCTTTTCCAAAATCCAGTTTCATACAGTTTTTTGGGGGGAACACGTTCCGGCTGTCCTGGAATTCCACAGCTCTGGTGTTCTCTTCCTGTTGGCCCCCAGAAATGTGTGAAGACCCTGTTCCACTGTTCTTGCTTCATGGCTTGGGAATTGCCAAAAAGAGCTTACAGTCGGAAGCCCTGGGACAACCAGCAGCAGATGGTGGCCAAAATTTGCAAGTACCTTGTGAGTGCTTCCAAGACTACAGTGGGTCCCTATGAGTGTGTTGGAGGTGGCAGGTTCTTTCCTTGCCTCTTTTTTCTTTTTACCTGAGCATCCTTACTGACAATTCCATGACCACCTACAAGTCGTTGGCTCCTGGAAGTTCATCTTTGTCTCTCACTCCTCTCTCCACTTCTGGTGTTCCCTCTCCATGGCTTACCGACATCTCCCCCAATGAACCGCACACACCTTAAGCTCAGCATCTCTTCTGAACTTATGCCTATCCCATGTCAGTTCTGCTCTGTTCCTCTAGATCCCCAAAAGCTGAAACCTAAAACTAACTGAGGCTTATTCCTCTCCCTCACCTTCACCTTTGATCAATCTTAAATATCCTTAATACCTCTGAGTCTATCTTTCCCTCCCCCCTCCCCACTATCATTACCCTTAGCTCAGGTCATGGATGTCTCTCAGCAGGGCCATTGGTCCAGCCATCCAGTGGGTCCCCAAGCCTTGAATCTCATTCCCTCCAGTCCACTCCCCATTCAGGCCACCAAAATGGTGTGGTTAAAACACAGTCTGTCTATATTATATCCCTGCTTGAAGGGCTCCATTGGCTCCCTTTTCTACAACAGTAATTCCCAGTGTGTATTCTTTGCAACACCAGTCCTACAAGATATGCCCCACAGGGGAGAAAAGAAGTTCCAAGACAAATAAGTTTGGGAAATACTGCATCGTCATCTTCCTCTTGGGGATTTGCAGTGCCATCGGTACATTAAAGCTCTGAGATGTTCTGTGCTGAGGAAATGTTTCATGGTTAATTCATGGTTTCCCAAAGTTATTTAACCACAGAACTCCCTTTCGAGATAACACCTGAGAACATCCTGCAGTAGGAGAGAGCCATATATACAGTGAACTCCTGCACTGCAGGATGCAGCCCGGTTCCTCCACATACAATTTGGGAAGCTTTGCCATCTAGTCCCATCTACCTTCCCTGTTGTTATGGGCCGCGTCCCCCAGGATGCAGACTCTGAGGCAGAGATTGGCATGCAGGAGGTTTATTAGGGAGTGCCCTTGGGATCAGTCCCTGTGGAAGGAAGGGCAGAGAGCAGGAGTGGCAGAGGGAAGAGTCAAGCTGCAGTGTAGTTTCAGGGGAAGTCTCAGCCAACACTATGCTGAGATTCCTCACACTGGAACTAGGGGTCAGGTTTCCACATAGACTGAGCCGTCTGTCAGTTTCCGGTTCTGTCCCTTGAAGAAGGTCTTGAGGTTGTGGATTGCCTTGTCATTGGATGCCAGCCCACTTGGGAAGAGACATGACTTTGGGCCAGCAGTTCTCTTCCGCCAAAGCAATCTGTACCTGGGGGAATAAATCCTTTACACCCTAAGGGAGATCTGGCTGGGGCCTACAGCATCCCCATTCTCCCACCAACCTAACAAAAATATACAAAGTAACAGATTGTTACTTTGCAACCATAACCGTTATCAACAATGCTCAAAACCTCTGCAATCCAGTGCCTAATATTTTACCTCATTTTACAGCGGGAAAAAGGCCTGGAGGAAGTGTTTGACCAGGGTCGCTAATTCAAATACTTACCATGATCTGTGACTGCGCAGATTATGATTATAAGTGATGTGGAGGTGGCAGGGCTGTGACAACCTGGAGCGCCCAGGCTCTGTTTTTTGGGTTTTTTTTAAGCATTGGTTTTATTTTTTTTCCTTTTTTAAAAAAATATTTATTTATTTAGACTGTGCCAGGTCTTAGTTGCGGCACGCAAAGTGTTAGTTGCAGCATGCGAAATCTTCGTTGTGGTATGCAGGATCTTTTAGTTGCGGCATGCGGGCTCATAGTTGTGGTATGCGGGCTTCTTAGTTGCGGCATGCAAACTCTTAGTTGTGGCATGCATGCGGAATCTAGTTCCCCAACCAGGGATCGAACCAGGGCCCCCTGCATTGGGAGTGCAGAGTCTTACCCACTGGACCACCAGGGAAGTCCCCCCAGGCTCTGTTGAAAGCACAAGTGGAGAGCTCCAGTTCACCATGCAGCCCACTCTCACCAGGGCCTTCAGTTTCACAAGAAAATCTAGATTTTTATAAGATATTAATTAACAATCAATTTAGCTTATTTAAAACACTGTGCTGGCCGCTGCCCTGCCAGGCACTTGTGGCCTGTGGGCTGCCAGCTTGTGACCTCTGCATTAAACCCTTCCGGATTCTCAGTCTCTTCTTTGCTCTCCAGGCATCAGCAGCTCTGCTCATATGAAGGTCAACCTCTAGCCTTAGCTTTAAGAAGGGGTCCGTAACCTAGTCATTCATTCATCCAACACTTTCTGGGCACCTGTGCCATGCCAAGCTCTGTCCAGGGTACTGAGGACTCTGAGCTGAGTGAGCTGGCCCCTTCTTTTGGGGGAACACCAGATTCAGTGGGGGAGATAGGTATAAATAATTATAGGCCAATGTCATAGATGCCATGACAAAGGCTGTGCAACATGCTATGGAAATGTCAAGAGTGGTGGGATCAGCTTTGCCTGAGGCTTGTGGAAAGCTTTGGGGAGGAGCTGAGCACCAAAGAATGAGAGGGAACTCATCAGGAAGGAAAGAGGGAAAGGCACTCCAGTCAGGAGCAATGGCTTGTACCAGGTACAGATCTGGGGAGAGCTGGGCCATGACTGGGACCGGAGCATGGTGTGCATGGAGGTGGTGATGGAAGTCGACACTGATTTGCCCACCAGGCCCAGGAGTTTACTCCCTGACATGCAGATTGTCAACAGGAGGGTGATCAGATAAGATTTCTCTTCATCTCCCTCAACAGTCTCTTAGCAGATTGCCTGCCCCCTAGTTTCTACTTGATCACACCCAACCTGAACATCACTGTCAGACTATTTTGCCCAAAACATTGTTTTGTCACTGCCCTATTAAGAATGAGTGCTGGCTTCGTATTTTCTAATGCATAAGGAAGCCCTATTCCTATCTGGATTTTAAGGACTTTTAAGACCCTCCTAAGTCTCTAGTTTATTCCCCACTGCTCTGTAACTTGAATCCTTTACCTTGGTCAAACCTGTCTCCTTAGTCATGTCCCTCGCATGCCATGTCCATTCTCAGCTCTGGCTGGACTTGCATTTATTTTATTTTTTAAAATATATATATTTATTTATTTTGAATTTATTTTTGGCTGTGTTGGGTCTTCATTGCTGTGTGCGGGCTTTCTCTAGTTGCGGCGAGCGGGGGCTACTCTTCATTGCGGTGTGCGGGCTTCTCTTTGTGGTGGCTTCTCTTGCTGCGGAGCATGGGCTCTAGGCACACGGGCTTTAGTAGTTGTGGCACGTGGGCTCAGTAGTTGTGGCTCGAGGGCTCTAGAGCACAGGCTCAGTAGTTGTGGTGCATGGGCTTAGTTGCTCTGCAGCATGTGGGATCTTCCCAGACCAGGGCTTGAACCCATGTCCCCTGCATTGGCAGGCAGATTCTTAACCACTGTGCCACCAGGGAAGTCCCTGGACTTGCATTTTAGAACTTACCTTCCGGCTGTAGCAGGTGGGTGGATTGGAAGAAGAGACAACCAAGGCAGGAGGACCAGTGATATGACTGTTGCAATCAGCTAAGAGAACATGAGGCCTGGCCTCTGGGAGAGTCCAGAATGGGTAGCAGAGATGTTTAGGAGGCAAGGAGCCAGGACCCGACTGCCTGACATGGTCCCCGTTCCTAGCTTTGGGAGGGGTGGATGGGTAGTCCCTCTGAGGGCCCAGCACTCTCAGGTCTCTCTTTGTCCCAGGTGGACACTCATCGAGACAGTGCCTTCACGTTCCTCAGCCAGAGCCTGGAGTACACCAAGAGTTCCAGGGCCTCCCTCCGGAAGTCCTCGGTCATGTTCATAGGTAACCTGCCCTAGCAGAACTAGTCCTACTGCTTCCTCCCCTTGGAAGGAAGCTGCGGCCCTTCTGGCACTGGGTGGATGCCTCCCCTTGGGTGCAAGCCTTGGCCAGCAGACGGCCTTGGTATAAATTAGAAAGGTGTCCCCTCCTCTGAGATCACTGCTTGGGAAGTGAGCCAAGGTCAGAACCTTGGCATCTGTACGCAGAAGTGCTGCGTCCCCCCTGAGTACGGTGGGGTCCAGGCCCAGCAGGAGCTTGCTGTTGACCTCGGCAGGAGGCGCCAAGCTGCACAGTGGAAAAGTGAGCTAGGATCTCATCTCCATGATCCCCTTTCTGTGTGACCCCAACTGAGTCATTTACTCCCACTGAGGCTCCTCTGTAAGATCTGTAAGATCATCGGTAAGATGGGGATCAACTCCTACTTCACGGACCGGATGAGAATATTTTCTGCGTGTGTGAACACTGGCAGATAAAGGTGCTCCCTCAGTGTTAGTCACCTTCATCCACAGTCTTCTTTCCACAGTCCCGACCTCTGCCTTTCTGGGGGAAAAACCATAGATTCCCCTCACTCAGGGTCCCCCCATAAGACCCTTCTGATGGCATGCTTTCTTCTCTCAGCTACCCCCCTCCCCTCCGCTCCCTGAAATATCCACACACCCTTCAAGGATCAGGAGACCCTACTGCAGAGAGGCTTGGAGAGGATGATGTTCCCAGCCCTCCACCTTGTAAAGCGATGTTTCTTTTAGTACCTTCGCCCAATTCACTTGCAGTTTTTCATCCATCCTGTCGTCCATGCATGCATTCATTGACTTATGCCGCAAACATTGATTGATCCTCTTCTCTGTCTCAGGCACTGCGCTTAGCCTAGAGAAACACAGAACTTTTCAGGAGGTGATGCTGATGTTTGGGGGTGGGGAGGTGTAGGGGTGGCTCTTAACGTGATCAGCTCCGGGACATATGAGTGATGCCCAGGACAGGGGGCAGGGCGGGCAATCCCTCAGGCTGTGGGGACCGGCTCAGGGACATCTTCTCACACAGAGTGACATTATTTCTTAAATTTTGACTTCTCTAAAATCTCACTCCAAATTAATCACTTCTAAAAATGTTGGTGTTTAACACCCTGGGAGTCTTCTCTGTGTCAGGGCCTGTGCTGGGAAAAGAAAGCTGGGTAGCACCTGCATCTGCCCGCAAACAGCTCCTAGCGTGGTGTTTTGATTCCTAACCTCTTGCGGGTTCATGGATCTTTTGTGAGACCCTGAAGAAAGTTATGAGCACTTTCCCAAGGAAAAATGCATATAAGCATACACTCAGAGACCATCCTTTCTACTCCCCCGTCCCCAGTGGATCTAAGCTGAAGAAACCCCTGTGTGGTGGGAGATGTTCACGAATCACAAGTAAAATACAACACAGTTATACAAGTAGAGAGAAACTCAGAGAGTCTAGGAACCCAGAGAGGCGTTTAACTAGCTTGGGGGCAGGGTCAGGAAAAATTTCCTGGAGGAGCGACTGTGTTAAACTGAATATTCAAGGACAAATAGGAATTAGCCAGGCACAGAAATGTGGGAAGGGCCTCTTGAGAGGTCCGGCTCATTCACGGATCCACAGGTACTTTAGGAGCTGGGCATGCAGGCTGGGAGCAGGGTAGGGCTGAGCAGTGTGGCCGAGGAGCTGAGTCTCAGCCCCTCCCGGGGCCCCACCAACCACCTGCCCGGAAGGTATGCGAGGCACTTGGTACTCTCTTCCTTACTGTGGCTCAAACTCCCTGGAGGACGGGGTGCTGAGGCAGCACCTCCCTGAGTCTAAGGACACTAAGGACCAGCCTGGGGAAGAGACCACCTAGGGCCACCTCTCAGAGTTCAGCTGCCGCCCAGCTCCTGCTCCTGTCCTGGTGCCACCCCTGCCTGCTGGACCTGCCACCTCTCCTAGGAACCTGTGTCGTAGGGAATCTGTCCCAGGTCAAGACAAAGTTCTCTTTTTGTGTCCTTACTTGTGGGGCTGGAAGAGGGTAGGGGAGAGCTTTTCTGAGGGGGTCTGGTCCAAAAGGTGGGGGTCGGAGTCAGGAGGTGGAGGCACTCACCTCTCAGATTATGCTCAAGGGTCCCTGGTCCCCTGCATGGAAAGCATCATGACGGAAGATCATCTGAATGAAGTTAAAGCTGGTAAGTCCTGCCCTGCGTTGCTGAGATTTCAGGGGCCAGTGAGGGAACGAGTAGGCTCACAGTGGGTAAGGGAAAGGGAAGGGTTGTGTCCAAGGCCAGGGTTTTAGCTCAGTCCAACTGTGCTGGTATTGACCCAGGCAAGTACATGTTAAGTACTGTGGAGTCACCAAGACACAGACACACAACCCCACCCTAGGGGAGCCTATGGTCCAGGAAACGAGGCTCAGAAAATAAGACCAAAAACCATTTAGTGTAGAGCAAGTAGTTTCAGACTCTAAGGGAGCACGTAAATTTTGTAACTGGGGAAGCTGATGGGAGCATGAAGGTAGGCTGGGGTCGTCCAAGAAGGCTTCCCGAGAACGCACGTTTTGATTCAGGCTTCAAAAGGCATGAACAATTTGCAGAGCTGGGAGATGAGGGTATGCTGAGCAGAGTGCTAAAGCCAAGGCATGAAGGGAGAAGGCTGAGGTGTGAGTCTCATGGATGGACCTGGTCTTAACAAGCGACTTCTCTCCTCCCCATAACTCAGCTCTGGAAAACTTGAGACACGACCCAGAAGCATCAGTGTGCATCTACGCGGCTCAGGCCCAGGACAGCATCCTGGCCAGCTGCTGGCGGGACTCTTGGCCACTGCTACATGGGGACTCTCGGGCGTGTGACCTGGCTACCATGCACCGCTGGGGCCCTAGCTGTGAGAACCTGCCCACTTCCCACCAGCGGCGCTCCTGGATCATGCAGGCGCTGGTTCCTTGAAGATGTCCTTGAAGCAGTGATGTCCCTGAGCCCCCAGCCCTCCTCGGAGGTGGCCATTGGCCCCAGCCATGCTCACTATAAATGCCACGTGTTTTGCCTCTCCCTCACGAATGTTTCCTATGAGATGAGCATGGCCTTAATCATTGAGTCAGTCAACATTTACAGATGGACATAGTCTGTCCTGTCCACATATTATAAGTGGGGAGGCTGAGGCTCAGAGAGGTGGTATGGCTTGCTCAAGGCCACACAGTAAGTCTGCTAGATGTCTCAGGTTCCCCTCCCTCGCAGGGAGAGAATAAGAACAAAAGGAGATGATGATTTGGGTAGCCTTTGGAGGAGGAAAGAGAACCCCCTCCACCCCATGATATCATGCATATCCCAGAATCCTGATCTCTGAGTCTCACCCTCAGTCTTTGCCCAGCAAAGTCTTTGCCCAGCAATTAGCCACCACTCAGTAAATATTGCAATTCGGGCAATATTTACTGAGCACCTAACCTGGGCCAGGCCTGCTCTGGGTGCCAGAGATACAGATGTGAATGAGTCCCAGCCCCAGGCCCTGGGCAGTTCATAGTCTGATGCAGTGGTTCTCAACTGGGGGTGATTTTGGCCAGGTCTGACGACATTTTTGGTTGTTACAACTTGGGGTGGGAACATTATTGTCATTAGCGGGTAGAGGCCAGGGATGCTGCGAAACATCCTACAGTGAACAGGGCAGCCCTACAGCAAAGACTCGTCCATCTCAAATTGTCAGAAGTGCTCAGGTTGAGAAACTTTGGCCTAGTGGAAGTATCAGAGACATATAAAGACACGAACAGCCCAGCAGGTCAATGCTGTGCTGAGCGGCAGCATAGGGGCTGTGAAGTCCAGAGGACGTACATCAGCCAGCTGGGGGTCAGAGTGTCAGGGAAGGCTTCCCAGAGAAGAGACGTCCCCTCCAGGGGGGTCGGAAAGATGACCATACGACAGGCGTGTATGGAGAAGAGCAGGGCACATGGGACCAAGAACCAACCAACTACAGATACACAGGTGCCCTGGAGCCCAGAGCGGGAAGGAAGAGGAGGACAAGAGCTGGGTCAGTATGGCCTTGGAGGCTGTGTTAAGGAGGAAGACTTCAGAGTCTGGGAAGGCATGGTGGGAAGGGGAGAGGCAAGCAGTGAGGAGATGTGGGCAGGTGTCTGCTTTGGAAAGCTCCCTCCTCGTGTGCATACAGGCACTGCTGATAGGAGGGCAGATGGTAACCATTCTGGACAGGAATCTGTCACTCTTCAGTCATATTAGGTTTATGCATGCCCGTAACTCAGCAATTCCACTCGTGGGCACACGTGTCAGGGAAATATTCCCATAGGTCCATAAGGGGAGACGTATGAGGAAGTCTTAGTGTTATCTGTGGTTCAAGGCAGAGGAGGCAGCCTGAGGACCCATCTTCGGGAAGTGAATGGGCACTCTGGAGTCCCACGCAGCAGTTAGGGGCAGTAGGGGTACATGTAGCACCATGGATGGGACCTAAAACCTAGTGCCGAGGGAAAAAAAACTATATAAAACATATGCACAAAAGAAGTTGCATCTTGCAAGGACACTTACAAACTGAAAATGTCCATTAAAACACATTAGAGTGATAGGAGTGGGAAAGGAGGAGGGTTCTGGAGCATAAAAGGGAATAAATCAGAAAACAGAGAGGAAGAAAGCTCATGCAGGAATGGAGGGAAAGTGCTGGGTCGGGGGAGTGGACAAGAGCACAGACAGGGAGACCCGGCTAGAGGCTTTCGGGGCCTGGCAGGGGCCTGAGCTGCAGTGCAGGATCGAGAGGGTGACTGGACCTGTGGGGAGATTGAGGAAGGACAATTTTCAGAATCTGGTGGATGACAGGAGGGAGAGCAAGACGTCAGGATGGTGCCCAGGTTTCTGGGTGGATGACTAGGCCAATGGTGTCCCCCACTGAGCGTCCCTCAGGACCAGGAGCAGGTTGGGGGAGGGGTGAGTTCAGTCTGGACATGGTGAACTTGAGGGGCTTGTCTGCCATGCTAGTGGAGACCGCCCCCAGGTGCTGGCTGCATGCGGGAGGGATCTGAGATGGAAACAGATTTGGGATTCATCTGTGCACAGGTGTGAGCTGAGATTCCCTGGGTGAGTGTGCAGAGCAGGAAGAGACGTAAGCCTGAGGGGCACCTACATTTAAGCTCCTGCTGGGGATGAGGAACCCACGAAGTTGACCACACAGTCATCTTCCAATAAATGTAGGCCAAGGCCATCAGGATTCTGGGCCTGAGAGAGTAGGAAATGGGGTAGTCATTTTGCATAACCTTGTCCATTGCCAAGAATGTTCACGAGCATTGCCTCATTTGAATCTCACAGTAGCCATATGGACTTAAGGGGAAGGCAGGTTGGCTTCATTGCCCACATTCTCCAAATGAGGACAGGGCTCAAAGACGGTGGGTGTTGTCCAACGTCATGCCAGGAAGCAACAGAAGTGTGGATCCCAAAGGCCTCCCAACTCCCATGCTTGAGCCCTTTCCACCTAGAGACACTGCCGTTTTCATTGGCCCGCATCCTGGTCTTGGTGGCCTTGACAAATAACAGCCACCTATTCTGGGTCTGGGTGGTCTTGAAGCACAAAGGAGTCTGATAGGCTCAATTATTGGCCAAGGCCCCCAAGTAGTCTCGAGTTGGAAGGGTCAAAGAGCACATCCCTTCTCTGAACCTTCCCTACCATCACCTAAAATCTTACAGGATTTTATAGGAATCACATTTAAAAAAGGAAGAAAAAGACTTTGTAGGCTCTGTATTCAGGAAGGGAAAATAAATAAAGAGAATAAAAGGGAATCCTTAGGGAGCGGGCTAGAGGAGGAAGTGTGGAAAAGGAGGTTTGGATTTAGAGGAAAGGGAGCATTTGGACCAGGTGTTCTGCTGGGTGTGGGTGAGATAGAAAGGAAAAGACACACAGTCCTGGCCCTGGAAAGCTCCACGTGTCATCCTTAGCCCTGCTGTCTGTCTCATCCTCGTGTCAAATAATGAGCAAGCCTGCCAGCTCTGCTTCTGGGCTTCAGATCTCTTTTCTCCCTTGGCCTCTCACCAGCATTCTCCTTGTCAATCTCTTAATCCAGACTCCCCCATCAATCCTTCACCTGGCAACCCAGGCCTTCCTAAGACAAATTTGCCCATAGGTCTGTCAGTGGCTCACTGTCCTCTGCAGGATAAAGGGCTACAGGGCAGTCAGGCCCTCTGGCCCCCACCCACCTTGCTGGCCTTCCTCTTAACTCTTGCGGTAGCCAGCATGCAGGCTGTTGCCCACACGCGTGTCTCTGCACATGGGCTCCCACTGCCTAAAATGCCCAACTTCCCTTCAGCCCCCATCCATCTGCAGAGATAGTCCTCATCTCTGCTCCCAGGTCTGTGTCACCTCCTCTGTGAAACCTCCCTGAACCCCTGAGGGAACACCCACTCCTCTGCGCCTCCACTGCACAGGCTTGTGACCAGCTGGGGTTTAGATTGGTCTGCCACCTGCCTGTCTTTCCTTCTAGACTAGGCTGTGAGCTGCCAAGACTGTAGCACCCGATGCAGGGCCCAGCAGCCAGTTGCTGGGTAACCCCGGGGTTGCAGGAAGGCTTACCTGGCCCGGAGGCCTTGTTCCCATCTGAGCTGTGGGGACTGAGGGTAGAGATGGTTAACCTCAGAAACAGAGTGTGAGTACATCACTCCTTTCCTCAGAACTCTCCAGAAGGTCCCACTGCACGCTGAGGAAAACCCAAACGCTCAGACTCACAGCCCATTATCCCTCCCACCTACCTTCTACTCACACTCCTTGCTGCACCGCCCGAGCCCGGCCCTCCCTGTTCCCTCCATGGGTAATCCTCTTGCGCAGACAACCCCCAGCCTCTTCCTTTGCTTGAATGCCTGCCCACCCTGTTTAAAACTTTTCTTCCACCACCTGACAAGCTCTCACATCTTATTTGTTTGTCTGTCTCTCTCCTCTACCTAATCAACTCCTAGAGGGCAGGGATTTTACCTGCTTTGCCTAGCGCTGTATACCCAGCGATTAGAACAGGCCTGGAACACGGAAGGAGCTTAGGAACTATGGGTTGACTGAACCCACGACCCCAAAAGTACTCGGGAGGGGGCGGCGGGGCCGGTGCTTCCCGGGGTAGGGGTGGAGTCGGGTCGGCCACGCCCCCAGAAAGGCGGAACCAGAGGCACAAGGGCCGGCGCAGCCCGGAAGATTGAAGGAAGGGCACCCACGCCGCCGGAAGTTGTCGAGTGATTCTCAGCATCTGGACCGTGGCAGGAGAGCTAGGGAGCTGACATGGAGCGGCAGGAGCAGGACGCGGGCTCTGACGACGCCATGGACTCGTTCCTGGAAAAGTTCCAGAGCCAGCCTTATCGCGGCGGGTTCCACGAGGACCAGTGGGAGGAGGTGAGCGGGCCCGGGGTCTCCGCAAGTGTGTGTGTGTGTGTGTGTGTGTGTGTGCGCGCGCGCGTCGTCCGAACTCCTGGGGCCTCCAGGGCGCCGAGGCGCCTCCCTCACCTCCGAGCCCTGCCGCTGCCAGCGGAAACGTGGTTTCTACTTGAGTGTTAAAAATCGGCCCCGAAGTTTTGAGGGTCCTCTTAAGCTGCCAGTACGTTTAGGTGTACAGGTTTTGGAGTCAGAAACCTGTGACTCCACCACATACTGGCTGTAATACTGGGTCAGTTATTTCATCTATCTGAGCCCGTCCCCTCATTTGTAAGATTCCTCGAACTGTAACACCAATCTCGTGGGATTGTGGCAAAGCTGAAGTGAGAGGGTGGGTAAAGTGCCAGGAACATACGAGCGCTCAATTGATGGTGATTACTACCACTCTTATAAGAATGTGAGAAAGATCTTTAGGGATTATTCTACACTCTGTTTTACAGATGGGAAACTGGGGCCTGGATAGGGAGAGAGAAAGGCAATCATGAAGATTTGCAAATTATGATGAGTAAGAAAACTTTGATGTAGAGACATGGAATTGGATGTACTCAGTGGAAAATCCTATTTATGTAGTTCATTCTTCTCTTAACAATCTCCAGGAATTTGAAAAGATCCCCTTATTTATGAAGAAAGCGCCATCAGAAATTGATCCCCAGGAGAATCCTGACTTGGCTTGCCTCCAGTCAATTATTTTTGATGAAGAGCGATCTCCAGAAGGTATCTTCAATGACTCTAACATTTGTTTTGCTTCTCCATTGAATTGAGATAAAGTGTGAGTCAGAAAGCTTCTGATGGATAACAAGAAGTAGTTAGCCCAAGCTAACTTGTCACTATTTATTCCAAATATACTTCTTTGGATACCTACTAAATGCTAGGCATTGGGGATACAGGAATGAATGAGACTGCCCTCAAAAGTTACATTCCAGTGGATAGCCAAACTGCCCTAAAGAATCAGGACAAACCTGTGTGATAAGTGCCAACGTGTAACTATAGGTGCTGTTGGAATACTAAAGGTGGGGGAGGTAGGAGTGGGCTTTCACTGGGTGGGAAATTTGAACTGAATTATAACAATTTTGTAGGCTTTTGCCAAGTTGAGGAGGGTAATTTGCATTCCAGGTACTCAAACAACAGGCGCAAAAACAGAAGTGTAATTTCCCCCCGTTTCTTCTGTACTTAAAAAAAAGTCCTCTCAGACTTCCCTGGTGGTATAGCGGTTAAGAATCTGCCTGCCAATGCAGGGGACATGGGTTTGAGCCCTGATCGGGGAAGATCCCACATGCCACGGAACAGCTAAGCCCATGTGCCACAACTACTGAGCCTGCGCTCTAGAGCCCGTGAGCCACAACTACTGAGCCCATGTGCCACAAGTACTGAAGCCTGCGCTCCTAGAGCCCGTGCTCCTCAACAAGAGAAGCCACCGCAATGAGAAGCCCGCGCACCGTAATGAAGAGTAGCCTCCGCTAACTGCAACTAGAGAAAGCCTGCGTGCAGCAACGAACACCCAACTCAGCCAAAAATAAATAAATAAATAAATAAATAAATAAGAAGAAAGCAAAATAATATTTGAAAAAAAGAGTCCTCTTTTCAAGAGCTAGGATAAGTATATATATATATATATATATATATATATATATATATATATTTTTTTTTTTTTTTTTTTTTGCGGTACGCGGGCCTCTCACTGTTGTGGCCTCTCCCGTTGCGGAGCACAGGCTCCGGACGCGCAGGCTCAGTGGCCATGGCTCACGGGCCCAGCCGCTCTGCGGCATGTGGGATCTTCCCGGACAGGGGCACGAATCCGTGTCCCCTGCATCAGCAGGCGGACTCTCAACCACTGCGCCACCAGGGAAGCCCAGGATAAGTATACTTTTTTCCTTTATGCTTTTTTTTTTTTTTTTTTTGGTAAACACTTAATAATCTACCTTGTAAAATATTTGGAATTGATTGTAGTTAAGTATGTGTGACTTTATTTCTCCGTGGTGATACCCAGTTTTATAGCATTTGTTTTTGAGTTTTCTTTCCCTATTGGTTTCTTGTTTTTGTTTGTCATATGTTACATTATTGCATGATTTAGAATTATTTTTAATGAGCCCTTTAAAAAATAGGAAATGGTGATCATTTTTTCTCTTTTTTGCAGAACAGGCCAGGACCTTTAAAGACGAGGGCAATGATTACTTTAAAGAAAAAGACTATAAGAAAGCTGTGATTTCGTACACTGAAGGATTAAAGAAGAAATGTGCAGACCCTGATTTGAATGCTGTTCTTTACTCCAACCGGGCAGCAGCACAGTACTATCTGGGTAATTTATTCCATTATTTAGTACTTTCTAAAAAATTAACTTATGATAAAGACAACTGTGTGATGGCTAGTGGAGGGTTTGAGAATGTCGGCGGAAGAGGAGCTGCTCATCCCAGAAGCCTAGGATAGCTTACTCTAACTGAGCTCTGCTTTTCTAGATAGACTTGGTGAAAAGGGAAACCAGGTACGTTGTATAATTCTTACTGTCTGAACCAAATGAGTAACATCAAATACCTTAATACATGAGTTGGTATGATCTGGAATTTTTGAGCCCAAATGCTTCTACTCTCTCTCTCACAAAAGAAAGTTTTTTTCTGGCCTCTTCTCAAGGATGCTAGAAGGGTTAAGGCAATAGAGTTCTTTGTGTGAGAGAAACTGTATTAATACAAGGGAGAATTTCTCAGAGTATTCTTTGGGACCTTTGAAGTAAAACATTCTTTGAACAAGTAAATTTGGACAGTGCTCCTGCTTCACGGGAGATCCGCAGTGCACATTAGTATGTTAATGCTGAGAAAACCTACAGCAAAGAACCTTACCCTGTGATTCTCAGGTTTTATAAGCCTCCTTTTCAAGTAACATTTATTAACATGCAGGACTGTTCTGCAGACATGACTTTGGGAAACACTGATTAATTGTTTGGGTGGCATTATTGTTGGTGACTATAGTCTTGGTCGTATTAGACCCATGTTACTTATCACAGAGTTTTAGAGAGGACCTGGGAACGACCTCAGCCTTTTCTGAGGGGCTGGTAGACAATAAGCCTTGCAGTCTAGCTGGGATAAGTCTGTTGGGACTCGTCACCATTGGAGCAGAGTTTCTTTCTAATCATAGGCCACTCCAGCTGTCTTCTCCTTTAGAACTTTAGAGATTATTTGAGCCAACCAGCCCCGTCATTTTACATAGGCCCAGAGAGCGACCCCTTTGGTTAGTGCCAGAACCTTGACTAGAAACCCACTCTTCTAACTTCTGGAGGAATACATTTTCTTCATTGAGCAAACTGAGTTCTTGTTCCGTGCTAGGCACTGGCATCATAGAAGTGAGTTAAGACCTGACCTTTCCCTAAAGGAGCTTAATTCATTTACCTATTCAGTCAGTAAATAGAAAGCATTTACTGTGTGTAGGCACTGCACTGTGAATAAGAGCTACATAGTTCCTTTCCTTGGGGAACTAAAGAATGTCATGTATAGGGCTAATAAGACCAAAAACACCTTGAAAGAAAAAAACCGCATGTAATGTGATAACCAGAGGAGCAAATGTGTAATATTCAGAGACATTCCTTAAACGATGTCACTGGTATGGCTTACAGAGCACTTTCACATTTTTTTTTAATCCCTCTTGACCTCATAGCAGCTATGTAAGATAAATGAGGTTAACAGCTTTATCCCTAGTTAGCAGAGTAAGAAACTGTAGTAATAAATGTAGTAAAATGAATTGTTGAAGGGTACACAGTGCTAGCGTTAGGATGTGGAATTGAGTTTGATTCAGAATACACTAAATGGAAGACCCCTTTACCCACGCTTCCGGAGGTACCTGGTGCTGTTGATTCTTCAGTCCTGAGTACTTTGTAGGTTCTACAGTATAGCTTGGTAGCTTTGAGTTTTCCCCCTGCTGGCTTAGAAGTCAGTTTTCTCAAGCCGAATTAGGCATTTAGCCTGTGTCTCTTTGTTCTCCAGCTTTAAAATGTGTTCTCTGTTGTTCTCATTCTTGTTGTCTCTGTGGATTTATGGCTTTTTTGTGGCAGAGGGGAAGTGGTAGGGGTTGAACTGCATGTGTTCAGTCTACTGCCTTTTACCAGAAGTTTTTGGATTTCTCTTATATGTATTTTTTCCATAGTTAGGATCATGCTGTTCTTCCAATTTTGTATTCAGTTCTTTTCACTTAATTTTATAACATAAACAATTTCACCTGTCATTAAATTATTTGTGAATACTATTTTAATAGCTACATAAAGTTGCATCATATGGACATACCAGGGTTTACACTATTTGCTTTACTATTCTGCTGTTGTTGAGTATATAGCTGCTTTTAGGTTTGTTTTGTTTTGTTTTGTTTTTTGCGGTACGCGGGCCTCTCACTGTTGTGGCCTCTCCTGTTGCGGAGCACAGGCTCCGGATGCGCAGGCTCAGCGGCCATGGTTCACGGGCCCAGCCGCTCCGCGGCATGTGAGATCTTCCCGGACCGGGGCACGAACCCTTGTCCCCTGCATCGGCAGGCAGATTCTCAACCACTGCGCCACCAGGGAAGCCCTAGGTTTTTTTAAGTAATGCAAAAATGAACAAAGTTAGCGATAAAGTTTTTCCAGTAATTCTGGTTTTTCTTTAGGATTTGGCAAAAAGCTATGACTCACAGGCCACATCTGGATCCCTGACCTCTTGTGAGCTAAACGTGTTTTTTACATTTTTAAAGGATTGTAAAACAAAGAAGAATGTATAACAGACCATATGTAGCCTGGAAAGTCTGAAATATTTACTATATGGCCCTTTAGAGAAAAATTTTGCAGACCCCCAGGCTAGACCCCCAGTGAAATTAATAGGTAAATACCAAGGTGTTAAGTAATACTTACAGTATAAACTAGAAAGTGAAAGTCTATCTCATGCCTCCTAGTTTGGATAACCAGTGTGTATGATTGCACACCTTTTTTAAATGCACTTACAAATATGTATGTGTGTGTACCTGTGTCTGTATATTTAGATTGGTGTGTTTTATAAAGATGGGCTTCTATACACATTGACCCACCACTTAAAATAATATAGCACAGACATCCTATCATGCTTCTACATGCAGAACTGTCTCACTCTTTTAAATAGCTGTATAGTATTTAGTAGTATGGATTTACCATAATTTATTTCATCATTACTAAATGGAGGGTATTTAGGTTATCTCCAGCTTTTCATAATTAAAAGTAATGCAGCAGTTAACATGCTTTTAGATTTATCCTTTTACATTTTTGCAAGCATTTTTTTTGTTTTGTTTTTTTGCGAGCATTTTTTTTTTTTTAACATCTTTATTGTTTTGCAAGCATTTTTAAGGATCAGTTCTTAGAAGAGTATTGTTGGGTCAAAGTGTGTGTACAAAGTGCATGCCAATTTGCTTTCTAATTTACTCTTAGAGTGTCCTTTTTCCATATCTTCACCAATACTGGATATTATCTGTTTTTAGTTTTTACCAATTTCATGTTAATTTTAATTTCTCTGATCATTAGTGATGTTGAGTATCTCTCCATATGCTTACTAGCCATTTATAGTTGTTCGGTGGGTTGCCTGATGCTGTAAACATTTCTAAGGTGCTTGATGAGCACAACTATATTTTTTTCTATTGGGTTGGCCAAAAAGTTCGTTCGGCTTTTTCTGTAAGATGTTATGAAAAACCCGAACGAACCTTTTGGCCAACCCAATATAAACAGTTGCTCTGATTTTTATCTCTCCAAGATTGTCCAAGAGTGTTTTTGTTTCTACACACAAAATTTTGGAAGTAATCTGATCTCAAAACGTGTTTTCTCTTTTACTGAATGGTGTTTTGTTAGGCAATTTTCGTTCTGCTCTCAATGATGTGACAGCTGCCAGAAAGCTAAAACCCTGCCACCTGAAAGCCATAGTAAGAGGTAAGTCTTGTAGAGCTGTAGTATGATTGTCATCGCGGAAAAGCTGGCATGCACTGCACCAGAAGTATTTTAAGCTTTGATATGAAGGTGCTAAGATACTAATGAAGTCATCTTATTTTTGCCATCTTGATATTAAGTCCTTGTCAACAGCAACATGCCATTTTTAAAAGAATTCCCCAGAGAATAATCCAACCCTCTGTGTTTTAAGAATTTGTAGAGAAATTGAAACTTCTCATTTTAAATTAATAAAGATAAAATGAATTAAAATAAAGCAGTTTTAAAAGCCACATTCTAATTTTTTTTCCAAACTAGCTGATTGAAAGGCAAGATCTTCAAATGCCATGTTAATGTTAATTAAAAGATAAGTTATGGGACTTTGGCTGCTAACTCTAATGCTGAGATGTTCCCAGATTATTTTTTCTCTTGTAGTCTGACCTTTGTGTGTAATAATAGTGCTTTTATTACTTTTATACTTCACCTTTTCTTTGAGAAGCTCAAAGGTGATTTGTAAACTTTAATTTATTCATTACATATTAATCTCTGTATCCTCATGACCAACTTAAAATGCTTTATCAAAGTTATTGCTTAATTAATCATGGTTAGGGGGTTTAAGTAGATCTAGGTCTTTCAGCTGTAGGGAAAGGAGGTACTAAACAAAGATGGGCAAGTAAATTGAGTATAGTCCTGTGGAATTTGCCACAGGCTGGAAGTCTGTACTTTGATTGAATTGTCACTTTTACCTTACCATGTGACCATGGCGAGACACCCACTCTGAGTATCAGTATGCCCATCTCTGGAAGATCAGGTTGGATTCTATTGACATTTAAGCCCTTACAGTTCCAATATTTTTAAATTCTGTGGAAAGCCCAAAGAGGCTAACTGGAGACAAAACATGATTAAAGGAGAGGCAGCTTAAACTGGTAGCCATCAAGAACAATTTTAGGAGAGACCTAATGTCTTTGGTCTTGCCATTGCTTTTGTGAATGACTGAGACAAATTCTGCTTCTCTCTCCATTTAAAGAAAATCATCTCAGATGAACTTTATTTTTCTCATTTATAGATGAGGAACCTGAAGCTCAGGGATGCTCAGTCCTTTGTCTAATGTTTAGTTGGTAAATGACAGCCAGATTTCCAGTCCAGATCTGTCTGATTCCAAAGACTGTGTTCTTTGCCACTAAGCTGTAGCCTTCCCTACTTTAAGAGTCCTTGATACCAGCAAGGCTTACAGGAGTTTTGAGCTGAATGGGCCCTAGAAATCTTTCTGATCTAAGATACAAGAAATAGTCTTCCTTGTCTGGGGAATGTACTACAAGGGTCTTTATCATCCATTTTCCCTTCAGGGTACTGGCTGGTAGCTGGTTAAGGTTGGGGGTCCCTTTCAAGGATGGCTCTTCCCATGCCTGTTGTCCACAGATACTAAGGGTGCTGGGTTCTACAGGTGCCTTATGCCATCTGGAACTGAAAAACTATGTCGAGGCTGTGAACTGGTGCGATGAGGGGCTGCAGATAGATGCCACAGAGAAGAAGCTTCTGGAAATGAGGGCTAAAGCAGACAAGTTGAAGGTTGGTGGCAAAATCAGCCAATTGGCATTTGCTAATTAGCATTAATTAATTAATTAGCATTTCCCAGATTGTATCTTGGGTCATTGTAAACTTTTTCTTCTTTAAAACAAAACCCAGGGAATTCCCTGGCGATCCAGCGGTTAGGACTCGGCGCCGAGGGCCACGGTTCAATCCCTGGTCAGGAGCTAAGATCCCACAGGCCATGTGTGGGATCAGCCAAAACAACAACAGCCAGCCAAACAACAACAACAAACAAAACCCAAAATGAGTCCCTACCCTTGGCACTCTGGAGGATACAGATAAATAAACAAGCAAGTGCATAAATATTATAATATGATAGAGGCAAGGAAGAATACATAGTACTTGATAAATTTATAACTATTACGATTTGAATAAATAGATTAGTGCCATAGTCTAGTCTGCACACTGATAGCTATTGAAAGAGAGGAGGGGAAAGGACAGTTAAACATTTAAGCAAAATCTTAAGCTTCTATAATACTGTGTAACTCCCAGCATTAAGACACCTATAACTTGCTCATGAAATGCTACATTTCTGGCACATAACAGCAACAGTGATGATAAAATTAACTCTGTAGTCTGTAATAACAGACTGCCAACACTACCAAAAAAAAAAATCCAACATTTAGATAGCACTTACTGTATGTATGTTCCAAGTGCTATTTAAAAATTTTTACTTATATGAATCCATCTGAACCACACACAGTCCTATAAGAGAGGCACTATTGTAATTTACCTTCCACTAGTGAGGTAGCTAAAGCAGAGAAAGTTGCCCAAGTCACACAACTGGTGAAGCTGGGCTTCAAAGTCAGGCTGTTTGGCTCCAGAGTCCACATTCTTAGTCCTGTGCATTATTGCCTCACAAGTCTGTTCAGTACAAATCCAGACTTGAGTTCTCTTGATTCCTGGTATAGGTTCACTGCTTATACTATGGAATGGGAATTTTCAGTGCCAAGGGAGCCTAGAGCTGGCCCTGAACAGGGATAAGTTTTTAGTCAGAGGTCATTTTGGTCGTATCTACAAAAGTAGATATGTGTGGACCCACGTGGCTCAATAACAGAATTCTGAGCCTAGGCAACTAGGGGAGGGCCAGAATTTCTAGAAGTGGTATACACAGGAGAGAAGATCTAGAGGGCTACTGTGGAAGGCCATCGCCGAGCTTATCTGCAGAAAAACCCTTGTTCGACCTAAATGAAAGCTTTTAGGTCCTGCAGCATAATTAAAGGGAGATTTCAGGGCCCAAAAGCCTGACATTAGGTATAGGTGACATTGCTTGCAGAGTATCAGGAGTATACCCTTTTATCTGAGTATAAATTGATTTTGGATTCCCATGTGCTTGGTATATGTGAGCAATAGACCCATATGGTTATGTTAAGATCAGACAAAATAGACTTCAAGGCAATGACTGTTACCAGAGATAAAGCAAGGCATTTTTTTTTTAATGATGAAAGGGTCAGCTTATCAAGCATATTTAACAATTCTAAATGTGTATGTACCTAATAATAGAACTTCAAAATGTATGAAGCAAAAATTGACAACTCACAGAAGGAAGAGACAAATGTATAAATAGGTAGAAATGTCAACATCCCTCTTTCAGAGTAACTGATAGACTTAAGTAGATAAAGAAATCAGTAAAGAGAAGTGATGTCAGCAAAAATAGCCAGCTAAAGACCCGGAAAATTTTTCTCCATAAAGTCCATGGAAAATGGACAAAAATGCTCAATCAACTTTTTCATAACTCTGAAATGAATGGAAGGCTTGCAGCAATCTGGGTAGTGTTGGTTCAAGAAAAATGGCTGAACCTCCGTAAGAACAGCAAGCTTTGTGGCATTTTTAACTTGCCCTATCCCCATCTCCTCCCTCGCTAGTTGCATAGTAGCCTTGAAAGCAAACAGCCCACAATCATGGTGAAAATGAGCAGCCTGGCGGCCACCAGAAGCAGAACAGGATTAGAGCTCCTTCAAAGCCCCATTCCCAGAGGATTGTCATTATTTGACCATCTAGAAGATCCCACTTACAAGTGGTTTTTATTTGACACATCTTGAAGCTATCCCAGTAGGAAAAGCTTTTTCACAGTGTTGATGTAGGAGGCATTTGTTAAAAACAATTTAAGGCAGTTATTTAAGATTGCACCTGCCTGAGGCAGTGGAAAACCCCTGAGGCAAATAATAGGCTTACCAGAAAACTTAAAAGGGGAAGCTGGGGAATGAGATTCTGTAGGGGCTTTGAAAAGCTCCAACATATTCCTGGAAATCTAGAAGGTCACATATGTGCTCTTGCTATGCATGTGCTCAGGAGAGATCTAAGAATGTCCTAAGCTCTAACCTCTGGCTGATTTGGAACCTTTGTGCCAGCAGGAAATGAAGGCTAAGGCTGAATTGTTAACTACTGGGGTGATTGTTGAAGCCTTGTCCAAACATGCCTGCAGAGCCCCTTGGCAAAGACTGGGAGACTTTTTGGCTCCAGGCGTTTAGGGAA